>NC_138313.1:20015000-20765000 GCF_965601325.2 Salmo salar
AAGTCTATGTACAGTGTGTGCAAACGTAGTAATATTAGGGAGGTAAGGCAATAAATAGGCCATAGAGGCGAAATAATTACAATTTAGCATTAACACTGGAGTGATAGATGTGCAGATGGTGACATGCAAGTAGAGATACTGGGGTGCAAAAGAACAACAAAAAGAACAATATGGGGATGAGGTAGTTGGGTGTGCTAATAACAGATGGGCTGTGTATAGGTACAATGACTGGTAAGCTGCTCTGACAGCTGATGCTTAAAGTTAGAGAGGGAGATATGTCTCCAACTTCAGTGATTTTTACAATTCGTTCTAGTCAATGGCAGCAGAGAACTGGGAGGAAAGGCGCCCAAATGAGGTGTTGGCTTTGGGTATGACCAGTGAAATATACCTGCTGGAGCGCGTGCTACGGGTGGGTGTTGATATGGTGACCAGTGAGCTGAGATAAGGCAGGGCTTTACCTAGATGACCTGGAGCCAGTGGGTTTGGTGATGAATATGTAGCGAGGGCCAGCCAACGAGAGCATACAGGTCGCAGTGGTGGGTGTTATATGGGCCTTTGGTGACAAAACAGATGACACTGTGATAGACTAAATCCAATTTGCTGAGTAGAGTGTTGGAGGCTGTTTTGTAAATGACATCGCCGAAGTTGAGGATCGGTAGGATGGTCAGTTTTATGAGGGTATGTTTGGCAGAATGAGTGAAGGAGGCTTTGTTGCGAAATAGGAAGCCGATTCTAGATTTAATTTTGGATTGGAGATGCCTAATGTGAGTCTGGAAGGAGAGTTTACAGTCTAACTAGACACCTAGGTATTTGTAGTTGTCCACATATTCTAAGTCTGAACCGTCCAGAGTAGTGATGCTAGTCGGGTGGGCGGGTGCGGGCAGCAATCGGTTGAAGAGCATGCATTTAGTTTTACTAGCATTTAAAAGCAGTTGGAGGCCACGGAAGGAGTGTTGTATGGTATTGAAGCTCGTTTGTAGGTTTGTTAACACAGTGTCCAAAGAAGGGCCAGATGTAAACAGAATGGTGTCGTCTGCATAGAGGTGGATCAGAGAATCACCCACAGCAAGAGCGACATCACTGATATATACAGAGAAAAGAGTCAGCCCAAGAATTGAACCCTGTGGCACCGCCATAGAGACTGCCAGAGGTCCAGACAACAGGCCCTCCGATTTGACACACTGAACTCTATCTGAGAAGTAGTTGGTGAACCAGGTTAGGCAGTCATTTGATAAACTAAGGCTATTGAGTCTGCCGATAAGAATGCGGTGATTGACAAGAGTTGAAAGCCTTGGCCAGGTCGATGAAGACGGCTGCACAGTACTGTCTTTTATCGATGGCGGTTATGATATCGTTTAGGACCTTGAGCATGGCTGAGGTGCACCCATGACCAGCTCGGAAACCAGATTGCATAGTGGAGAAGGTACGGTGGTATTCGAAATGGTAGGTGATCTGTTTGTTAAATTGGCTTTCTAAGATTTTAGAAAAGCAGGGCAGGATGGATATAGGTCTATAACAGTTTGGGTCTAGAGTGTCACCCCCTTTGAAGAGGGGGATGACCGCGGCAGCTTTCCAATCTTGGGGATCTCAGACAATACGAAAGAGGTTGAACAGGCTCTCAGGGGAGGGGAGGGGGGGGGGGGGGCTTGGGCAAGTTTCTGTGGGGGGTGCAGAGCTGTTGGCCAGGGTAGGGGTAGCCAGGTGGAAAGCATGGCCAGCCGTTAGAAAAATGCTTACTGAAATTATCGTAGATTTATCAATGGTGCCAGTGTTTCCTTGCCTCAGTGCAGTGGGCAGCTGGGAGGAGGTGCTCTTATTCTCCAGTGTCCCAAAACTTTTTGGAAGTGTAACACTCCAGGTAAAAAATAAAGGGAATGTGAAAATGAAATAGATGAAGAGAGGAGGGGAAGTGGTGCCTCTACAATTACACATGAGAGATGAATCATCGGTTCCATTTCAGTAATTTCTTCTAGAGCGCGCCCCATTTGTCAGCCCTTTTGGATATGAGTTAAGGTGTCTCACGCTGTCCGTAATAAATGGTGCTTTAACCTACCAGTGAGCATGGAACACTAACAGGAAACACTAAAAGCACCAGGTGGACATAAATCTGGTGGTTTAAGTTTGATTTACAACTCAGGTCAATTTCTACTGAGGTGTATTACAATTAGCCTGAAAAACAACTAGCCATCGATGTGAGAAAGGACAAAGGAGTATTTTTCACCCAATTTTCTGGTCTACTAGGATGTGGTGTTCAGTCATTCATGTCCTGTTATGGTTCATTTGTAGGAGAATTAAGAGAATTTGTTAGGCTGAGCTTTGGAACGCAAGATAAATCTAGTGAGAAATGACAGTAGCAGCAGTTCAAGATGTAGAACGGATTTGATGGGAAAACTGTAGCTATTTGAATATGTAAATGATAGAATAACACTAGTTTGTCAAGGTAGTCAGAACACATCATCAAATACATAAAGAAAGGTATTATGATCATCAGACAAATTACTGTCATCACTGAATGATGGGACAACATAATTTACTTTAAGATTTTGCTTGTTGGCTAGACTAGCCCAGACCAGGGATGGGCAACTACAGTCCTCGGGGAGAGAGTGTAACTTTCCCCCCATCCCTAGCAAACACAGCTGATTAAACTAATTAAACTAATTGCATTCTAAACTGAAGCTCATGATTAGTTGATTATTGGTGTCAGGTTTGTAAGCTGGTGCTGGGACAAAAGTGACACCAATCAGGACTCCGGGGACTGGAGTTGTCCACACCTGGCTTAGACCGTACTTAGCGGCAGATGGCAAAGAGATGGTCTGATTGGCCCGTCTGTATTTGTTAAGGCTTGTGATTCAATTTCAGATAGAACCGTATAGAGCCAAGGGGTTCAAATGGGTTTATGCAGATCAAACTTACTCGTTTTTCCTTTTTTTCCCCACTTTACTTTATCAAAAATCTAACTTCACAGACATATGAAGAACCATCTGAAGATATGTTACTGACTGATTTTTGACAAAATGTCAGAACCTTATAGTATCAAGGTCTCGATGTCCTCCCCCTCAAGAAAAAGGTACCCTTGGATGCAAAAACAAGAGTAACTTTTATTTTCTATCAAGGTCATAGAATCTTGGGGAAATTTACAAATTTAGATAAAGGTATGAGCTGTAGCCAGCTTCACTTACCGTTAAACCTCTGTCTGGGTCGTCAGTCAAGCTTCTCAATCGCAAGCTGTGAGTAAAGTAACTTAAACCAGCTCGGTTTACTCTCTGCAATGTTGTCTGGTCAGAGCACCTGAATTATTAAGCTCTGAGAGGTTAGCTGGCAACATTTTTACTTCATGTAAAGTCAATCTGGTGACATCACAATCATGGCAAAATGTTTTCCTACTAATTATTTGCCTTCTTTTGAAATGTTATCATGTTTCAAAGCCAAATCCAAGTTGCAATGAAGTAGGCTAACCTTAGCTTGTTAAGGTAGCTAGCTAACATCAGCTATGCTAGCAATGATAGTGTAAGCCAGGAAAACTGTGGTTTTAAAACCTCTTGCCGGAATCCTCAAAGAATGTCTAAACAAGCATAAACACATCTAGGATGTAAATGGGGATATGCAGCGTTGACTAAGGTTATGCCTCAGTGATTAAAAACAGGCCGATTCTTTGTGGCGCTGTGAAAGAAGCAATTTCCAAAGAAGTGCCGGTCCTTATGAAACATTAATGGCATTCAATATTTTTCTAAACAGGTTGGAGTACAGGCCTCTTAATACCTATTGTTATTCAAATATATGACATCTCTGGCTCATTTACTGGCATTTTATGCTGCTTTTTTGGAATTATCCATTGGTTGAATTAACAAAAGGCATGAATCTTTCTCTGCCTTAGTGGTAGTATAATAATATTAACGCTTGCATTTAGAAAATAATTGAGCTTCCAAGACACTTGAGGCAATGCACCATGCATATTAAAATATGAAAGGTTTGTTACTGCACTACTTTTGAGCACTTTTGCCGTTCTCCCAGCCATTAGCTATTCCCAAACTAGCGGTTAGCTAGTTAGACCTTTAAACAAGTCTTAAACAAGGCATTTTTAAGACATCCTTGCCTGAATCAGAGGAAGAATGCATGCTTCATGAGGAGTGAGTGAAAGAATACTGGTGCTGACTAATAGTACTGCATGATGATGCATACTAGACACATCCCCTCCCAGGGCCGGCCCTAGCCTTTTGAGGGCCCTAAGCGAGATTTGGTTGGGGACCCCTCCAGCTCATGGGCAAAACATTTTAATGGCTCTACTCTTGATTATTTTCCCCTCTCCGGGGTAAGAAAAAGTACATTTGCTGCAATTTGACAATTTCTTTCCATGGGGTGTACAGATATTGTATAAGTTAATATTTTAAAGCAAGTGTTCTGCAATTTTACTTTTTTCATAGGGTGGAGAGAAAGTTTAGCAATTGTATAACTAATTTCATAATTCTACTCCTTTTGCCTTGGGGTGGAGAGAAATGTGCAATTTTTACAGCTAATTTCCTGAAATTCTACACATTTTGCCATGACTTATGCCATGTTAATATGATATCTTACGGAGAGTGACTAACAAAATCAATGGGGGCCCCCACGGGGTTCGTGCCCTTCGTGCCCGGTTGGTAATTCGGCCATGAGTACTACAAGTTCAGATAGCTGGCTAGATGAATTTACCAATATAAAAAAAAAAAGTTGACATGGGCTAATTGACAACTGCTGATGCACAACCACATCTTTAAATTTTACCTTGTGTATTCTACTATTCTAATTCTCAACAGTAAGTAGAGACCCCGACTAAGTTTAGTTTTTTTGTCGGCCCCCTAATGACCACTTATGTTGCTCATACCTGGGGCCAGCCCTGTCCCCTCCTAATCACATAACCAAGCAACACAAAAAATTATTCCAGGAAAGCCTTTAAGAGCAATCACCAGATCCATTAATTGTAGCTGTTAGAATTTCTAATAGTCAGCGTGATTTAATTGCACTCGATTATGGCATATTAATACAATCCTCCCTCTCTCTACCCACTCCCCATCTCCAATCCATCTCATTTAAATGTTTCAATTTATATTCAGGCAATTTCCCAGTTAATGACAGCGCCCAAAGCCCCCGTAAGTTACTGTCCATACTGAAATATACAAATCACTGTTTAGAGTTTTTTTTTTTTCAAAATCAATTTCTTATAGAAACAACTAAGTGTGCACATGCTCTGCTCCGCTGGGTCCTTGTTGCACATGGTCTCATTGCTATGCATTGAAAACCCAGCTTTAGATTTGCATTCGGTCAATTTTCCCTTTAAGTCGGACATCTGTCTGTGTTAGAAATTAATCTGCCCATCCCTGTAGACACATCTGGGATTTTAATTAACTATGTCGAAGCATCAATAAAAAAAGAATGGAAATGCTGGCGATGGGCCTGCTAAAGTTCTGGTTCTTTTTCCTCGCTTTGTCTCGTTCTCTCTTTCTCTCCTTCTCCTTTTCAAAGTAACTCAAACCTCAATGTTGAGTAACTCAAACCTCAATGTTGAGTGACAATTTTAATTAACATCTTGTGATTATCATATAATGAATAACTGATACTTACGTCATGGATAAGGTTGGTCATGGTTCTGGTGTCTCAATACTTTGAAGGATAGAGACCTTTTGACACAGTTCAGTTTTTCTTTTTCTTTCTCGTGTCTCACCCTTCCCTATGTTTTTTTTCCCTAGTGACCTTAAAGTAGGTGTCAAAGAAATCTGACTGTTCTGCCCACAGACGGAAAGGAAAAGTGTGTCCTTTCTGCTGGATATACAGTAGAATCACAGGTACTCATTAATCTACACTGGCAATGTAGTTACTTTTAAGGAGCCACTGGTGGAAGGGGAGAACCATTTTTAAGTGACAGGGAGGGAGATGGATAAACCTGCCAGTTTGTCTTGGGAGGATGGCAGAGGAACCTTGATATACGGGAGCTTTAAATCAGCCTTTTGTCAATGATGATTGAGCTGTGATTGTTCACAATCTTACCGCCCACTCAGAGAACAGATATTCTGTCTTTCAGGTTTGTCAGCGTGAATCTAGTGATTTCTTTTCTTTCTTCCCTTTGTCTCCGAAAAGGTTTTTTATATATTTATTTTTTAGAATCCACATTATCTGCCCTGTGTCAGATGACAGGGCTTTTGGGTTGCATTGCTACTGTATGTCATCACGTTCTCTGAGTAGACAAACCTACTCTGCACCTTAAGCTTCTTCGTGTACCATACTTTTTGGATATAATCTCACGTGGCCTGAGTTTTCATATAACAGACTATACTAAATGTCAAAACGCACAACCTTGGTGTTGCATCATACATCAAACAACTGAACTGTTGTATATAGACTACTTGTAATCTTTGTAGATGTGAACATTTAAATGTCTAAATAAGGTGTAATATATTTAGTCCTGTGGAAGGGAAGATGGGAGAAAGTGAGTACTATTAGTTGTTCATCTCATTCCACATGACATTCAACTCTGCATCCCTGCATTTTTAATGACTTTAGTGGCTCTCTCACAGTGCAGTGGATTATTGCCATGTGACTCTCTTTCCCTTTAGGTGACCGAAACAAGGACAGGCCCTCTTGGATGCAGTAACTATGACAACCTGGACTCAGTCAGCTCTGTTCTGGTTCAGAGCCCTGAAAACAAGATTACTCTGCAAGGTCGGCCATCCAGAATTGAACACACCCAGACATTCTGATGGAATTGTCACAGTTTCTATTTTCTGCCATGCATTAGACGAGGCACCAGAGTGTCAGAAGGAATTTAGCTTCAATCTGTGTTTCAGTCTGGCATTGGAAACCGAACCACTGGATTCCAAAGTGAATCACAGGGATTTATAGACATGTATGAACAAGTCAGTGAAAATGTATCTAGAAAGTGACTAGAAAGTATCTCCTTCTGTCCTATATAAACTTACTGTAGAAATGCAATATGCTATAGTTACTACAGTATTTGAGTCTAGTTAATATTACAGTAATTTGTTTTGTAGTTTACCCAGTACTGTCATATACCATATCCTGTCCTCTGCCAGGTCTCCAGACCATCCTACCAGAGTACCTGAGGGCTCGGTTTGTCCAGGCGGCTCTGAACTACATTGGCTGTAATGAGGAGGGTCAGTTTGTGTGCCGGGACAATGACTGTTGGTGCCGCTGCAGCCCAGGCTTCCCCCAGTGTAACTGCCCCGACGTGGACCTGAGGGCCATGGAAGCCAGCCTAATGCACATCAGGGACACCTGGAACATGGCCAACCAGGACTTTGAGGAGTCAGGTAGGTAGCATGAGATTGACGATACACTCAGAGTATAGAAAGAGTTTGTAACATTAAAGATACTTGCACACAGAACCAAGTAATGTAGGTAAGCCACAGAACATTACACAACACAGAGATGAATGTGACATCTGCTGTCTGCCTTTGACAAGAGATATGGGTTCATGTCTACACTGAGTGTTCAAAATAATAGAAACACCTTCCTAATATTGAGTTGCACACCCTTTTGCCCTCAGAACAGCCTCAATTTATCGGGGCATGGACTTTACAAGATGTCAAAAGCGCTTCACAGGGATGCTGGCCCATGTTGACTCCAATGCTTCCCACAGTTGTGTCATGTTGGCTGGATGTCCTTTGTGTGGTGGCCCATTCTTGATACACACAGGAAACTGTTGAGTGAAAAACCCAGCAACGTTGCAGTTCTTGACACACTCAAACTGGTGTGCCTGGCACCTACTACCATACCCCTTTCAAAGGCACTTCAATCTTTTGTCTTGCCCATTCACCCTCTGAGTATCACAAATACACAATCCAAATCTCAATTGTCCCGGTTTAAAAATACTTCTTTAACCCCTGTGCGGGGACGGACATCCAGCGAAAAATCCTATCGCCATTAGCATAACAAAATTAAAAAATCAATTTTTTTTCCAAATTATATCGTTTTATAGATACACCTCTCCTAAATCGAACCACGTTGTCCGATTTCAAAAAGGCTTTACTGCAAAAGCAAAACATTAGATTATGTTAGAGGAGTATATCGTAAAAGTAGCCACATAGCCATTTTCCGACCAACCACATGCATCACAAATAACCAAAAAACAGCTAAATGCAGCACTAACCTTTGACAATCTTCATCAGATGACACACCTAGGACATCATGTTACACAATACATGCATTCTTTTGTTCGATAAAGTTCATATTTATATATAAAAACAGCATTTTACATCGGTGCGTAACGTTGACTAACTATTTTCCCTCAAATGCATCCGATGAAACAGCGCTACAATTTACTAAATTACTATTCGAAAACATTTTTAAAATGTAATATTGTCATTCTAAGATTTATAGATGAATATCTCTTGAAAGCACCTGTAATGCCAACTTTAAAAATAACTTTACTGGGTAATCACACTTTGCGATAAAAGGGGATGCGATACTCAGAACAATAGGCTAGCAATACAGGTCAGCGCCATCTTGGAACAATCGCATATCAAATCTAGTCTTGTATACTATTGTCAATAATCCCTTACCTTTGATTATCTTCATCCTTAGGCACTTCCAGGAATCCCAGGTCCACAACAAATGTATTTTCGTTCGAAAAAGTTCATCCTTTATGTTCCATTAGCTTGTTGTTGTTAGCGCGTTCTGAAGGCTGCACCAAAAGTTCCGACGTGCGCGGGGCTACTCTTTCAACAAAATGCATTTTTTTCTTATTTAGGTTCGTTCAAACATGTCAAACGTTGTATAACAAATCTTTAGGGCCTTTTTCAACCAGAGCTCCAATAAGATTCAAGGGGGACGATTGCATTGTCTTTATAAACGTTTCGAAAGGGGAGGGTAGCCAGGGGCGCCGGCGTCATAATGGTGATGGCCCTCCTCATGTGACCACGTTCCACTGCATCTCATTCATTCAGTTTTCACAGTAGGAGACTCAAATCACTTTGTAAAGACTGGGGACATCTAGTGGAAGCAATAGGAAGTGCTCAATGAACCATACCTCACGGTGTGATTAATAGGCAACGTGATGAAGTTGAGTCCGCAATTCAGAATTCCACTTCCTGTTTCGATCTGTCTCGGGGTTTTGACTGCCATATGAGTTCTGTTATACTCACAGACACCATTCAAACAGTTTTAGAAACTTCAGGGTGTTTTCTATCCACAAGTATTAATTATATGCATATCCTAGCTTCTGAGTTTGAGTAATAGGCCGTTTAACCTCTCTAGGGTAGGTGGCACCAAATCGTCCCACCTACGTAACAGCCAGTGTAATCCCGTGGCGCGTTATTCAAAAACCTCAAATGCAAAAACTTCAATTTTTCAAACATATGACTATTTTACACCATTTTAAAGACAAGACTCTCATTAATCTAACCACCCTGTCCAATTTCAAAAAGGCTTTACAACGAAAGTAAAACATTAGATTATGTCAGCAGAGTACCCAGCCAGAAATAATCAGACACCCATTTTTCAAGCTAGCATATAATGTCACATAAACCCAAACCACAGCTAAATGCAGCACTAACCTTTGATGATCTTCATCAGATGACAACCCTGGGACATTATGTTATACAATACATGCATGTTTTGTTCAATCAAGTTCATATTTATATCAAAAACCAGCTTTTTACATCAGCATGTGTCTTTCAGAACTAGCATACTTCCGGTGAATTTACTAAAAATTTACTAAATTACTCACGATAAACGTTCACAAAAAGCATAGCAATTATTTTAACAATTATAGATACAGAACTCCTCTATGCACTCGATATGTCCGATTTTAAAATAGCTTTTTGGTGAGAGCACATTTTGCAATATTCTAAGTACATAGCCCAGCCATCACGGGCTAGCTATTTAGACACCCGGCAAGTTTAGCCTTCACCAAAATCAGATTTACTATTATAAAAGTTTGATTACCTTTTGTTGTCTTCGTCAGAATGCACTCCCAGGACTGCTACTTCAATAACAAATGTTGGTTTGGTCCAAAATAATCCATCGTTATATCCGAAAAGCGGCGTTTTGTTCATGCGTCCCAGACACTATCCGAAATGGTAAATCAGGGTCGCGCGCAGTTCGTGACAAAAAAATTCGAAATATTCCATTACCGTACTTCGAAGCACGTCAACCGCTGTTTAAAATAAATTTTTATGCAATTTATCTCGTAAAAAAGCGATAATATTCCGACCGGGAATCTCCTTTTCGGCAAACAGAGGAAAAATCACAAAGACGGGGGCGGCCAGGGCACGCGCCTAAGCCCACAGTCCCTTGATCGGCCACTTGAGATAGGCGATAATGTGTTTCAGCCTGGGGCTGGGATGACAACATTCAGGTTTTTCCCGGGCTCTGAGCGCCCATGGAAGACGTACGAAGTGTCACGTTAGAGCAGAGATCCTTTGTAAAAGATAGAGATGGCAAAGAAGTTCAAGAAATGGTCAGACAGACCACTTCCTGTAAAGGAATCTCTCAGGTTTTGACCTGCCATTTGAGTTCTGTTATACTCACAGACACCATTCAAACAGTTTTAGAAACTTTGGAGTGTTTTCTATCCAAAGCCAATAATTATATGCATATTCTAGTTACTGGGCAGGAGTAGTAACCAGATTAAATCGGGTACGTTTTTTATCCAGCCGTGAAAATACTGCCCCCTAGCCATAACAGGTTAACCCCAAAAACGCATTTTGAAAAAAAGTATGTTTACGTTCAAATGCCTCTCCTGTGAAGTAGTGACGTGCAACATACGCCTAGTTTCCTGAAACGAGTCACATATCTTGAACTACTTTTGCAACAATCAGGACTACAAGAGGACTAGTACAACAACTTTAAAGGAAAATTCCACCCCAAAACAATATTTTTGTACTTGTTTCATTAGTCCATTGTTGACATAGTCCTGAAAGGTTTTGCTTGTCAGCAATCAAGTTTTCAAGAAATGGAACTTTCAAAATACAGAAACCATCCCCATATGAAGCGTTTTGCATCATATGCACAATAACTGTTTGTCGGGAGTTTCAGGAAAGGGGTTTCCATGGCTGAGCAGTTAGGGCTATGCCTCTTAGTTCCAGTAAAGGGAAATCTTAACTCTACAGCATGCAAAGACATTCTAGATGATTCTGTGCTTCAAACTTCGTCGCAACAGTTTGGGTAAAGCCCTTTCCTGTTTCCTGGACAAAGCGAGGTCCATACATAAATGGTTTGTCAATATCGGTGTGGAAGAACTTGACTGGCCTGACCTTAACCTCATCGAACACCTTTGGGATGAATTGGAATGCCGACTACGAGCCAGGCCTAATCACCCAACATCAGTGCCCTACCTCACTAATGCTCTTGTGGCTGAATGGAAGCAAGTCCCCATAGCAATGTTCCAATATCTAGTGGAAGGCTTCTCTGAAGAGTGGAGGCTGCAGCAAAAGGGGGACCAACTCCATATTAATGCCCATGATTTTGGAATGAGATGTTCAACAAGCAGGTGTCCACATACTTTTGGTCATGTAGTGTATTATAAAATGGCTAATCTGAGAACGAATGCCTATTGTAATTAGATATAAATCAACACCACTGTTAATTGTAAATATCACAGTCACTTATTAGATTAGGTTGGATTGATTGAATGGCTATTGATAGCTCTGAAAATATTTTGTTTATTTCCTGTTATGCCCCTATTCACTCATTAAACCGGATGCCCTGAAGCAAGGTAACATTTTCAGTTTCTGTTTGGCCTTCACACAGAGATGAGCTTGATCTGCTAGGAGCTGACATTTCATACACAAACCCACATTTAGTTCTGCCTATCATCATTAGCATATGCGTCACACAGTATCACTTCCAGTTTCCCCCACGGTGGCCCAGCAAACCAATTCCCATGTGCCATCTCCCTAAAGTGATCCGTTTGACTATGAGCCAAAATTAACAGAATCATATAAAGTACTAAGCGGAGCAGAACTGCGATGGAGCAGTAAACATCTTCACACCTGTCTGCCTTTCAGAGGAGTTCCAGAACTTTGTACGGAGACTCCCGACATTCTACGCCCTCAACACATCTGCCATCCAGTACTTCTGGAAAATGGAGCCTGCCGTCCATCAGCGCTACAGACAGCTAGAGCTCAGCAGCAGACAGCTTATCGCCAAATCCAGACGGATCGTCGACAAACTCTTCACCCTCAGCAAGAGGTGTCGGACACAGCTGACAGTCATTGTGCTGAGAAAGAGGTGAGAACATGTTATGATAAACAGTCCCTGTGAGGAGTGGTTGTTTAGTCATAATGTATGTTCAGATGGACATACAGAAAGTACTGTAAGGAGATCTGAAAAAAATACAATCGATCATTGGGAAAGTATTTATTTTTAGTGCAATCAGTAGAAATGTGACAATGGAGTTTCAAGGCCCTCGTAAGACATCATAGTAAAATAGGATGTATTGCAAAAGGAAATAGTATAATGGTGGTGTACTGGGTGTTACATTCCCCAATAAGAAACCAAAAATAGTCACTCGACAGAAAAATGGAACTAACAAATGAGCACACTGACAACCAAAAGAAAACAGGTGGGGTTTTAAAATGGGTTCTGAAAGGCAACCATGGGGGTGCTGGCCAAGCGAAATCGAGTAGGGTCTTAACACCCACCATGGATGCCCACTAGATTCCCCTGATAGACAAATTAAAGGAAAAGAAACACCCTACCGTAAATTGGTGGGGGTTAAAAACAAACATGGAGCAAACCGAACAGGGGAGACACAAGCACTGGGCAAAAAGGGTCCATAATCAGGGGATATTTTTATATGACCGTTTCCAATGCATATTTTGGGATATGCACTATGTCCTGAGAATTTCAGAATCCAGATGTGCCTTTTAGACATATGCTATTGGGATTACTCTGAATATCACACATTGACATTTCCTATGGCTGGATATGGACTCATTCAATATCCTGAAATATGTGACACCCTATTTTCTCTCATGATGACAAATACTGACTGTATACATTGCCTATCTCTGTTTTCTCAGCACATTCAAGATATGAAACTATTGATTACAGATATGCTTCTCTTGGCTGTCCATATGCAAATGTTGATATGCTGAAAATAAAGAGGATTTCAGTTTTCACCACATACTCAATAATTTGACAAATATTAAACCCATATTTCTCTTTCAGACACACAACTTTTGGATTCCCTCTGGATTTCTGTATATAATGACAAATACTTACTGTAGGCCTACATAGTATATTTTCTCAGGACATACAATGCATAGGCTCTTGACTGAGGTCCATATCAGGATCTTTATATGCTCAGTAAGGACCATTTTTGATGCTTATTTGAGTTGAGGATATGCTCAATTTGACAAATATTAAATCCATATAATTCTTTCAGACACAAGCTATACTTTTAAAGGCACCCGCAATCCGCAAGCAGTGTAACTGGTTGCCTAGCAACAAGAATCACTTATTTTCAGAGTTCCAACTGTCATTTTTTAATCTGGGTGACACATTTTTTTATTTAACCATTATTTTACCAGGTAAGTTGACTGAGAACGCATTCTCATTTACAGCAACGACCTGGGGAATAGTTTCAGGGGCTGAATGAGCCAATTGTAAGCTGGGGATGGCCGTGATGGTATGAGGGCCAGATTGGGAATTTAGCCAGGACACCGGGGTTAACACCCCTATTCTTACAATAAGTGCAATGGGATCTTTAATGACCTCAGAGAGTCAGGACACCCGTTTAACATCCCATCCAAAAGACAGCACCCTACACAGGGCAGTGTCCTGGGATATAATTTTTTTTTAGACCAGAGGAAAGAGTGCCTCCTACTGGCCCTCCAACACCATCTGGTCTCCCATCCAGGGACTGACCAGGACCAACCCTGCTTAGCTTCAGAAGCAAGCCAGCAGTGGGATGCAGGGTAGTATGCTGCTGGTGAATGAGTGTGTAAATGGTGTATGGTTGACAACTGGAGAAACAAAGACTTGAGAAGCTGTTCAGAAAATACTTCAAAGAAGTTAACGCTAAATTGAGTAGCTAATTTGAGTTGTTTTATTTGTCTTAGTAACTCGAATCAAGAACGTTGGTTAATTTAGCCAGCAGCCAGTAGGGCTAGCTAGCTTCATAGAGGAATAAAAGCTAATTGGTCATCTAGCTAGTTAAATAAATAAATAAATAATTACAGATTTTTACCCCCTATCAAGCATCAAGGTGACAGCTAATGTTTTAAAAGGTTTCGGCATATTTTTGTATTACTGGTTAATATAAGCTTTCTAGCTAACTAACTTAGCTAGCTAACTAGTAACTTGGCTAGCTAGCTAGTTAGTTTTCTCGTCATGAATGTAGCAGGTAGAGTAGCTCAATTATACAGTACCATTCAAAAAGTTGACACACCTACTCACTCCAGGGTTTTTAGTGAAGACATAAACTATGAAATAACACATTTTATCATGTAGTAACCAAAAAAGTGTTAAACAAATCCAAATATATTTGCGCTTCTTCAAAGTAGCAACCCTTTGCCCTGATGACAGCTTTGCACACTCTTGGTGTTCTCTCAACCAGCTTCATGAGGTGGTCACTTTGAATGCATTTCAATTAACAGGTATGCCTTGTTAACCTCTGGTCGGGCTCCAGCGAAAAATCCTATCGCCATTAGCATAACGAAATGTAATTATTATTATTTTTTTTAATATAGGACTATGTTATATCGTTTTATAGATACACCTCTCCTGAATCGAACCACGTCCAATTTCAAAAAGGCTTTACAGCAAAAGCAAAACATTAGATTATGTTAGGAGTATATCGTAAAAGTAGCCACATAGCCATTTTCCGACCAACCACATGCATCACAAATAACCAGAAAACAGCTAAATGCAGCACTAACCTTTGACAATCTTCATCAGATGACACCCCTAGGACATCATGTTACACAATACATGCATTCTTTTGTTCGATAAAGTTCATATTTATATATAAAAACAGCATTTTACATCGGCGCATAACGTTGACTAACTATTTTCCCTCATGCATCCGGTGAAACAACGCTACAATTTACTAAATTACTATTTGAAAACATTTTTAAAATGTAATATTGTCATTCTAAGATTTATAGATGAATATCTCTTGAAAGCACCTGTAATTCCAGATTTAAAAATAACTTTACTGGGTAATCACACTTTGCGATAAAAGGGGATGCGATACTCAGAAAAATAGGCTACCGTTACAGGTCAGCGCCATCTTGGAACAATCGCATATCACATCTAGTCTTGTATACTATTGTCAATAATCCCTTACCTTTGATGATCTTCATCAGAAAGCACTTCTAGGAATCCCAGGTCCACAACAAATGCATTTTCGTTCGAAAAAGTGAATCCTTTATGTTCCAATAGCTTGTTCTTGTTAGCGCGTTCTGAAGGCTGCACCAAAAGTTCCGTCGTGCGCGGGACTCCACTTTCGAAAAAATGCATTTTTTTTATTTATTTAGGTTCGTTCAAACATGTCAAACGTTGTATAACATAAATCTTTAGGGCCTTTTTCAACCAGAGCTCCAATAAGATTCAAGGGGGACGATTGCATTGTTTCAAAACGTTTCGAAAGGGGTGGGTAGCCAGGGGCGCCGGCGTCATAATGGTGATGGCCCTCTCCGTGTGACCACGTTCCACTGCGTCTCATTCATTCAGTTTTCACAGTAGAAGGCTCAAATCACTTTGTAAAGACTGGGGACATCTAGTGGAAGCAATAGGAAGTGATCGATGGACCAGGCAAACTGATGAAGTTGAGTCCGCAATTCAGAATTCCACTTCCTGTTACGATCGGTCTCGGGGTTTTGACTGCCATTTGAGTTCTGTTATACTCACAGACACCATTCAAACAGTTTTAGAAACTTTAGGGTGTTTTTTATCCACAAGTATTAATTATATGCATATCCTAGCTTCTGAGTTTGAGTAAGAGGCCGTTTAATATGGGCACTAATTTTTTTCAAAAATCGCTGTAGCGCCCCCTATCCCATGCGAACGACAAGAGGTTAATTTGTGAAATTTCTTTCCTTAATGCGTTTGAGCCAGTTGTAATGTGACAAGGTAGGGTTGGTGTACAGAAGATACCCTTATTTTGTAAAATACCAAGTCCATATTATGGAAAGAACAGTTCAAATAAGCAAAGAGAAACGACAGTCCATCATTACTTTACGATATGAAGGTCAGTACTTATGGAATATTTCAAGAACTTTGAAAGGTTCTACTCCTGCATTGCTTGCTGTTTGGGGTTTTAGGCTGGGATTCTGTACAGCACTTTGTGACATCAGCTGATGTTAGAAGGGCTTTATAAATACATTTGAATTATTCTGACAGTGCAGTCGCAAAAACCATCAAACGTTATGATGAAACTAGCTCTCATGAGGACCACCACAGGAAAGGAAGACGCAGAGTTACCTCTGCTGCAGAGGATAAGTTCATTAGAGTTAACTGCACCTCAGATTGCAGCCCAAATTAATGCATCAGAGTTCAAGTAACAGACACATCTCAACATTCTGTTCAGAGACTGCGTGAGTCAGGCATTCATGGTCGATTGCTGCAAAGAAACCACTATTAAAGGACACAAATAATAAGAGACTTGCTAGGGCTAAGAAACACGAGCAATGGACATTAGATCCACAAATGATACAATCTCTATTGCACTCCACACTGCCCTCTCCCACCTGGCCAAAAGGAACATCTATGTGAGAATGCTATTCATTGACTACAGCTCAGCGTTTAACACCATAGTGCCCTCAAAGCTCATCAATAAGCTAAGGACCCTGGGACTAAACACCTCCCTCCGCAACTGCATCCTGGACTTCCTGACGGGCCGCCCCCAGGTGGTAAGGGCAGGTAACAACACATCCGCCACACTGATCCTCAACACAGTGGCCCCTCAGGGGTGCGTGCTCAGTCCCCTCCTCTACTCCCTGTTCACTCTTGACTGCACGGCCAGGCACGACTCCCAACACCATTAAGTTTGCAGATGACACAACAGTGGTAGGCCTGATCACCGACAACAATGAGACAGCCTATAGGGAGGAGGTCAGAGACCTGGCCGTGTGGTGCCAGGACAACAACCTCTCCCTCAACGTGATCAAGACAAAGGAGATGATTGTGGACTACAGGAAAAAGAGGACCGAGCACACCCCCATTCTCATTGACGGGGCTGCATTGGAGCAGGTTGAGAGCTTCAAGTTTCATGGTGTCCACATCACCCACAAACTAACATGGTCCAAGCACACCAAGACAGTTGTGAAGAGGGCACGACAAAACCTATTGCCCATCAGGAGACAAGATTTGGCATGGGTCCTCAGACCTCAGATGTTGTGGTGGTGCTTTGCTGGTGACACTGTTGGTGATTTATTTAGAATTGAAGTTACAGTTACCCAGAATGGCTACCACAGCATTCTGCAGCGATACGCCATCCCTTCTGGATTGAGCTTAGTGGGACAATCATTTGTTTTTCAACAGGACAATGACCCAACACACCTCCAGGCTGTGTAAGGGCTATTTGACCAAGAAGGAGAGTAATGCGCTGCATCAGATGGCCTGGCCTCCACAATCCCCCTACCTCAACCCAATTGAGATGGTTTGGGATGACTTGGACTGCGGAGTGAAGGAAAAGCAGCCAACAAGTGCCCAGCATATGTGGGAACTCCTTCAAGACTGTTGGAAAAGCATCCCAGGCAAAAACACTTTTTTGGTTACTACATGATTCCATATGTGTTATTTCATAGTTTTGATGTCTTCACTATTATTCTACAATGTAGAAAATAGTAAAGTAAAGAAAAACCCTTGAATGAGTATTTGTCCAAACCGTAAGTCTTTGCAAGCAAAAGGATCTTTCTTCCTGATCTGAAAATGGAAAACTATTCTTCTGTTGCTGATTCCACCTTGTGCATGTTGAACATTCAGAGGGATCAGTGTCAAATTAGATTCAACACAGAGAGCACAGTAGTTGTGAAATAATATCTTCAACTTGTAAAAGAGCATAGATTGTACAGTATAAGCTATACTGTGTGTGTGGGAGAGGGAGAGAGTTAGTGTCCTAGGATCCCTGTAGCTGGTTCCTCCTCTCTGATTTCACATTTCCCCAGCACTCAGTGAGATGGCTGACATACACACACACACACACACACACACACACACACACACACACACACACACACACACACAACGACCTGGTTTCAAATACTATTTCAGGTATTTCAATTACTTTTCAATACATTTGAAAACAAGTATTAAGATCACCTTTATTTGAAAGAAATAGAAGAATATTGGAATGTTTTTCAAAATACAATTTGTAAAGTATCATAAGGTGAATGCACCAATTTGTAAGTCGCTCTGGATAAGAGCGTCTGCTAAATGACTTAAATGTAAATGTATTTACATTTACTTCAAATACATATAGTTGGAAATATTTTAAAGACAGTATTTTCAAATAAATATATGGTATACACTATCGTTCAAAAGTTTGGGGTCACTTAAATGTCCTTGTTTTTGAAAGAAAAGCACATTTTTGGTCCATTAAAATTACATCAAATTGATGAGAAATACAGTATTGACATTGTTAATGTTGTAAATGACTATTGGAGCTGGAAATGTCTGATTTGTAATGGAATATCTACATAGGCGTACAGTGGCCCATTATCAGCAACCATCACTCCTGTGTTACAATGGCATGTTGTGTTACCTAATCCAAGTTTATCATTTTAAAATGCTAATTGATCATTAAAAAAACTTTTGCAATTATGTTAGCACAGCTGAAAACTGTTGTCCTGATTTTAAAGAAGCATTAAAACTGGCCTTTAGACTAGTTGAGTATCTGGAGCATCAGCATTTGTGGGTTCAATTACAGGCTCAAAATGGACAGAAACAAATAACTTTCTTCTGAAACTTGTCAGTCTATTCTTGTTCTGAGAAATGAAGGCTATTCCATGAGAGAAATTGCCAAGAAACTGAAGATCTCGTACAACGCTGTGTACTACTCCCTTCACAGAACAGCGCAAAACTGCCTCTAACCAGAATAGAAAGAGGAGTGGGAGGCCCCAGTGCACAACTGATCAAGAAAACAAGTATATTAGAGTGTCTAGTTTGAGACACAGACGCCTCAAGTCCTCATCTGGAAGATTCATTAAATAGTATCCGCAAAACACCAGTCTCAACGTCAACAGTGAAGAGGTGACTCTGGGATGCTGGCCTTCAAGGCAGAGTTCCTCTGTCCAGTGTCTGTGTTATTTTTCCCATCTTAATCTTTTATTTTTATTGGCCAGTCTGAGATGGCTTTTTCTTTGCAACTCTGCCTAGAAGGCCAGCATCCCGGAGTCGCCTCTTCACTGTTGACGTAAGAAAAATACAAGTTTTGTTAACGTGGGGGGAAGCAGTGACTGGCTTTCAAAAGTTGGTGCTGTACAACGTGACCGGTCGGGTGTAGGCTACTAAGTGACTGTGAGTGAAGAGCAAAATAGCCCAAACATTGATTTATCAAGACCAATCCCCTTAGTCTTGATAAGCAGCATGAAACTGTGCTGAAATAGTTGACCACACGCGGGTAGCATATTGCTTCAAATCCTACTATAACAATTGGATGACTTTGGGTGTTCCAGTAAGCAACAATTTGTTGCTTTCATTAGCCTACTTTATTATTAAAAGAACTCCAGCACAGAGAAGAGAAAGGAGCCTTAAATAATTAAACAAAGCGATTGAATTCACAAAACATTTGACAGTTTTTAATATTGGCCATCAACCAAAAACACAGCATCTACCAGGTTAAGAAATATATTTCAAAATGTTTATTAGGCTACTGTGCAGTCTGACAAGTACACATAGCCTACAGTACATACTGTAGTAAACATGGGAAAGTGCCTAATTCCTTACCTAAGGGAGAGCAGGCCATGTCCAGACTTTCTTGGTGACCTCTAACTCATTAACTCGGTCTTTAATGCTTTTTCGGGTTGCATCAGTCATGGACAGAAACTTCTGAGACACAGTATTAATGAACACCCGGAGGTTCACTGGTAAGCCACATTTGCCTCTGGATCCATCCTAGTTGGTATTCTGTGTCCACTCATTGTATCTCTTTGGTTACACATCCTTGGAATAGCGGAACAGCATAACGGTCTAGACAGCCTTTGCTGTGCCTGGTGAGCAGTTCATTAAGTTCTGTTGTCAGAAGAGCAATGGAAATGTCAGGGTGAACTGACTAGTCTCAACACTAGTGACACTCATGTCACCTACGGTAGACCTACAGTATATCTAAAATTCTTTTTTAATCTCTACATGTAGGTCTTCTGATTTTTAAACCTGATCAAACTTGTTTGGCATCAACTGAAAACATGAATCTGTAACTCTGCCAAGCCTACAAGCAAAGATGAACTGGTGAAGGCCATCAAGATGTATTTACTTGAGAAATTGACAATACAATAATGCAACAAATACATTGATCATCTCCACAAGGTATTGAGCTGGGGGGAAGTGCAACTAAAATGTAGTTGAAATAAACATAATACATTGCATGTTTGGGGGATTTTCACACCTACAGTAGCCGGGCTATTGAATTATAATTTAGTAAATAAATAATATGTTTGAAGAGTCTATTGTCCTGCTAATAGCCCATCATGTAAACATTGTTTGCATGATGGGCTACACCTGCTACAGTACACTTGTGAAAAAAAGTGTTTAAACATGTTTTCAAAATGCCTCCAGCTGTCCATCAGTACTGTAAATAAAAACACAGCATCTAAAAAAAAATGCACATAATGCTTGTTTACATTCTTCATTGGCACAAATAACTGAACACACAACATGAGCAGACCATTTTTTGTTAAGGCAAATCTGGTCTGTGAATAGCTAAGGGGCTTTTGTATAATAATACAGGGTTAATTATAATAATAATCGTTGGATAACAGATCAGCTCTCGGAACTCATTAAGAGGTGGCTTCTATCTTCAATATAATAATTCATTCAGAAGGTTAACCCTTCTGCTGTGTTCCGGTCGAATTGGCCGATTTACAAGTTCTCTCTGAAAAATGTACTTCATTTAATCGGATTGTCATAATGTTCCATGACTTTGTCCACACAGGGCATCTGAACACACAAAATACATTTTGATGATTTTCATATAATTTTGGGTGTTTTATTTAACTTTTGCACACCTGTGGTATTCCCGGTCAAAAATGACCGGTCATTAGAAATTAATGGGTGAAACTACAATTAGTGTGTAAAATTGAGTTCATGCCCATTCATCGGCTGGACACACTTCCTCTCCCAGACCCCCACATGCATGTTTGAGCACACACACTTCACTCCCCTTCTTGGCTTCCATGGCAACCCCCACGGGAACCTTTACCCAATAGAATCTTTCCCCCACGGGATCCACACCTGTTGGCATCCCCTCCCAGACCCTCACATGCATGTGTGTTTGAGCACACACACTTCACTCCCCTTCTTGGCTTCCATGGCAACTCCCACAGGAACCTTTCCCCAATAGAATCTTTCCCCCACGGGAACCACACTTGTTATCATTCTCACAAACAATCGCAACATTGTTTCAATAACATATAGAACTTTTCTCGCAGCTCTGGTATATAAAGCTTTTTTGAGGCCTTGCTCACAATTCATTCTATGGCAGCACAATGACTAAACGATATACTGTATGTGAGGCTCTTGATCATATCTTTGATCATGACATTGGTGAGGAAGAGAGAGGCCAGGAAACTGACAGTGAAGATGCATTAGAGGAGGAAGTGTCAGAAGTTGAAGACAACACAGAATATGATCTAGAGGATCTAGACCAAGAGACAAGCGATGTGGAACAATCCAGTGATGAGGAAGAGGGCCCTGCTGAGGTTGTTACATTCCCATCAAAGAATGGGAATTTGTCCTGGTCTTCATCCCCACCTGAGAGAAGAGGTCAGCTGAAAATGTTATCAGGGTGACCCCAGGGCCAACGAGATACACCATATCCCGGGTTGATGACATAATCTTGTCATTTTTTTTTTTATTAAATGGTTTCAAAACAAAAGTCCTTGTTAAACTTTGACACAAAGTAGTCTGTGATAAATAGCACAATATGTTTCTAGTCCATACATTGTGCTTTTTTTACTCAAAATGAGTTGTATGAGCTCAGGTCAATGAGGCCTACAGCCCATAAATAGCAAATAGAAGTTCAGAACGTGTAATGTTCACAAGAACTTAAGTTGATAAAAATATCTAAAACAACATTAGGTGATGTGTATTATTATGGATTTATAATCAGCTATAATGGAGCGGTCATTTAGGACTGGGAACACAGAATTAATTAACATGAAACGAACACAACAGGAGGGTTAAACCCATACGTTTTAAGCCTGCAGTAGGTTATAAGTGGAAAATTGCGTGTCAATTCATAAAGCCTGTGCCATGGAATCGGTACATCGAAAATCTCTTCCCAACTATTTTGCAATCTATATGGCACAGATATCAATGTTTTGGTTCTTAAATAAAAATGTATAGCAGTTTCATTTATCACAATTTTCTTTAACCAATTTTGGTATTTAATGCAGGGCGACAGACAAGTTCCTTACTTTTTTTAATGCATTTTTTTACTGAAACTGCAACCAACTTTCTATGACTTGATTAAAAAATAACAATATTGGAGATGATATGAATAAAGGGGAAAAGGCCATTCTTGAACATGGGGTGAGGCATTCTTAATCATTTTAAATAAAGCCAGTTTGTTATTTAGAATTATTTTTAAATTTTTTTAGAGGGAGAGAAACCAAAAGCCCACCGTGCCTATTTTTCAAAATCTTCAGTCCACATGTCAAGTGACACTCCCCCATTTATATTTACACAAGTTCTCTCTTAACTCCATGACCACCGACAGTTTATGTTGTTGCCTGATGCAGGACTCTAGTACCAGAGGAGAGACTCTGACTGAAAACGTCCCCATTAATTGCCACAGTTTGGAATACCGATAGAACAGCATTTTTACTCCCCCTTTGAGTTGTGTGGCGCAATGACAGAATGCCACCATCTACCACTAACGGTCGCGGCATAAACTCGTAACTTTTAAAGAAAGAACCAATGTACTCATTCAAGGGTTTTTCTTTGTTTTACTATTTTCTACATTGTAGAATAATAGTGAACACATCAAAATAATACATATGTGACCGACCTGCTCAAATTCGTCTTATGTTACAAAATTTGACAGTTTGTTTTTTACATTGGATAAAAGTAGAGACTCAGAGCTACACAATGGTATACCATACACTGCAATTGATGAAACAATGGGAAATACATTTTGCTTTAAAAGTTGATCAACTTGTAAACTCACTTTTGAATGTACTAACAATAGCAGTCAAGCACCCAAGCTAGCTTGCTAGCTACTTCCAGACATCTAAGTGAGCGAGAACAGCTCAATGAACATTACTCACCCTAGCAGAGCTGGTTAGGCTGTTATGATTTCCAGAGTGTTGGTGACTGCAAATGTGCTGTCAGATTGTCCATTCGTATATTCAGAGCGCACACCAGACGCTCTGGCGGATGAGTAGGGTTGAGCCAAACTGTCTGACCTCACAACGGCAGTCAAGCACCCAAGCTAACTGGCTAACGGTGGCTAGCTACTTCCAGACACATAATGAGAGAACACCACATTCTGACCATTTTACTCACGCTAGAAGAACTGGTTAGGCTGTTTTCATGTTATCGTTGGTGACTGTAACTCTTGTCACGAACCGGCTCGAAGTTCGTAACAAAAAGGGAGACAACGTGGAGATAATTATATTTTATTCCTTATTAACTAAAGTAAACTAAATACCATTTAACAATGAGTAGCGTAAGTGAGTGTTTGCGTACATAAATGTGATAATGAGGGGTGTTGAAAGGTGCCAAAGTAAACAACCAAAACGGCCACAAAAATGCCACAACCAAGATCTATCAGTGTCTGCATGGAGAGAGTCTCCCCAATGAATGGCGAAGAGGTGTATTTATCCTGGGACACACCCGAGCCCAGGTGTGTCCCAATTCACTGATGACCCTGCCGGCTCCGCCCACCAACATCCTATTAAGGAAAACAAGAGCAAAGAGAGAATTCGTCAGACAGAGTGGGAGGGTCGTCACACAGTGCTGCTGGCAACAATTTAATGTCACTTTTTTTGCCAACGTTTACTGACACTGGCCATATTCAACGGGTGTTGAGCGTTCGTAAATTCATCGATTATTCTGCGCTCTCTGGCACACTCAGAGGAGAGTGCTCTGAAATCGGAGTAGATGGCCAGACTGAATTTACAAACGCACTGGAAATGGATATTTGCATAGTGAAGTCTTTTTTTTAAGACATGTAGCTAGCTAGCTAAACATTAAAGCATAATCCCAACTCATTACTTTACTGCCCTGCATGAATCTGCAGGTAGCTATCCAACCAGGTTCAATGTGTGCTAGCTAACATTAGGCTATAGCTAGCTAAGCAAATGGTTCTGAGATACGAATAATGTCATACATGTAACGTTAGCTAGCGAGCCAGCCAGCTAACATTAGCTAGCTAGCTAGCTAGCTAGCTAGGTAAACAATGAACCATAATGACAACTCATGATGTTACTACCCTGCATGAATCTGCAGGTAACTAACCAACCAGGTTTAATGTTAGCTAGCTAACATTAGGCTATAGCTAGCCAAGCAAATTGCTCTTTCTGTCAAAATTAGAAACGTGTAATTTCTGAAAATGTAGCTAGCTAGACTGTCTTACCCACATACATCATTCATGGTTGGACGCGTCTCCTGTCGGATGCCATGGTTGCCCTTCGTTTGAAGATGTAATAAAGGTGTTTTCTCCATCTCCTTAGGTATCATACTTGAATTCCACTGAATTCAAAACTCAGTCCTCCAGAAAGTGGACTTATGCAGTTTTAGTACACAATACATAAAAAAGGCATGTTAGATATGATTACGTAGACATACTGACCAGCTCAAATAGACAGAAGCGTGCTGAATGGCAGACCAATCCAAACTCATCTTGCGGCATGTCCAGCCCACTCATTATCTCAGCTAATCATGGCTAGCGGGAAGGATGCTGACTTTTTCTTTGGCTAAACCAACTAGGCTCGTAATTTAACAATTTTATTCGTATTTACATTTGGCAGACAAGTTTGTTATTAAAGCACATGAAGTTCACTTGTTTGATAAGGCATTTCTGCCAATAAAACTATTTTGATTAAAAAAAAGTTTACGTTCAAACGGCTCTCCTGTGAAGTAGTGACCCACGACATATGCCTAGTTTCCTGAATCGGGTCACATATGGAATCATGTAATAACCAAAAAAGTGTTAAATGAAAATATATTTGAGATTCTTCAAAGTAGCCACCATTCTCCTTAGTGACAGCTTTGCTCACACTTGGCATCCTCTCAACCAGCTTCACCTGGAATGCTTTTCCAACAGTCTTGAAGGAGTTCCCACATATGCTGAGCACTTGGCCGCTTTTCCTTCACTCTGCGGTCCAACTCATCCCAAACCATCTCAACTGGGTAAGCCTCATCTAATAATTCTAAAATATTTTTATCTTGAATTTGTCTTTCAGCATCAAATATGCAAAGAGGAAGAACAGTCCATCATTACGTGAAGGTCAGTCAATCTCGAAAATGTCAAGAACTTTTAAAGTTTCTTCAAGTGCATTCGCAGAAACCAGCAAGCGCTATGATGAAACTGACTCTTATGAGGGCCGTCACAGAAAAGGAAGACCCAGAGTTACCTCTGCTGCAGAGGATAAGTTACCAGCCTCAGAAATTGCAGCCCAAATATATGCTTCAGAGTTCAAGTAACAGATACATCTCAACATCAACTGTTCAGAGGAGACTGCGTGAATCAGGCCTTCATAGTCGAATTGCTGCAAAGAAACCACCAATAATAAGAAGAGACTTGCTTGGGCCAAGAAACACAAGCAATGGACGTTAGACCGGTGGAAATCTATCCTTTGGTCTGATGAGTCCAAATTTTTGATTTTTAGACATCCTGGAAATAATTTATTGGGGCAGAGATACCAGAAGACATCTGGCAATATTTCAAGATTTAGGATGTAATAAATGAGCCCAGAATATATAATATATCTATTAAGTGCTATTGGGCTCCCGCAATGATATGTTTTGGGATTGTCTGTCTTTATCCCCTTTTTTGTTCCTCATTTTCAACACTTTATGCAGCGTCTGCGTTCGACCAATTGACCGTAACCCATACACCGTCATATTTGGAATAACCCCATGGAACAATGTCACAAATAATCTATCAGACACGATAGTATTCACATTCACATTTCTGTTAGCCCGCTGACTCATCCTTTTTTAATAGAAATCTGCTTCCCCAACCTCCCATTCTCGATGGGTGAGAGACGTTTTATCTCTCCTTAAATTAGAGAAAATTAGGTTCACCGCCCAAGGCGCTACTGAAAAAAAGTGAAAGGTGTGGCAGCCTTTCACATCACACGTAATGAGATCCACATGTCTGGCTATTGAGTGACTGTAGATATTCAAGGTCAGGCACCTACAGGTGTAGGCCTACACACAAACTATGAGTGAATAACATAAATAAACTCTCTACACAGCTAAGAGGAGAAGTATTTGTGAGCTTGAGGATGTGAACAAAAAAGTATGATTGTGTATATACTGTATCATGTATGACTAGTTGTATATTATGTATTGTCTGTAGTGGGATCTCAGGTATAGTCTTTTATGGTTCTAAATCCATCAGTCTATGCTAACTTTTAGTATTATCTGTTTTTTATGTATTTATTATTTTCTATATTTACAAGAAGTGCAATGACACAAGGATTTTAACTGGGGGAAAAATATGAAATCGCGAAGTACCGAGATTAATTTAAGTTCATCCCACCCTCCAGAGTAGGAGAGGTGTGTATTATTTGTAAAAAAATTAATAAAATAAAGGACAATTGTTCCATATGTGAAAAATCTGCCGATGTGCCCTTGAGCAAGACACTTAAGCCTAATTGCTCCTGAAAGTTGCTCTGGATAAGATTGTATGCTAAGTGACGTGAAAGTAAAACATCAAGGCTATCTAAGAAATCCACTTGAGTATCCCCTTTGTGCCTGAATACACTCTGGTGTATTGTGAATGTCCCAGTCGGAAATGGCTGCCTCAGGTCCCCATGTTCATGTTCAGACGTACACACTGTTAATAGGTGAGGGGAGATAAATTATGTACAGTACTTTGCATATTGCTTTGACAGTTCTGCACTGGTGTTTTCTGTTTCTTATGTTCAAAATAGTTCAAAGGCAATCAATCAGAACATTGGATAGCTGCTCCAATTTCACCAACTCGCTTGTCGGGTAAAACTGCTGTGCTTGCGTTTTTTTTCTCTTCATTTTCTTCTAAATGTGTTTTAGAAATGGTTTCACTTGGCAAAATCAGCACATATTTCTTCGTTAACAGTCAGAGAACTGATTAATAAATAGGAAACTATTTTATACATTAGATATATTGTGAAAGCCTTTATTTTAATGGTGTGTCCTGTTTACTTGTCCTAGTTTATGGAGAATGTATTTTCTTCATATATGAAGAGAAAACGGTAGTTAGATTGATACTCTATAAATAAATAAAAGGGTCATGGCATGGCCATTTGATTCTCATAAGCTGTGAAAATACTGCCACAGAAAACTAGGTCTCCTAATACTACTGCTATTGTGGCTGTAACACAGAAGTGATCTTGTTCAAGTCTGACAGATTTGTCTGAATGGTTTTCAGTATAACAATACAAGCTGCTTCCTGCCCCTTCCATTTCCATTCTAGGTTTTCTTCTCAACCTATTGTTGTTTTCCCCCTATTGTTTCATGGAGGCAATTTATAAAGTAAATCCAGTTAGTCACAGAGAATTGTGTGACAGAGCAGAGACAAAGTAACATCCCCGGTCTCTGGCATTAGGTGTTTGTGTAAAGCGCTGACAGACCGACAGCTACATGTAACAGCTCTTCAGTTGCCACCCACCTCCTCTCTCACCTCATCTCTCTTGGCAACACTACCTATGTGGATGACAACACCAGGCCCAGTAGAAAGAAAATTGAATCGAATAAAAATAAAACATTTGTCTTCGATAGAAATGTTTCTGCAGCTATAATTTCATTTGATTAATGTACACGGCAAAATGTCTTATGGCATCTATAATAGGGTTTTCATATATCAAATTTATTTATATAGCCCTTCTTACATCAGCTGATATATCAAAGTGCTGTACAGAAACCCAGCCTAAAACCCCAAACAGCAAGCAATGCAGGTGTAGAAGCACGGTGGCTAGGAAAAACTCCCTAGAAAAGCCAAAACCTAGGAAGAAACCTAGAGAGGAACCAGGCTATGAG
The DNA here is from genome assembly GCF_965601325.2 of Salmo salar. Lineage (NCBI taxonomy): Eukaryota > Metazoa > Chordata > Actinopteri > Salmoniformes > Salmonidae > Salmo > Salmo salar. The sequence continues at coordinate 20,043,345 of NC_138313.1, forward strand.
GGGTGGCCAGTCTTCTTGTGGCTGGGCCGGGTGGAGATTATAACAGAACATGGTCAAGATGTTCAAATGTTCATAAATGACCAGCATGGTCAAATAATAGTAATCACAGTGAACAGGTCAGGGTTCCATAGCCACAGGCAGAACAGTTGAAACTGGAGCAGCAGCACGGCCAGGTGGACTGTGAACAACAAGGAGTCATCATGCCAGGTAGTCCTGAGGCATGGTCCTAGGGCTCAGGTCCTCCTCCTCCGAGAGAGAATTAGAGAGAGCATACTTGAATTCACACAGGACACCGGATAAGACAGGAGAAATACTCCAGATATAACAGGCTGACCCTGGCCCCCCGACACATAAACTACTGCAGTATAAATACTGGAGGCTGAGACAGGAGGGGTCAGGAGACACTGTGGCCCCAGCCGATGATACCCCCGGACAGGGCCAAACAGGCAGGATATAACCCCACCCACTTTGCCAAAGCACAGCCCCCACACAACTAGAGGGATATCTCCAACCACCAACACCTGAGACAAGGCTGAGTATAGCCCACAAAGATCTCGCCACGGCACAACCCAAGGGGGGTGCCAACCCAGACAGGAAGACCACGTCAGTGACTCAACCCACTCAAGTGACGCACCCCTCCTAGGGACGGCATGGAAGAGCACCAGTAAGCCAGCGACTCAGCCCCTGTAATAGGGTTAGAGGCAGAGAATCCCAGTGGAGAGAGGGGAACCGGCCAGGCAGAGACAGCAAGGGTGGTTCGTTGCTCCAGTGCCTTTCCGTTCACCTTCACACTCCTGGGCCAGACTACACTCAATCATAGGACCTACTGAATAAAGACTTAAAGGTTGAGACCGAGTCTGCGTCTCTCACATGGGTAGGCAGACCATTTAATAAAAATGGAGCTCTATAGGAGAAAGCCCTGCCTCCAGCTGTTTGCTTAGAAATTCTAGGGACAATTAGGAGGCCTGCGTCTTGTGACCATAGCATACGTGTAGGTATGTACGGCAGAACCAAATCGGAAAGATAGGTAGGCGCAAGCCCATGTAATGCTTTGTAGGTTAGCAGTAAAACCTTGAAATCAGCCCTTGACTTAACAGGACGCCAGTGTAGGGAGGCTAGCACTGGAGTAATATGATCAAATTTTTTGGTTCTAGTCAGGATTCTAGCAGCCGTATTTAGCACTAACTGAAGTTTATTTAGTGCTTTATCCAGGTAGCCGGAAAGTAGAGCATTGCAGTAGTCTAACCTAGAGGTAACAAAAGCATGGATAAATTTTTCTACATTTTTGGAGAGAAAATTTCTGATTTTTGCAACGTTACGTAAATGGAAAGAAGCTGTCCTTGAAATAGTCTTGATATGTTCGTCAAATGAGAGCTCAGGGCCCAGAGTAACGCCGAGGTCCTTCACAGTTTTATTTGAGACGACTGTGCAACCATCAAGATTCATTGTCAGATTCAACAGAATATCTCTTTGTTTCTTCGGACCTAGAACAAGCATCTCTGTTTCGTCCGAGTTTAAAAGTAGAATGTTTGCAGCCATCCACTTCCATATGTCTGGCTTCTAGAGGTCTTAAAACGGAACCTTGAGGAACACCGAAATTTACAGTTGATTTGGCAGAGGACAAACCATTCACAGGGACAAACTGATATCTTTCCGACAGATAAGATCTAAACCAGGCCAGAACTTGTCCATGTAGACCAATTTGGGTTTCCAATCTCTCCAAAAGAATGTGGTGATCAATGGTATCAAAAGCAGCACTAAGGTCTTGGAGCACGAGGACAGATGCAGAGCCTCGGTCTGATGCCATTAAAAGGTAATTTACCACCTTCACAAGTGCAGTCTCAGTGCTATGATGGTGTCTAAAACCAGACTGAAGCATTTCCTATACATTGTTTGTCTGTTTGCTGCGCAACAGCTTTTTCTAGAATTTTTGAGAGGAATGGGAGATTCGATATAGGCCGATATAGTTTTTTATATTTTCTGGGTCAAGGTTTGGCTTTTTCAAGAGAGGCTTTATTACTGCCATTTTTAGTGAGTTTGGTACACATCCGGTGGATAGAGAGCCATTTATTATGTTCAACATAGGAGGGCCAAGCACAGGAAGCAGCTCTTTCAGTAGTTTAGTTGGAATAGGGTCCAGTATGCAGCTTGAAGGTTTAGAGGCCATGATTATTTTCATCATTGTGTCAAGAGATATAGTACTAAAACACTTTAGTGTCTCCCTTGATCCTAGGTCCTGGCAGAGTTGTGCAGACTCATCCTCTCTTGGGGAATGCTGCTTTTTAGTTAGCTTTGCGACAGTATCAAAAATAGATTTCGGATTGTTCTTATTTTCCTCAATTAAGTTGGAAAAATAGGATGATCGAGCAGCAGTGAGGGCTCTTCGATACTGCACGGTACTGTCTTTCCAAGCTAGTCAGAAGACTTCCAGTTTGGTGTGGCACCATTTCCGTTCCAATTTTCTGGAAGCTTGCTTCAGAGCTCTGGTATTTTCTGTATACTAGGGAGCTAGTTTCTTATGACAAATGTTTTTAGTTTTTAGGGGTGCAACTGCATCTAGGGTATTGCGCAAGGTTAAATTGAGTTCCTCAGTTAGGTGGTTAACTGATTTTTGTCCTCTGACGTCCTTGGGTAGGCAGAGGGAGTCTGGAAGGGCATCAAGGAATCTTTGGGTTGTCTGAGAATTTATAGCATGACTTTTGATGCTCCTTGGTTGAGGTCTGAGCAGATTATCCTGATAGTCCAGGATTATGAGAAAAAAACATTAAGATCCACAACATTTATTCCATGGGACAAAACTAGGTCCAGAGTATGACTGTGGCAGTGAGTAGTTCCGGAGACATGTTTGACAAAACCCAGTCGATGATGGCTCCGAAAGCTTTTTGTAGTGGGTCTGTGGACTTTTCCATGTGAATATTAAAGTAACCAAAAATCAGAATATTATCTGTTATGACTACAAGGTCCGATAGGAATTCAGGGAACTCAGTGAGGAATGCTGTATAGGAGGCCTGTAAACTGTAGCTATAAAAAGTGATTGAGTAGGCTGCATAGATTTCATGACGAGAAGCTCAAAAGACGAAAACGTCTGTTTTTTTTTGTAACTTGAAATTTGCTATCGTAAATGTTAGCAACACCTCCGCCTTTGCGGGATGCGCTGGGGATATGGTCACTAGTGTAACCAGGAGGCCTCATTTGAGGTGTGGCCTCATTTAACACAGTAAATTCATCAGGCTTAAGCCATGTTTCAGTCAGGCCAATTACATCAAGATTATGATCAGTGATTAGTTCATTGACAATAACTGCCTTGGAAGTGAGGGATCTAACATTAAGTAGCCCTATTTTGAGATGTGAGATATCACGATCTCTTTCAATAATGGCAGGAATGGAGGAGGTCTTTATTCTAGTGAGATTGCTAAGGCGAACACTGCCATGTTTAGTTTTGCCCAACCTAGGTCGAGGCACAGACACGGTCTCAATGGGGATATATGAAGCTGACCTTTAAAATATATATTGTTTTATTTTCTGCTTTTCCACTCTAATATATTTTCATGAGTTGTCCTCAATTCATCATACACTGTTGCTGTGTGCACATATGCAGTACCAGTCAAACGTTTGGACACATGTACTCATTCAAGGGTTTTTCTTTATTTTTACTATTTTCTACATTGTCGAATAATAGTGAAGACATCAAAACTTTGAAAGTTTCAAAGTAATGATGGACTGTCGTTTCTCTTTGCTTATTAGAGCTGTTTTTGCCATAATATGGACTTGGTATTTTACCAAATAGGGATATTAACTGATTGGCTAATTTCTCTTATTTGAGTTGTTCTTTACCAAATAGGGCTATCTTCTGTATACCACCCCTACCTTGTCACAACACAACTGACTGGCTCAAACACATTAAGAAGGAAAAGAATTCCACAAATTAACTTTTAACAAAGGTACACCTGTTAATTGAAATGCATTCCAGGTGACTACCTTATGAAGCTGGTTGAACGAATGCCAAGAGTGTGCAAAGCTGTCATCAAGGTAAAGGGTGGCTACTTTGAAGAATCTCAAGTATAAAATATATTTTGATTTGTTTAACACTTTTTTGGTTACTACATAATTACAGTGCCTTGCAAAAGTATTCATCCCTCTTGGCATTTTCCTATTTTGTTGCATTACAACCTGTAATTTAAATGGATTTTAATTTGGATTTCATGTAATGGACATACAGAATAAAATCAAAATTGGTGAAGTGAAATAAAAAAAATAGCTTGTTTCAAAAGATTCAAAAAAATGTCAAACTGAAAAGTGGTGTGTGCATATGTATTCACCCCCTTCGCTATGAAGCCCCTAAATAAGATCTGGTGCAACCAATTACCTTCAGAAGTCATAGATTGCACACAGGTGAACTAATTGTCACATGATCTCAGTATGTATACACCTGTTCTGATATTTTTCAAGAGATACCTGGTCCAATAGCAGCAGGGGGAACAACATTTCAGACAAAACAACTTACATACACTAACACAATATTAAACAAAACTACAGACACACATACAGTACAACAAATACAGTTGAAGTCAGAAGTTTACACACACTTAGGTTGGAGTCATTATAACTCGTTTTTCAACCACTCCACAAATTTCTTGTTAATCAACTATAGTTTTGGAAAGTCAGTTAGGACATCTACTTTGTGCATGACACAAGTCATTTTCCCAACAATTGTTTACAGACAGATTATTTAACTAATTCACTGTATCACAATTCCAGTGGGTCAGAAGTTTACATACACTTAGTTGACTGTGCCTTTAAACAGCTTGGAAAATTCCAGAAAATTATGTCACGACTTCAGGAGCTTCTGATAGACTAATTGACATAATTTGAGTCAATTGGAGGTGTACCTGTGGATGTATTTCAAGGCCTACCTTCAAACTCAGTGCCTCTTTGCTTGACATCAAAAGAAATCAGCCAATTTCTCAGAAAAACAATTGTAGCCCTCCACAAGTCTGGTTCATCCTTGGGAGCAATTTCTAAATGCCTGAAGGTACCACGTTCATCTGTACAAACAATAGTACGAAAGTATAAACACCATGGTACCACGCAGCCGTCAAACCACTCAGGAAGGAGAAGCGTTCTGTCTCCTAGAGATGAAGGTACTTTGGTGTGAAAAGTGCAAATCAATCCCAGAACAACAGCAAAGGACCTTGTGAAGATGCTGGAGGAAACTGGTACAAAAGTATCTATATCCACAGTAAAACGAGTCCTATATCGACATAAGTTGAAAGGCCACTCAGCAAGGAAGAAGCCACTGCTCCAAAACCGCCATTAAAAAGCCAGACTACGGTTTGCAACTGCACATGGGGACAAAGATCGTACTTTTTGGAGAAATGTCCTCTGGTCTGATGAAACAAAAATAGAACTGTTTGGCCATAATGACCATTGTTATGTTAGGAGGAAAAAGGGGGATGCTTGCAAGCCGAAGATTACCATCCCAACCGTGAAGCATGGGGGTGGCAGCATCATGTTGTGGGGTGCTTAGCTGTAGGAGGGACTGGTGCACTTCACAAAATAGATGGCATCATGAGAAGGAAAATTATGTGAATATATTGAAGCAACATCTCAAGACATCAGTCAGGAAGTTAAAGCTTGGTCACAAATGGGTCTTCCAAATGGACAATGACCCAAAGCATACTTCCAAAGTTGTGGCAAAATGGCTTAAGGACAACAAAGTCAAGGTATTGGAGTGGCCATCACAAAACCCTGACCTCAATCCTATAGACAGTTTGTGGGCGAAACTGAAAAAGCTTGTGCGAGCAAGGAGGCCTACAAACCTGACTCAGTTACACCAGCTCTGTCAGGAGGAATGGGTCAAAATTCACCTAACTTATTGTGGGAAGCTTGTGGAAGGCTCCCCGTAACGTTTGACCCAAGTTTAACACTTTAAAGGCAATGCTACCAAATACTAATTGACTGTATGTAAACTTCTGACTCACTGGGAATGTGATGAAAGAAATAAAAGCTGAAATAAAGAATTCTCTCTAGTATTATTCTGACATTTCACATTCTTAAAATAAAGTGGTGATTCTAACTGATTCTAAGACAGGGAATTTTTATGAGGATTAAATGTCAGGAATTGTGAAAACTGAGTTTAAATGTAGTTAGCTAAGGTGTATGTAAACTTCTGATTTGAACTGTATATATAACATCACTAATATCTGATACTGCCAGTAATGTACATCGTACCAGCTCCTTCCTGGCCTCCAAAGAAAAACAAGCCTCATGCCGGTAATAAAAACCTATTCTCAGCTTGAGCTTCCTTATCAAGTTCTCCACATAAACAATGAAGCTCAGCTTGTCATCAACCCACACACCCAATTATTTGTACACTTTGACTTGCTCTGTATGTCCAGCCAATGTAACAATGACATGATTAGTAACATGCCTGGCATTTGAAAATACCATGCGTTTTGTTTTACCCAAATTCAGAACAAGCTTCAAATCACACAGATTCTGTTGTATGATGTTAAATGCTCTTTTGGCATTTTCAAAAGCTAAAGATAAACTACTAACACTTGATTAAAGAACAGTATCATCTGCATAAATATGAACATCCGCTGTTTCAATATGATCCCCAATGTTGTTGATATACAAAATGAATAACAGTGGGCCCAAAATAGAACCTTACGGAACACCTGAGCACAACCATCCACCATTACACATTGTGTACGATTTGATTGGTAATTTATAAACCAATCTAGAACATGACCAGTAATTCCACAACATTTTATCCTTTGCACTAACACAGCATGGTCCATGGTGTCAAATGCCTTTGACAATCAATAAAGACAGACAAACAATGTAACTTCTTGTCAAGAGCACAGTGGATGTCATTTAAAACATTCAATGTTGCTGAAACAGTGCTGTGGCCAGACCTAAAACCTGATTGCATTCCATTTAAGATGTTGTTTTCAGCTGCCTACTAACTAAGGACTCCAGTACCTTTGACAGTACTGACAATTTTGATATGGGTCAATAACGAAGGATCTCCACCTTTCAGTAGAGGCAGTACAAAAGCAGATTCCATAACTTGGGGATTTCCTTAACGTCGAGTGTAAGGTTAGAAATACATGTTAAGGGGGGAGCAATGATGTCTGCAGCTAGGTGTAGGAAACGGGGGTCTAGATCATCAGGGCCAAGGGTTTTTTTTTCTATAATTTTTTTTCAGGGCTTTACACACTTCTGAAACAGAGAAGGATGCAAATGAGAACCTGGTGAAGGAGTGCACAGGGGTGTCAGGTAAATTCATACGGGGCTCAATTATACCTTTGACCTTTTCAAATAAACTGCCTGCATCTAGAAAATGCTGATTTAAGGTTTTCAGAATGGAGGTTTTCTCAGTTACAATCTGTGTGTCTACCAACAATTGTTTGGAAGCTTTGTATCTTTTTGCACTACAAACCTTTCACTACTTGCCAAAATGTGGATGGATTATTGAAATTATCCGAAGTAGATTTCAGGTAGTGGTCTGCTTTCGATTTTTTGATCATAGCCACACCCATATTTCGAAGACGTTTAAAAGCCATCCAATCATCCGCCGAACCAGTCCCTCTTGCTTTAGCCCACATTGCATTTCATTCCCTTATGATTTTACTAAGTTCCTCAGGAAACCAAAGGTTCTCTCTGCCCTTAATCCTGCATTTTTTAAAGGGGCATGACTATTGCATACATCCTATTTTCTACAAACTTTTGACTGGTACTGTACCTACATAGATACTGCATTTATAATTTTTTATGTCTCATGTGGGGTTGGGAAAATACTGTGACACCCTGCTTGCGTACATATGAAGTTAACACTCTTTGACAACCCACTGACATGGCCAGACATAAATACTGCAGGGGGATAATTTATATATTGTTATTTCTTCAGGAAAATACAGCTATAGGATGACATGAACCTATGGGAGATGCAACTATTTATTGGGGAATATGTGGTTATTCTAGTGTACCTGATATCATAGTGCAGATAGTATTCCCAGAACTACAAAGTGCACTATACAGTGTATGGCCATACTAAGTGCATTTCCCCCAAAATAAAATAATAATATACTGTCTGGAAGGTGATCCGTATTTGTGTTTGAGTGTGTTTTGCAGGTCCTTCAGCTACTGGCTGAACTACATCCTGTCCATCATGTACTGCAGTGAGAACAACTACATAGGTTCCTACCTGGAGGAGACAAGGAGCTGCTCTTGCCCCTACGACCATCCATCCTGCCAGGGTGTCATCCCCTGCACTGTGGGCGAGGGCTCTTTCTGTGCCTCCTGCTCCTATGACAACCGCTCCCGCTGTGCCAGCTGCAACCCCGGGTACATGCTCAGCCAGGGGGTCTGCCGCAATGAGGTCCCAGACTCAACGGATCACTACATCGGCTTTGAGACGGACCTGCAGGACCTGGAGCTGAGGTACCTGCTGCAGAAGAAAGACAGCCGTATTAGCATCCATGGGATCTTCGTCAGCAACGACGTCCGACTCAACAACTGGTTTGACCCATCATGGAGGAAGAGGATGCTGTTGACACTGAAGAGCAACAAGTACAAGTCCAACCATGTCCACATGCTCCTGGGGATGACTCTGCAGATCTGCCTAACTAGGAACAGCTCCCTGGAACCAGTGCTGTCTGTCTACATCAACCCCTTTGGGGGAAGTCACTCTGAGAGCTGGAGCATGCCCATAGACCAAAACAGCTACCCTGATTGGGAGAGGACTAAACTAAACATTCCCCTGGACTGTTACAACTGGACATTGACTTTGGGTAACAAGTGGAAAACTTTTTTTGAGACTGTCCACTTCTACCTGCGGAGCAGGATCAGGGCTCCGTTGCCCCAAGGGAACGGCTCGGTGTACTACGAACCTTTCGAGTTTCTGGAGCCCGGTAAGAACCTGGGCTACATGAAAATAAATAGCATCCAGGTGTTCGGCTATAGTATGCATTTTGACCCGGAAGCGATCCAGGACCTGATTCTGCAGCTGGACTACCCGTACACTCAGGGATCGCAGGACTCAGCTCTGCTGCAGCTGCTGGAGATCAGGGACCGGGTCAACAGACTGTCCCCTCCCGGACCTCAGCTCCTGGACCTGTTCTCCTGTCTCCTGCGCCACCGCCTCAAATTATCCACGACAGATGTTGTCCGAATACAGGCAGCGTTGCAGGCTTTCTCTGCCAAACAGCCGAACTCCATGGAATACGAAACAACCAAATTATGTAGCTAATAAGGTGCCGGTGTCCAGATACACAGATGCTTGTGCTGCTATCACACTGACCTAATTACAGTTAACAGCCATTTTGGAAGGTACTGAGGGACATTTTGGTCATGATCTCAAGAGATATGCATTTGGATTCATGTAAAATTCTAACTTTCTGGAAATGTGTAGTGTCATAGACACATAAGGGGGCTTCACCATGTTCACTTTGCCTTTTTACATAATAACAATAAAACTCAGACTTTCTGACCATTATCGATATCAAAAGATTTATCATCACTGATATGTTGCCCGTGTGCTGAAATCCGTAAATTGCACAGATCTCAATAATCACTTACAATGTGATGCTTTTGCTCATAATGAAGTGTTATCTCAACAGTGTGTTTGGTTTGACACCAGCATGGCTTTAGGTCCTTCACTTTGTTATTAAACACACACCATGTTTTTATACTCACACTTTTCAGTTTAATCCCACTCCACCCCATGTTCAGAGCTACATGAGTCACTATGGCAATCAACTGTTCCTTGTTTTACATTTTTTTATATGTTTAAATTCCCACAAATTGGAGTTACAACAATACTTCAGAGGTACAGAAATAAAACACCATAAATGCAATGGCTAGTATGTTATGTTACATGTAATTTTATTTTTTATAATGCAGTTGTTTGTGAACAGTTACTAAGCAATGTCGATATGCTGTATAACAACATTCTGAATTTGTTAATTCACAAAATAAAAGTCATTTTTATGTCCTGTCTGTAAATAGTGTAGATATTCCATCTAGTGTCTATTTTTATCAGAAATAATCTATTACTTAAATCCATCTCATATTTATATTTGATCTTTAATTCATTACTCTTGATTACATCATATTTGATGCAAATCGAACAGAATTAGACATACTAGTACTGTTAGTTGTTCCCAAATCCTGTCAATTAGTACCAATTCATTAAATGACGGTGTTAAATGGAAGTGTGTCAGTTAAGATTATATTTAAATCTTAATCTCTTCTCTAAGGAGGACAAGCTTCATGCAAACCACAGAAAATATCATTAAGATGTAACATTCATTCATTCATTTAGCGCATCGAGAGGATTTCTTATCCCATATTTTAGGACCAGGACAGACAGATATTCCATGAAATGTTGCCTTATGTGAATCTTTGTAAAATCTATAGACAAGGCTACATTGCCAGACAACAGTATAATACATTAAAGTCAAAACAAACCCTAGAGCACCACTTGCTCCAGTGTTTGCCATTAAACGCCAGGTGACTTGTTCTTAGACTAATGACTTTATCCCTTGGATATCCTTGAAAACAATCCAGCCAATGCATTGCGTGAGAAAAAAGTGTAAAATACTAAGAGGCAGCTTGGAAAGTTTTCTATAATTTTTGATGGCCAGAGTGGGGGCATTTATTAGTTATTGATATATTTTATTCTCTTCATTCTGGCTGTCATTATTTAGTACCTTTTCAGAATGATGGGGAGTATGAGGTATGAATCTAAGGAATATTAGGTGCAAATCCAGTTCAGAAAAAGAAAACACTGAGCTTAATTGGAATGTCTGATGAGATAACAGTGAAACAAAAGTGGCATGGATGCACATGAAATGTAAGTTGAAGGACTATTAATTGTATTTGTTTCAATTACATGTAGGTGGGTGCAGGTATATGTTATGTTTGGTTATTAGTGAGACATGGCCATCCCTAATTAAATCCCGTCACTCATTCGAGTGGTTTGCATAGTTGGCAGGGCATCAGCAGGCTATACTGCGCAGAAAATTGCTTCACCAAAGGTCCGCCAGTTCTGTGAAATCTAGTTTCCAGTGACAAACCGAGAATAACCCAGCTTTGGCCCTCTCTGTCTCTTCCATTTCCATTGATGGATGGCGGCTGGAGGAAGAGAGGCAGGCAGCGTATCAAAGCCCGTTATCTCAGGTGTTTTTCTCACTAGCTGGTAGTCTCTTGTAATCTGTAGACTTGTATGTTTTACTCTGGGTCCTGGAATAAAGGTATTCAGCTGAGAGGCCTCAGAGGGAGAAAGCTTTTGGTTGTCCCAACAGCAGGCCTGATGGGAGTCAAGTGTTTACATTCTGGTTTAAATCTACCAACCCTAGCTGAGCTCTAGCTCCATCACTCAGAATGACAACTGTAGGCAATGAGACAAACATTCTACAGCATTAGCTCAGACACAGGCAAAGAAGGAGGAAAATAGTAAATAGAAAACAGGGGTGGCCAAACCTCAGAAGTGCTACTGTGTTGCTTTAACAAATCTGACTCCCCTTACAAAAATAAATTTGTTGCTGCAGACTAAATAGTGTGCCACAAAATGTTACCAAAAGTTTGCCACTATTGTTAAATCTGCAGCAAACATTTGGCAACAATAATATGTATTGACAGTAGTGGGAAAACAGTTTGCCAGAGTTTTTTTTCTTGCAGAGAATTCTCTCATGATTCAATTTAAATTTGTGGAAAACGTGGCATCAAGTTTTAAGACCAGTAACCGTTGATGATCAATCAAGGGGATTAGAAACATCTGTTCGAAAATGGAAACCTAGCTACCTACCAAAGTTGCCCGGTGAGTGTCTAATTTATGAATTAAACTTCAAAATAAACTTTTAAATTGTATTAGCTAAATGATGCCTAGTTAGCAATGCCATGTTTTATGGGATAGAGTGAAACACAGTTTGTTGATACCAGTTTCAATCTGTCAGCTCCACTGACTGACTGGTTAGTGCTTAGTTAGCTAACATATTTCTGCTATCTAACTAATGATTTGCCTAAACACAATTTTTAGGTGAATATGTTGCTGTTTTTTAATACCAATATTCATGCCAATATGCTAGCGTCACAGTTCAGTAACATGTTAGTTAGCACAACAGCTAAGGTAGGTTGGTACAGGTAACTAGCTAGCTAGCAACAATATGAGTTGATTTGACATCAGAGCAAAACTTCCCTTTTGCAGATGGATACCCTTCCCCTACCCGTGATGTTGGAAGAGGCTGGATTGGGAGGATGATGCATCAAACACCCTGGAAATATGTTTGTGGTGCACTCACTCATAACACTTCTTTTGAGTGATAAATGAGTATATCGTCTTCAAGATTGAGGTAAGTAAATGCATGACCATGCTCGTGACGCTAGCTTACTGAAGTGTTGTCACGGAATATAACTAGCTAAATGTATGCTTTTTGTTGACATTTGGCTAGCTAACTATGTCAGTGTCTGTAACGGTAGCTAGCTAACTTAGCTAGTTTAGTCTGACACTTCTTCTGGACTGTATCGGACACTGTTTCACTCATTAGCTACATTAGCTGGCTAGCTAGCTACATTACCATATCTAGATTTTACTTATTCTCCATCTGGGTTCATTTAACCAAGCTATGTGGCAGGCTTATCTCAACTTGCAAGGGGATTCATTGAGTTCGTCAGCGTTACTGTACTGATTTCAAATGGTTTTTGACAGTGGCAGCTTTAGTCAGACTTGTTAGGTTGTGGAGGATAGATGCAAATTCTGTAAGCTAGTTAACGTTAGAGTTGACCTTAAGTTTGATGTAGCCAAGTTAGTTCCTAACATTCCTTTATTTCTGTACTTAAATGTCTAGGTCAAGGCCAATGAGCAAGAGGACAAGTACATTAGTGTCTAGTTTGAGAAACAGACGCCTCACAAGTCCTCAACTGGCAGCTTCAATAAATAGTACCCCCAAAACACCAGTCTCAACGTCAACAGTGAAGAGGCGACTCCGGGATGCTGGCCTTCTAAGCAGAGTTGCAGAGAAAAAGCCATATCTCAGACTATCCAATAAAAATAAAATATTAAGATGGGCAAAAGAACACAGACAATGGACAGAGGAACTCTGCCTAGAAGGCCAGCATCCCAGAGTCACCTCTTCACTTGAAGTTGAGACTGGAGTTTTGCGGGCACTATTTAATGAAGCTTCCAGTTGAGGACTTGTGAGGCGTCTGTCTCAACTCGACACTCTAATGTACCTGTCCTCTTGCTCAGTTGTGCACCGGGGCCTCCCACTCCTCTTTCTATTCTGGTTAGAGCCAGTTTGCGCTGTTCTGTGAAGGGAGTAGTACACTGCGATGTACGAGATCTTCAGTTTCTTGGTAATTTCTCGCATGGAATAGCCTTCCTTTCCCAGAACAAGAATAGACTGACGAGTTTCAGAAGAAAGTTATTTGTTTCTGGCCATTTTGAGCCTGTAATCAAACCCACAAATGCTGATGCTCCAGATACTCAACTAGTCTAAAGAAGGCCAGTTGTATTGCTTCTTTAATCAGGACAACAGTTTTCAGCTGTGCTAACATAATTGCAAAAGGGCTTTCTAATGATCAATTAGCCTTTTAAAATGATAAACTTGGATTAGCTAACACAACGTGCCATTGTAACACAGGAGTAATGCTTGCTGATAATGGGCCTATGTACGCCATTAAAAATCAGCCGTTTCCAGCTACACCAGTCATTTACAACATTAACAATGTCTACACTGTTATTTTAATGGACAAAAAATGTGCTTCTTTCAAAAACAAGGACATTTCTAAGTGACCCCAAACTTTTGAACGGTAGCTAGTGTACATTAAATACACAGCTAGATAGTCTGGACTTTTTACCATACTTGCTGTATTGTTCATTTGCACAAATATTCTGTCACAGTGACCAACCTGACACACAACATACACATCACAGGCTGGGAGCAGCTCATGTGCACTTAAGGGTAAAGTGCCTTGCTCAAGGGCACAACAGCAGTAGGTCGTTTATAGACATATTGAAGCTGGTAACACTCTGGCTGACAGATCACGCCCTGCAGATTTCCCAGCAAGCAGCTCAGGGCTTAGAATATTGGCATGCCTTTCTAACCTTGAAGCTACTGCCACCCCTATTAATTGTGCTCTTCCCTCAGTCCCTTGCCTTTGTTCAACCATTTGACCTGGCTTATCAACCCTTCCTTCAAAGTATTTAATTTAGAAATGTAGGTGAAACTATCCCTTAAAATCTCCCCCCTAGAGGTTAAGCGTGTTGGGCCAGTAACTGATAGGTTGCTGGTTCGAATCCCCGAGCCAACAAGGTGGAAAAATCTGCCATTCTGCCCTTAAGCAAGGCAGTTAACCCCCAAAAAACAACTCCCTCCCTGGTGCATCAAAGACGTGGATGTCGATTAAGTCAGCCCTCCACACCTCTCTGATTCAGATCGGTTGGGTTAAATGCGGAAGTTGTGCAACTGATTAGGTACTCCCTTTGATTAGGTACTCCCTCTCTTTTGCAGAGGAAGAGATGGACCAGGAAACGCTCTTGCTTTTGGACAACTCGACTATAGCCTGAAGTTAAAGAAGAACATAAAAGCCTTACACACAGTTAGTGTTCTGTAAATGACACTTTTTTTATACATGAGGGGAGGACCACATAACACACATGAATACACAGGATTGTGGACACACCAAGGGACACACCAAGCTTGAGCAGGCACCATGTAGCCAGGTACATGTTGAAAGATTTGTTGTGTATTTAAAAAAATATATTGTTAATTGTTATGTGCATCTGCTAGATACTCCAGGCATTGTGAGTTACATATTTTACAAAAACATTAGACTTGAATTTGATTCTGTTTGCTGTGATTCACTAGACTGGCTGACATGACCCACGTGACTCACAGAGCAGGGAGAGCTGTGACCACACTGGTCTGGAAAGGATGCTTTTTGTTAATGCAATATTCGCCAAAAAAATTGTGCAACGGGTTTTGATTGGTTCTCTCAAGTGTTTGTTTTTTCCTCAGGGTTGAGACCTCTCATTGTTTGGATTTAAAAATCCAACCAATGCAATAGAAGGGGGCGGCGCTCAGGGGCTGTGGGTGGCTGTGGGTGTTTGAGTGAGAAAGACAGAGGAGAGCCAACCAGTAAAAGCACAGCCCCCTTCATTATTGACGCATTGTGCTGACAACATAAGAGACATTCCAGGCTCTAAAGTCAGGAGGACTTCAAGAGTTAGGTGTTAGCCAGTCTAGTGATTAACTGCAATGGAAAGGTAAGTGTTTCTCTGTCTACAACATAACACAATTTGAAGTCTCACAAGCATTAGAAACAGCATTGGGTGTGAATACGGTGGGAACGTGGATCTGAGCAAGTGTGATGTCATTAATGTTTGTGGATATGTATGTAAATGTTAAGTTGTCTATTTACGTCAATGTATTTTTTTGTTTGTAAAAAAAAAAGTTAAATATAAAAAAATAATTGTCTGCTTAACTACAGATTGCTCAGGACTTCTACATTTTAAACCCGGACTGCTGAAACTCACTAATAACTGGATCGCGGTCTTCAAGAACAAAAAACTTCACTTTGTCAGCCCAGACAGAAGCAGGCCCAATATCTTCTCTTTGAAGTGCTGGTATAGTTTGATGTGACCCTGCTGGTGGTGCCTCAGATGGTAATGTATTTTTTGCCTGAAACAATCAAATTATTCACTAAAGATTATTCTCTCCAGACACACAAGGTGACATCGTTTTAATACTTCTGCCAGTGGTCCTCCCATCACCAGTCTACAATATCGGCAGGAAGACATTCCAACCCAGCTTCAATGAGACCAGAAAGTCCTTCAATGACTTGCAGCCTGTAAGTTTAAATAGTGGATAGGCATGGGGAGATTGATGGGGAAATTAGATAATGGTATTTTGTAAATCTTGAATGAAAGGAACAGAATTCCAAAATCTGTTACGCATAACTGCACACTCCAAGAGATTAGCAAGATTTCCATCCAATTCATGACAGATTTTCAAGCGAATTTTCTAAAATCTGCATAAAACAAAATGCACATTTTCCCACCATAGATGTTTCCAGCAAACAGACTTTTTGTGGATAAAAGGCTTTGCTTAGTTATCATTTAGTTCATGTTGATAATAATGTAGTTGTTCCTTTAAACATCCTAAGGTCAACATCCCGATAGTATTCAGATTTCTCTCATGTAAATGTTTTAGCTACATAAAAATATGAAATAAATAATTTGGGAAATTTCCGGTCTTTGTTATTTTCTTCATTTCCATGCTGATGTTTTCAAGTTGTATTGTATTTATGTTTATCTGTTAAAGACATTGAACACAGTATATTTACTACATTTAGTATGTTTCATTTTTTTCTCTGTGAAGTAAGTTCATTTAAAGTTATGCGATTTGGTTTATGTAGATACATTTACATTTTGTTTAACACACAGTAGCCAAAAACCTGATCCAATTTGCATATTCATACTGAGTTTGCAGCAAACAGAATGTTCACCACAAGCTTCCAAGAATTGTTTGCATTTAAAAATATGAGCTTGCTGCAAATGTGTGGCAAATTGGCCAAAGGTTTGCCACAACTGTTTGCCAGAAACATGTTTTTTTGGTATGGGATATTTTGAGTACAAATGTTTAGGTGCATAAATTATATTTATACTCTTTAGGTTTCTCTGCCAGAGGGGCTAAGTGAAACTAATTTACTGGCAATACAACTAAATTAATGGAGTGCAGGGATCAGAACACATAAATGGGTAATTCTGTCTGAAAGTTATATGAACATCCTAAGAGTGCAATTGTGAAAAAGGAGCCTATATAAATTGGTCGGCCAAATGCAAATTCACCTTTCACTTGACTCGACTCTAAAAACTGATCCAACTTTCAATCAACATTTCCGCTGGATTAGAAAAGGCCAGGCTTTTCTCCAAATCGTCAGATTTGTGCATAGCTCTGAAATACATGAGATGCATTTGATAATGAAGCAGAGAGGAGGGGAAGTCTGATTTATGTTCCTTACCTCGTTTGACACTGGGGACCGTTTAGGAGTGGCATTTCAAAGGAATCTACTTTCCATTAGCTCTCCAATTACTAACATTGATTGGTGCCTTTTCTTGAAAGATAACAAATCATGTCCATAATAAGTGTGTTAAGTAGTAAGAACATCTAGGTTCAGGCACTACTTCTATCAATGTTGTTTGGTTCTAAAGTTACTGTTAAAACACTATTTTCTTTTTTTTATGGGGTAATTGCTATTGTGTTATTTCCTTTTGAAAACTTCTACTACTGTTTGTTACAGTGATGAACCCATGCCAGGGCCCACCTATACCATGGTGTTGTGAATACTTTGTTGCTTTCCCTTCAATACAACTTTCAAAGTGGTGTCAAATCTTAGAGTAGTTGCATGGCTGTAGCAGTATTTAAATGGGACAGTGAAAACAGGAAGGTGAAATACATTACCTCAGGAAAAACTACGGGTGAGACAAAAACATTATCTCTTATTTCTCCAGACATGTGCTTCCATTTCTTTCCCTCTCCCTTGTCCACCTTTTTTTCAACATCACAGTGCACCCTCTTGCCCAACCTACTTACGCCTGCCAAAACACCCTTAGTCTGTCGAAATAACATTAGCTTTTTCCCACTCGTCAGTCACTCAGTCGCACTACCTAGAACTTGAATACTTGCAAGTATTCTGGTGGACTTAACGGGCTGATGGCGGGAGAATTAACACACTGGCTGGGTCAAATATCCATAGCCCAAACTAAATAACCCATAAGCCCCAATACATTTTTTACTCAAATTAACTCATAGTTCTAGTAAATCACCTCAGACTCAACTGAAGTCATACGTTCGTTAAGTAGTAAGAACATCCAGGTCCAGACACTACTTCTATCGGTGTCATTTGGTTCTAAAGTTACTGTTATAACACAATTGTATTTTTTATGGGGTAACTGCTATTGTGTGTTATTTCCTTGTGAAAAGCTCTACTGCTGTTTGTTACAGTAATGAACCCATGCCAGGGCCCACCTGTACTAGGGTGTTGTGAATACTGTGCTGCTTTCCCTTCTTCTATACCACGTTCAAAGTGGTGTCAAAGCTTAGAGAGTAGTTGCATGGCTGTAGCAGTATTTAAATGGGACAATGAAAACAGGAAGGTGAAATACATTACTCCAGGAAAAACTACGGCTGAGACAAAAACATTATCTCTGTTATTTCTCCAGACATGTGCTTCCTTTTCTTTCTCTTCCTTGTCTACCTTTTTCTCAACATCACAGTGCACCGTCTTGCCCAACCTACTTATGCCTGCCGGAAAAAGTATATTTGCAAGTGTATCTGTTCCAATTGCTCATGATAGGGAAAACACAGTCTTACTTCTGGGACCATAAAAGCTCATAAAAAAAAGGCCCAGTCATGCTCCGAGGTTGCCAACCTCAATCTATGATGCAGTGGCTCATTTTGACTGTCTTCTCCAGAGTCGCAGCACACAAACACTGGGGGCTTGGCAATGTTGCCCAGGCAATTATCAAAGTCCCCTCTCCCAGCCATAA
This sequence comes from Salmo salar, assembly GCF_965601325.2. Lineage (NCBI taxonomy): Eukaryota > Metazoa > Chordata > Actinopteri > Salmoniformes > Salmonidae > Salmo > Salmo salar. The sequence continues at coordinate 20,061,904 of NC_138313.1, forward strand.
CTGCCCGCCCTTCGCTGCTCCACACCGGGTGTCTCCAACGCCACTTCAGGGCAAGATGCAATTAAGGCGGACACCCCAGTTCAACTTAACATGGAAAACTAATGCAGGGGCAACATGTAGAGACTGAGATACCATAACAGTGTTATGACTTATTTGTGCATCTATTTGTGAAAGCATTTCCGCAGGCCGGGCTCTCAGAAATCCCTCGCTGTGAAGTGTATGAAGTGCTCAGACACATGAGGAGCTGGGATGAGATTGTCTAAATTGTGACAAAGACCGGGAGGAGAGGTGTTCTGTTATAGTTCTGTAATATTAACCACAGAACATACTCTAATCCAAGGCAATGATCAGCAGTGGAATAATAGTTTGAGAGTAGAGACTCACTATCCCTCACTGAGGGACTGGAAAGGAAGCTCAACATACAGGAGAAATAATTGTTTATTTTGTATAACAATGCTTCTCAGCGAGGTAAACATTTGAGAAGTGGGTACAGCGGGTGCCTCGCAGAGCTTCTGAGAGTTATTGGCATTCACAAACACCCTCTCATTTGTCCCCACTGAAAATTGTTGTCATTTTTTTCAGGGACTCGGTGCAGTGCGCTGGAAGGGGTTGCTACGGTTTGCCAAACAGAATAAAAATCTTGATGCTTGTCACTTGCACCCCTGTAGTATCTGACCCCTAGCCCTCTTTCTCCAGGGTGTTTCCTCATTTAGGATAGGTTTTCACTCATGGATCTCTTTCCCTATTTCTTTCTCTCCCTCAACCACCTGATTTAGGGCACATCCTCATTATGTGCATTCTGATACCTGCCACGGCTAATGAGGAGAGGGACTGGAGCAGCAAAGTTGGAGCGTTTAGATTAATGGGAGTAGTGCAGCAGTGAAATTTGGGAATAGTGTGTACTCTAGTCTCCCGAGCTGTTCATTACTGTGGATATATGACATTTTAGAACAGGGAGCTGAGTCGCTGCCTAATGATACAGTGGGATAAACACTGGGGACAGGTTGGCTCGGTCAGAACTGGAGACACCTATGGAGGTTTCTGCCAGAGGGAACGGCAACAAAGGCTCTATTCTTCCTGTCTGAAGTATTTGCATTATGTAGAGTTGATCCTGTCCCATGTTTTTATTACCGTAATTTCCAGACTATTAAGCGCACCTGAATATAAGCCGCACCCACTGAATAATTTTTTAAAATGTATTTTGGACATAAATAAGCCGCACATGTCTATAAGCCGCAGGTGCCTACCGGTACATTGAAACAAATGAACTTTACACAGGCTTTAACGAAACACGGCTTTTAACAAAAATAAATAGGCTTTAACGAAACACGGCTTGTAACAAAAAAAATAATTAGCAGTAAGCTTTAGCGTGAGTGAGTCATTTCCTCATGCTGCTGTTTCCAACGTCTTATCATCGATTCATTAAGACCAAGCTCCCGTGCAGCAGCTCTATTTCCTTTTCCAACAGCCAGATTAATCGCCTTCAACTTGAAAGCTGCATCATATGCATTTCTCCGTGTCTTTGCCATGATGAGGGTGACAAAATGACTACCGTAATCAGAATGATGAAGTTTGAGAGCGCTCGATTTAATCTAAACAGTAAACAAAAAAGTTGTTTGACCTTAACCCGTTCGGCAAGTTCATTGGTCTAATGAAAGCTTCATGCCGCCAAAAAACTGAGCACGTCACAGAATCAACCAAAAAAATTCTCAAAAAAAACTCAAAGCGGGAAAAATCCATATATTAGCCGCGTCATTGTTTAAGCCGCGAGGTACAAAGCCTGGGAAAAAAGTTGCAGCTTATAGTTCGGAATTTACGGTAATTGATAAAGAACACGTGTACTGTAGAGCCTTAATTAGAGAGGTACTGAAGAATAAAAGATGTCAAGTTAGGAAACATGTATAGTCATAAAAATATATATTTATATTGTGATGAGATGATGAGAATCCATCCAAATCTTTGTTTTAGTAGCTTTTGGGGTCAATGTTGAAAAGTGTTGATCAACTCTGGAACTTAACAGTATAAACAACAAACCCTCTCTGAGTTGAAGCAGACATCAAATGGAGGTAAAATTTTAACTGTATTGAGTCAGCGAAATCCCTTTCAAAATGACTAAACCCAAAGCTATTTTGGTGTCTAAATATGCTGTATGAACACAGTATTTATCACATCTCAAATTAAAAGTCAACATTCTACCCTTTAGCACCGCTGAGTCACTACACATCTGCAGTCCAATAACCAAGGCCTACCCATCCTCTCAGAACCCCAGCCCTCAAGACAGAGAAAAATTATCCTTTGGTTTGAAATTGACCATTTCATTAAATACCTGCATTCCTAACAAACACTCCCCCTCTTCCCCTTCTCCTCCCCTACGGTTGTCTCTCTATTAGCGTCGGGGGACGTAGCAGCGAGCCGAGCTGTACGCAGGACGTGGAGGTTGGCTGAGTGATTAAGTAAACCTTGGGGCTGACAGGACTGCTATCCCCAGAGGGGGCCCCAGTTAGACTAATGTGGTTCTCTGTTTAACAAGGCTGGAAGAGGGAGAGAGGGGTGGAGGGGGAGGAGGTAGTAAGAAAAGGGGGATAAAGGGGATAAGGGAAGGATGGAGGAATTAGGAAAGTAGTTAGAGGCGAAGAAGCAGAGAAGGAGTGTAAGGGGTAGTTAGTTAGAGAGAAGGAGGTGGTAGAAGGGGATGAGAAGAAGCACAGGTTTACAGTGAGGACCGTAGCGATGCGTGGGTAAAATCAATTGGGAAGCCAAGCCCCCTCCAAAAAGCCTTATTACAACCTGTGTTTTGATAATTGCATAGTTTGCTCTATAACTTGTTAATTCATATGCCTTGTGACCTGTTAATTCATATGCCTTAGACAATAAGACACAGTGGCAGAATAAATTCAACCACATCTTTGTATTATCACAAAACCGGATAGTAATCTCTGACCAGTTTAGTGCACAAAGCATATTACATGTACCAGACTGTTACATGACCTACAGCATGGTCAAGCAAGTTAATGTTTCTGACATTTTCTGACCACTAAACAACTATTGATTTAGAACCACAAAGATTTACCGCAATAATTCTAAACAACAAACTGCCTTTATTTACAAATTAATAACAATGTCCCACCCCATGTTCAGGAATAGCCTTTTTCTCGCTTATTTTACGTTATTTGAAAACAAAATAATCTACAAAATATAGTTATTTTTTAAACAAAGCGGTTATTATTATTCATTTAGAATTATGTAAAAGCCCGTTGGTTATTCTCACAGATATATTATTAACCCTGTTATTAGCAGGACAATATGGCTCCCGAGTGGCGCACAGTGGGATTGCCTTGCAGTTCTCCAGCTGTATCCACGGAAAGCGCGCAAGGTTCAAGGCACGAGGGCAGGGGGCACGGGATGGGCTGCAGAGCTGCACACAGAAGACCGACCTAGCCCATTGGGAAGGAAGGAGGAGGAAGGGGAGGGGGTGGACCCCCACCCCGCCACACTGGCAACACTTTAAGGGGCATTGCACTAATAATGGTGCTGACTAAGGAAACGTTCCCGCTGTTCTGTTCTTAGTGCCAGTCTGCACATTCAAACTAAAACAATGTAACTATAATGGCATCTTTATGCTGAAATAATGATAAAAATACTCTTTCAAAATGCCAACGTTTATTTAGTTATGGATACATAACAAATTTCTATGGGAATAAATATCACTGAATTACAGAAATCCTCTATATGTAATTATTGGTGGAGAGTCACGACATATTTTTCAATATACTGTAAGCCTAACATAGGTGACATGAGTCTCACTAGTGTTGAGTAATGTGCTGTTAAAAGTGGTGTAGGTCTTATTTATTTAAAGAGCATATTGAAGTTAGAAGCAATAGGATGTGAAGCAATAGCCTACAACTATTATTTTAGCACTGTTCCGCGCTGCTCTGAGACAAGCATGGAGACTGGTCTTGATAAATCAATGAGATTTTATTTTCACTGAATTTCCGTTTGGGCATTGGTTAGACTATAATTAGAAAATTAGGGTGTATAAATGTTATGCTCTTAGTGTAACCTTTATTTAGCTAGGCAAGTCAGTTAAGAACAAATTCTTATTTACAAGGACAGCCTAAATCAAATCAAATCAAATGTATTTATATAGCCCTTCTTACATCAGCTGATATCACAAAGTGCTGTACAGAAACCCAGCCTAAAACCCCAAACAGCAAGCAATGCAGGTGTAGAAGCACGGTGGCTAGGAAAAACTCCTTAGGAAGGCCAAAACCTAGGAAGAAACCTAGAGAGGAACCAGGCTATGAGGGGTGGCCAGTCCTCTTCTGGCTGTGCCGGGTGGAGATTATAACAGCACATGCCCTAGATGTTCAAATGTTCATAAATGACCAGCATGGTCAAATAATAATAATCATAGTAGTTGTCGAGGGTGCAACAAGTCAGTAACACAAGAGTAAGTGTCAGTTGGCTTTTTCATAGCCGATCTTTGAGAGTATCTCTACCGCTCCTGCTGTCTCTAGAGAGTTGAAAACAGCAGGTCTGGGACAGGTAGCACATCCGGTGAATAAGTCAGGGTTCCAGCAGGTCTGGGACAACAGGTCTGGGACAGGATACACGTCCGGTGAACAGGTCAGGGTTCCATAGCTGCAGGCAGAACAGTTGGAACTGGAGCAGCAGCACGGCCAGGTGAACTGGGGACAGCAAGGAGTCATCAAGCCAGGTAGTCCTGAGGCATGGTCCTAGGACTCAGGTCCTCCGAGAGAGAGAAAGAAAGAGAAAGAGAGAATTAGAGAGAGCATATTTAAATTCACACAGGACACCGGAAAAGACAAGAGAAATACTCCAGATGTGACAGATTGACCCTAGCCCCCCGACACATAAACTACTGCAGCATAAATACTGGAGGCTGAGACAGGAGGGGTCAGGAGACACTGTGGCCCCATCCGATGATACCACCGGACAGGGCCAAACAGGTAGGATATAACCCCACCCACTTTGCCATAGCACAGCTTCCACACCACTGGAGGGATATCTCCAACCACCAACATACCATCCCGGGACAAGACCGAGTATAGCCCACAAAGATCTCCGCCACAGCACAGCCCAAGGGGGGGCGCCAACCCAGACAGGAAGACCACGTCAGTGACTCAACCCACTCAAGTGACGCACCCCTCCCAGGGACGGCATGGAAGAACACCAGCAAGCCAGTGACTCAGCCCCCGTAATAGGGGAAGAGGCAGAGAATCCCAGTGGAAAGAGGGGAAACCGGCCAGGCAGAGACAGCAAGGGCGGTTCGTTGCTCCAGCCTTTCCGTTCACCTTCACACCCCTGGGCCAGACTATACTTAATCATAGGACCTTCTGAAGAGATATGTCTTCAGTAAAGACTTAATGGTTGAGACTGAGTCTGAGTCTCTCACATGGGTAGGCAGACTATTCCATAAAAATTGAGCTCTATAGGAGAAAGCCCTGCCGCCAGCTGTTTGCTTAGAAATTCAAGGAACAATTAGGAGGCCCGCGTCTTGTGACCGTAGCGTACGTGTAGGTATGTACGGCAGAACCAAATCGGAAAGATAGGTAGGAGCAAGCCCATGTAATGCTTTGTAGTTTAGCAGTAATGGAATAGTTTGAATTTTTTTTGTCACGAAATGCGCCGGCGTGTCACCTTCGGATAGTGATTTGAACGCATGAACAAAACGGAGCTATTTGGATTTAACTATGGATTATTTCGAACCAAAACAACATTGGGTGTTGAAGTAGAAGTCCTGGGAGTGCATTCTGACAAAGAACAGCAAAGGTAATCAAATTTTTCTTATAGTAAATCTGAGTTTGGTGAGGGCCAAACTTGGTGGGTGTCAAATTAGCTAGCCATGATGGCCGGGCTATCTACTCAGAATATTGCAAAATGTGCTTTCACCGAAAAGCTATTTTAAAATCTGACACCGCGATTGCATAAAGGAGTTCTGTATCTATAATTCTTAAAATAATTGTTATGTTTTTTGTTAACGTTTATCGTGAGTAATTTAGTAAATTCACCGGAAGTTTGCGGTGGGTATGCTAGTTCTGAACATCACATGGTAATGTAAAAAGCTGGTTTTGATATAAATATGAACTTGATTGAACAAAACATGCATGTATTGTATAACATAATGTCCTAGGAGTGTCATCTGATGAAGATCATCAAAGGTTAGTGCTGCATTTAGCTGTGGTTTTGGTTTTTGTGACATATATGCTTGCTTTGAAAATGGCTGTGTGATTATTTTTGGGAGGGTACTCTCCTGACATAATGTAATGTTTTGGTTTCGTTTTAAAGCCTTTTTGAAATCGGACAATGTGGTTAGATAAAGGAGAGACTTGTCTACCTCTTACATCTAGCGGAACGCCTCACCAATATCCAATGGTATAGCGTGGCGCGAATTACAAATACCTCAAAAATGCAAAAACTTAAATTTTTCAAACATATGACTATTTTACACCATTTTAAAGACAAGACTCTCCTTTATCTAACCACATTGTCCAATTTCAAAAAGAAAATGGAGTCGTCACATGCACGCACGCTCCAGTGTCATTGTTCGCAGAAGGACCACTCTCCAAAACCCCTACTGTTTTTCGTCCAGGGACTGCAGAGTTATCATTCCACATTCTGGCACCTTCTGAGAGCCAATGGGAGCCTTAGAAAATGTCACGTTAGAGCAGAGATCCTGTATTTTCGATAAAGAGGCTACAGAAGGCCAAGAAATGGTCAGACAGGGCACTTCCCATATAGAATCTTCTCAGGTTTTGGCCTGCCATATGAGTTCTGTTATACTCACAGACACCATTCAAACAGTTTATGAAACTTTAGGGTGTTTTCTATCCAAATCTACTAATTATATGCATATTCTAGTTTCTGGGCAGGAGTAATAACCAGATTAACCTGTTAGGGCTAGGGGGCAGTATTTGCACGGCTGGATAAAAAAAATGTACCCGATTTAATCTGGTTACTAATCCTACCCAGTAACTAGAATATGCATATACTTATTATATATGGATAGAAAACACTCTAAAGTTTCTAAAACTGTTTGAATGGTGTCTGTGAGTATAACAGAACTCATTTGGCAGGCAAAACCCTGAGACATTTTCTGACAGGAAGTGGATACCTGATGTGTTGTATTACCTTTAAACCTATCCCATTGAAAAACACAGGGGCTGAGGAATATTTTGGCACTTCCTATTGCTTCCACTAGATGTCACCAGCCTTTACAAAGTGTTTTGAGTCTTCTGGAGGGAGATCTGACCGAACAAGAGCCATGGAACGATGATGGCCCATTAGACACCTGGCGCGCGAGTTCATGTTGGGTACCCTCGTTCCAATACGTTATAAAAGAGTATGCATTCGTCCACCTTGAATATTATTCATGTTCTGGTTAAAAAAGGCCCTAATGATTTATGCTATACAACGTTTGACATGTTTGAACGAACGTAAATATATTTTTTCCCCTCGTTCATGACGAGAAGTCCGGCTGGCTTAGATCATGTGCTAACAAGACGGAGATTTTTGGACATAAATGATGAGCTTTTTTGAACAAAACTACATTCGTTATGGACCTGTGATACCTGGAAGTGACATCTGATGAAGAGAATCAAAGGTAATGGATTATTTACATAGTATTTTCGATTTTAGATCTCCCCAACATGACGTCTAGTCTGTATCGCAACGCGTATTTTTCTGGGCGCAGTGCTCAGATTATTGCAAAGTGTGATTTCCCAGTAAGGTTATTTTTAAATCTGGCAAGTTGATTGCGTTCAAGAGATGTAAATCTATAATTCTTTAAATGACAATATAATATTTTACCAATGTTTTCTAATTTTAATTATTTAATTTGTGATGCTGACTTGACTGCCGGTTATTGGAGGGAAACGATTTCCTCAACATCAATGCCATAGTAAAACGCTGTTTTTGGATATAAATATGAACTTGATAGAACTAAAAATGCATGCATTGTCTAACATAATGTCCTAGGAGTGTCATCTGATGGAGATTGTAAAAGGTTAGTGCATCATTTTAGCTGGTTTTATGGTTTTGGTGACCCTGTCTTTGACTTGACAAAACATTACACACAACTCTTGTAAATGTACTGTCCTAACATACTCTAAATTTATGCTTTCGCCGTAAAACCTTTTTGAAATCGTAAAACGTGGTTAGATTAAGGAGATGTTTATCTTTCAAATGGTGTAAAATAGTTGTATTTTTGAAAAATTTGAATTTTGACATTTATTTGGATTCAAATTTGCCGCTCTTGAAATGCACCTGCTGTTGATGGAGTGCACCACGGGTGGCACGCTAGCGTCCCACCTAGCCCCAAGAGGTTAAGGACAACAAAGTCAAGGTATTGGAGTGGTCATCACAAAGCCCTGACCTCAATCCCATAGAAAATGTGTGGGCAGAACTGAAAAAGCGTGTGCGAGCAAGGAGGCCTACAAACCTGATTCAGTTACACCAGCTCTGTCAGGAGGAATGAGCCAAAATTCTCCCAACTTATTGTGGGAAGCTTGTGGAAGGCTACCCGAAACGTTTGATTTTTGATTTGACAATTTAAAGGCAATGCTACCAAATACTAATTTAGTGTATGTAAACTTCCGACCCACTGGGAATGTGATGAAAGAAATAAAAGCTGAAATAAATCATTCTCTCTACTTTTATTCTGACATTTCACATTCTTAAAATAAAGTGGTGATCCTAACTGACCTAAGATGGAATTTTTACTAGGATTAAATGTCAGGAATTGTGAAAACTGAGTTTAAATGTATTTGGCTAAAATGTATGTAAACATCCGACTTCAACTGCATGTATCTATGTAATATAGTAGAACGTTATGAATCGACACTGAATCGTAGGAGCTAACTACTAGCTATGTTGAAGTTGAGCGGAAGAACACCCAGTGCTGCTTACCTGAGATGCCATCATCACACTCCTTTGTAGGTGTCCGCTATGACTTCCTTTGTGTCGGAAAGAAAGGCTGAACAGTATTGGTTGTTGCCAAACGGACACTAAAAACATATTTGTTTTCAAATAGATTTTTTGTTCTCTAAATATTTTTTGGAATAAAATGCATAACATTTTGCACTCTATTACAAAATATTTGATTGCACTTTTTTTATTTTTTACTTTGAAGCCTCCTTTTTGATTGAAAATAAAAAAAGTTTTGCTCTCGACAAAAATACATTCATTTGTTGCAAGTTGGGGAGGGGAGGCTAATAGCTGAACAAAATACTATTCAACCTTTACTAAAGAATAGTCTAATAGCCAAGCTAGGTGTGAAAAACCCCAGTCCTATCACAGACCAGATTTGCCCTTACAACCAAGGGGGAGTTAGAGCACTGATTATGCTTTTGGGTTCCAATGCACTACTGTGTCTCTAACTAACAATGAAAGGGCAATATAAACCAAATAATAAACTGATAATTGTGCACAACTTCAAATGAAACAAGTAGGAAGCAGTCTTCGACCCCTCAACCTTCTTGCCCGAAGTCCAGCGCGCTATCGACTGTGCACCAAAAGCATGCTCAAGCCGCAGAGTCGATAGAGTACGTCCTCGCGGTAGCTTGCTACTCAATGTAATAAAGTAATGACTTTTCAAACAAGTTACCTTACACGTTATGTTGGCTGACAATTTGTTAGCTACGCTGTCCTTACAAACCACATAGCTAACATACCGGTACATACTGCTGTAATGATATGCCATCTGCCTAACGTGAGTAGTTATACATCAAACTTGCCAGTATATTAACTATAGGCTATCTAACTACCCAACGTTTATAGACTTGATGATTCCCATCATTCTTAGCTTAGCCAAATGGTATAGTCATTGTGCGTTCTCAATGGACATTTGGGTGCTTTCGTAAATATGCTATCTACTCCGATTTCAGAGCACTCTCATCTGAGTGTACCAGAGCACAGGATAATGAATTAACAAGCACTCAACACCAGTTGAATATGGCTGGTGTCATCTGAACATCACAAACCTGCGGGACAGGTACAGGATGGCAACAACTGCCCGAGTTACTCCAGGAACGCACAATCCCTCCATCAGTGCTCAGACTGTCCACAATAGGCTGAGAGAGGCTGGACTGAGGATTTGTAGGCCTGTTGTAAGGCAGGTCATCACCAGACATCACCGGCAACAACATCGCCTATGGGCACAAACCCACCGTCGCTGGACAAGACAGGACTGGAAAAAAGTGCTCTTCACTGACGAGTCGCGGTTATGTCTCAACAGGGGTGATGGTTGGATTCACGTTTATCGTCGAAGGAATGAGCGTTACACCAAGGACGGTACTCTGGAGCGGGATCGATTTGAAGGTGGAGGGTCCGTCATGGTCTGGGGTGGTGTATCACAGCATCATCGGACTGAGCTTGTTGTCATTGCAGGCAATCTCAATGCTGTGCGTTACAGGGAAGACATCCTCCTCCCTCATGTGGTACCCTTCCTGCAAGCTCATCCTGACATGACCCTCCAGCATGAGATTGCCACCAGCCATACTGCTCGTTCTGTGTGTGATTTCCTGCAAGACAGGAATGTCAGTGTTCTGCCATGGCCAGCGAAGAGCCCGGATCTCAATCCCATTGAGCACATCTGGGACCTGTTGGATCGGAGGCTGAGGGCTAGGGCCATTCCCCCCCAGAAATGTCAGGGAACTTGCAGGTGCCTTGGTGGAAGAGTGGGGTAACATCTCACAGCAAGAACTTGCAAATCTGGTGCAGTCCATGAGGAGGAGATGCACTGCAGTACATAGTGCAGCTGGTGGCCACACCAGATACTGACTATTACTTTTGATTTTCTATATTATTTACAAGGACAGCTTACTCCTTCCTCCCCGTCGGGGAATTAAACCCCGGTCTCCCGCGTGCCTGCAATATGGAAGATTATCAAATACTTCTCAAAAATGCCCTCTGGTGGTCAAAATAGCAATAACTTCCATTAACAGAAAAAATGGCTGACAATTAGATAATGTGCCACAGAATGCTGCAGCAGCCCGCACGGTGTGCCGCAGTATGACGCAACTTTTAAAGGAGGAACCACTGTACCTCATGATCGCAATTTTAGCTTCAAGGCAGCGGCAATTTGAAAAACCGAAAAGGTAGATTGTGCTGATTTATTGGCACATTGAACCATGTCGCGCGCCGTTGTTGACAAACTCAGTGGATAATGCTAAAACAAGGATATCATATCTGATTTCTGCCATCTTTATGCACAACCGCCATTCTGATGCAATGTGTTTTCCATAGTATTACTTTGCTGCCCCCACAAACACACAAAAAGGCAAACTGTTGTTCATTTCTCCCTCTTTCTTTCTCTCTCTCTCTCACTTTCTGTTTAAAATGCGATCCTCCAAATAAGAACTATCAACCAGCAGAATTCAGGAATCACATCAGAAAGACCCAAGTGGCAGATAGACACTCTGGGGAGATAGGTTCTGAAAAGATGGTAATTCACCAGTGTGGATCAAAATGCTGCAACCTGCCACTTTCCATAGCAGCAACTCTCCCCGAGATGGACTTTGAAGTCTCTCAGAAGTGTTAAAGCCCGGCTAATTAGCATAATATAAATGTTAACGGGACACTACAAAGACAGGCATCATGAAGATAAAGATAAAGCTGTTCATGTTGGGAGAAAGGATTCCAGACCTGGGCATAAAATGTAGTATTTTATTTGACTTTTCTAATATTTCTTGTTCCATGATGGGCATATGAACATGTAGCCTATATGGAGGGGGATTTACGCACATCCAAAATAGTAACAGTAGCTGGCTAAAATAATCTACAATACACAGATAAAAAGGGGATGTTCGCACACTGTTTTGCTGCTCCCAAATTTGATCTTTTAATAAAGACTTGGCGATTAAGATTTATTTCAAAGTGGTCTGGCGCAAGGTTGGAAAATAGCAGAGTGGCAGTTTTAAGAGGTTGAAATTGCACTGGCTTTTCAGCAGCCGAAAATTGAGACCAGAGACAAATAAAGAGAGATATAAACATACATATTTCTTATCGATGTTTTTGACTATGCAATACTGAGGAATATCCATTACAAACACACCTACGTCTAAACCAAACTAACCTTGAGACATGGCTGTTTATATATGTTTCACCACATCAATGGCTGCAGACTCTATAAAGCCTGACATGTATGCCTTCTCTCACAGAATGCAGCCAATTATTTCCTAGCTTTGAAAAAAGTGCAGCAGTGCTCTCTTTACTTCAAATTACTCTGCCCCCCCCCCCCCAAAAAAAAGAATGCTTCTCAGTGTGTGTGTTTTCAAAATCCAGTTATTTAATTAATCTAAGCATTGTGCTCTCGTATATTCTGCACATTCAAAACAACGTATACCTATTTATCATGTTCCCTCCCTTTTCATTGCTGTAGTTGCCTTGTGATGGATGCCGGGGAGTGGAATATGCAAGGTTATAGGATATGTAAAAGCCAGCCTGATCACTAGATTTCGGACATTTGAAAAGGTCCTTAGAATATTGATATATGCTTTCCTCGGTGTTCAGAGCCAGAGTGAGCAGCTTAGACAACTGCGCCTTTCTCTGCATTCATAAAAAAAGGACAAACTCATGATGCTGACACAGAGCATGCTGCTTTGACCACTGCGCCACCACAGTTCACAATGCTCTAGCAAGCCGTGAGAGTACTTGATGATACTTTATGGTAATAGCATGTCATTTTGTATTTTATCACAGCAGCTAAGCCAAGGAGGAACAATTAGAGAGGAAAAACAGACAAGCCGTCTTTGTTTCCTCCCTGCAAGGCACATCACAGACTGACTGCTTTACTGACTAAATGTGGAATTTAAGAGTCTTTAAATGAGAGAGCGGATTTGTGTCCTGCTGAGGTGATACAGTAATTCAGGATTTTGGCACTGAAGCCCTTTACGGGTCAGATGAACTTGTGGATACCATTTTTATGTCTGCGTGTAGTTTGAAGGAAGTTGCTAACTAGCGTAAGCACAATTGGTAACTAGCGTTAGCTCAATGACAGGAAGTTTATAGAAACTGCTAGCATGCTAGTAGGTACCACAGACTTCCAGTCATTGGGCTCCTGAGTGGCACACCGGGCTAAGGCACGGCATCTCAGTGCAAGAGTCGTCACTACATTCCCTGGTTCGAATCCAGGCTGTATCACATCCGGTTGTGATTGGGAGTCCCATAGGGCGGTGCACAATTGGCCCAGGTTTGGCCGGAGTAGGTCGCCATTGTGAATAAGAATTTCTTCTTAACTGACTTGTCTAGTTAAATAAATAAAAAAAAACGTCCTTGATACTGGATGCAGAGACATAAAAATGGTTTGTGGGGAAGTAATTGGCTTTATTGCCAAAATCCCAAAGTATCCCTTTAAATAACTTAATCGTCTGACATTTGTACAGGAAGCAAGCTCTGAATATTGATAATGTTTAATGTTATGTGTGTACATAAACTTTAATGGTACTGTACATACTTGAAAGGTTTTAGGAAGGCACAGTGGAATGTGAGCTAGCTGCAAGTCAAGGGCAATACCCTCCCATGACATCACTTCTGCCCAGCTGAGTTTTTCCTATTATCATCACATTAGAGACGAGTTCTCTTTCTTGCTCTCTCTCGCCGTGTCTACACTTGACACTTACGTGTGACTTCTGCTATCAGAATTAAACAATCACATTGAAAAGACCGGTCTAGATGGACAAAAGTCACAGTGAGGTCTGATTGTGTTCAAATCTGGCTCAGGAGGCTTAGGTGGTGGTCAGAGACGCATTGTGCGGATTTCTCCTCAGTCTGGACACAATCAGGGTACCGAAAGCGCACACAGTGGATGACGTCATCAGCACTCCACCCACAAGTCTCCAGAAAACATGTGTTTTTGTAGCAAGAGGCACCTTTTAATTATAATGTTTTCATTTACATCATTTAGCAGACGCTCTTATCCAGAGCGACTTACAACTTGGTGCATTCAACTCATGATATCCAGTGGAACAACCGATTTACAATAGTACATCTATATCTTTCTTGGGGGGGAGGGTGGGGGGGTTAGAAGGATTACTTTATCCTATCCCAGGTACTCCTTATTAAAGAGGTGGGGTTTCAGTTGTCTCCGGAAGGTGGTGATTGACTCCGCTGTCCTGGCGTCGTGAGGGAGCTTGTTCCACCATTGGGGAGCCAGAGCAGCGACCAGTTTTGACTGGGCTGAGCGGGAACTGTGCTTCCGCAAAGGTAGGGAGGCGAGCAGGCCAGAGGTGGATGAACACAGTGCCCTTCTTTGGGTGTAGGGACTGATCAGAGCCTGAAGGTACGGAGGTGCCGTTCCCCTCACAGCTCCGTAGGCAAGCACCATGGTCTTGTAGCAGATGCGAGCTTCAACTGGAAGCCAGTGGAGTGTGTGGAGGAGCGGGGTGACGTGAGAGAACTTGGGAAGGTTGAACACCAGACGGGCTGCGGCGTTCTTGATGAGTTGTAGGGGTTTAATGGCACAGGCAGAGAGCCCCGCCAACAGCGAGTTGCAGTAATCCAGACGGGAGATGACAAGTGCCTGGATTAGGACCTGCGCCACTTCCTGTGTAAGGCAGGGTCGTACTCTGCGAATGTTGTAGAGCATGAACCTACAGGATCGGGTCACCGCCTTGATGTTAGCGGAGAACGACAGGGTGTTGTCCATGGTCACGCCAAAGGCTCTTAGCACTCTGGGAGGAGGACACAATGGAGTTGTCAACTGTGATGGCGAGATCCTGGAACGGGCAGTCCTTCCCCGGGAGGAAGAGCAGCTCCGTCTTGCCGAGGTTCAGCTTGAGGTGGTGATCCGTCATCCACACTGATATGTCTGCCAGACATGCAGGAGATGTGATTCGCCACCTGGTTATCAGAAGGGGGAAAGGAGAAGATTAATTGTGTGTCATCTGCGTAGCAATGATAGGAGAGACCATGTGAGGATATGACAGAGCCAAGTGACTTGGTCTATAGCGAGAATAGGAGAGGGCCTAGAACTGAGCCCTGGGGGACACCAGTGGTGAGAGCACGTGGTGCGGAGACAGATTCTCGCCACGCCACCTGGTAGGAGCGACCTGTCAGGTAGGACGCAATCCATGAGTGAGCCGCGCTGGAGATGCCCAACTCGGAGAGGGTGGAGAGGAGGATCTGATGGTTCACAGTATCAAAGGCAGCAGATAGGTCTAGAAGGATGAGAGCAGAGGAGAGAGAGTTAGCTTTAGCAGTGCGGAGAGCCTCCGTGACACAGAGAAGAGCAGTCTCAGTTGAATGACCAGTCTTGAAACCTGACTGAGTTGGATCAAGAAGGTCATTCTGAGAATGATAGCAAGAGAGCTGGCCAAGGATGGCACGCTGTTGGAGGAAATACATTCCTAGCATGTGAGCAACGTGTTTTCTGGCCTCATAAATGCTAACACCTAGCTAATATTTATAATAAGAACATTTTTGTTTAGCTATAGTTATGCTAACCTGCTTTCAATCTCTTTAGCTTTGCTTGCTAGCTTGCTAGCTTGCTGGCTAGCTACAGCGGTTAGCTGGCTAGGTAGCTTCAGTAGTTAACGTTTCCTATCAAGTTGTTGCTGTGATATTATCATATTTTGCCTATTCCACCATTTGCAAAATGAATACTGGCATTTGAATATAGTACGGGAAAAGGGAATCCGGACACAATGTGGACATGGTGGACACATTTAAATGTAATTGTAGATGCATGATGTGTTCAATGTACAGAACTCCATGATCAGAATTCAAATACTGCATTAACTGTGAAGTCTAGACATGGCCTCTCTCCCAGGCAAAGATAGTCATCTGGGATTCATGTGTCGACGGGATCATTCACACCTCCATTTCAGTGACCCGTTCCCAAGCGTAGCCAGCATCAAGAAAAATAGGACAGATGATTGCATGAGATTGCAGCCCGCCTTCCTTAAATGGTTTGGAAGAAATGGCTCCCAACAATTTCAATTTTTCATTGACAGCCAAGTTCACGTCATCGCCGGCGGCAATACAGAGACCGTGATAGAAAGAGAGGTTTTAGAAAGGGAGATTTTTTTTTTGTCTCAGTGCTCTGTGAGTGTTTTGAGTCATTTGTCGAGTGGATGCCTCAGTATGTTGTTCACATTTATAATTGATCACTGATCAAGGACAAACCAAAAAACTAAAATGTGGATACCGAAGGCATATTCCACTGTTACTGAATGCTTGCTTTTCCAAAGTATAAACAACTCAGACTGTGTAATGAATAATATCTGGATACAAAACACCAATTTAGCAGCACATACAGTCAAATTCAATATCCAATATGGTTTGCATTCCATTGCGAATTTTCCTCAGGGGCACATACTAACTGCCTTTGAAATGCTCAGTGTTTCACCAGCATATTATTTTATACCATTCATTTTATGTTCCTCATTCTGGTCAAACATTATTACAAGTTATTCGCTCTGGCATTATATAATGGCAGTAGAAATGAATGACATATGTACAGCATGCTATGAGGAGCATTTATAGCAACCTCTTGATGGTAGTCCTGTACTGTGCTGTTTGATAGAGGGTATAACAGAGACCTGTGGTACACCACTTTGAGCAAGACAAATTGAAATTAATAAAATGAATTTAGTAACCTCACAGAAGTAAACTTTGCCAGACTGACATTAACTTAATAACAAAAACAACAAACAATTGTAGGCATACAGTAGTAGAAAAGGGAGGATGAAGAATAAGGATTGTTGTTTTATATCTCTCATACATTACCATAAAAATGTAATTATTAAAATAGAGACACTGAAGGCAATTTAACATTCTGACTATCATTTGCATTGTGTCAAATTATTATAAATCACTAAATGCTTACTGCTTCGACACAAGAGGCACTAAATATAGTCCTTTGGGATCCAATTACTATTCAGATGTAGCATCTTCATTTGAGCCAGTATGCTATAGCAGGAAAATAACACTGCAGCACCAGGAAATGTAAATTATTATGTGGATTAATTAATGGAAGGTTTTGTAGGGTTTGATACATTGTACATTAGAGAAAATAAAGTCTAACATTTCATCGTAGAAATTACAAACTTCAGAAGCCTTTTAAAACATCAAATACACTATGTTTTACATTTCCTGCATTGCAGGAAATTCTCCTGCAACAGGATGATCAAATTAAGAATCTACACCTGTATACAAAATATAATGATACATGTCATTTTACTCCCCTTCGTTAAGCAATGCTTTGAGAACTACATCCACAGGAAGCCCATAGTATATCAGATGTTTTCACTGTGATTAAAATTCATGAATATTACAGAATCTCTATGGTAACCAGCACATTTCCTTCATGATGAGCTACCTGATCAATGGGATCCAATATTACTAGGACAACAACTAGACTACTAAACAACTTACTTACTGTACGTGAGCTGCAGTGAATGTGTTTGTGTGTATGTCACTGAGTCTCAAATTGCTGTCAGCGCTATTTTTTCCAGTTCATAAGGTCGTGCTGGCATGAAAAGAGTTTTCTTTTTATAAAGTGTATGACCAGCAATCACTCAGTGACCCATCTGGGACAGGAAGAGACCTTACTGAAAGTTTTTATTGTTTGGAAGATGGATGGGGTGTCTCTCTAAATGTATGGGAGCTCACGAGCATGGGAGGAAAAATCATATATAATGTGTTTATCCTCAGGCAATATTGACAAATCATATGTATTGCCATCCTGACAATAGGTTGATTTATTTACACATAACCATCATCTACTGTACATGCAGTTTAGCCTGGTGATATAGTTTTCTGAGATAATTTACTAATGGTAGTAGTCAGAGGTGGGACCAAGACATTGTTTTACAAGTCACAACTAAGTCTCAAGTCTTAGCACGCAAGTCCCAAGTCAAGTCCCAAGTCAAGACAGGCAAGTCCGTGTCAAGTCTCAAGTCCTAACTTTCAGTTTCGAGTCCTAAACAAGTCATAATGTGCTCGTCACCAAATGTAATACCATTTCATATTTAGTAATAGTTAGTATATAGAGTAATAGTTAGTATATTACATTTACGCAAATCATGAATGCTTTTAAAAATATATGTATTACTTTCCAAATAAACTTTATATTGCCATGGAAATACATGGGTAGCCATACGAGACCCCCCCCCCCCCCACCACCACAATAGCGATCGACTATTGAGGATCGCTATGGGGCACAATCGGGCGACGTAGGCTTGTAAACAATCTCCCAACCTTCACACACACACACAATTGCTGGTTACAGTAGGCTAACATATGTCTATTGCTTTAGGAACAGCAGTAACATCAGGAAGGATTTAGGCTACCAACAGCCTAGCCAGTTGTAGCTCAATCTTGGGTGCAATGATCACGTTCCCGCACTGACTGACTGTGTGGAGGCTCATTGATTTAACGTTACATTAGCCAACATGCTACACTAGCAAAGTTATGAATGATATTGCTGTCGGCTATATTAGCCACGACTTACCGTTCTTTGTGCAACTTCAAATGTCGAACAAAGTTGGAAGTTGTTGCGCCTCCATCTGTCATTTTCTTCCCGCATTTTTGCCAAGTTGCAATCCGTTTTTTGTTGAATGTGTAGTCTTTATATCCGAAAATAATAATTTTGGGTATCATCTTTCCAAGCGCTCCATCTGAATTTACCCGCCGACGTTCTCTCTGCACTGCAACGTGCAACTTTTTCTCAGCTGGCACAATTTGATTGGCTGCTGTCCGATTCAAACTGTAATCCGTTAAATGAAGAGTTGATGCACTGCACACTTTTTTTAATAGCATCATTTTTAATATTTGGGCTGGGGGAGGGTATCAAGTCAGTTTGAGTCAAAAGGCTCAAGTCCAAGTAAGTCACGAGTCATTGGTGTTAAAGTCGAGTTGCAAGTCATCATATTTGTGACTCGAGTCCAAGTCACGTGTCGAGTCCACACCTCTGGTAGTAGTTGGTCTAAATCAGTTTACCAAGGTAAGGAAGATTCTGACTTATCAACTGCACTGACTTCATATCACTGGCAACTAAAACAACAAAAGCCCTGAAACATATGTCAAATAAACATTAACAGGCATTTTGATTCACCCCCACCATCCTCTAAATTACTAATAATAATGAACTGCCCTGATTCCTCCTGAGATCTCAGACATAAAAAAATTAAATAAACATCTGTTTTAGCAGCTGACATGACAAGTCACTCAAAATCAACTCACTATGCAAATGAAAATAAGAAAGATTTGAGTATCAAAAGAGAGAAATGACATCAGAGAGGGAGGAAAAACCTTAATATCAGTAACTGTATGTTTCATAAATGTCTCATCATAGGTAGGAGGTAACATGAGTTTTGTTTATTTACCAAGCATAATATGTAACTTCAACACCTGCAATAATCATGTAATTGAGGTATAAGTATCCCTAGTTTTTCTGGTCAGGTAATTTAGTCATGAAAACAATTATGCTTATCTCATCAACACCTACGACACACCTGTCCTAGCTTGGTGATGTGAAAGGACTTGTCCTGTGGATAGTTGTTGGGGTGTGATGCTAGGCTAGATATCTGCATTATTATCCTGTGCAGCAGGAGCCCATGTTCTGTGAAAGGTCAGGCAAAAGAAGAGGACTGTGGGTAGGCTGATGTTTGACGCCGTTACGCACTCCTCTTGGAGGAGGGAACGCAACACCCTGTTACACTCAACTCCCCATGGAGTGAGAGGTATGTGACTGTAGGTGCGGGTAAGAATGACTGAGACAGAGAATTTTGCTATTAGCAGGGAATTTATTCCTTCACACCGTAATTTTGCGAAGAGGGGCTGGACGGAACTAAAGCAAAAGAAAGTAAAAGAACCCCGTCTCCCACCTTACCTACCCACAACTCACCTAACTAGCACCACCTGGAGCACTAACCAAAATACAGGGGATGGTTCACCCAGGTCTTACCTAGTATTTACTAGGTCTATGCACACTACGGGTATATGTATGCCCGCAGGCCTCTTGCCTAAGCACTCCCAAGGTGCCTTCCCCTTCCCCCCTGGGAACAAATGAAACAGAATAATAAAAACAATTTAAATAATCAAAACACAGTCCTTGTGACAAACACATACCTCAGCATGACCAGCTACAAAATACTTCACAAAACTGTCTGAGCAACAACCATCCCAGGGCTGCAAAGACACTCTCTCTGAGCAACAACCAACACAGGACAGCAAAGACACTCTCTCTGAGCAGCAACCAACACAGGACATACCAATAAGCTCTCTCTCTGGAACACTGGCTTTTATACAGCTGGAGAAGGAGTCTGTAACTGCAGACAGCTGCATCCCCTGACGAGAGGGCGGGGTCAGCTCCAATCTGCAATGGGGCCGACCAATCGGCTGCTTGGGGGAATCCAGGAAGCCATTTCCTGAAATACATACACATACATACAAACCCACAACAACACAGAAACTGGGGAACGTAACAGACGCCCACCTCTGACCATCCCCGTGCTCCCCCACTAGCAGGGAATTACGCCGGGAGTGTTCACAGGTCAGTAATCTACTGAGGCCCAGGGAGATGGTGGAGATACAGTATGTGAAAAGGCAGCAACTGAACGGCACCTCGACCTGATCACGCTTCAGCAGAACCACCAGGGTGACAGTCTGGGTTATGTAATGCATCACAGGAGGGCCTAGAACACTGGCAGAAAGTTGAGAGGTGACGTAGAGTGTTTTGTCAGTTAGACTAGGGTTACAATTACTTGCTGTTCATTATATTGTTGTCATAAGGCGCCAGGGTATAATACTCATTACAGACTAACGAGTTAAAGGCAACAAAGAGAACAAGATAAAGACACAGGGTGAGAAAGAAAGGGAACAAGAAAATGAAATACTGTGGGTTTCTGAACTAGAAATAGGTTTGAGCTAACTGTTAGGATTCTGAAAGGGCATTTTACCAGAACGCCATAGAGTTAATATTCAGTCCTCAGGTATAGGTAGGAATGGAAATATTTCTGTGCGTCTGTCAGCAATGTTTGAAAATCTCATCAGAATTCAGTGACACTTTCACAGTTGGGTTTGTTTTCATTATTGGAGCCTCAAACCACGAGTAAGACTTTTATATGAATGCAATGTTTGCCATTTTTATCTGGGAAAGTGAAGTGTTTGTTGCTCCATTTGAGGTATTTTAACACAAACGCAAAAAAAGAAACATCCCTTTTTCAGGACCATGTCTTTCAAAGATAATTCATAAAAATCCAAATAACTTCACAGATCTTCATTGTAAAGGGTATAAACACTGTTTCCCATGTTTGTTCAATGAACCATAAACAACTAATGAGCATGCACCTGTGGAACGGTCGTTAAGACACTAACAGCTTACAGATGGTAGGCAATTAAGGTCACAGTTATGAAAACTTAGGACACTAAAGAGGCCTTTCTACTGACTCTGAAAAACACCAAAAGAAAGATGCCCAGGGTCCCTGCTCCTCTGCGTGAACGTGCCTTAGGCATGCTGCAAGGAGGCATGAGGACTGCAGATGTGGCCAGGGCAATAAATTGCAATGTCCGTACTGTGAGACGCCTAAGACAGCGATACAGGGAGACAGGACGGACAGCTGATTGTCCACGTAGTGGCAGACCACATGTAACAACACCTGCACAGGATCAGTATATCTGAACATCACACATGCGGGACAGGTACAGGATGGCAACAACAACTGCCTGAGTTACACCAGGTACGCACAATCCCGCCATCAGTGCTCAGACTGTCCGCATTAGGCTGAGAGAGGCTGGACTGAAGGCTTGTAGGCCTGTTGTAAGGCAAGTCATCACCAGACATTACCGGCAACAACGTCGCCTGTGGGCACAAACCCACCGTCGCTGGACAAGACAGGACTGGCAAAAAGTGCTCTTCACTGAGGAGTTGCGGTTTTGTCTCACGAGGGGTGATGGTCGGATTCGAGTTTATCGTCGAAGGAATGAGCGTTACACCGAGGCCTGTACTCTGGAGCGAAATCGATTTGGAGGTGGAAGTTCCATCATGGTCTGGGGCGGTGTGTCACAGCATCATCGGACTGAGCTTGTTGTCATTGCAGGCAATCTCAATGCTGTGCATTACAGAGAAGACATCCTCCTCCCTCATGTGGTACCCTTCCTGCAGGCTCATCCTGACATGACCCTCCAGCATGACAATGCCACCAGCCATACTGCTCGTTCTGTGTGTGATTTCCTGCAAGACAGGAATGTTAGAGTTCTGCCATAGCCACCGAAGAGACCGGATCTCAATCCCATTGAGCATGTCTGGAACCTGTTGGATCGGAGGGTGAGGCCTAGGGCTATTCCCCCCAGAAATGTCCGGGAAATTGCAGGTGCTTTGGTGGAAGAATAGGGTAACGTCTCAAAGCAAGAACTGGCAAATCTGGTGCAGTCCATGAGGAGGAGATGCACTGCAGTACTTAGTGCAGCTGGTGGCCACACCAGATACTGACTGTTACTTTTGATTTTGACCCCCCGCCCCCTCCCCTTTGTTCAGGGACACATTATTCAATTTCTGTTAGTCACATGTCTGTGGAACTTGTTCAGTTTGTCTCAGTTGTTGAATCTTGTTATGT
This sequence comes from Salmo salar, assembly GCF_965601325.2. Lineage (NCBI taxonomy): Eukaryota > Metazoa > Chordata > Actinopteri > Salmoniformes > Salmonidae > Salmo > Salmo salar. The sequence continues at coordinate 20,084,481 of NC_138313.1, forward strand.
TTATACAAATATTTACACATACTAAGTTTCCTGAAAATAAACGCTGTTGACAGCAAGAGGACGTTTATTTTTTTGCTGAGTTTACTATGACTCAATACAGGACAGGGGTGTTTTCAACATCTAGTCCTCAAGTCGACGCGATTAAAAATCTGACTTCCACAACTGCCTGTCCTCCATTGCAGATCCAATTTTCTCTTCTCTTATATTTCAGTGCCATTTTTTCACTGGTTTTAACAGTACATGAATTGTGTAAAGCTGGTGTGCCCAACCTTCTTTGACGTGAGATCTACTTTATCATTTGCCAGCCTGATGACATCTACCAGTCTCTAAATCTAAACCAACCAACAAAATGTATGAAAAGTAACACACCACACCACCTGCCATTATGATACATATTTGATACCCAAATATAATGTGGACCAATAACATGTTTTCCACAAATAAGTGCAACTAATTTCATTTTCTACCTTAGTGTGACTTTTGACATTGGGTGGAGGCAAGTAGTTTTTCATAGTCAGGGCTGTAGCAGCTTGTTGCAAGTCTCATGCAGACCACAAGGTGGTCATCAGTCATAGTACAGTAGATCTGTACTTTATTATATTCATGTGAGAAAATGCAGACTCACAGAGCTAGGTTAATCCAAAAAGGGCTGATAAGTTGAGAGCACATCTTCTTATGTTGGGATACTTCTCTAGTAGTAGCTCCGAGAACTCTTCCTTCATCTCAGCTGAGTGTCATTTTGTGAGAATTTCAGTTTCTGCTATAGTTGTGTCCAACTGAAAAGGTGATCCCATTTTGGAGGCAATGACTTCCACATTTATGTCTGTGCCAAACGGAAAGCACATATACAGTTGAAGTTGGAAGTTTACATTTACTTAGGTTGGAGTCATTAAAACTCGTTTTTCAACCACTCCACAAATTTCCTGTTAACAAACTATAGTTTTGAAAAGTCAGTTAGGACATCTACTTTGTGCAATTGTTTACAGACAGATTATTTCACTTACAATTCACTGTATTACAATTCCAGTGGGTCAGAAGTTTACAGATACTAAGTTGACTGTGCCTTTAAATAGCTTGGAAAATTCCAGAAAATTATGTCATGGCTTTAGAAGCTTCTGACAGGCTAATTGACATCATTTGAGCCAATTGGAGGTGTACATGTGGATGTATTTCAAGGCCTACCTTCAAACTCAGTGCCTCTTTGCTTGACATCATGGGAAAATCAAAATAAATCAGCCAAAAAAATTGTAGACCTCCACAAGTCTGGCTCATCCTTGGGAGCAATTTCCAAATGCCTGAAGGTGCCACGTTCATCTGTACAAACAATAGTACGTAAGTATAAACACCATTGGACCACACAGTCGTCATACCGCTCAGAAAGGAGACGCGTTCTGTCTTCTAGAGATGAACATACTTTGGTGTGAAAAGTGCAAATCAATCCCAGAACAACAGAAAAGGACTTTGTGAAGATGAAAATTCTGGAGGAAACAGGTACAAAAGTATCTATATCCACTGTAAAACGAGTCCTATATCGACAGAACCTGAAAGGCCGCTCAGCAAGGAAGAAGCCACTGCTCCAAAACCACCATTAAAAAAAGCCAGACTACGGTTTGCAACTGCACACGGGGACAAAGATTGTACTTTTTGAAGAAATGTCCTCTGGTCTGATGAAACAAAAATAGAACTGTTTGGCCATAATGACCATCGTTATGTTTGGAGGAAAAAGGGGGAGGCTTGCAAGCCGGAGAACACCATCCCAACCGTGAAGCACGGGGGTGGCAGCATCATGTTGTGGGGGTGCTTTGCTGCAGGAGGGAGTGGTGTACTTCACAAAATAGAAGGCATCATGAGAAAGAGAAATGATGTGGATATATTGAAGCAACATCTCAAGACATCAGTCAGGAAGTTAGAGCTTAGTCGCAAATGGGTCTTCCAAATGGACAATGACCCCAAGCATACTTCCAAAGTTGTGGCAAAATGGCTTAAGGACAACAAAGTCAAGGTATTGGAGTGGCCATCACAAAGCCCTGACCTCAAACCTATAGAAAATTTGTGGGCAGAACTGAAAAAGCGTGTACAAGCAAGGAGGCCTACAAACCTGACTCAGTTACACCAGCTCTGTCAGGAGTAATGGGCCAAAATTCACCCAACTTATTGTGGGAAGCTTGTGGAAGGCTACCCGAAATGTATGACCCAAGTTAAACAATTTAAAGGCAATGCTACCAAATACTAATTGAGTGTGTGTTTCCTTCTGACCCACTGGGAATGTGATGAAAGAAATAAAAGCTGAAATAAATTATTCTCTCTACTATTATTCTGACATTTCATATTCTTAAAAAAGTGGTGATCCTAATTGACCTAAGACAGGGAATTTTTACTAGGATTAAATGTCAGGAATTGTGAAAATCTGAGTTTAAATGTATTTGGCTGTGTATATAATCTTCCGACTTCAACTGTAAGTAGCAATAGGCTCAAGTGATGCAAAGTCAGTAAAACGACTGTCAAACTCAGATAAGATGCTCTGGACTCACTCCACATAAGGTGCACTGTCAAGCTGTGCTATATCCTTGCGTTGACGTTCAAGTTCTGAATGCATGTGTTGAAAGAAGTGCAGGTCCTTACGTTGCAGCTTTCTTGATAGCAGTTGTAGTTTGCGTTGAAAAGTGTTCACAGTGCTGATCATGTCGACTACATGTTTGCCTTTTCCTTGCAGCTCTACATTCAATTCATTATGTAAGTTAGGTCAGTGAGAAAAGCTAAATCCAGGTACCACTATGTGTCCTCGAGCTGTGGATATTCTGCATGTTTGGAGACTGTAAGAAATGCCTTGATTTCAGGCAACAACTCACTGAATCTCCCTAAAAATGTACCTTGGTTCAGCCACCGCACATCCGTGTGCAGGAGCAGGTCTGTGTGCTCCGCTTCAGTCTCTTCTAAGTGAGCGAGAAATAGCCTCCGCTGTAGGCTTCTTGCTCGAATAGTACACACAATCTTCATCGCAACATCCATCACCTCTTTCAAGTTTAACATCTTCCCGCACCAAGCTTTCTAATGAATTACGCAGTGATAACTAAGAAAGTCAAGGAAATAATAATCTCGTTTGCACAATGCAACGAACCCACTAATGCGGCCTACTATAAAGGGTGCTCTATCGGTAGTAACGGAGACAAGCTTACAAAGGGCAGTTGGAATTTGTTAGCAAACTCCAAAAAAGCTTGAAAAATATCTTTGCCCCTTGTTTGTCCTTTCAGTGGCAAAATGGCGAGTAGTTCCTCCTTTGTACTCATGTTGTCAAATACCATTCTGATAAATGCATAACTGTGCCACATCTACCATATCTCTGGTCTCGTCAAACTGGAGGGAATAACACTCAGAGTTGTCAATATCCTTCTTCAGTTGATCCTTGAGATTCACCGCTATTCCCTCTTCTTGTCACCGTATTTCTGGATAACTAAATGTCATTGATGGCAGCCATAATTTCAATCTTATTCTTAAAATCCCCAAACAGCGAGTCTGCATCCTCAATAACTGCTTCCTTGATCATCTCCCCATCTTTGAATGACTTTTTATGCTTAGCAAGAATGTGACTCACATGATTAGATGCTATGGTTGCTGCCTTCCCTTTGGTCATAGGCCTTGTAAAAATGTACCGCTGCGCTGCCAATTGATTTTTTTAATTGTACCTTTCTTCTTCATAATTCAGTCTTTGCTGGAAAATCTCTTTCCTGGGTTTTGTATGTGATTGTTCTATGTTACCTTTCTTTGGGATAGCGATGCTATTATGGCAGATGAGGAACACACATTTTTAGTTTGACATGATGAAAACATTTTCCTCCTCCCATTCCTTGTAGAAATGATAAGTTTTCAGTTTTTTTTTGTATCCTTCCCTTCACTCATTATTGCTGCTGTCAACCACACAACTTAAGGATGAATCTGGCTACAACGTTAGCTCGCTAGTTACCTACCTGGCATCACTGTGACCTCGACTTGGAGCTTCTGGAAACGAGGCCAGTACATTTATTGTCAATTTATTCTATCTATCTATTCTCTTCCAGTTTCTCTGGACCCGCAATGTCAGAGTTGTAAATGTAAGTGTTCACACCCTGAGTCAATACTTTGTAGAAGTGATTACATCTGTGAGTCTTTCTGTGTATTTCTCTAAGAACTTCCACCCCTGGATTGTGCAACAATTGCCCATCATTCTTTTCAAAATTCTTCAAGCTCTGTCAAATTGGTTGTTGCCTAGCTAGCAATGAGGAATCGGCCCAGAAGTTGCCCTCTTCCGGGGGGGCGGAAGTGATTGAATCGGCCCGGAATCGGGTGTCGGACTTGGCCCGGAATCAAAATGAATGACTGCCCAGAATTGGCCCAAGTACATTGGGACGTTTCTGTCAACTGGAATTTGCCGGCATCTTACCAGAGTCCCCCCCAGAAGCAGCCTGATGTAAATGTAAATACATTTATACAAAATTGCCCGATTTTAGTAATTTTAAATGTTACTATTATACATGTTATACATACAAATTATGCACCATCCACAAAAAAAAAAATGTTATGTCGGAGGAAACCGCATACACCTGGTGACCGTGTCGGCGTGCATGCGCCTGGCCCGTCACAGGAGTCGCTACAGCGCGATGGGACAAGGACATTCCGGCGGGCCAAACCCTCCCCTAACTCAGACGATGTAGGGCCAATTGTGTGTCGCCTCATGGATCTCCTGGGCACGGCTGGCACAGGTCTCGAACCAGCATCTGTAGCAACGCAGTTTGCACTGCGATGCAGTATCTTTAACGCTGAGCCACTCGAGAGGCTCCAATCACAGATTTTAATGCTTATCAATTGCCTTGCAAAAAGTGTCAAAATACAAAAATACTACACAGGACTCTTAAAGAATTTCATTTAAATGTTAATTGTATTTTTTGATCACGGAAACAGTGAGAAAATATGGAAAAATAAATAATGAAATGTTAATTATATAAATTAGCCGTATAACATCTGCCATATATAGTAGACCCAATCGGTCCGAGCCCCAAGGGATACATTTGGGCCAGATAACTGTCACCGGAATCGGCCCGAGCCCCAAGTAACACATTTGGGCCAGATAACTCACACCGGAATCGGCCCGAGCTCAATCCCCGCATCCTAGCCATAAGTAATAAGGCGGCCCAGACTCTGGCCACATGACGTCGGCCGAGTTTGACTCTCAGCCGAGTGCCCCGACTCTCAGCCGGAACCGGCCCAGATCCACTGTGCTAGCTGGATGATCATTGCTAGAAAACAATTTTCAGGTCTTACCACATATTTTCAAGCATATTTAAGTCAAAACTGTAACTCGGCCACTCAGGAACATTCACTGTCTCCTTGGTAAGCAACTCCAGTGTAGATTTGTGTTTTAGGTTATTGTCCTGCTGAAAGGTGAATTCATCTCCCATTGTCTGGTGGAAAGGATACTGAACCAGGTTTCCTCTAGGATTTTGCGTGTGCCTAGCTCCATTCTGTTTATTTTTTATTCTGAACAACTCCCCAGTCCTTGACGATTACAAGAATACTCATATAGGATTGTGGCGGTCACAAAATTTTGCCAGCCGGTGATTGTCAAGCAAATAACTGTCGGTCTCACAGTAATTGACCATTAATGAATATAAACACATTTAGCATCTCCTGGCGTCCACACACACCACTCATGCAGACCTACATTTTAAATGTCTAATAAATCCATGTAATATAGCCTACAACTTCAGAATAAATCCATTATGCATTTTAAACAGGTCTAAAGAAGCATGATATGTAGAAAATGTAGTCTATTTCAGAAGAACAGAATAGTATACTCTGAGTTGTCCTTATGTTCGGTCCTGATCTGGCTATGCCAAATGTCTGTGGGCTACACTAGTTCATTTAGCAGGCAAGATTTACTTACAACTCTGTGGCATTATTTTATAGTATGAAGAATACAATTGATCAAAGCTGAATAAAAAATAAGGGATATTTTCTCCAAACGATTTGAGAGAGTGTGCATGTGGCTATTCTGTGTTGAGCGGTTAAAACCTCTTAGGGATAGGGGGCAGTATTTTCACGGCCGGATGAAAAACATACCCAAATTAAACTGCCTGCTACTCGGGCCCAGGAGGTAGGATATGCATATTATTAGTAGATTTGGATAGAAAATACTCTGAAGTTTCTAAAACGGTTTGAATGATGTCTGTGAGTATAACAGAACTCATATGGCAGGCAAAAACCTGGGAAAAATCCAACCAGGAAGTTGGAAATCTGTGGTTGTAGTTTTTTCAAGTGATTGCCTTTACAGTATACAGTGACTTAGAGTTCATTTTGCACTTCCTAAAGCTTCCACTAGATGTCAACAGTCTTTAGAACCTTGTTTGAGGATTCTATGGTGAATTTGAAGGGAATAACAGCCCAAGGAAGTAGGTGTCCCATAATAAGGCATGGGTTCAGTCACGCGTAGAGACTTGGGAGCGAGCTGAGTTCATATTCACTCCTAAAGAGAACGGATAGGTCCGGTTGGAATTTTATTGAAGATATATGTTAAAAACAACCTAAAGATTGATTCTATACATCGTTTGACATGTTTCTACAAACTGTAGTATAACTTTTTTGACTTTTTGTCTGGACTAAGTAAGCGCGCGAGTTGTGGATTTAAAAAAAAATATATATATATATTCTTTACATTTTACATTTTAGTCATTTAGCAGACAATCTTATCCAGAGCGACTTACAGTTGTGAATGCATACATTTCATACATTTTTTTTTTTCTTGTACTGGCCCCCCGTGGGAATCGAACCCACAACCCTGGCGTTGCAAACACCATGCTCTACCAACTGAGCCACAGTGAACCTAATGCACGAACAAAATGGATGTATTTGGACATAAAGATAAACTTTATCGAACATTTATTGTGGAGCTGGGATTCCTGGGAGTGCATTCTGATGAAGATAATCAAAGGTAAGTGAATATTTATAATGTAATTTCTTAGTTTTATTGACTCCAAGATGGCAGGTTTCTGTTTGCTTGTTGTTGGTGTCTTCTGGGCTGTACTCAGATTATTGCAAATTGTGCTTTCGCCGTGAACCTTTTTTGAATCTGACAAAGCGGTTGCATTTAGGAGAAGTGTATCTACAATTCTGTGCATAATACTTGTATATTGATCAAAGTGTATGATGAGTATTTCTGTAATATGTGTGCTCATTGTGGTCATTCACCGGTAGGTTTGGAGGGAAAACTTTTCTGAACATTATGCGCCAATGTAAAATGGGGTTTTTGGATGTAAATATGAATGTTATCGAGCAAAACATACATGTATTGTGTAACATGAAGTCCTATGAGTGCCATCTGATGAAGATCATCAAAGGTTAGTGCTTAATTTTTGCTGTATTTCAGTTTTTTTGTGACGCCTCTCCTTGCTAGGAAAATGGCTGTGTGGCTTTTCTTGTTTAGGTTGTGTCCTAACATAATCGAATGTTTTGCTTTCGCCGTAAAGCCTTTTTGTAATCGGACAATGTGGTTAGATTAAGGATAATCTTATCTTTGAAATGGTGTATAATACTTGTATGTGTGAGACATTTTAATTATGAGATATTGCTGTTTTGAATTTGGCGCTCTGCTAGATCACTGGCTGCTGTTAAGGGGTCACTAATATCCAATGGTATAGCGTGGCGCAAATTACAAATACCTCAAAAATGCAAAAACTTCCATTTTTCAAACATATGACTATTTTACACCATTTTAAAGACAAGACTCTCCTTTATCTAACCACATTGTCCGATTTCAAAAAGGCTTTACAACGAAAGCAAAACATTAGATTATGTCAGGAGAGTACCCAGCCAGAAATAATCACACACCCATTTTTCAAGCATGTCACAAAAACCAAAACCACAGCTAAATGCAGCACTAACCTTTGATGATCTTCATCAGATGACACTCCTAGGACATTATGTTATACAATACATGCATGTTTTGTTCAATCAAGTTCATATTTATATCAAAAACCAGCTTTTTACATTAGCATGTGACGTTCAGAACTAGCATACCCACTGAAAACTTCCGGTGAATTTACTAAATTACTCACGAGAAACGTTCACAAAAAACATAACAATTATTTTAAGAATTATAGATACAGAACTCCTTTATGCAATCGCGGTGTCCGATTTTAAAATAGCTTTTCGGTGAAAGCACATTTTGCAATATTCTGAGTAGATAGCCCGGCCATTGCGGCTAGCTATTTTGACACCCACCAAGTTTGGCACTCACCAAACTCAGATTTACTATAAGAAAAATTGGATTACCTTTGCTGTTCTTCGTCAGAATGCACTCCCAGGACTTCTACTTCAACACCCAATGTTGTTTTGGTTGCAAATAATCCATAGTTATATCCAAATAGCTGCGTTTTGTTCTTGCGTTCAAGACACTATCTGAAGGGTGACGCGCCGGCGCGTATCGTGACAAAAAAAATCAAAATATTCCATTACCGTACTTCGAAGCATGTCAAACGCTGTTTAAAATCAATTTTTATGCGATTTTTCTCGTAAAATAGCGATAATATTCCAACCGGGAGACGTTGTATCCGTTCAAACACTGAAATAAGAAAATTGAGTCTTCACATGTACGCGCCCGCCAGTGTCATTGTTCTCAGAAGGAGCACTCTCCAAATCCCCTGCTGTTTTTCGCCCAGCGACTGCAGAGTTATCATTCCACGTTCTGGCGCCTTCTGAGAGCCTATGGGAGCCTTAGAAAATGTCACGTTACAGCAGAGATCCTGTATTTTTGATAAAGAGGCTACAGAAGGCCAAGAAATGGTCAGACAGGGCACTTCCCATATAGAATCTTCTCAGGTTTTGGCCTGTCATATGAGTTCTGTTATACTCACAGCACAGCATTCAAACAGTTTATGAAACTTTAGGGTGTTTTCTATCCAAATCTACTAATTATATGCATATTCTAGTTTCTGGGCAGGAGTAATAACCAGATTAAATCGGGTACGTTTTTTATCCGGCCGTGAAAATACTGCCCCCTATCCATAACAGGTTAACAAAGAAATAGGTATTCCTATATTCTTAATTCAGAGTTTTTAATGTAATTTTAGTTGTTCTACAAACGTTGGGCTATTTTGTACATAATGTTTCTGCAACCATCTCTTATGACCGAAAAGAGCTTCTGGATATCAGAACAGTGATCGTACTGGACAAAGATTTTAGATTTAACAAGTTGGATGCAAAGGATTTACTTCAGACACTGGACAAGACCTCAATCCCTGTAATGTGCTTTTATAAGGGTCGTAGGTTGGAGAGTCTTGTAAGAATCAGATGGCAAGTGGGTAACCCGCCTCTACCATCTGTCCTGTTAGCTAACGTGCAATCATTGGATAATAAACTGGATGAGCTCTGATCAAGGCTATCCTACCAACGGGACATTAAAAACGGTAATATCTTATGTTTCACCGAGCTGTGGCTGAACGACGACATGGATAACATACAGCTGGCTGGGTTTTCCGTGCATCGGTAAGATAGAACAGCTGCCTTCGGTAAGACAAGGGGTGGCGGTCTGTGCCTATTTGTCAATAACAGCTGGTGCACAAAATCTAATATTAATGAATTCTCTAGGTTTTGCTCACGTTAGGTAGAGTATCTCGTGATAAGCTGTAGACCACACTATTTACCAAGATATTTTTTATCTATATTTCTCGTAGCTGTCTATTTACCACCTCAAGCCGAGGCTGGCATTAAGACCGCACTCAACGATCTGTATAAGGCCATAAGCAAATGAAAATGCTCATCCAGAGTGGCTGGGAACTTTAATGCAGGGAAACTTAAATCCATTTTACTTAATCATTTCTACCAGCATGATAAATGTGCAACCAGAGAAAGAAAAACTCTAGACCACCTTTACTCATACAAAGCTCTCCCTCAGCCTCCATTTGCAAATCGGAACTCTATCCTCCTAATTCTTGCTTACAAGCAAAAACTGAAGCAGGAAGTACCAGTGACTCGCTCAATATGGAAGTGGTCAGATGATGCAGATGCTAAGCACAGATTGGAATATTTTCTGGGATTCTTCTGATGACATTGAGGAGTACACCACGTCAGTCACTGGCTTCATCAATAAGTGCATCGATGACTTCGTCCCAACATATCCCAACCAGAAGCCATGGATTACAGGCAACATCCTGTACCCTGAGCTAAAGGGTTGAGCTGCCGCTTTCAAAGAGCGGAATTCTTACCCGGACGCTGATAAGAAATCCCGCTATGCCCTCCGACGAACCGGCAATACAGGACTAAGATTGAATCCTACTATACCGGCTCGTCAGATGTGTCAGGGCTTGCAAACTCTTACAGACTACAAAGGGAAGCACAACCGTGAGCTGCCCAGTGACACAAGCCTACCAGACAAGCTAAATGACTATTATGCGCGCATCAAGGCAAGCAACACTGAAGCTTGCATGAGAGCACCAGCTGTTCCGAACGACTGTGGGATCACGCTCTCCGTCGCCGATGTGAGTAAGACCTTTAACCAGGTCAACATTCACAAGGCCGTAGGGTACAGATGGATTACCAAGACGTGTACTCCAAGCATGACATTTTCAGCCTGTCCCTGACCGAGTCTGTAATACCAACATGTTTCAAGCTGACCACCATTGTCCCTGTGCCCAAGAACACCAACTTAACCTGCCTAAATGACTACCAACCTGTAGCACTCACGTCTGTAGTCATGATGTGCTTTGAAAGGCTGGTCATGGCTCACATCAACACCATCATCCCAGAAACCCTAGACCCACTCCAATTTCCATACCGCCCCAACAGATCCACAGATGACGCAATCTCTATTGCACTCCACACTGCCCTTTCTCACCAGGACAAAAGGAACACCTATGTGAGAATGCTGTTCATTGACTATAGCTTAGCGTTCAACACCATAGTACCCTCCAAGCTCATCACTAAACTAAGGACCCTGGCAGGGATGGACTTGGAGTAAAAAATGGCCCTGGACTTTGATCCAGACCGGCCCACCAGAACCGGCCCCAGTATACTCCACCACGGCCGCCCTGCTAATGCACGCATGTACACACACAACCAGCCCCTAATACAACCACCTAGCTGCATCACAACCATTGATCACTATTGCAGTACTACTTTAGAAAGGCTGCAAAACACACACACAAATGCTGCACATTGTTATAAATGATGGGAGGTAGTTCAGTCATGTCATATTCAGAGGCTCCTCAGCTCAGAATGCAAATTGTCAACAGTTGCTCGGCTATCAAATCGAAGCAAACGTTTGCTGAGCTCTTGAAGGGCTGTCTCTGGAAGACCATTTGATGTTATTTGGGAGAAGTTTCTAGGGTCCAGAAGGGCTAGGTCAGCATATAGAGTGCCTTGAGACAGAAATTGCCTGTGGATACTATCTGTGACTGTATCCATAATTTGATTGTGGACTTGAACTTTATAGGCACTCTCTGCCTCTGTCAAAGCTTCATCTTGAGCCATCTCTCCAGACATGATTTTCTTCTTCCTTGCCTTTTTCTGTGGCAGAGTGGCTTCCACCTCCTCCAGCTCTGTGTCCTCATCCTGTTCTTTGATCTTCTTATTTGCAAACTGAACAAATGTGTCTGTAGCTGCCTTAATGGTGTCAAAGTCTCTTGACATGCCTTTCAGGGTTTGCTGTGTAGCCACAACCATTCGATGGGCAGACAGGATGTCCATCCCACTTGTCTGCAGGTATTTGAACAGTGGTGACGTGTTCTCAAATATCCAAAGAAATATTTGAGCTGTCAGTATCGTTTCATACCGGAGAAGAGCCTCAGTAAACCCTTTTGCCTTCACCCGAACAGTTGTCTTCATGTTGGCCTGTCCTTGTATGGCTGATAGTATGAGGAGTACTTCAACATAGAGACCCATGTCTGGATTTACAAAGAATCGAAAGACCTTCTTCAAAGCACTATCCTTAGCCCACCAGTGTGTTTTTAAGATTGGAGATAGGCGTCTGTGTCGTGTATCCTGGCTCTTCTCCCACACATCCATCCTTTGGTAGGATTCACGGAGCAACACAGCAATGTTGTTAAGGAGAGCAAACATTGACCCACTTGTTAAGACAATTTCAGTTGTGTCAGACAAAACCAGATTAAGGACATGTGCATAGTACCATACATGCACTTGATTGGGGGACTTTGAGGATAACAGAGTAGAGAAGCCCTTCTATTTGCCCTGCATATTGGATGCTACATCCGTAGCATTGCCAATGCACTTGCTCATGTCTCATTTTTGTTTATCCACGACATCTGTCAACAACTGGACAAAGTACTGTCCAGTGGATGCCTCACACTTCACAACAGCCACAAGCCTCTCTTGTACGACGTCTGACACATATCTCACAATGACAGAGCACTGGTCTTGAACTTATGTCCTGAGTTTGTGTCGATCAGGACAGAGAACATTCCAGCTTGCTCAATTTCACTTGACATGGTCTCTTGGATAATGCTCTGAATTGTGTGAATGACGGTGTTGACAGTATTTCTTGAGAGGAGTGTGATTAGAGAACCTCTGCCTCTTGCCCCAGACTGATTTAGGTTCTTGGTTTTCTCAATGCATTCAGTGAGATGTTCTTTCAAGCAGACGCCATACTTTCCCAGCAGTATTATCATCTCTAAGAAATGATCGTGATCGATACTGGTGTCCTCTAATGTATACGCAGCCTCAGACTGCATCCGTCTGTAACTGAGCCTCCTCTTGCCAATGACTTTCACTATGTTTACGACACGTTCCAGCACCTGCCTTCTCCTGCGTACCTGCTCTCTGTGGGCAGACACCTGACTGCCACTGAGCAGACTTTGAATGTCTGCTTTGGAGGACCATAAAAAGAATGCCTCAGCACTACTTCTGTGCATGTTGCTCTTCTCATGCTCTTCTACCATGGTGAACATATTTCCAATCAGTCTTTCCACTCATAAAAATACTGCTGCAGTAGGCTTCGCAAATGCCATACAAAATTAAGTATAACGCATGGTTTTCTTCATTGTTGTCACATTCTGACCAGTAAAGGGGTCATTTGTTATTGTAGTTTGGTCAGGACGTGGCAGGGGGGTATTTGTTTTATGTGGTTCGGGGTGTGTGTTTATGTAGAGGGGTGTTTGGTTTGAGTATTCCACGGTTTTTGGCTTATGTTCTATGTGTCGTATTCTAGGTTCTATCCATGTTGTGTATTTCTTTGTGTTGGCCTGGTATGGCTCTCAATCAGGATCAGCTGTACATCGTTGTTGCTGATTGAGAGTCGTACTTAGGTAGCCTGTTTTCACCTGTCCCTTTGTGGGAAGTTGTATTCGTGCACTGCTATGTTTAGCCTGCAGAACTGTTAGCTGTCGCTCGTGGTTTCGTTTTGTTGTTTTTGTGTGGTGTTCGTAATAAAGTAAATATGAGCATTCACGTACCCGCTGCATTTTGGTCCACTTCCTACGACGACTGTTACAATTGTCTGATAGCCATTTCCGATTGGTGCCGTCTTCAAAACAGAAAACCCTCTGTACCACAGAGCATTTTGATTCCTGCATAGGGTGGAAACAAAAAAATGTTATTAGGTCATCTGACTTGGGTCTCTTGAAATAATCAAAGTTGGTCAGGCATCCTGGCCTTCCCTGACTCTCTGTTCCACTGAAACTGGACTGGGCCTGTCATCAACATCAATGCTCACTTCCACTGAAACTGGACTGGACCTACCATCATTCTGGATATGAGTAAATTAATATATAAATTAACTTATGAAGGCCCAATTTTGAAAAACTACAAAAACACAGCAGCAGCCCCACTATTTCATATCAAGTGAATGAATGACAACAACATTTTTTGTGTGGCTTTACCTGCCGTTCATACCGGACTGTTGGCATGATGATGAGTTTCAATGCATTGTCTAATAAGAGGTGAAGTGGTAGGAACCGTGGCGATGAGGATCATAGCTAGCAAATCACTGTAGCCATATTCTCCCGCACAAAATATGAATTTGAGAGGGAAAGGACTTGATTGGTTTTACAATATGTATACTATTTGCAACCAATGGCTGTGTAGACATGAAATAAAATGAGCTACTTAACGTTTTTATGTCTAATGCAATTTAGCATTTAGAACGACAAGGCAAAAGCAATCAATCACAAATAAATGCTAAAATTATACGACAGTAAATCACTGATACTCAAGTGATTGCCATTTCCCGCGAAATCACAGTTTGCAGATGACACGACGGTTGTAGGCTTGATTACCGATGGTGATGAGACAGCCTATAGGGAAGAGGTCAGAGACCTGACAGTGTGGTGACAGGACAACAACCTCTTTCTCTACGTGAGCAAGACAAAGGAGCTGATCGTGGACTACAAGAAAAGGAGGGCAGAGCACGCCCCCCTTCACATCAACAGGGCTGTAGTGGAGCGGGTCAAGAGCTTCAAGTTCCAAACACACCAAGACAGTCGTGAAGAGGGTATGACAATGCCTATTCCCCTTCAGTAGGCAGAAAATATGTGGCATGGGATCTAAGATCCTCAAAAAGTTATACAGCTGCACCATCGAGAGCATCCTGACTGGTTGCATCACCGCTTGGTATAGCAACTGCTCGGCATCCAACCATAAGGCGCTACAGAGTGTAGTGCTTACAGCCCAGTACATCACTGGAGGCGAGCTTCCTGCCATCCAGGACCTCTATACCAGGCGGTGTCAGAGGAAGGCCCTAAAAATTGTCAAAGACTCCAGCCACCCAAGTCATAGACTGCACTCTCTGCTACCGCACGGCAAGTAGAACCGGAGCACCACGTCTGGGAACAAAATGCTCCTGAACAGCTTCCACCCACAAGCCATAAGACTCCTCATTTTGTTATTATTATTATTTTTTGCACTGACTCTCTTGCACAGGCTCAATGTCCACTCACTGGACTAACCACACACTCACACATACTACGCTGACATTCCAACACACACAAACACATGTGCGCGCGCACACACACCCACACACACAAAACATACACATGCTTATTGACACCACACACACCCACTGCATCTTGCCTATGCCGCACGGCCATCACTCATCCATATATTTATATGTACATATTCTTATTCATCCCTTTACACTTGTGTGTGTATAAGGTAGTTGTTGTGAAATTGTTAGATTACTTGTTAGATATTACTGCACGGTTGGAACTAGAAGCACAAGCATTTCGCTACACTCGCATTATTAACATCTGCTAAACATGTGTATGTGACCAATAAAATTTGATTTAATACATTCCTTCACACTCTTCAAATGCGCTGCTGCTACTCTCTGGTTATTATCTATGCATAGTCACTTTATCCCTACCTACATATATATTACCTCAATTACCTCGACTAAACCATACCGCTGCACATTGACTCGGTACCAGTTCACCTTGTAAATAGCCTCGTTATTGTTATTTTATTGTGTTACTATTTTTCCTTTCGTTTTTTTTAGCAACTTTTTCATACTTAATTTTTTTTTATTCTGCATCGTTGGTTAAAGGCTTGTAAGAAAGCATTTCACAGTAAGGTTGAAACCTGTTGTTTTTGGTGCATGTAACAAATACAATTTGATTCGATTTTTCTTTTTTCAAGGCCTAAGGCACTTTTTCAGTCATATTCCTGAAGCCCAAGAAACAAACAGTTAGGTTCCTAGTAAATATGGAAATTAAAAAGGTTTATGAATTACTTTTTGGAGGGTTATTGTCAAAATGATTAATTACATTTAAAAAATAATACATCGATGACAGGTGCATGGGCCCCAGAACTCGTGCCCCCCCCCCCCCCCCCCCCGCGCCTTGTGTGGGCTGCAGGTGTGTCCAGTATGCCAGTGCTCATCTCTGTACACTATGCAAAACAGTGGACATGTCAAAGTGATTGGTGTCTGCTTGAGCGTCCCAGGAGAATAGAGTACTCTGTTCAAATGCTTGTAAAACATCTCCCTGCTAGAGTTTCTCTCCCCAGCAATAGAGACACAGAACCTTGTCAGCGATGGAGCTGTCTCATCTGTGGTCCAACTCAAGGTATTTCTGTTCTGTTGAGGATGTCACTCACAATCGCATGGCTTCAAGGTTACATTAGCCTTCATTGTCTTTGTGTTTTCCTTTTGTTTTGTCCTAATAGATGAAGGCTCTTGGATATTTGAGGACGAAACAAATCTGAAGTGACACTTTAAATCAGGAAGTTATCCAGAGCAAACATCTGAAAATCAGTTCACAGTGTAGGCTGTCAGTACAGGGTCACTCAAGTCTTTTAACCACTTTGAATTTTCTTTTGTGTACTAATCTGATTTGTTCACAGAAATGTTCATCACTCCACACAAAAAAATTGCTATGTATATTTTTTGCATAAAACACTATATTTTCACAGTGAAGATGTTCTATTACTTTTCTGAGGAATTCATGTTTTGCAGCTAGTTGAATAATTAAAAAGCTGCTTACACAATCCACAGAATACAAACATCTAGGTTAAGATATTACAGAACAGATTGTGTGATAGAAATGCAAAGGTCATTTCCAATTGAGCGCACATGCTGTACATTCGGAAGTATTCAGACCCCTTTTCTTTTTCACATTTTGTTACATTACAGCCTTATTCCATTTTTTAAAAATGTTTCTATCTACACACAATACCCCATAATGCAAAAGCGAAAACAGGATTTTAGACATTTTTGCACATGTATGGTACCAGCCAAAGGTTTCGACACACCTACTAATTCAAGGGTTTTTCTTTATTTTTTTTCTACATTGTAAAATAATAGTGAAGTCATCAAAACGATGAAATAACACATATGGAATCATGTAGTAACCAAAAAAGTGTTAAACAAATCAAAATATATTTTATATTTGAGATTCTTCAAAGTAGCCACCCTTTGCCTTGATGACAGCTTTGCACACTCTTGGCATTCTCTCAACCAGCTTCATGTGGTAGTCACCTGGAATGTATTTCAATTACCATGTGTGCCTTGTTAAAAGTTCAATTATGTAAATTCTTTCCTTCTTAATGCATTTCAGCCAATCAGTTGTGTTGTGACAGTCAGGTTGGTATACAGTGCCTTGCAAAAGTATTCACCCCATTGGCGTATTTCCTATTTTGTTGCATTACAACCTGTAATTTAAAATAATTTTTATTTGGATTTCATGTAATGGACAAACACAAAGTAAAATGAAAAAAATAACTTGTTTAAAAAAATTCTAAAAAATAAAAAACAGAAAAGTGGTGCATGCATATGTATTCACCCCCTTTGCTATGAAGGCCCTAAATAAGATCTCATGCAACCAATTACCTTCAGAAGTTACATAATTAGTTAGATTTCACACAGGTGGACTTTATTTAAGTGTCACATGATCTCAGTATATACACACCAGTTCTGAATGGCCCCAGAGTCTGCAACACCACTAAGCAAGGGGGCACCACCAAGCAAGTGGCACCATGAAGACCAAGGAACTCTCCAAACAGGTCAGGGACAAGGTTGTGGAGAAGTACAGATCAGGGTTTGGTTATAAAAAAATATCATAAACTTTGAACATCCCACGGAGCACCATTAAATCCATTATTAAAAAATTCTAAGAATATGGCACCACAACAAACCTGCCAAGAGAGGGCCGCCCACCAAAACTCACGGACGAGGCAAGGAGGGCATTAATCAGAGAGGCAACAAAGATAACAAAGATAACCCTGAAGGAGCTGCAAAGCTCCTCAGCGGAGATTGGAGTATTTATCCATAGGACCACTTTAAGCCGCACATGCCACAGAGCTGGGCTTTTTGGAAGAGTGGCCAGAAAAAAAGCCATTGCTTAACTTCTCTAGGCTAGGGGGCGATATTTTCACGTCCGGATGAAAAGCGTGTCCAAAGTAACCTGCTTGCTACTCAGGCCCAGAAGCTAGGATATGCATATTATTAGTAGATTTGGATAGAAAACACTCTGAAGTTTCTAAAACTGTTTGAATGTCTGTGAGTATAACAGAACTTATTTGACAGGCGAAACCTCGAGGACAAACCATCCAGGATTTCTTTTTTGAGGTCACTCTCTTTTCAATGTGTGTTTCAATGGGAATCTAGAATTCTAAGGCAGTTGCTTACAGTTCCTATTGCTTCCACTGGATGTCAACAGTCTTTAGAAATTGGTTGATGTTTTTCCTTTGTGTAATGAAGAACTACCCCTGTTTAGAACGAGGGTTGAGTGAAGTGTACTGTTGTGGTTGAGGTGCGTGACCTGAAAGCACGCTCCACTTTGTTTTCCTCCGGTATTGAACACCGTTTATCCCATCTTAAATTTTATCGATAATTTACGTAAAGAAAGACCCAAAGTTGTATTAGGAAAGTTGTTTGAAATGTTTGGACAAAGATTACAGGTAACTTATGAGATATTTTGTAGTCGTATTGCGCGAGTTGGAACCGGTGTTTTTCTGGATCAAATGCGCCAAATAAATGGACATTTTGGATATATTACGACGAAATTAATCGAACAAAAGGACCATTTGTGATGTTTATGGGACATATTGGAGTGCCAACAGAAGAAGCTCGTCAAAGGTAAGGCATGAATTATATCTTTATTTCTGAGTTTCGTGTCACGCCTGGCGGGTTGAATTATGATTGTCTGTGTTTGTTTGGTGGGGTGCTATCCTCAGATAATCGCATGGTTTGCTTTCGCCGTAAAGCCTTTTTGAAATCTGACACGTTGGCTGGATTAACAACAAGTGTAGCTTTAATGTGGTGTATTGCATGTGTGATTTCATGAAAGTTTAATATTTATAGTAATTTAATTAGAATTTGGCGCTCTGCCATTTCACCGGATGTTGTCAAATTGATCCCGTTAACGGGATTTGAGCCATAAGAAGTTAACCAGCAAGGCTACCACAGCATTATACAGTGATATGCCATCCCATCTAGTTAGCGCTTAGTGGGACTATCATTTGTTTTTCAACAGGATTGTCCCAACACACCTCCAGGCTGTGTAAGGGCTGTTTGACTAAGATGGAGTGCTGCATCAGATGGCCTGGCCTCCACAATCACCCGACCTCAACCCAATTGAGATGGTTTGGGATGAGTTGGACAGCAGAGTGTAGGAACAGCAGCCAACAAGTGGTCAGCATATGTGGGAACTCGTTCCAGTCTGTTGGAAAAGGTAGAGTTCCTGTGGCGGATGAATCAGAATTAGTTGGGTAACATAGATAATTAAGATGTCTTTTCTGCATATTATGCTTATGTGATATACTTGTTATTAGAATGTATCCCTTTGGTGTTGGCAGTTGCACTTCTTCCCTCAGCTGGGGCTCAGTCAACTGAGGCCCAGAGAGGGGAGACGTCAGGCTTGTCTTTCACATTTCCCTGGTGCTATGCAGAATATCAGAAAGGGAAGAGGACAGGAGGGAACATTGTCTTCATATGTGAATGTGTCTTTACCTATTCTTAAACCATGTGAAGCGATGGCGTGATTAACCTGTTGGGGATAGGGGGCAGTATTGACACGGCTGGATAAAAAACGTACCCGATTTAATCTGGTTACTACTCCTGCCCAGTAACTAGAATATGCATATAATTATTGGCTTTGGATAGAAAACACCCTAAAGTTTCTAAAACTGTTTGAATGGTGTCTGTGAGTATGGTTTGGCATGTTTAGTTCAACTACTGAAGCGCATTCTGGTACGCTTTCATTCTATCACAACTATTTATTTGACCCCTTTTGACATGTATGAACACATGGGTGTGATCATTCTACATTGGTCCCTGCAGCATACGCTCAAACTGTTGTGACTCTGATGTCCACGGTTTTCTTGTGTACTACAACTAATGGTGAGACCCATGGTGTAGGTCCATTCACTTTTTTTTCTTTGTCTTCTCTTCAGCTAGCTTCCTGACACTGAATGGTATTCTGTGTACTGGCTGTGCGTCAGGTGTGACAGTCAGATCTACCTGAATTCGTAACTGGAAGACTTTCAGTTTTGAATGTCTTTGTGTCATCATCTCGGACTGAGTTTGTGTGCCTTTGGCCCTATGTGCAAAATACCAAGAGCAACTGCTGATTTATTTCCTAGTACAGATGTCTGTGCATCTTTCACGACTAAAATGTCTGCAGTGACTGACTCAGAACCAACAACTGCTGTAATGTTGGCAGTGAACAGGCCCTCAACTGCTAATGGTTGTGTGAAGTCTCTTGGATGTTGGTTTCAATTGCACATTGCATTTGGTCTGCAATGACTGAATGTTGCTGTGCCCACAATATTACAGCTAGCCCCCAGAGTCAATGACCATGTTAACTGGCTGGCCATTGACTAATAACTGTATTTCAGCGTCATCAGTACTGCTGACAAGTGTGAACATGTTCATCATTGTCAGTTTAATCATTGTGTATAGCAGGTGTGTTTGTGACTTGATTTACATTCAGTTTTGTCTTTGTCCTGCACATTTTGGAGAAATGTCCATCTTTGCCACATTTGTTGCATTGTTTACTTTATGTGATGGAACATGCCCGTCCAATATGGCCCTCCTGACCACATCTGAAGCATTTGACAGCTTGGTCATCCTTAGATGGCTTTCCCTTGTTGCCTTGATTTGAGGGCAGCATGGGTTAACTCTCTTGTTGTGTAACAATCAGATTTTGGAAGAGTGAGTGCATTCTGACATCACACAGATAAAAAAAACTCACACTGGGGTAATCATTAGAGATATTTGGAACACACATATGAAAAGGTTAAATACAAACGTTACATTTTGGTTATTGGGAAAAGTGCTTTAAGTAATGATTCATTAGTCCATGTTCTTAGTAGTGACCTTCAAATATAATATTTAACACTTGTTCTTTGTAACAATGTTTTAAACCATTTGTGACTGACCAGCTCAAATTGGTCTTATGTAGTAACATTTGAAATTGTTTTTTTTTACATTGGATAAAATTAGAGACTCAGAAGTACAAAATGGTATATCATAAACTGGAATTGAGGAATAATGGGAAAGTAATTCTGCTTTGAAAGTTGATCAACTTGTAAACTCACTTTTGAGAAAAGGGCCTTTGAAAATTGTGGTACCTACTGGAGTGCTCTCCTTTGTCTACACCCATTCAGTAGTGTTCACACACTCTTAAGCCAGCCCCACCCATCTCTTTAAGGATTCACATATGAGGTCATGTGCTAAATAGTGAGAAGTGTAGTAAAGATTAAGACTAAAAGTGGTAGTAGCCTACAATAAGGAACAATTCCAGGTAAACATAGTGTCCAGGTAAAATGTTTTGTAAATATTAGACACCCAGACACACTTGTTTAAAGTGATGGGCCATGTGAAATAAATGCTATAAACCCCAGCCCCATCCAGTGGTGGAAAAAGTACTAAATTGTCAAAGAGTAAAAGTATAAATCATTTCAAATTCCTCATATTAAACCAGATGGCACAATTTTTTTTTAATTTGACGATAGCCAGATGCACACTCCAACACTCACACATAATTTACAAACTAAGCATTTGTGTTCAGTGAGTCGGCAAGATCAGAGGCAGTAGGGATGACCAGGGATGTTCTCTTGATAAGTGTGTGAATTGGACTATTTTCCTGTCAAAATGTAACAAGTACTTTTGGGTGTCAAGGAAAATGTATTGAGTAAAAAGTAAATAATTTTCTTTACAAATGTAGTAAAGTAAAAGTTGCCAAAAATATAAAATAGTAAATTAATGTACAGATACCACAAAAAAAGTACTGAATTAGTACTTTCAAGTATTTTTACTTAAGTACTTTACACCACTGGCCAAATGCCTTCACACCAGTACATTAGCATACTTTATATACTGTTACACATGCACTTATCACATAGTATTCCATACATAAGTTAAGGCCATGCAACCTGAGTTGAAAACTGAGTGAGGCGCACATGTACAGTACATACAGTGAGGGAAAAAAGTATTTGATCCCCTGCTGATTTTGTACGTTTGCCCACTGACAAAGAAATGATCAGTCTATAATTTTAATGGTAGGTTTATTTGAACAGTGAGAGACAGAATAACAACAAAAAAATCCAGAAAAACGCATGTCAAAAATGTTATAAATAATTTGCATTTTAATGAGGGAAATAAGTATTTGACCCCTCTGCAAAACATGACTTAGTACTTGGTGGCAAAACCCTTGTTGGAAGTTACAGAGGTCAGACGTTTCTTGTAGTTGGCCACCAGGTTCGCACACATCTCAGGAGGGATTTTGTCCCACTCCTCTTTGCAGATCTTCTCCAAGTCATTAAGGTTTTGAGGCTGACGTTTGGCAACTCGAACCTTCAGCTCCCTCCACAGATTGTCTATGGGATTAAGGTCTGGAGACTGGCTAGGCCACTCCAGGACCTTAATGTGCTTCTTCTTGAGCCACTCCTTTGTTGCCTTGGCCATGTGTTTTGGGTCATTGTCATGCTGGAATACCCATCCACAACCCATTTTCAATGCCCTGGCTGAGGGAAGGAGGTTCTCACCCAAGATTTGACGATATATGGCCCCGTCCATCGACCCCTTTGATGCGGTGAAGTTGTCCTGTCCCCTTAGCAGAAAAACACCCCCAAAGCATAATGTTTCCACCTCCATGTTTGACGGTGGGGATGGTGTTCTTGGGGTCATAGGCAGCATTCCTCCTCCTCCAAACACAGCGAGTTGAGTTGATGCCATAGAGCTCCATTTTGGTCTCATCTGACCAGAACACTTTCACCCAGTTGTCCTCTGAATCATTCAGATGTTCATTGGCAAACTTCAGACGGGCATGTATATGTGCTTTCTTGAGCAGGAGGACCTTGCGGGCGCTGCAGGATTTCAGTCTTTCACGGCATAGTGTGTTACCAATTGTTTTCTTGGAGACTATGGTCCCAGCTGCCTTGAGATCATTGACAAGATCCTCCCATGTAGTTCTGGGCTGATTCCTCACCGTTCTCATGATCATTGCAACTCCACGAGGTGAGATCTTGCATGGAGCCCCAGGCCGAGGGAGATTGACTGTTCTTTTGTGTTTCTTCCATTTGCGAATAATCGCATCAACTGTTGTCATCTTCTCAACAAGCTGCTTGGCGATGGTCTTGTAGCCCATTCCAGCCTTGTGTAGGTCTACAATCTTGTCCCTGACATCCTTGGAGAGCTCTTTGGTCTTGGTCATGGTGGAGAGTTTGGAATCTGATTGATTGATTGCTTCTATGGACAGGTGTCTTTTATACAGGTAACAAGCTGAGATTAGGAGCACTCACTTTTAAGAGTGTGCTCCTAATCTCAGCTCGTTACCTGTATAAAAGACACCTGGGAGCCAGAAATCTTTCTGATTGAGAGGGGTTAAATACTTATTTCCCTCATTAAAATGCAAATCAATTTATAACATTTTTGACATGCGTTTTTCTGGATGTTTTTGTTGTTATTCTGTCTCTCACTGTTCAAATAAACCTACCATTAAAATTATAGACTGATTATTTCTTTGTCAGTGGGCAAACATACAAAATCAGCAGGGGATCAAATACTTTTTCCCCCTCACTGTAAACAGATTCATGCCCCATATATTTATGTGGTGGACACTTGATACGGTCACATGATATTGTTGTGGGATGTCATAAACTCATGTTATGACCACACATATCAATATTCATTATATATCAATATTTTGGATGGTCTCTACAGAAGGTGTAAACAGTACTGCCAAATGGTTACTTGCATAGTAGCAATATCAGAAATAGATAGTGTCAAAATAAATAACATATACAGTATGTACAAGAACAATATCAATAACGTTATCAGTGATAGACAAGATGATATGCATACAATCAGGGGTAAAGTGGCTGAGCAGCAGGATAAAATAAAATTGTAGCTGCAAGATATGGTGTGTGTGTTAGGAGAGAGTCATGTGAATAGATGCACTGCAGATAGTAATGATGACTGGTCCATCCAAACCACGCATGAACAAGGGAATCTATATTCGGAAAGCCTGTTTCTGTCCTGCCCTTGACTTTGGTGCAGGGCATGTGATGTCCATAGCCTCTTCGTCACAAAACTCCCTGATCTTGTTTGTCTAGCTGTGTCCAGTCCAGGTGGTGCTTTTACAGGCAGATCATCTATGGGAGGAAGGATGCGCAGCAGCTGAAACTTTGTCCCGACAGTCCGAACGCTCCTTGGCGACAACACCAGGCTCCAGAGCATCGAAGCTGTAAAACAGGGAATAACAAAAAATCTTAAGACATTACAACCCTGCACAACATCAATTCACCTCCCAAGTTTAGATAATAACCTCATACAATGAAAATAAAATGTTTTACCTGAAGTGCTGGTACCGCTTGATCTGTGGCAGCGGCTTGAAGTACGGAGTCAGGTGTTGTTGCCAGCCATAGCTTTCCACCAGCACCATACCATCCTCCAGTCCAACCAGCTGTGGGATATTGACCTATCACAGTGCTGTTCTTCACAACACCAGCAATCTCAGATAAAGTGTTCACTCTGGTCTTTCTGAAGCGCTGCTTGATGAGGCCGAAGCACCAGTCGGAGGCAAACTTGGTGTGGCCTGTGATCAGAAAGTTAAGGACCAGATTGTGGTGGAGCTTGTGCATGGTCCACCAGGCACAATACCATAGCACAAACTTGTTCTTGTTTTGGCCACTTTAGTTATTCCAATTCAGGTCCACACGTGTTTTCCCAACTCCGTAGTTGGTGAAGAAATGGTGCATTTAGTTGATGACTGCGCTGCTGCCTTGACTTGCTTGGGCCATCTCCCATTTTGATGACTGTACGACTGGTGGATTAGAGTCAGGCGTGTTCTACTGATTGATGCTGAAAGACAAATTCCAGATAAAAATATTTTAGCATTTATTATACAATAGATGCAAAATGGCATTCTGAGATATCACTTCACAGTCCATACAGGGAATGTTAGCTACTGTAGCTAGCTAGCCATCTAACGTAAGCTGGCAATACAAACCGATTTTCAAAGCTAGATAAAGTTAACCAATAAGTTCAATGTTAGCTAGTTAGCTAGCTAACATTAGGCTATAACTAGCAATGTGAAATGGCATTCTGAGAAAACTACACTAACGTTACACACACTTCATACACATAGGTTAATGTTAGCTAGCAAGCCAGCACCTAACCTCAGCTGAGGGTAGCTAGCTAACAGCAAGCTTTAACTTGGGGTATTTTCTTTAGACATGTCACGTTAACGTTAGCTAGCTAAAATATGAAATATAATCCCAATCCATAGAGTAACGTTACTAGCAATACAAACCGATTGTCATAGCAAGCTAAAGTTAACCAAATAACGTTAGGTTCATTGTTAGTTAGCAAGCCAGCCATCAAACTCCAGCTGGCTAACTAACAGCAAGCTTTAGCTTGCAATGAAAACAACTTACAGACGAAATTAGAAATGTATAATATCTGAATCTGTAGCTAGATTCTTACCTGTATACATCAATGAAAGCGTCATGGCAGACTGCAATCCCTTTTATAAGACATCCTGTGTTGTTTCTGTTTAACTTGCACAGCTTGTTTGGCCGGTTGTGTTCCACTGATTTCAAAACATGTTATTTTCAGAGTGAGAGAGAGTCAGCATTGCACGGCATGATCGTCATCCAGAAAGTAGTCCATCACAACTCTTTCCCACTGACCTTTGTCGATAGCACCTGATAAATTCAGGGCAGCAATGTTATTGAGAGCAGTAGCAACATATTTGCAGTTCTCCATGGCTAAAGTTATATATTTAGAAAAAACTGCATTACGAGCAGCTCATTTTATAGACACAAGATGCAACACCACAGACCAATCCAAACTCATCTCTCGGCATGTCCAGCCCACTCATTATCTCAGCCAATCATGGCTAGCGGGAAGGTTGCTGTCTTTCTCTGTGGCTAAACCAACTAGGCTCGTAATTTAACAATTTTATTCATATTTACAGATGGCATACAAATTTGATATTAAGGCACATGAAAGTTTGTGAAGTCTTGACTTGCGACATATGCCTAGTTTCCTGAATCGGGTCACATTTTTGTATGGAAAAACAGCAGTGTGTGTGTGTGTGTGTGTTTATGGTCACCTAAGGTAGCAAAAGTGTGTCAGTGAATTCGAATATTTATTGGTTAGCTCTGGCACTGTCTGAGATAGATCTGTGTTAATACCACTTAAAGGGGAATGGAAACACCTTAGGAAGGAAATCTAAGCAAAGAGATGTATTCAATCCACTAATACTAAACATGTGCATTTAACATAAAAACATCTCTATATTTAGTATTTGATCATCGACAAGGTTTATTTGAGCTATGGTCAGCGCCATTTTAAATTGCTATAGTACCAACTGATGCCAGTGCGTCACTGACAGGAATCAGCATATTGTCTGTGGTGTTTTTGTGCTGAGAGTGAATCGAAGAGAGTGAGGTTAGGCAAGTACATTGAAGATGGCAACAACAAGTAGTAATTTACACATGAACTGTATAGCGCCAGGCTGTATGAATTGTCTCCAAAAAAAGTCCCTTGGTAAACTACCATCGGCTGCCCAAGGATCCATAACTTTTCAAGAAGTGGCTTCATGTCCCGAAGAAGGATCTGCATACAGAACTTTGCGGAAGCAGACATCGCAATGAAGGGCACTTTCCTTGTGGAAACCGTGAGTTTCCGAATGAAAAGGAGTCATATGCCTACGTGAAGCTCACTGCTTGCGCCTCTATTTGACATTGAGGTTTATGGTGTACTGTAGGGATTACTGACCATCATCACCATTGCTGTCTTTGGAGTCAAGCAAAAGTGACTGAACAGAGGATGCGAGTCAATGCAATGGAGCCCGAGGTAACGTTTACCGGTCATGGTTGTTGTTGACTAGGCTAGCATTAGACACTGGATAACTTTGTTGCAACTCTAGTTAAAGGTAACTAGCTAATTGCATCTGAAGTGTTTTGTGTAACACCCCCCAGCAAATAACGTTAGCAAGCAACTCAACTGCAACTAAAATTACAACAGTTTCTCCGTGTACCCCTGTTATTAGGTAGTAACTGTAGCTAGCTTCCACCTCAGATAGTCAAGTGCTAATGTTGTGTTAGCTCCACCTCATTTAGCTAGACTGAAGTTGACATAGCTAATGTTTGCTGAAAAATAAATGTCCCTGTATTTGCTGTGTGTATGTGTGCATGCGCGTGTGTGTGTTGACAAAACATACAAGACAGGAAGCTTGTTAATGCCAACTGATATATTTGGGCTCAGTTGTCTTAACAAAACGTTTGTTTGTTTTCAGGAGAACTTCTTCATCCCTGAAAATGTTTTCATCCTGGAGGAGACTGTGCAGGAGGCAAAGGAGGTACATGCTTATCCATGTTATTTCTAAAGGCTATTGTTTATTTCAAGTATATGCAGTGATTCTTGAATACAACTATAGCCTAATAGATGCCTTAATTGTTTTTTACCAACAGGAAAGAATGGTTAGTACAGCATGCCAAACTGACCCCTGGGTGCCAGAGTGTTTCCGTGCTGCGGTGGAGAAGAGGTCCACCGGGACCATCACTAAAGAGCTCGGTGCCCAGCTAGATTGCGCTCACGACCATAAGTATACAACCGATTCCTGCTCATATATGCCACAGATGGAGCTGATGGAGGGTGAGATCAGTGAAGACCATAACTCGCTGTATGAACCTGAGAGCTCAGAATCAGTGCGAGCCAAGATGTACTATCGATCACTTTGGGGGAAAAAGTGTTCCGAAAATGGTGAAAGAGCAGGCCATTCAACAATGAATTCAAAGATACACCCATCCATAAAGGGAATCGGAATGGAATTATCCACAGATTTTCTTAAACTGTTTCAACGGATGTGCTACCTTGTCCCTGTCCTGCTGTTTCGACTCTTTCTCTCTCAACCTATTTATTTCACTTTTATTTAACCAGGTAGGCTAGTTGAGAACAAGTTCTCATTTACAACAGTTTTTACGACAGGACTTCTACTCAAACAGTTTATGAAACTTTAGGGTGTTTTCTATCCAAATCTACTAATTATATGCATATTCTAGTTTCAGGGCAGGAGTAATAACCAGATTAAATCGGGTACGTTTTTTTATCCGGCCGTGAAAATACTGCCCCCTATCCATAACAGGTTAACCTGTTAGGGACAGACATTCCGCTAGCGGAACGCCTCACCAATATCCAATGGTAGAGTGTGGCGCAAATTACAAATACCTTAAAAATGCTATAACTTCAATTTCTCAAACATATGACTATTTTACACCATTTTAAAGACAAGACTCTCCTTTATCTAACCACATTGTCCGATTTCAAAAAGGCTTCACAGCGAAAGCAAAACATTAGATTATGTCAGGTATGAGAGTAACCAGCCAGAAATAATCAGACACCCATTTTTCAAGCTAGCTTATAATGTCTCAAAAACCAAAACCACAGCTAAATGCAGCACTAACCTTTGATGATCTTCATCAGATGACACTCCTAGGACATTATGTTATACAATACATGCATGTTTTGTTCAATCAAGTTCATATTTATATAAAAAAAACAGCTTTTTACCTTAGCATATGATGTTCAGAACTAGCATACCCACCGCAAACTTCCGGTGAATTTACTAAATTACTCACAATAAACGTTTGCAAAAAACATAACAATTATTTTAAGAATTATAGATACAGAACTCCTTTATGCAATCGCGGTGTCAGATTTTAAAATAGCTTTTCGGCGAAAGCACATTTTACAATATTCTGAGTCGATAGCTCCGCCATCACAGGCTAGCTAATTTGACACCCACCAATTTGGTGCTCACCAAACTCAGATTTACTATAAGAAAAATTGGATTACCTTTGCTGTTCTTCGTCAGAATGCACTCCCAGGACTTCTACTTCAGCAACAAATGTTGTTTTGGTTCGAAATAATCCATAGTTATATCCAAATAGCTCAGTTTTGTTCGTGCGTTCATGTCAGTATCCGAAGGGTGACGCGCGGGTGCATTTCGTGACAATTTATTTTCAAAATATTCCATTACCGTACTTCGAAGCATGTCAAACGCTGTTTAAAATCAATTTTTATGCTATTTTTCCGCGTAAAATAGCGATAATATTCAAACCGGGCAATGTTATATTCATTCATAGACTGAAAGAGAGTCGCATCGTGCACACGCACTCCATTGTCATTGTTCCCTGCCTGACCACTCACAAAAACTCCAGCTTTTTTTCGCCCAGAGACTGAAGAGGTTTGGCCTGCCATATGAGTTCTGTTATACTCACAGACACCATTCAAACAGTTTTAGAAACTTTAAAGTGTTTTCTATGCAAATCTACTAATTATTTGCATATTCTAGTTTCTGGGCAGGAGTAGTAACCAGATTAAATCGGGTACATTTTTTATCCGGCCGTGAAAATACTGCCCCCTATCCCAAACAGGTTAAAGTTGTGATTTGGTTGATGTAGATACATTGCAATGTTGTTTAACACACAGTGACCAAAAACCTGATCTAATTTGCGTATTCATACTGAGTTTGCGGCAAACAGAATGTTGGCCACAAGTTTCCCAGAATTGAAACAAATTTACCGCAACAGTTTGTCACAAAACTAATTTGCATGTGGAAATATGAGCTTGACGCAAATGTGTGGCAAATTGGCCAAAGGTTTGCTACAACTGTTTGCAAGAATCCAGTTCTTTCAGTAAGGGATGAAGGAATGAGTATAGTGAGGGGTGGAGGTATGTTTGCTTAATGAGGGAAGGAGAGATGAGTTTAACCTGTTGGGTCTAGGGGGCAGCATTTGCACGTCTGGATAAAAAAAATGTACCCGATTTAATCTGGTTACTAATCCTACCCAGTAACTAGAATATGCATATACTTATTATATATGGATAGAAAACACTCTAAAGTTTCCAAAACTGTTTGAATGGTGTCTGTGAGTATAACAGAACTCATTTGGCAGGCAAAACCCTGAGACATTTTCTGACAGGAAGTGGATACCTGATGTGTTGTATTGACTTTAAACCTATCCCATTGAAAAACACAGGGGTTTAGGAATATTTTGGCACTTCCTATTGCTTCCACTAGATGTCACCAGCCTTTACAAAGTGTTTTGAGTCTTCTGGAGGGAGATCTGACCGAACAAGAGCCATGGAACGGTGATGTCCCATTAGACACCTGGCGCGCTAGTTCATGTTGGGTACCCTCGTTCCAATACGTTATAAAAGAGTATGCATTCGTCCACCTTGAATATTATTCATGTTCTGGTTAAAAAAGGCCCTAATGATTTATGCTATACAACGTTTGACATGTTTGAACGAACGTAAATATATTTTTTCCCCTCGTTCATGACGAGAAGTCCGGCTGGCTTACATCATGTGCTAACGAGACGGAGATTTTTGGACATAAATGATGAGCTTTTTTGAACAAAACTACATTCGTTATGGACCTGTGATACCTGGAAGTGACATCTGATGAAGAGAATCAAAGGTAATGGATTATTTACATAGTATTTTCGATTTTAGATCTCCCCAACATGACGTCTAGTCTGTATCGCAACGCGTATTTTTCTGGGCGCAGTGCTCAGATTATTGCAAAGTGTGATTTCCCAGTAAGGTTATTTTTAAATCTGGCAAGTTGATTGCGTTCAAGAGATGTAAATCTATAATTCTTTAAATGACAATATAATATTTTACCAATGTTTTCTAATTTTAATTATTTAATTTCTGACGCTGACTTGACTGCCGGTTATTGGAGGGAAACGATTTCCTCAACATCAATGCCATAGTAAAACGCTGTTTTTGGATATAAATATGAACTTGATAGAACTAAAAATGCATGCATTGTCTAACATAATGTCCTAGGAGTGTCATCTGATGGAGATTGTAAAAGGTTAGTGCATCATTTTAGCTGGTTTTATGGTTTTGGTGACCCTGTCTTTGACTTGACAAAACATTACACACAACTCTTGTAAATGTACTGTCCTAACATACTCTAAATTTATGCTTTCACCGTAAAACCTTTTTGAAATCGTAAAACGTGGTTAGATTAAGGAGATGTTTATCTTTCAAATGGTGTAACATAGTTGTATTTTTGAAAAATTTGAATTTTGACATTTATTTGGATTCAAATTTGCCGCTCTTGAAATGCACCTGCTGTTGATGGAGTGCACCACGGGTGGCACGCTAGCGTCCCACCTAGCCCCAAGAGGTTAACAAAAGAAGCAGAGTTGGCACCACAGTGTAACGGCCGTCGTTGAAGAGAGTAGACCAAGGCGCAGCGTGGTTAGTGCTCATCATTAATTTATTAAAGATACAACACTTTAAACAAAAAAACAAGAAACCGACAGCCAAACAGTTCTGTCAGGTGCAAAACACTAAACAGAAATTAAACTACCCACAAACCCCAAAGGAACACAGGCTGCCTAAGTATGACTCCCGATCAGCGACAATGAAGTACAGCTGTCCCTGATTGAGAGCCATACAAGGCCAAAACAAAGAAATACAAAGCATAGAAAAAAATTACATAGAATGCCCACCCAAATCACACCCTGACCAAACCTAAATAGAGACATAAAAAAGGCTCTCTCAGGTCAGGGCGTGACACAGGTTCAAAAGTAGAGTTTTCTGGGCCAAGAGTTTTTCCTGATCTCGTGACCTGGGCTTGGTTTCCCTAAAGCATCTTAAGGCTAAGTTCATCGTGAGCTCAATGGTTCTAACAATGAACTTAGCTTTAAGATGCTTTTGGGAAACCAGGAAAACTCTATTATAGGTAGCTTAATCTGTGCTATCACTATAGCGTTGGGGTTTTTGTTGTTGGTTAATGTAAATTGGAAACACTCCTGGCCTAAAGGTGGACCAAACCCTTTCATACTAACACAAACCTTGTTATTATTCTTTCTGAATCTGATATGAAAACTGCCAGAGAAAACAACGTCAATGGACAACATACTATATAGTTTAGTGAACTACTATAGCAGGGCTGAGAGTTATTCAAAGGATGATTACTTTCAGAGTGTGCGCTACTTGTCGAAGGAAGTCAGGTGCAGGAGAGCAGAGATTAGTGAACAGGCACACTTTATTCAGGCAGAGGAAAACAGCCGGACACAACTGCATCACAACACTCCGGCCCAAGGGAAAAAGCGATAGCTCACAAATTACACTAATAGGTACAAATAACAATACCCGGCGCAAAACCAGCCTGTAGCGTCACACACGTAACGAACGAACAATACCACACACAGACATGGGGGGAACAGAGGATAATATACACATAGAGTAATGAGGGGATGTAAACCAGGTGTGCGGGAAAACAAGACAAAACAAATGGAAAATGAAAGGTGGAGCGGCGATGGCTAGAAGACCGGTGACGTCGACCGACGAATGCCGCCCGAACAAGGAGAGGGACCGACTTCAGCGTTAGTCATGACAGTTACAATGTCTTTAAATATTGAATTCACTCCCCACATGCACAATGTTTAGTAGTGGACATTGAAAAATAAAAAAAGGCAGACAGGTTTCAATGTAGAAAAGTATTTAACCTGTTATGGCTAGGGGGCAGTATTTTCACGGCCGGATAAAAAACGTACCCGATTTAATCTGGTTACTAATCCTACCCAGTAACTAGAATATGCATATACTTATTATATATGGATAGAAAACACTCTAAAGTTTCTAAAACTGTTTGAATGGTGTCTGTGAGTATAACAGAACTCATTTGGCAGGCAAAACCCTGAGACATTTTCTGACAGGAAGTGGATACCTGATGTGTTGTATTACCTTTAAACCTATGCCATTGAAAAACACAGGGGCTGAGGAATATTTTGGCACTTCCTATTGCTTCCACTAGATGTCACCAGCCTTTACAAAGTGTTTTGAGTCTTCTGGAGGGAGATCTGACCGAACAAGAGCCATGGAACGATGATGGCCCATTAGACACCTGGCGCGCGAGTTCATGTTGGGTACCCTCGTTCCAATATGTTATAAAAGAGTATGCATTCGTCCACCTTGAATATTATTCATGTTCTGGTTAAAAAAGGCCCTAATGATTTATGCTATACAACGTTTGACATGTTTGAACGAACGGAAATATATTTTTTCCCCTCGTTCATGACGAGAAGTCCGGCTGGCTTAGATCATGTGCTAACAAGACGGAGATTTTTGGACATAAATGATGAGCTTTTTTGAACAAAACTACATTCGTTATGGACCTGTGATACCTGGAAGTGACATCTGATGAAGAGAATCAAAGGTAATGGATTATTTACATAGTATTTTCGATTTTAGATCTCCCCAACATGACGTCTAGTCTGTATCGCAACGCGTATTTTTCTGGGCGCAGTGCTCAGATTATTGCAAAGTGTGATTTTCCCAGTAAGGTTATTTTTAAATCTGGCAAGTTGATTGCGTTCAAGAGATGTAAATCTATAATTCTTTAAATGACAATATAATATTTTACCAATGTTTTCTAATTTTAATTATTTAATTTGTGACGCTGACTTGACTGCCGGTTATTGGAGGGAAACGATTTCCTCAACATCAATGCCATAGTAAAACGCTGTTTTTGGATATAAATATGAACTTGATAGAACTAAAAATGCATGCATTGTCTAACATAATGTCCTAGGAGTGTCATCTGATGGAGATTGTAAAAGGTTAGTGCATCATTTTAGCTGGTTTTATGGTTTTGGTGACCCTGTCTTTGACTTGACAAAACATTACACACAACTCTTGTAAATGTACTGTCCTAACATACTCTAAATTTATGCTTTCGCCGTAAAACCTTTTTGAAATCGTAAAACGTGGTTAGATTAAGGAGATGTTTATCTTTCAAAGGGTGTAAAATAGTTGTATGTTTGAAAAATTTGAATTTTGACATTTATTTGGATTCAAATTTGCCGCTCTTGAAATGCACCTGCTGTTGATGGAGTGCACCACGGGTGGCACGCTAGCGTCCCACCTAGCCCATAGAGGTTAACACTATGCATCAACGTTTTTTTAATTGTGTAAGTCATAAAACCACTTACCTTGTGTTGTTGTCTGGTCTCCATCTTGCCCACCAGAGGTTGGTTTGCTGGCGCTCACTGTAGGAACTGATTTCCTGCAAAATCCATATATTCAATCATTAAATCAACTACATTCAACATTTTCATTGGAAATAATATCCCCCTTTTCATGAAGTAGATTTGATTGAATGTCCCTCACTATATTGCACTCTATTCTAACCAAACCTGCATTACCAGTTCATATCACTAGGTGTCACTAGCTAATCTCTGTATTTGTGAAAGTTATGGTGGTGCTAAAAATTCTAGCCTAGAATCCATAAATGTTCTCTTTCTGTATAAGCCATCCACCTGTTATGGTTGGACAAATGTGTTCATATTGTCTGCGGCGGAATTTGTAGGTTTTTTACTTTTAAGACAGAGATTTGCACCACAAAGATTTGTGAATAATCACCAGCAGTCAAAATAAAATAATATGCCAATGAACATTACTGGAATAACAAACTGGCTGACTAACATATTCAGGAACTTCAGTGTCCCTTGGCCTTGGGTAGCAGCAGCAGATTGGCACAGGATAAAGAAGATGAAACAAACTTTTCTTCAGTGAGTAAATTATTAACGTTAGCTGCTGGCTGCATGATTGCATCAATTTAGATAGCTAATGATAACTAGCCTAGTTATCTATAACTAGCCTAGCTATTCTACAGCTAACGTTAGTAGTTTTGTTTATATTGGATCATTCTAACTAGCTTTCGAAGACAACTAAAATTATTTTATTAACCGATTTTATTAACCGATTTTATTAACACATAGCTTGTTGTCAATGAACATTTGTGTTTGCTCTCCCATGTTGCAGGCAACCAGGCAGGGAGGAGAGGAGAGTTTCCACTAGATAACACAGCCGCAAAGTCAGATTCTACAGACCATAGAGGAGCATGAAGAAAGAAACCAAGTGCATAGTCAAACAACGAGGTGCTGGTACAACCAAACATATACGGAACAAAAATCTAAACGCAACATGTAAAGTGTTGGTTCCATGTTGCATGAGCTGAAATAAAAGATCAGAGAAATGTTCCATATGCACAAAAAGCTTATTTCTCAAAAATTCTGTACACAAATTAGTGTGCATCCCTGTTAGTGAGCATTTCTCCTTTGCCAAGATAATCCATCCACCTGACAGGTGTGGGATATCAAGAAGATGATTAAACAGCATACTCATTACACAGGTGCACCTTGTGCTGGGGACAATAAAAGGCCACTCTAAAATGTGCAGTTTTGTCACACAACACAATGCCACAGTTGCCACAGCAAATGGTGGTCACACCAGACACTGACTGGTTTTCGACCACTTTGACTGTGGGGACAGTGTGAAATCTCAGTGACAGTGTTGTATTCACTAGACAAAATAGAGGCAAGTGGGCTGAATTTGGGGGAGTTACTATATCAGCTTGTCCAATAATAAGTGCCTGCTTTATTTTCAATGACATGAACTAATGAATATGTCTGTTAATCACATTCGGTGCTACTGCTTTGAAAGTGGTGTGGCGGAGACACACAAGATTGAAAAGGGGGAAGGAAAGGGGGATACCTAGTCAGTTGTCCAACTGAATGCCTTCAACTGAAATGTGTCTTACGCATTTAACCCAACCCCTCAATCCAAGAGGTGCGGGGGGCTGCCTTAATCGACATCCACATCTTCGGTGCCCGCCCAGGGAACAGTGGGTTAACTGCCTTGCTCAGGGGTAGAACAACATATTTTTACCATTTGGTTACTGGCCCAACGCTCTAAACACTAAAAAGTACTGTGGCAAATGCTGTCTTGTCACATGTTTTACCAGCGGATTTGAAAAGATGGATGAATGACTGTAGTAGACAGACACACACAACCCACCTCATGAAAAAAAGAGAGCAGTGAATCACAGGAGGTTGGTGGCACCTTAAATTGGAGAGAAGGGATTGAGGTACTGGCTGGAGCAGAATGAGTGGAATGGTATCAAACACATGGTTTCTAAGTGTTTGATGCCATTCCATTTGCGTCGTACCGGTCATTATTGCTTCTCCCCTCAGCAGCCTCCTGTGCAATGAATTTTAATAAGATAACATCCAGTTCCAGACTGGCCCATCATATCTGTATGTAACATTCATGGTGATGGGGAACCTCAATCTCTTCTGACAGGAAGCAGCCCTGTAGTGGCCTAACCCAGGGAGAGATGCTGGCACTGACAGATTGACAGACACACTTCACAAGGTTGCCAGTGCATTTGAGCAGTTTCCCAACTCCAGTTACCAAACAGCTACCTAGCTAGTTAGTTGCTGTGGCTAGCAAAAAAATGACTTGTTTTGAAAGTTAGATCCTTTTATCCTTTGAGGCTTTAAAACTGTTCTTACACTATGATTTTGAACATTCAAAGCAACTGGGAAACATCCATTGTAGGCATTATTGTCACTTTAGCTTGCTACATAACTTCTGAGTGATACCCCAGAGGAATGAGTCACTGCGACGTCGATAGAGCGGAATAGTGCTGAGTAGTGAGGATGCGGCGATGGAGAAAAGTAACAGCTGGACGGAATCATCGTGGAAGCAGAAGTGCTGGTTGATTCTGAGCAAGCTCTACGAGAGTAAGTGGAAGACTGTGGCAATGAATATAGAGCAAAAAGAGCTAAAGTCGTAAATGGTCATCGGTTCCTTGTTGGAGTGCGATTTGTTAATAATTATAAACTCATCAAAAAAAGAAATGTCCTCTCACTGTCAACTGTGTTTATTTTTGGCAAACTTAATATGTGTAAATATTTCTATGAACATAACAATATTCAACAATTGAGACATTAACTGAACAAGTTCCACAGACATGTGACTAACAGAAATGGTAACAGTCAGTATCTGGTGTGGCCACCAGCTGCATTAAGTACTGCAGTGCATCTCCTCCTCATGGACTACAGTCATTTGCAGTGTTGACCCTTCTTTTTCAAGACCTCTGCAATCCGCCCTGGCATGCTGTCAATTAACTGGGCCACATCCTGACTCATGGCAGCCCATTCTTGCATAATCAGTGCTTGGAGTTTGTCAGAATTTGTGGGTTTTTGTTTGTCCACCCGCCTCTTGAGGATTGACAACAAGTTCTCAATGGGATTAAGGTCTGGGGAGTTTCCTGGCCATGGACCCAAAATATCGATGTTTTGTTCCCCGAGCCACTTAGTTATCACTTTTGCCTTATGGCAAGGTGCTCCATCATGCTGGAAAAGGCATTGTTTGTCACCAAACTGTTCCTGGATGGTTGGGAAAAGTTGCTCTCAGAGGATGTGTTGGTACCATTCTTTATTCATGGCTGTGTTCTTAGGCAAAATTGTGAGTGAGCCCACTCCCGTGGCTGAGAAGCAACCCCACACATGAATGGTCTCAGGATGCTTTACTGTTGGCGTGACACAGGACTGATGGTAGGGCTCACCTTGTCTTCTCCGGACAAGCTTTTATCCGGATGCCCCAAATAATCGGAAAGGGGATTCATCAGGTAACCATGGTTGACACAGGAAGAACAGTGATTCCAAGCACCACCCTCCTTTTGAAGCTTCTAGTCTGTTATTCGAACTCAATCAGCATGACAGAGAGATCTCCAGCCTTGTCCTCGTCAACACTCACACCTGTGTTAACGAGAGAAACACTGACATGATGTCAGCTGGTCCTTTTGTGGCAGGGCTGAAATGCAGTGGAAATGTTTTTTCGAATTCAGTTCATTTGCATGGCAAAGAGAGACTGCAATTAATTGCAATTCATCTGATCACTCTTCATAACATTCTGGAGTATATGCAAATTGCCATCATACAAACTGAGGCAGCAGACTTTGTGAAAATTAATATTTCTGTCATTCTCAAAACCTTTGGCCACGACTGTACACCAGATTTTCCAGTTCTTGCTGTGAGATGTTACCCCACTCTTACACCAAGGCACCTGCAAGTTCCTGAACATTTCTGGGAGGAATGGCCCTAGCCCTCACCCTCCGATCAAACAGGTCCCAGACGTGCTCAATGGGATTGAGATACGGGCTCTTCGCTGACCATGGCAGAACACTGACATTCCTGTCTTGCAGGAAATCATGCACAGAATGAGCAGTATGGCTGGTGGCATTGTCATGCTGGAGGGTCATGTCAGGATGAGCTTGCAGGAAGGGTACCACATGAGGGAGGAGGACATCTTCCCTGTAATGCACAGCGTTGAGATTGCCTGCAATGACAACAAGCTCAGTCCAATGATGCTGTGATACACCGCCCCAGACTATGATGGACCCTCCACCTCCAACTCGATCCCACTCCAGAGTACAGGCCTCGGTGTAACGCTCTTTCCTTCGACGATAAACGTGAATCCGACCATCACCCCATGTAAGATAAAACCGAGACTCATCAGTGAAGAGCACTTTTGCCTGTCTGGTCCAGCGACGGTGGGTTTGTGCCCATAGGCAACGTTGTTGCTGGTGATGTCTGGTGAGGACCTGCCTTTCAACAGGCCTACAAGTCTTCAGTCCAGCCTCTCTCAGCCTATTGCGGCCAGTCTGAGCACTGATGGAGGGATTGTGCGTTATTGGTGTAACTTGGGCAGTTGTTGTTGCCATCCTGTACCTGTCTCGCAGGTGTGATGTTCGGATGTACCGATCCTGTGCAGTTGTTGTTACACGTGGTCTGCCACTGCGAGGACGATCAGCTGTCCATCCTGTCTCCCTGTAGCACTGTGTTAGGCGTCTCACAGTACGGACATTGCCATTTATTGCCCTGGCCACATCTGCAGTCCTCATGCCTCCTTGCAGCATGCCTAAGGCACGTTCACGCAGAGGAGCAGGGACCCTGGGCATCTTTCTTTTGGTGTTTTTCAGAGTCAGTAGAAAGGCCTCTTTAGTGTCCTAAGTTTTCATAACTGTGACCTTAATTGCCTACTGTCTGTAAGCTTAACGACCGTCTGTGTCTTAACGACCGTTCCACAGGTGCATGTTCATTAACTGTTTATGGTTCATTGAACAAGCATGGGAAACAGTGTTTAAATCCTTTACAATAAAGATATGTGAAGTTATTTTTATTTTTTACGAATTATCTTTGAAAGACAGGGTCCTGAAAAAGGGACGTTTCTTTTTTTGCTGAGTTCATATACTTAGAAGATCCATTTGATGTCACAAAGATATTAAAGGATGCATGAGGAAAGGTAGAATCAGTCAACATTACCAGGAGTGGTTTTGTTCTGATTTCATGAGTAACAGAATAGGAGAAGGAGAAAGCTCTGTGGCTCCATAAGTTGGCGACACCTGAAGTGGAGAAATTTGATTTGAGGGTTTTACTAAGCTAACATATGGAATTGTGTTAGCTATTTTATTTGGAATTTTAGGTATAAACATTTGATCAAATATTGAATTTGGTCTTTACTACTTTAGCCCATAGAAATGCATTGAATAACACATGCATTGAGTAACACAAACGGCAAAACATACAGTAAAAAAAAAATCATAAAGGAATAAGGTTTTAAAGTGGGTCATATTTACTGGTCATTAGGTTTGTAGGTCAAATTTAAATTTAAATGTTTTTATTTTACCTTTATTTAACCAGGTAGGCTAGTTGAGAACAAGTTCTCATTTGCAACTGTGACCTGGCCAAGATAAAGCATAGCAGTTAGACACATACAACACAGAGTTACACATGGAATGAACAAAACATACAGTCAATAATACAGTAGAAAAAAAGAAAACAAAAAGTCTATATACAGTGAGTGCAAATGAGGTAAAATAAGGGAATTAAGACAATAAATAGGCCATGGTGGCAAAGTAATTACAATATGGCAATTAAACACTGGAATGGTAGATGTGCAAAAGATGGATGTGCAAGTAGAGATACTGGTGTGCAAAAGGAGCAGAATAAATAAATAAATACAGTATGGGGATGAGGTAGATAGATGGGCTGTATACAGATGGGCTATGAACAGGTTCAGTGATCTGTGAGCTGCTCTGTCAGCTGGTGCTTAAAGCTAGTGAGGGAGATGGGAATCTCCAGCTTCAGAGATTTTTGCAGTTCGTTCCAGTCATTGGCAGCAGAGAACTGGAAGGAAAGGCGACCAAAGGAAGAATTGGCTTTGGGGGTGACCAGTGAGATATACCTGCTGGAGCGCATGCTACGAGTGGGTGCTGCTATGGCGATCAGCGAGCAGATAAGGCGTGGCTTTACCTAGCAGAGACTTGTAGATAACCTGTAGCCAGTGGGTTTGGCGACGAGTATGAAGTGAGGGCCAGCCAACGAGAGCATATAGGTCACAATGGTGGGTAGTGTATGGGGCTTTGGTGACAAAACGGATGGCACTGTGATAAATGGTCCAGACGCTACAGATGTTTTTGTGAGAAGACTAATTTCCGGGATGTCTCATGGTCTGACAAACACTACTGTAGCTCAGCCACCATTTTTTATTATGTTACTTGTATTGGCGCACAGGTGCATCAATAGACCCTTAAAGGATTTTTACAAAGAAGATTCCAGTAGTGGTAGGACGTAGGACGACGGCGCCTGCACCGTGTAGTATATGGAAAGAAGGAAGAAAGTCTGTCGGTTTTATTGATGTTTGATGAAGAGTATCTGCCTACACATGTAAAGATGAGATACGTGAGATATGCTGTAAGAGCCTTCGTAAATAAACCGCTACAGTGCCGAAATTGCTAAAAGTATGGCCATGTCTTAAGTGTGTGTCGACAGAATCAACAGGTAGTTGAAGGCCTGTGTAGCTCTGTTGGTAGAGCATGGTGCTTGCAAGGCCAGGGTTGTGGATTCAACTCCCACATGGGACCAGTATGAAAAATGTATGCACTACTATAAGTTGGCCTGGATAAGAGCCAAATTAAGTAAATGTATGAATCTGATGACGTACAGTGTAGCAATAGTAGTGGAAATCACATTGTCGAATTCACTGAGTTCCCTACTTGGGTAAAGAGTTTAAAGCTGCGCTGTACAACAGATCTCCTACAGAGAGGCATGGGAGCAAGTGGTGATGAGGAAGCTATGGCAGTGGATGACTGCCGGACCCCAGGAAGAGTAGTGGATCCATAATAAATACAAATACACTCAGCTGGTTCAGAATGTTGCTCAACAGTTGAGGGACACTGATGCATTGATTGTAAAGAAGGTGGATTTTGTGGTCTTTATTGCGCGGTTGAATAATTGTACTGCCCAAACAAGAAGTCTAAGGAACTGGACATAATTGTAGGTGTGGCTGAGAAGTTTCTGGGTCTACAGGAATTAACAGCCAAAGCATTGCAGGGAATACTGCATTTAGACGTTCCCCCGTCCCAGGCCCCTAAGCCTGTGTAGGGATTTGATTTGGACTGTGACCGAAAGAGTGAGATGTTTTTTTTATTTATTATTTTTGCTTTTGTTTCTTTGTACAAAAACTGACATTGCCGCAATAGACATTTACTTTTTCTACAGTTTATTA
Source organism: Salmo salar (assembly GCF_965601325.2). Taxonomy (NCBI): domain Eukaryota; kingdom Metazoa; phylum Chordata; class Actinopteri; order Salmoniformes; family Salmonidae; genus Salmo; species Salmo salar. Next base: position 20,125,852 of record NC_138313.1, read on the forward strand.
GCCGTAAAGTAGATGGTGGAATGCACATCTCATTTGAGTGAATGCAATTATACCAGAGAAGAAGAAAAAAAATAACATCTTCCCCAGACAAGACGTGGTTAGTACTTGCCCTTGCTCTGGAAATGACTACTCAAGTGAAAATGGGCTTCCAAAAAGTTGTTCAACCGTCAACCTGAGCCTTGTGTGTTGTTGTTAAGTAGCTATCCAATGGGTACACACTCGTTGAATCAACATTGTTTCCACGTCATGTCAATGAAATTACAACCAATGTGGAAAAGACATCGAATTGAAATAGTGAAATACTGTTGCCACAATAAACAGCATTTACAGACAGACAACTGAATATACGGACATGTTTTGTGTTTTTTGTGGACCCTAGGAAGAGTAGCTGCTGCATCTGCGGAAGCTAAATGGGGATAAAAAATTATATCTTGCCATAACTGATTTGAGAGAGAAATTTCAGCTAGATAGGATAGCAAGCTGCAGCTATCACTAAGCTATGCTAGCTAACTGCTGTCAGCTTGGCTAAACACAATGTCAATGCAGTCTTTAGCCTACACTTAGAACTGAATTAGGACCCGATTCAGGAAACTAGGCATATGTCGCAAGTCACGACTTCACAGGAGAGCTGTATGAACATAATTATTATTTTTATCAAAATAATTTTTTTGGGGGCAGAAATCCCTTCCCGAACATGTGAACTTTCATGGGCCTTAATATCAAACTTGTATGCCATCTGTAAATACGAATAAAATTGTTAAATTACGAGTCAAGTTAGTTTAGCCACAGAAAAAGAGGGCGTACCTTCCCGCTTGCCATGATTGGCTGAGATAATGTTTTTTAAATGAATCGCATAGTAAAACTGCATAAACCTAATGGCAAGTTAAAGTGTACTGTTAGCTAGCTAACGTTAGCTGGCTGGCTCGCTAGCTAACATTATGCGTACGCTCTCCACTTTTTGGAGGACCGAGTTTTGAAATCAGTGGAATAGCTAAGGAGATGGAGAAAACACCAGTCTGGATTACATCTTCAAACTAAGGGCAACCATGCATGGCATCAGACAGGAGACACGTCCAACCATGATGTAAGATAGTCTCGCTAGCTACATTTTCAGATATTACACGTTTCTAATTTTGGCAGAAAGTGGTTTCATTTCAAGTGTACTGTTAGCTAGCTAATGTTAGCTGGGTCGCTAGCTAACGTTATGGGTATGATCTTATTCATCATATATCAGACATTTGCTTGAATAGTTATAGCCATAGAACCTGGTTGGTTAGCTACCTGCAGATTCATTCAGGGTAGTAATGTCATGAGTTGTGATTATGGTCCATTGTTCAGCTAGCTACATGTCTTAACACAAGACTCCACTACCCAAGTATCCATTTCAATAGAATGTCACTGCAACTGTTGATAATACGTACTAGCTGGTAAATTTTCTCTGGCTGTCTACTCCGATTTTAGACCACTGGTAAGATAGTCTAGCTAGCTACATTTTCAGATATTACACGTTTCTAATTTTGGTGAAGTATTTTCATTTCAAGTTAGTGTACTGTTAGCTAGCTAGCTAATGTTAGCTGGCTGGCTCGCAAACTAATGTTACGTCATGCGTTGGGATTCATTGTTTACCTAGCTAACTATCTAGCTACATTTTTAACAAAAGACTATCGTCTTAGTGTGCCAAAGCGCAGAATAACTGATGAATTTTAGAATGCCTAACACCCGTTGAATATGTCCGGTGTCAGTAAATGTCGGCAACAAAACGTAAATCAATTGTTGCCAGCAGCACAGTTACAGTCACTAACACTCTGGATAACATGGAAATAGCCTAACCAGCTCTGCTAGGGTGAGTAAAATGGTCAGAGTGGGGTGTTCTCTCATTATGTGTCTGGAAGTAGCCAGCCAATGTTTGCCAGTTAGCGTAGGTGCTTGACTGTTGTTGTGAGGTCAGAGCTTTCGGATCAACCCTACTTATTGGCCAGAGCGTCCAGTGTGTGCTCTGAATGTGAAACGCTCTGCCTTTACTAACGGACAATCTGATAGCACAATTGAGTCACCAATGCTCTGGATAACATAACAGCCTAACCAGCGCTGCTAGGGCGAGTAATGTTCAGTGAGCTATTCTCGCTCTCTTAAAACCTGTTGGGGATAGGGGGCAGTATTTGCACGGCCGGATAAAAAACGTACCCGATTTAATCTGGTTACTACTCCTGCCCAGTAACTAGAATATGCATATAATTATTGGCTTTGGATAGAAAACACCCTAAAGTTTCTAAAACTGTTTGAATGGTGTCTGTGAGTATAACAGAACTCATATGGCAGGCAAAAACCTGAGAAGATTCCTTACAGGAAGTGCCCTAATCCAGGCACTTGTCATCTCCCGTCTGGATTACTGCAACTCGCTGTTGGCTGTGCTCCCTGCCTGCGCCATTAAACCCCTACAACACCCGTCTGGTGTTCAACCTTCCCAAGTTCTCACACGTCACCCCGCTCCTCCGCTCTCTCCACTGGCTTCCAGTTGAAGCTCGCATCCGCTACAAGACCATGGTGCTTGCCTACGGAGCCGTGAGGGGAACGGCACCTCCGTACCTTCAGGCTCTGATCAGTCCCTACACCCAAACGAGGGCACTGCGCTCATCCACCTCTGGCCTGCTGGCCCCCCTACCTCTGAGGAAGTACAGTTCCCGCTCAGCCCAGTCAAAACTGTTCGCTGCTCTGGCACCCCTATGGTGGAACAAGCTCCCTCACGACGCCAGGACAGCGGAGTCAATCACCACCTTCCGGAGACACCTGAAACCCCACCTCTTTAAGGAATACCTAGGATAGGATAAAGTAATCCTTCTAACCCCCCCCCCCCCAAAAAAAAAGATTTAGATGCACTATTGTAAAGTGGTTGTTCCACTGGATATCATAAGGTGAATGCACCAATTTGTAAGTCGCTCTGGATAAGAGCGTCCGCTAAATGACTTAAATGTAAATGTAAGTCCAGGACCCAGTTGCACAGGGTGGGGTTCAGACCCAGGGCCTCAAGCTTAGTGATGAGCTTGGCTGTTACTATGGTGTTCAAATCTGAATCAATGAACAGCATTCTTACATTAGGTAATCCTCTTGTGGCGATTGCATCATCTGTGGATCTTTTAGGGTGTTAAGCAAATGGAAGTGGTTCTAGGGTGTCAGATAAGGTAAAGGTGATATGATCCTTGACTAGTCTCTCAAAGCACTTCATGATGACAGAGGTGAGTGCTACGGGGCATATACATTTTTTTCATTTACCTTTGTTTTCTTGGATACAGAAACAATGGTGGCCATCTTGAAGCATGTGGGGACAACAGACCGGGATAGGGAGAGATTGAATATGTCCATAAACACTCCATTCAGCTGGGACGGCAGCCTTCCGAGGGTTAACATGCTTAAATGTCTTACTCACGTCAGCCATGGAGAAGAGCCCACAGTGCTTGGTAGCGGGCCGCGTCAGTGGAAATGTGTTATCCTCAAAGCAGGCGAAGAAGGTTTTTAGCTTGTCAGGAAGCAAGACGTCGATGTCCCCAACGTGGCTGGTTTTCCCTTTGTAGTTCGTGATTGTCTGTAGACCCTGCCACATACGTCTCGTGTCTGAACCGTTGAAATGCGACTCCACTTTGTCTCTATACTGACGTTTTTGTATTTTATTTCACCTTTATTTAACGAGGTAGGCAAGTTGAGAACAAGTTCTCATTTACAACTGCGACCTGGCCAAGATCAAGCAAAGCAGTGCTACAAAAACAACAACACAGAGTTACACATGGGATAAACAAACATACTGTCAATAACACAATAGAAAAATCTATGTACATTGTGTGCAAATGTTCTAAGATTAGGGAGGTAAGGCAATAAATAGGCCATAGAGGCGAAATAATTACAATTTAGCTTTAACACTGGAGTGATAGATGTGCAGATGATGATGTGCAAGTAGAGATACTGGGGTGCAAAAGAGCAAAAAAAAAATTATAACAATATGGGTGGCATGCAAGGCATGACCAGGAAGGGTTTGCGGTGGGGGGTGAGGGTGATCCACTCTAAAAGAGCATCACAGTCAGGGGTGTAGTTGAGCTTAAACTGTTTATGAACCTTTTTATTGAGACCACACCAATCACACTACATTTGTGTTTTTAGCATCATTGTTTACATTGCGGTTCAGCAGTCAATCCATTTGATACAGGCTCTGCATGTATAGAATAATTAAGTATTGTTATCCAGCAGCAGGTGAATGGTAGTACTTCACTCAAATTAAATGTCCTTTCCTTGTGTTTTTGCTGTGTTGCTGCTCGCTTGATTTATCCCATTTCCATGTTGACAACTCCTCCAAACTGATAAATGAATAGCTTTCATGTCACAACCACTTTTTGTGAAACCTGAAACAAAAAAACCTTGTTGGAAGTTTCACGCTGTTATCTTGCTGTTTGCATTTGAGTAAAACAGAGAACATTAGATAATGAAATGCAATATCTGAGAAGACAGTTTGAATTGTCACAGCATCATGACATATTAGGCTGTTGTGTTGAACATCGTTATGATAATGAACATCCCACCACCTCTTTGGCAACCTTCCTCTGTATGCTTTAATCAAATAATGGAATAAAACTATTTTTTATTCACACAGCAAGGTTATTTCAAAAGTCACTTTCAGGAAATGATGTTCAAATTCTCTTGTTGCTTTAAAAAAAATCTAAGCAGTGTTTCACAATTCATTACTGTCAGGCTGACTTATGGGAAATACACTTGGTATGGGGGTCAACCGTGTGTGTGTGTGTGTGTGTGTGTGTGTGTGTGTGTGTGTGTGTGTGTGTGTGTGTGTGTGTGTGTGTGTGTGTGTGTGTGTGTGTGCGACTACGTATCAACCACGGTGCTGGATTTGGGCTGTACACATCCTGAAATTAGCTGAACATTCTGTCTAAATCTAACATGAAATAAAGTATTCCTCCTGCTATACATATTGCATATCTCCTCATACATAAAATGATAGGGCGATGCACTTCATATTAAATAACTTGTAATGATCCTAAATGACTGCAATCCAATGGTGCTGAAGAAGGACAAAATTATTTGAGACGTGGGGGAGCTAGCGGGGAACTGCTGGAGTGCTGAGGGCTCCTCATGCACTTGATATCAACTCTCGTCATCTCCAAAGTTATAAGAATTTATAGAATTCACACTTTGAGAATGTTCTTAAAAGTTGCTATAGCTCTAAAGTCCCATACACATTCAGGTTATTACATTTACAGGAATCTATTCAGGTGCAGTCACTTTCTTTGGTGTTATAAATCTTGACAGATACAAATGTGGCGAAGTGTGCCCAGATTGAAGAACTAGCGAGCTCTGTAAAAGCTTTTCTCCGCTTCTCTGAAAACATGAATGCACACTGACACATACTCAGACTCAAACACATGCACACAAAAACGTTTTGTTTATTTTTACCTGTCACTCACAGGCCCACTCCATGTCTCCAGCTTGCCAGTTGGACCTACAGTTGCCATAGTAACCCAGGCCACGTACCAAATACCATGTTTGTTTTCTCCTTCATTATTTTCCAACCAGCTTGCTAAATGACCACATAATTAGCATCGCCTCATTGCTGCAAACTAAATGATGTACCTCTGAACTAAATGTTAGCCTATTCGTGTGCCAAAATAAACTTTAGGCTCTAACTGACATGCTGCCAATAATGACATATGACATATAATGGCATATTCCTAACCTTGAAGCTAATGGGGTGCCAAATTGAAAATTGTGGTTCAGTGCGTTGATTGGCTTTTGCCAAACTGATTATCAGTTTGTTCTTTCAATCACCGATTTATGAAAACTCTACTGGGGAGCATCTGACGAAGGTGTTGTGTAGGCTACTTGTGGACAATAAGACAAGGTGTTGAAAGCTGAGAGAGAGTTGTGAATGTGTGTGTTTCTGTGTGGGCAGAGATGACACACAGTGTTGTCAGTTTGAAGATTGAGCTGTCCAATAAGGCAGCACCTCTCCAGTGAACGAGAGAAGAGCGGGAGAGGATTTATGTGTCTGAACACAGTAATCCTAAATCTAACCTCCATTATTATGATAAGCCCTTCACATTCTAATGGGCCCTAGGATGCCAAAAACATCCATCTTTCAGTCAGTTCAGATTTGGAATGCTATATTTTATATCCATGCAATAAACGTCTCATTTGGTTGTGATGAGATATTTTATGCCTGGGTGTAGAATTGAGCTTAATATACAAACTTGACCCCAAAAAAACATCTAGGTCAGATAGTTTAGACACTTTCTTCTTTAAGGTTGCTGTCCATATCATCGCCAAGCCTATCTCTGTACTTTTTAACCTGTCTCTCCTCTCTGGGGAGGTTCCCATTGCTTGGAAGGCAGCCACGGTTTGTCCTGTATTTAAAGGGGGAGATGAAGCTGAGCCTAACAGTTATAGGCCTATTTCCATTTTGTCCTGTTTTTCAAAAGTGTTGGAAAAACTTGTGTTGGAAAAAGGCCTTTCGCCTTTTGGTAGGCCGTCATTGTAAATAAGAATTTGTTCTTAACTGACTTGCCTAGTTAAATAAAGGTTAAATAAAATAAATTAATTTGCAGTTTGTTTTGGTTGTTTCTGATTATTTTGTGCCCAATACAAATGAATGGTAAATAAAGTATTGTGTCATTATGGAGTCACTTTTATTGTAAATAAGAATATATTTTTTCTTAACACTTCCACATTAATGTGGATGCTACCATGATTGTGGATAATCCTGAATGAATCGTGAATAATGATGAGTGACAAAGTTACACAAGGACAAAGATCATACCACATGTAACAACTTCCGCCGAAGTCGGCTCCTCTCCTTGTTCGGGCTGCGTTCGGTGATCGACGTCACCGGCTTTCTAGCCATCTCCGCTCCATTTTTCATATATCCATTTGTCTTGTCTTGTTTCCATACACACCTGGTTTTCATTTCCCCAATTAAGCTACTTGTATTTAACCCTCTGTTTCCTACCATGTTTTGTGTGTAATCGTTTCATGTTGCTGTGGTGTCTTTTTACGCGCTTTACTTTTGTTATGTTCCGTGTTTTTGAGCGCATTTGATTTATGTTGTGCTCTCGTTTTGGAACTTTAATAAAGTGCGCCTGTTTACATCACACTACTCTCCTGCACCTGACTTCGCCTCTTTTATACACGCTGACACCCCAAGACATGATAACCTCCCCTGTTATTGGTAATGGTGAGAGGCTAGCATCTCTTGGGGGTATGATCTTTGACCCTCAGTAACGTTCTTGTTCATCATTATTCACGGTTCATTCAGGATTATTATGTAGCTTTACTTCTACTTCTCTGTATGGATCATGTGAGTTAGTAGTTGACAAGAGCATCAGAATGGTCAGAAAGCGCATGTGGTACTTACCATACAATTGTGGGGATAAAAAACTTCAAATCTCTCTAAGTATGTTGACAAGATAAGTTTACTTTGAGAAAAATTCGATAAATTCCTCCAATTTAAGTTAACCCGCAGCTAAATAAGTATCGTATTAGCAAATAAATTATGACTCATTGCCAATGCGTCTTTCAAGCATGAAAGTGGAGGAATTACATTTAGTTCTAATGAAGACTGTACCTAAACGTCACCTATTAGCAGAGGTAAAAATAGACATGGTTATGCGATGATTATGCTAACCAAAACCTACAAACCAATAAGGTACACTAGAGTCGTGACTTGACTTTAACATTAGTTTGAAGACTGTTATTCATTTAATTAACTAACTATGTTTAATTGTTACCCAATTAAATTAATCATATAACAATTAACTCATTAGGATCTGGGACACAACGAGAGTGGTTCTTTAAAGAATTACCATTTCCCGAATTAAACTCAAAGGTCTTTACCTATCACGTCTATAAATTGTCAACTTATTAATCATAACCTCATATCATATCATCATTCTGAACAGTTGTAACCTCCTTGCATCTGCAAAAACCAGAGCCTTATTTATGATTCAGTACTACACAAATTGGTTTAATTATTTAAATGGGAACACAGGATAAATATACACACTTTGCATTGGTTATTGATGGGCGACTTAATACGCTGAAAACAGATCCCTAGCAGAATGACGATGACGTGGCTGCTCATTCAAGGAGAGATGGAGAGAAGGACAGAGACACAACATTGGTACCTACAGTAACCATATACTTTGCACACGAACCGCCGCCCGCTTTGAGTAAGAAATCATTAATGTATTTACGTGAAATGGCTGGGTTCGCCAGGGATCTCTCGGTGAACAGGGCAGCCTTAGAAAGGGAGTTGGGCCTTTTTGCAGCATACCTGTTAGGCTCTGATTGTCCAAAATGGTTCCAACAAGTCTTCTACTGTTGTCCTTCTCTGTAGTTGTCCAGTATCAGGTGCCTTGTCGTGTAGTCCTGAACAGAACTACAGAGTTGACTTTCCTTCCATTCACACTTGATGAAGCTTTTCTTGAAGGGGCTTCTTTGCTGTATCGATGGTTTGAGCAGAGTAACAGGATGGTTCTACGTAAATTCAATTTCGAAGATACTTTACTTAGGATAGCTAAGGGCTTGTAAGTAAGCATTTCACTGTAAGATTTACACCTGTTGTATTCGGCGCATGTGACAAATGACATTTTATTTGATTTAATCAGCCGTACCAGTGATTGTCCGGGAGGGGAGTTTAACGTCTCCACCTGGTGTTGAAGTTCAAACCACTTTAAACGTGCAGCTTCACGTCTTTCTGGTCTGATGTGTTTTTTCTTGACCTATCATTTATACAGTTTGCTCAAAAGGGGAGGTTCCGGCAGGCTGGCATGCTCCCTGACTTCACTCCGGGCGGTAACTACTCACTGTGCAAAGTCTATGGAAAACAATTATCTAAGTTAACAAAAACACTTTAATAATTGTTCATATTCCATGCACAACACATAGCATGGACACTTTGTATATGTAGGTGGGTATACTTTCCAAGTTACAGTATGTCCTTTATAACATTTTTAATGACTTCACAATTAACAAAATAAAATTACATTAGTGTTCTATAGTTCGCCTCTGACCATTCCTCATGTTCTATGTTAGAAATAATGTTCCAGTATTTTTTATAGAATAGTTAAAATATACAATATACTTGCAGTGAACCCGCTCAACAACTACATCACATTAGGCATCTAATAGACTCCCATCCAAAGTGACACACAGAAGCAAATAGGGAAAGGGAAAGAAAAAGAGTCAATACCCTGCTCAAGGGCACGTCGACAGATCTCCCACAAGGTCAAAAACGGGGACCAGAACCAGTGATCCATCAACCACCGGCCCAAGCTCCCAAACGCCAGGCCACCAGCCCTTCAAGATTCCCCCACATTTCCCCAAGAGCTGCCCCTCAACCATCTGAGACCCCCCCCCCCCCACAGCCCCCCTCCCGCGAGAAAATAAGATACAAAAATATGTATATATATTCCATTCCCCACCCCCAAGACCCCCCCCCCCCCCAAGAGAAAGACAAAGGAAAACAGAAAACAACAATGCAAAAAACAAAATACATCAAGGACATAACAGCAAGGCCAACTGAATATGTTTCAGTGCATGTATGGCACTATTTACGTGTGTGTGTCCGTGTATGTGCACATGTGTGCATTTGAATGAGAGTGTGTATATATGCATGTGTACCAACACCTGCACGGCATCACCCTCAGGCAAACCGGCATTAGCTGTAAAAACACTGCCCCTCTGTCATTCAAACTTTTTACGTTTTATTTTGAGTATATTTTTTATACTTTTATCTTTGTCCATCATTCTATCCCCCACCCAGCAACTCCACTCCCACTTGTCTCCAATTCCACATCCCAACCCACAGCTTCCCTCAGCCCATCCTACCTATTTCTGCTGGCCACCCACTTCGGATTTCTATTAGTATGCATCTAATCGAATAGAATCCACAGATTGCGAGTTAAAGATAAATACTTTTACATAGAGTATTAGTAATTGACTGACCCGGTCTCTCCAGATCTCCCAACAGTACTATTTCTAGGGTCAATTTTAGAACAACATTATGCATTTTCAGCCATTCCTGAACCTGAGACCAAATCCAATTTTATTGGTCACATACACGTGATTAGCAGATGTTATTGCGGGTGTAGCGAAATGCTTGTGCATCTAGCTCTGACAGTGAAGTAATATCTAACAAGTAATATCTAACAAAATACACAACGTATACCCAATACACACAAATCTAAGTAGGAATGAATTATATACATATGGACGAGCGATGTCAGAGTGGAACGGACTAAGATACAGTAGAATAGTATAGAAAAACAGTATATACATATGAGATGAGTAATGCAAGATATGTAAGCATTATTAAGTGAATGAGATATCGTAGAATAGTTTAGAAAACAGTATATACATATGAGATGAGTAATGCAAGATACAGTTCAAATCGAAGGTTTAAATACACTTAGGTTGGAGTCATTAAAACTTGTTTTTCACCCACTCCACAAATGTCTTGTTAACAAACTGTAGTTTTGGCAAGTTAGTTAGGACATCTACTTTGTGCATGACACAAGTCATTTTTCCAACAATTGTTTACAGATTATTTCACTTATAATTCACTGTATCACAATTCCAGTGGGTCAGAAGTTTACATACACTAAGTTGACTGTGCCTTTAAACAGCTTGGAAAATGTTAGGCCTTTACAAGTCTGGTTCATCCTTGGGAGCAATTTCCAAATGGTACCACAATCATCTGTACAAACAATAGTACGCAAGTATAAACACCATGGGAACGCGCAGCCATCATACCTCTCAGGAAGGAGATGCGTTCTGTCTCCTAGAGATGAACGTACTTTGGTGCGAAAAGTGCAAATCAATCCCAAAACAACAGCAAATGACCTTGTGAAGATGCTGGAGGAAACAGGTACAAAAATATCTATATCCACAGTAAAACGAGTCCTATATCGACATAACCTGAAAGGCCGGTCAGCAAGGAAGAAACCACATCTCCAAAACCACCATAAAAAAGCCAGACAACGGTTTGCAACTACACATGGGGACAAAGATCGTACTTTTTGGAGAAATGTCTTCTGTTCTGATGAAACAAAAATAGAACTGTTTGGCCACAAAGACCATCGTTATGTTTGGAGGAAAAAGGGGGACGCTTGCAAGCCAAAGAACACCATCCCAACCGTGAAGGACGGGCGTGGCAACATCATGTTGTGCGGGTGTTTTGCTGCAGGAGGGAGTGGTGCACTTCACAAAATAGATGGCATCATGAGGACGCCATCTGACCTCAATCCCATAGAATATTTGTGGGCAGTACTGAAAAAGCGTGTGTGAGCAAGGAGGCCTACAAACCTGACTCAGTTACACCAGCTCTGTCAGGAGGAATGGGCCAAAATTCACCCAACTTATTGTGGGAAGCTTGTGGATGGCTACCCATAACGTTTGACCCAAGCTAAACAATATAAAGGCAATGCTACCAAATACTAATTGAGTGTATGTAAACTTCTGACCCACTGGGAATGTGATGAAAGAAAAAAAAGCTGAAATAAATCATTCTCTCTACTATTATTCTGACATTTCACATTCTTATAATAAAGTGGTGATCTAACTGACCTAAGACAGGGAATTTCTACTAGGATTAAATGTCAGGAATTGTGAAAAACAGAGATTAAATGTATTTGGCTAAGGTGTATGTAAACTTCCAACTTCAACTGTATGTAAACATTGCTAAAGTTACTAGTGTTCCATTCCTTAAAGTGGGCAGTGATTCCTAGTCTATGCCTATAGGCAGCAGCCTCTAATGTGCTAGTGATGGCTGTTAAACAGTCTGATGGCCTTGAGATAGAAGCTTTTTTTCTGTCTCTTGGTCCCAGCATTGATGCACCTGTACTGACCTCGCCTTCGGGATGATAGCTGGGTGAACAGGCAGTGGCTCGGGTGGTTGATGTCCTTGATGATCTTTTTGGCCTTCCTGTGACATCAGGTGCTGTAGGTGTCCTAGAGGGCAGGTAGTTTGCCCCCGGTAATGCATTGGGCAGACCGCACCACACTCTGGAGAGCCTTGCGGTTAAGGGCAGTGCAGTTGCCATACCAGGCGGTGATACAGCCCGACAGGATGCTTTCAACTGTGCATCTGTAAAAATGTGTGAGGGTTTTAGGTGACAAGCCACATTTCTTCAGCCTCCTGAGGTTGAAGAGGCTCTGTTGCGCCTTCTTCACCACCCTGTCTGTATGAGTGGTCCATTTCAGTTTGTCAGTGATATGTACGCCAAGGAACTTGAAGCTTTCCAAATTCTGCGGTCCCGTTGATGTAGATACGGGGGTGCACCCTCTGCTGAAGTCCACCATCATCTCCTTTGTTTTGTTGATGTTGAGTGAGAGGTTATTTTCCAGGCACCACACTCCCAGAGTAATCAAGCCTACTACTGTTGTGTCATCTGCAAACTTGATGATTGAGTTGGAGGCTGAGCACGCACCCTTGTGGCGCCCCAGTGTTGAGGATCAGCGGAGGGGAGGTGATGTTTCCTACCTTCACCACCTGGGGGCGGTCCGTCAGGGAGATGGGGACCCAGTTGCACAGGGCGGGGTTCCGACACAGGGCCACGAGCTTAGTAATGAGCTTGGAGGGTACTATGGTGTTGAATGCTGAGCTATAGTCAATAAACAACCTTTTTATACAGGTATTCCTCTTGTCCAGATGGGATAGGGCATTGTGCAGAGTGATGGCGATTGCATCGTTTGTGGATCTTTTGGGGAGGTAAGAAAATTGAAGTGGGTCTAGGGTGGCAGGTAAGGTAGAGGTGATATGATCCTTGACTAGTCTCTCTAAGCACTTAATGATGACAGAAGTGAGCGCTACGGGGCGATAGTCATTAAGTTCAGTTACCTTTGCCTTCTTGGGTACAAGAACAATGTTGGCCATCTTGAAGCACTTGGGGACAGCAGACTGGGATAGGGAGAGATTGAATATGCCCATAAACACATCAGCCAGCTGGTCTGCGCATGCTCTGAGGACGTGGCTAGGGATGCCGTCTGGACCGGCAGCCTTGCAAGGGTTAACATGTTTAAATGTTTTACTAATGTTGGCTATGGAGAAGGAGAGCCCACAGTCCTTGGTAGTGGGCCGCGTCGGTGGCACTGCATTATCCTCAAAGTGTGCGAAGAATGTATTTAGCCTGTCCGGGTGCAAGACGTCGGTCTCGGCGACGTGGCTGGTTTTCCTTTTGTAGTCTGTGATTGTCTGTAGCCTCTGCCACATACATCTCGTGTCTGAACCGTTGAATTGTGACTCCACTTAATCTCTATACTGATGTTTAGTTTGTTTGATTGCCTTGCAGAGTAAATAACTACACTGTTTATATTCTGACATATTACCAGTCGCCTTGCCATTGTTTAGTGCGGTGGTTCGCACATTCAGTTTCACGCGAATGCTACCATCCATCCACAATTTCTGGTTTTGATAGTCACAGTGGGTACTACACCTCCTATACACTTCCTTATGAACTCAGTCACTGTATCCGTGTATGCGTCTAGATTATTTTCGCACACTACCTGGAACATATTCCAGTCCACGTGATCAAAGCAATCCTGAAGCTTGGATTCCGATTGGTCAGACCAGCGTTGAATAGTACGAAGCACGGGCACTTCCTGTTTGAGTTTCTGCCTATAGGACGGGAGGAGCAAGATGGCGTCGTGGTCAGATTTGCCGAAAAGGGGGCGGGGGAGGGCCTTGTAAGTTTAAATAGCAATGGTCGAGACTCTTAGTAGTGCGAGTAGGACAGTAAATATGTTAGAATTTCGGCAGCCTGGTTCTCAGATTTGCTTTGTTAAAATCCCCAGCTACAATAAATGCAGTCTCAGGAGTTGTGGTTTCCAGTTTGCATTAAGTCCAGTGAAGTTGAGGTTTCGGCTTGAGGTGGGATGTAAATGGCCATGGCGATGATGAAGGAGAATTCTCTTTGGAGATAATATGGTCGACATTTAATTGTGATGTATTCTAGGATGGGTGAACACAATGACTTGAGTTCCTGTATGTTCCTAGAATTACACCATGAGTCTTTAATCATGAAACACCCCCCACCCCCTTCTGCTTCCCGGAGAGATATTTATTCCTGTCTGCATGATGTACTGAGAATCATGCTAGCTTTACTGACTCGAACAGTGTATCCCGAGAGAGTCATGTTTCCATGAAACAAAGTATGTTACAGGTGTGTGCGCCTCGAGTGCCTCTCCTCTGCCGGCAATGTTTTGGGTCGGCCTCTGGAATAAGTTAAATTGCCCTGGGGAGAGTGAACAAAGGATCTGCTCAAGGGAAGTCGTATTCCTGGTCATAATGCTGGTAGTTATGTTGAGTTACCGGAGCTCTAATATCCAATAGTTCTTCCCAGCTGTATGTAATGACACAAAACATTTCCTGAGCTAATAATGTAAAAAAAATAGTACAGAAAGAAACTAAATAGTGCAAAGTTTTCTAAGAGCTAGTCTCGATGCTGCCATCTCTGTTGGCGCCATCTTAACAGACCAGAAACAGGCTACCTGAGGGCAATTCCAAAATAAATGGTCTATTGATTCTGTATCCTCACAACAAAATCTGCAGAGCTTCAATGATTGTTTGGCAAGAATTCTATATAATAATTTTAACTGAAAAGCACAAAAGTCTTGAATCTTGCATTGTTTTATATATCAACTCATACACCCTGTACCATGGAAATCGGTACGTCAAAAATCTTTGCAATCTGTATGGCACAGCTGTCAACATCCTGGTCCTCAAATGAAAATGGTATACTTTCCAATTTATGCTCATTTCATTCCTCGGCAAGTTTTGCTCCTTTATATTGGGCAGACAGACCAGTTCCCTACCTCCTCCTGCTGCTACCTGCCTCCTCCATTTTTGGGGTAATGCTGTAATCAATTGGTTGTACTCTTGGATTGAGCAGACCTTCCCGTACAATTCTGATAACTCCATGAAAGACATAACTCTACCATTCCAATTAACAATATAATTTAACCTCTACGGGATTGGTGACCCACCTTTTACCAGATCTAATGAGTTATATTCTCCAACATTAATTTCACATTTCCACAAACTTCAAACTGTTTCCTTTTGAATGGTATCAAGAATATGCATATCCTTGAAACAGGTCCTGAGCTACAGGCAGTTAGATTTGGGTACGTCATTTTAGGCAAACATTTTAAAAGGGTCCTATCCTTAAGAGGTTGAACAAAATACCCTTTCAAACATCTTTCCCATAAATGCAGGTATTTTATCAACCAGCACATTTGAGTCCAGCCATAATATTTGTTATATCTTTTCAGGGGGATGAAATTGAAATTGTAGCCAGCTTTGCAATGCTTGTTTGAAAAAGCGAGATACTTTGAAAAAAGTATCATTTTTCAATTAATCGAAAATGAGATATGGCAATCTGCACAAAGGCAAAAAGGCTATTTTTAAACAATGGATGAACTTTTCTTAGTAATCTACTTGAGAACCATTTAGGGTTCAAGTAAAACATTTGAATAAGTTTAGCTTTAAGATAGAGGTTTAGTGCGTTTATATTTAAAAATCTCAACCCACCCAATTCATATTCATTACATAGATAGGCATGCTTTCTTTTACTGGTTTAGCATCCCAGATTAAGCAAAATATTTTTTGCTCATATGATTTGAAAAACAAATCATCAGGAGTAGGCCCCACCATAAGTAAGTGATATGACTAAGGAGTTAATCAAGGTAGTTTTTCCATAAATAAACAGGTATTTACCTGTCCATGGTTGCAGGATGTTTTCTATTGAAATTCATCGTCGAGAGCTCATATATATATTTTGTGATATAAATACCAAGTATGTCTACTTCACTGTCAGCCCATTTTGTAGGTAAACTGCAGGGTAGTGTAAAACTTCTATTTTTTAAAGATCCAATACGTAATATTGTACATTTATCATAATTAGGTTTTAGTCCAGAGAGAAAAAATATCTAGATCGTCAATGAGACATTGTAGGGATCTAGCTTGCGGACTTAATATAAAACTTGAGTCACCGGTTTACATACACACCTTTGTTTTTAAGCCTTGGATTTCTAATCCTCTAATGTTGTTATTGGATATGATTTTAATAGCTAGCATTTTGAATGCCATAATGAATAGATAT
The DNA here is from genome assembly GCF_965601325.2 of Salmo salar. Taxonomy (NCBI): domain Eukaryota; kingdom Metazoa; phylum Chordata; class Actinopteri; order Salmoniformes; family Salmonidae; genus Salmo; species Salmo salar. The sequence continues at coordinate 20,142,000 of NC_138313.1, forward strand.
GGTGACAGCGGACACCCTTGTTTAACTCCTCTTGACAATTCAAAAGTCTCTGAGAAGTAACCGCTATTTACTATTTTACACCTGGGGTTGCTATACATTACCCATTTTGTAAGAGAATTACCAAAATTTAAAAAATCCAGGCATTTATAAATAAAATCCAGTCTTACTTTATCAAAGGCCCTTTCAAAATCCGCTATAAATACCAGGCCTGGATTCTTAGATGTTTCATAATTTTCTATTATTTATAATTGTCGTATATTATCTCCAATGTATCTTCCATGTAAGAAACCTGTCTGATCAGGATGAACAACACCTTGTAAAAACCTTTTTAATTCTGAGTGCTATGGATTTTGCTAGAATTTTAGCATCACACAAATGATTAGCTTCCTCTTTTAAAAATATAATTTGGAGAATTATAGATGACTACGTCTTCAGTAACAAGTTTGTACAAATTATTTTTGTTAGTGTTCCTGTGTTGGAGATTCAGGAAAACAAATTGTGCATTTTCTCCATAGTCCATCCAGTTTGCTTTATATTTTTGTAATAGATTACAATAGATCGTTCTTGAAGTTCTTCCAGTTCTTTTTTTCCCCTCTAACTTATTTTGTATCTCTGTAGTATCGTTTTTATTGCTATATACCTGTATTATTAGTTTATATATTTCCCTTGTTAGTCTTGTCTCTTTAGCCATAAACTGCTTTTTTATTATTGAAGAATATTGAATTGAATGACCTGTGAAGGTACATTTAAAGGTATTCCAAACAATAATGGGATTTGCTGAACCTATATTATAGTTAAAAATAATTTATAACTGAATTTTTACAGTAAGTTATCCTCCAGTAAACTTTGATTAAATTTCCAATATCCCTGTCCATGTGGAAATTCCATAAGAGTTATGTGAAGGCTAATTAGACGATGATCCGATCGCATTCTGTCTCCTATTAAAACTTTTTTAGCATTTGATGCAAGAGAGAAAGAGACAAGAAAGTAGTCAACACGACGAGCTTGATTAAGTCTCTTCTATGTATATCTCGCTAGGTCGGGGTTTTTTAGTCTCCAAATAACCATCATTTCTAATGTGTCCATAATATTTGTGATTTCCTTAAGGGCATGGTGATGATAATTTGTAGAGTGATTTCCTTTACGGTCCATTGACGTACTTAACAATGTGTTATAGTCCCCCGCCATAATGATTTGATCATTTGTTGCCTGTAAGTTCAATAAATTTATGTAAATATTTTTGAAGAAGTATGGATCATCCTGATTTGGACCATATAGATTAATGAGTCAAATCTCTATTTCGTCCACTTTCGTATTCAAAAAGATCCACCTTCCTTGTGAATCATTCTTGACTATTTGCACATTCAGATCAACAGTTTTGTTAATTAATATCATCACGCCTTTTGAGTTCCTTTGTCCATGACAGAAAATTATTTCACCACCCCATTCCTTTTTCCACACAACTTCATCTAAGGATGTAGAGTGAGTTTCCTGTAAACAGTATATGTTATATTCCTTTTCTTTTAGCCACGTAAAGACTGATCATCTTTTTTTATAATCTGCTAAACCATTACAATTATAACTGGCTATACTTATTTCACCCTTACCATAACTAGATACTATTCTGTCTAAATGAACTATAATTAGTGCTTGTAAATTTACTACCATAAGAGGTATTATGATGGTCAAAATTTGAGATTTCAAATGTCTGATATTTAGAATTCAAGAAACAGGTTCCAGCAATATATGTTTTATTCCCTTGCCTGTTTGCCTGTGTGCCAATGCCACAGATTTTAGAAAATTGAGTCAAGATATTATGCGTAGTAAATCTGAGTAGGTTGATGTGTATGATATTGGATGTGATTTAGTGAGAGTGTGTATGATGTCTGGATAAGAATAAGACTATAATGTGTGATGTTCAAATAAATAAGAACCCAGCCAATATGCATGGTTGAGTGTCTATGTATGTAACATGAAGTGAGTATAGTCTTAATATTCAGGATGATAATTGTAATCCATATCGTATCACCATCATAGTTGCATCAGTATTCACTTTTGAACGTGTTAAGAGTTTCAGCGGGAAAAGTCTGTTGAAACAAAGACAATTCCTTTGGTGAATCTTGAGAGTGCAGACCTGAATCTTCTCCCTTCATTTACAACAGGGAGTGAGTTGTTAACCCCCACTAGTTCTTCCTTCCCCCTCTAGGGTGAGAGGGGGTCTGAGAGAAGTTATTCATTGCAGACCTGATCTGACCTCTGGATTCTGCTGGACAATCATGGCACTCGGAATGTTATTTTAGTACAGTTGTTCATGTACACTACCGTTCAAAAGTTTGGGGTCAGTTAGAAATGTCCTTGTTTAAAAAAATATATTTGTCCATTAAAATAACATCAAATTGATCAGAAATACAGTGTAGACATTGATTATGTTGTAAATGACTATTGTAGCCGGAAACGGCAGATTTTTTATGGAATATCTACATAGGCGTACAGAGGCCAATTATCAGCAACCATCACTCCTGTGATCCAATGGGCATGTTGTTTTAGCTAATCCAAGTTTATCATTTTAAAAGGCAAATTGATCATTAGAAAACCCTGTGGCAATTATGATAGCACAGCTGAAAACTGTTGTCCTGATTAAAGAAGCAATAAAACTGGCCTTCTTTAGACCAGTTGAGTATCTGGAGCATCAGCATTTGTGGGTTCGATTACAGGCTCAAAATGGCCAAAAACAAAGAACATTATTCTGAAACTCGTCAGTCTATTCTTGTTCTGAGAAATGAAGGCTATTCCATGAGAGAAATTACCAAGAAACTTTAGATCTCGTACAATGCTGTGTACTACTCCTTTCACAGAACAGCACAAACTGGCGCTAACCAGAATAGAAAGAGGAGTGGGAGGCACAATTGAGCATTTTATTTTTTTATTTCACCTTTATTTAACCAGGTAGGCTAGTTGAGAACAAGTTCTCATTTGCAACTGCAACCTAGCCAAGATAAAGCATAGCAATTTGACACATACAACAACACAGAGTTACACATGGAATAAACAAAACATGGTTAATAATACAGTAGAACAAAAGAAAACAAAAAGTCTATATACAAAGAATGCAAATGAGGTAAGATACGGGAGTTAAGGCAATAAATAGGCCATGGTGGTGAAGTAATTACAATATAGCAATTAAACACTGGAATGGTAAATGTGCAGAAGATTAATGTGCAAGTAGAGATACTAGGGTGCAAAGGAGCAAGATAAATAAATAAATACAGTATGGGGATGAGGTAGGTAGATAGATGGGCTGTTTACAGATGGGCTATGTACAGGTGCAGTGATCTGTGAGCTGCTCTGACAGCTGGTGCTTAAAGTTAGTTAGGGAGATATGAGTCTCCAGCTTCAGAGAATTTTGCAGTTTGTTCCAGTCATTGGCAGCAGAGAACTGGAAGGAAAGACGACCAAAGGAGGAATTGGCTTTGGGGGTGACCAGTGAGATATACCTGCTGGAGCGCGTGCTACGAGTGGGTGCTGCTATGGTGACCAGTGAGCTGAGATAAGGTGGGGCTTTACCAAGCAGAGACTTGTAGATAACCTGTAGCCAGTGGGTTTGGCGACGAGTATGAAGCGAGGGCCAACCAACAAGAGCGTACAGGTCGCAATGGTGGGTATTGTATGGGGCTTTGGTGACAAAACGGATGGCACTGTGATAGACTGCATCCAATTTGTTGAGTAGGAGCGTTTGAGGCTATTTTATAGATGACATCACCGAAGTCGAGTATCGGTAGGATAGTCAGTTTTACGAGGGTATGTTTGGTAGCATGAGTGAAGGATGCTTTGTTGCGATATAGGAAGCCGATTCTAGATTTAATTTTGGATTGGAGATGCTTAATGTGAGTCTTTACAGTCTAACCAAACACCTAGGTATTTGTAGTTGTCCACATATTCTAAGTCAGAGCCGTCCAGAGTAGTGATGCTAGACGGGCGAGCAGGTGCAGGCAGTGATCAATTGAATAGCATGCATTTTGTTTTGCTTGCGTTTAAGAGCAGTTGGAGGCCATGGAAGGAGAGTTGTATGGCATTGAAGCTCGTCTGGAGGTTAGTTAACCTGTTGGGTCTAGGGGGCAGCATTTGCACGTCTGGATAAAAAAAATGTACCCGAATTAATCTGGTTACTAATCCTACCCAGTAACTAGAATATGCATATACTTATTATATATGGATAGAAAACACTCTAAAGTTTCCAAAACTGTTTGAATGGTGTCTGTGAGTATAACAGAACTCATTTGGCAGGCAAAACCCTGAGACATTTTCTGACAGGAAGTGGATACCTGATGTGTTGTATTGACTTTAAACCTATCCCATTGAAAAACACAGGGGTTTAGGAATATTTTGGCACTTCCTATTGCTTCCACTAGATGTCACCAGCCTTTACAAAGTGTTTTGAGTCTTCTGGAGGGAGATCTGACCGAACAAGAGCCATGGAACGGTGATGTCCCATTAGACACCTGGCGCGCTACTTCATGTTGGGTACCCTCGTTCCAATACGTTATAAAAGACTATGCATTCGTCCACCTTGAATATTATTCATGTTCTGGTTAAAAAAGGCCCTAATGATTTATGCTATACAACGTTTGACATGTTTGAACGAACGGAAATATGTTTTTTCCCCTCGTTCATGACGAGAAGTCCGGCTGGCTTACATCATGTGCTAACGAGACGGAGATTTTTGGACATAAATGATGAGCTTTTTTGAACAAAACTACATTCGTTATGGACCTGTGATACCTGGAAGTGACATCTGATGAAGAGAATCAAAGGTAATGGATTATTTACATAGTATTTTCGATTTTAGATCTCCCCAACATGACGTCTAGTCTGTATCGCAACGCGTATTTTTCTGGGCACAGTGCTCAGATTATTGCAAAGTGTGATTTCCCAGTAAGGTTATTTTTAAATCTGGCAAGTTGATTGCGTTCAAAAGATGTAAATCTATAATTCTTTAAATGACAATATAATATTTTACCAATGTTTTCTAATTTTAATTATTTAATTTGTGACGCTGACTTGACTGCCGGTTATTGGAGGGAAACGATTTCCTCAACATCAATGCCATAGTAAAACGCTGTTTTTGGATATAAATATCAACTTGATAGAACTAAAAATGCATGCATTGTCTAACATAATGTCCTAGGAGTGTCATCTGATGGAGATTGTAAAAGGTTAGTGTATCATTTTAGCTGGTTTTATGGTTTTGGTGACCCTGTCTTTGACTTGACAAAACATTACACACAACTCTTGTAAATGTACTGTCCTAACATACTCTAAATTTATGCTTTCGCCGTAAAACCTTTTTGAAATCGTAAAACGTGGTTAGATTAAGGAGATGTTTATCTTTCAAATGGTGTAACATAGTTGTATTTTTGAAAAATTTGAATTTTGACATTTATTTGGATTCAAATTTGCCGCTCTTGAAATGCACCTGCTGTTGATGGAGTGCACCACGGGTGGCACGCTAGCGTCCCACCTAGCCCCAAGAGGTTAACACAGTGTCCAAAGAGGGGCCAGAAGTATACAGAATGGTGTCGTCTGCGTAGAGGTGGATCAGAGAATCACCAGCAGCAAGAGCGACATCATTGATGTATACAAAGAAGAGTCGGCCCGAGAATTGAACCCTGTAGCACCCCCTAGAGACTGCCAGAGGTCCGGACAACAGGCCCTCCGATTTGACACACTGAACTCTATCTGAGAAGTAGTTGGTAAACCAGGCGAGGAATCATTTGAGAAACCAAGGCTGTCGAGTCTGCCAATAAGAATGTGGTGATTGACAGAGTCGAAAGCCTTGGCCAGGTCGATGAATACAGCTGCACAGTCATGTCTCTTATCTATGGCGGTTATGATGTCGTTTAGGACCTTCAGCATGGCTGAGTTGCACCCATGACCAGCTCGGAAACCAGATTGCATAGCGGAGAAGGTATGGTGGGATTCGAAGTGGTCAGTAATCTGTTTGTTAACTTGGCTTTCGAAGACCTTAGAAAGGGAGTGTAGGATAGATATAGGTCTGTTGCAGTTTGGGTCTAGAGTGTCACCCCCTTTGAAGAGGGGGATGACCGCGGCAGCTTTCCAATCTTTGGGAATCTCAGACGATACGAAAGAGAGGTTGAACAGGCTAGTAATAGGGATTGCAACAATTTCGGCTGATAATTTTAGAAGGAGAGGGTCCAGATTGTCTAGCCCGGCTGATTTGTAGGGGTCCAGATTGTGCAGCTCTTTCAGAACATCAGCTATCTGGATTTGGGTGAAGGAGAAATGGTGGGGGCTTTGGCGGGTTGCTGTGGAGGTTGCCGGGCAGTTGACCGGGGTAGGGGTAGCCAGGTGGAAAGCATGGCCAGCCATAGAGAAATGCTTATTGACATTCTCAATTATAGTGGATTTATCAGTGGTAACAGTGTTTCCTAGCCTCAGAGCAGTGGGCAGCTGGGAGGAGGTGCTCTTATTCTCCATGGACTTTAGTGTTTCAGAACTTTTTTGAGTTAGTACTACAGGATGCACATTTCTGTTTGAAAAAGCTAGCCTTAGCTTTCCTAACTGCCTGTGTATATTTGTTCCTAACTTCCCTGAGAAGTTGCATATCATGGGGGCTATTCGATGCTAATGCAGAATGCCACAGGAGGTTTTGTGCTGGTCAAGGGCAGACAGGTCTGGAGTGAACGAAGGACTATATCTATTCTTAGTTCTACATTTTTTGAATGGGGCATGCTTATTTAACCTCTATGGGCTAGGTGGGACGCTACCGTCCCCCCCGTGGTGCACTCCATCAACAGCAGGTGCATTTCAAGAGCGGCAAATTTGAAACCAAATAAATGTCAAAATTCAAATTTTTCAAACATACAACTATCTTACACCCTTTGAAAGATAAACATCTCCTTAATCTAACCACGTTGTCCGATTTCAAAAAGGTTTTACGGCGAAAGCATAAAGTTAGATTATGTTAGGAGAGTACATTGACAATAGCGTGTTTAATGTTTTGTCAATTCAAAGACAGGGTCACCAAAACCATAAAACCAGCTAAAATGATGCACTAACCTTTTACAATCTCCATCAGATGACACTCCTAGGACATTATGTTAGACAATGCATGCATTTTTAGTTCTATCAAGTTCATATTTATATCCAAAAACAGCGTTTTACTATGGTATTGATGTTGAGGAAATCGTTTCCCTCCAATAACCGGCAGTCAAGTCAGCACCACAAATTAAATAATTAAAATTAGAAAACATTGGTAAAATATTATATTGTCATTTAAAGAATTATAGATTTACATCTCTTGAACGCAATCAACTTGCCAGATTTAAAAATAACCTTACTGGGAAATCACACTTTGCAATAATCTGAGCACTGCGCCCAGAAAAATACGCGTTGCGATACAGACTAGCCGCCATGTTGGGGAGATCTAAAATCGAAAATACTATGTAAATAATCCATTACCTTTGATTCTCTTCATCAGATGTCACTTCCAGGTATCACAGGTCCATAACGAATGTAGTTTTGTTCAAAAAAGCTCATCATTTATGTCCAAAAATCTCCGTCTTGTTAGCACATGATCTAAGCCCGCCGGACTTCACTTCATGAACGAGGGGGAAAAATATATTTACGTTCGTTCAAACATGTCAAACGTTGTATAGCATAAATCATTAGGGCCTTTTTTAACCAGAACATGAATAATATTCAAGGTGGACGAATGCATTCTCTTTTATAACGTATTGGAACGAGGGTACCCAACACGAACTCGCGCGCCAGAGTCTAATCGGCCATCACCGTTCCATGGCTCTTGTTCGGTCAGATCTCACAGTAAAAGACTCAAAACACTTTGTAAAGGCTGGTGACATCTAGTGGAAGCAATAGGAAGTGCCAAAACATTAATCAACCCCTGTGTGTTTCAATGGCATAGGCTTAAAGGTAATTCAACACATCAGGTATCCACTTCCTGTCAGAAAATGTCTCAGGGTTTTGCCTGCCAAATGAGTTCTGTTATACTCACAGACACCATTCAAACAGTTTTAGAAACTTTAGGGTGTTTTCTATCCATATATAATAAGTATATGCATATTCTAGTTACTGGGTAGGATTAGTAACCAGATTAAATCGGGTACGTTTTTTTATCCAGCCGTGAAAATACTGCCCCCTAGCCCCAACAGGTTAAGATGGTGAGGAAGGCACTTTAAAAAAATAGTCAGGCATCATCTACTGATGGGATGAGGTCAATGTCATTCCAGGATACCCCGGCCAGGTTGATTAGAAAGGCCTGCTCGCAGAAGTGTTTTAGGGAGTGTTTGACAGTGATGAGCGGTGGTCGGTTGGCCGCAGACCCATTACGGATGCAGGCAATGAGGCAGTGATCGCTGAAATCTTAATTGAAAACAGCAGAGGTGTATTTGGATGGCGAGTTAGTTAGGATGACATCTATGAGGGTGCCCGTGTTTAAGGATTTGTGGTTGTACCTGGTAGGTTCATTGATAATTTGTGTGAGATTGAGGGCATCAAGCTTAGATTGTAGGATGGCCGGGGTGTTAAGCATGTCCCAGTTTAGGTCACCTAGTAGCACGAGCTCAGAAGATAGATGGGGGGCAATCAATTCACATATGGTATCAAGGGCACAGCTGGGGGCAGAGGGAGGTCTATAGCAAGCGGCAACAGTGAGAGACTTGTTTCTGGAAAGGTGAATTTTTAGAAGTAGAAGCTCGAATTGTTTGGGTACAGACTTGGATAGTAATACAGAACTCTGCAGGCTATCTTTGCAGTAGATTGCAACACTGCCCCCTTTGGCAGTTCTATCTTGGCGGAAAATGTTATAGTTAGCGATGGAGATTTCAGGGGTTTTGGTGGTTTTCCTATCCAGGATTCAGACACGGCTAAGACATCCGGGTTGGCAGAGTGTGCTAAAGTATTGAGTAAAACAATCTTAGGGAGTAGGCTTCTAATGTTAACATGCATGAAACCAAGGCTTTTACGGTTACAGAAGTCAACAAATGAGAGCACCTGGGGAGTGGGAGTGGAGCTAGGCACTGCAGGACCTGGATTAACCTCTACAACACCAGAGGAACAGAGGAGAAGTAGGATATGGGTACGGCTAAAGGCTATATGAACTGGCCGTCTAGCACGTTCGGAACAGAGAGTAAAAGGAGCAGGTTTCTGGGCACGATAGCATAGATTTAAGGCATAGTGTACAGACAAAGGTAAGGTAGGATGTGAGTACATTGGAGGTAAACCTAGGCATTGAGTAATGATGCGAGAGATATAGTCTCTAGAGACGTTTAAACCAGGTGATGTCATCGCATATGTAGGAGGTGGAACAACATGGTTGGTTAAGGCATATTGAGCAGGGCTAGAGGCTCTACAGTGAAATAAGACAGTAATCACTAGCCAGGACAGTAATGGACGAGGCATATTGATATTAGAGAGAGGCATGCGTAGCCAAGTGAACATATGTGTCCAGTGAGTGGTTGGGCTGACTGGGGACACGGCGATTCAGACAGTTAGCAAGCCATTGCTAACAAGCTAACAGTTAGTCGGCCGGGGCTAAACAAGCTAGCAGCTAGCAGACCGGGGCTGGCAAGCTAGCAGTTAGCAGACCGGGTTAGCAAGCAAGCAGTTAGCAGACCGGGGCTAGCAGTTAGCAGACCGGGGCAGGCAAGCTAGCAGTTAGCAGACCGAGGCAAGCAAGCTAGCAGTTAGCCTTTGGGGGACGTCACGATGGTGGTAAGTCTGTTTTTGCCTCTTCGTGCGGTGATGTCGATACGATGGTGGTAGACCAGCCGTGGAATTAGTAGAGTTCCAAGTAGCTCTAGGTAGCTAGTAGGTCACGGTTGGCAGAATGGGCCTTCAGCGGATGACACACCTGAGGGGCCTGTTGGAATCCTCAGGCAGATTATGTCGGTATTCCAGTCGTAGAGGATCGGCGGGGTTCCATGCCCCGTACCGGCAGTAGAAGGGGTCCGGATATTGTTGCCCAGGAGTGGGCTTCGGTGGTAGCACAGGAGCCCTGGCCGGGCTAGCTTCAGGCTAATTGGTGCTTGCACCTGGATGGAAACGCTAGCCAGGAGTAGTCACCCGGGATTGCGGTTAGCTAGTTGCGAAGATCCAGATGAAAATGTTCAGAGTTTGCGGTGGGAATCCGGGGATATGGAGAAAAAATATATATGTTCTGGTTTGAGTCACGTAGTTCGAACTGGCGAGAGCTTTCTGAGCTAAAGTTTAGCTGATGACTGCTAGCAATGGTTTGCTGACAGATAGCTTGTAGGTAGTTAGCTGGCTAGCTTCAGTTGAGGGATTCCAGATCTGAAGTAAATAGAAATACTTTAGAAACAGATCCACGCCACATTGGGTGAGGCGGGTTGAAAGAGAGTATTTTGAAGTTGAGGTTTAGGAAAATATTTGAAAAAGATATGCGAAGAAATAGATGTAAAAATATATATACAAGGGACACGTCAGGACAAAGACATCTGACTGCTACGCCATCTTGGATTAAACGAGGACAAGTACATTAGTGTCTAGTTTGAGAAACAGACGCCTCACAAGTCCTTCATTAAATAGTACCCAGCAACGTCAACAGTGAAGAGGCGACTCCTGGATGCTGGCCTTCTAGGCAGAGTTGCAAAGTAAAAGCCATAGCTCAGTCTGGCCAATAAAAAGAAAAGAACACAGACACTGGACAGAGGAATGTGGTGGTTAATGTCTGTATTATCAAATAAGGAGAGACAAACTTATCACACAAGTCAGAGTTATACTTAAACTAAATCTTTAATAGTGAGAACTTTGCAATAGCGGTGGCTTGTCGGCGAATCAACCTCAGATGATTCGTTGAGAGAGCCACAACACAAAGGCCACTGAGATCTTTTATAGGAAAGCACCACCCCCTAGTCGACATAACAAACCACAGATACTTGGAACAGTTCACAAGGTGAGAGTTTTTAAATGAGAAAGGAGTATCCCGTAGCCAGATAGCATTCGCTATAAATTATCGTTCAGTTTGGCCCCTAAGACGAGGTCCAGATCTCGTTCCTGGTACTTCATAGCACAAAAACACCAACTCATCCAATGCCATAAATCAATTGTCAACTCCGGATACTCCCATCTCAAGTAAAACCCCTTCTTGACCCCACTCCTGGACAAGCTCATTGAGGGGAGTGAGCCTTTAGGTCATACACTAACCCAGGATAAGTGCAACATCAGAGATGACATACAATGGTTCCAGACACTACCAGACATCCCCCAATACAAAGGAAGGGAGCAACTGGCACACAGACATTGTGGAGACAAGTAATTGGTTCCCCATTAACCTCTCTGGGCTAGGCGGGACGAATTTGTCCCACCTACGCAATAGCCAGTCTAATCCAGTGGCGCGATTTTCAAAATACCTTAGAAATGCTATTACTTCAATTTCTCAAACATATGACTATTTTACAGCTATTTTAAAGACAAGACTCTCGTTAATCTAACCACACTGTCTGATTTCAAAAAGGCTTTACAACGAAAGCAAAACATTAGATTATGTCAGCAGAGTACCAAGCCAGAAATAATCAGACACCCATTTTTCAAGCTAGCATATAATGTCACAAAAACCCAGAAGACAGCTAAATGCAGCACTAACCTTTGATGATCTTCATCAGATGACACACCTAGGACATTATGTTATACAATACATGCATGTTTTGTTCAATCAAGTTCATATTTATATCAAAAAACAGCTTTTTACATTAGCATGTGACGTTCAGAACTAGCATACCCCCCGCAAACTTCCGGGAAATTTACTAACAATTAACTAAATTACTCACGATAAACGTTCACAAAAAGCATAACAATTATTTTAAGAATTATAGATACAGACCTCCTCTATGCACTCGATATGTCCGATTTTAAAATAGCTTTTTGGTGAAAGCACATTTTGCAATATTCTAAGTACATAGCCCAGGCATCACGGGCTCGCTATTTAGACACCCGGCAAGTTTAGCACTCACCATAATCATATTTACTATTACAAAAGTTTGATTACCTTTTGTTGTCTTCGTCAGAATGCACTCCCAGGACTGCTACTTCAATAACAAATGTTGGTTTGGTCCAAAATAATCCATCGTTATATCCGAATAGCGGCGTTTTGTTCGTGCGTTCCAGACACTATCCAAAATGGTAAAGAAGTGTCGCGCGCATGGCGCAATTCGTGACAATAAAATTCTAAATATTCCATTACCGTACTTCGAAGCATGTCAACCGCTGTTTAAAACCAATTTTTATGCCATTTATCTCGTAGAAAAGCGATAATATTCCGACCGGGAATCTGCAATAAACTAAACAGCCGAATTAAAATACTCCACGGGGGCTAATCGCGCACGCGCCTCACTCCATTGTCACCTAGTGGGACACTTGAATAAGATGATAATCTGTTTCAGCCTGAGGCTGCCTCGTCAACCTTCATGATTTTCCCGCGTCCTGAGAGCCTATTGGAGCCCTGGGAATTGTCACGTTACAGCTAAGATCCTTACTTTTCAATAAACAGATGCACGACTCCTTGTCAGACAGGCCACTTCCTGCATGAAACCTTGTTAGGTTTTTGCCTGCCATAGGAGTTCTGTTATACTCACAGACACCATTCAAACAGTTTTAGAAACTTTAGGGTCTTTTCTATCCAAACCTGAACAATAATATGCATATTCTAGCTTCTGAGTTGGTGTAGGAGGCAGTTAAAAATGGGCACATATTTTTTCCAAAATTCTCAATACTGCCCCCTAGCCCAAACAGGTTAAATGTATTTGGCTAAGGTGTATGTAAAATTCCGACTTCAACTATACCTTACTCCAATGCCTTTCCACTAATGACTGTAAACACCTGTGAGCAGTCCCCAAGAACCAACACAAATTGTTAGCGTCTGGTCATCCACCTGGTGGACAGACTTAACCATTTTGGTCCCAACCTGTTAGAGAAATCAATTGATTTTAGAATATGAGGACTTGAGCAAAGCATGGAGGTACACTGACAATGCATTCACACACAATTTCTTCTTCATCAATTAACACCCAATCGCTGCTTGATGCCTTATCTTCCATTAATTTGGGGCTTTCTCCTATGGAGCTTAATTTTTATGGAATGATCTGCCTATCCATGTCAGAGACGCAGACTTGGTACTCAAGACTCATCTCTTCAGTAGGTCACATAAAGGAGTTTCCACCACCATTTCTCACATAATAAATTTTAATGACACAAAAAGATCCCACCATGTCGAGCAAACAAATTGTCTGTTGGTATTAATAAAATTGTAGAAGCATTTCATGTTTCAATCAGCCCGCTCGTGACTTTTTTCAGGTGTCAGGTAATTCACCTGCATGAAATGTGCTTAGTGTTGTGTAAATGAACCTATGAGCCCCAGCAATCAATCAATCATCAGCAGATGTCACAAAGTGCTAGTCACTCGATGATATGTGTGTGGTCCTCCCATTATATCTCGGAAGCATACATTTTATTAGGCTACAGATTAAATAAATGATGAACTTCACAGGATGGTGAATGTGCAAGGTGATGAGCTTGGTGCTCCTTTCCAATAGGGTCTTATTCTGGTGACATTATGGCCGATGCTTGGCTGCCGTTTGACAAATACAAATAATATTGCTCTTCTCCATAACAATCTCATAATGTAGATAGCCTACCCCCACTGAATGTGCGAGCTGTTGGCTAGAGCGCATGTGCCAAGACCAGAGTGGGCATATTTTCTATATAACGCAACAGTTTGTGACAAAACCACAAGTAGAGTTGAAAATGCAAATGTTTTTTTGTTGGTATTTGAGAATTTAACAGCAAAAGTAATTTTTATGTGCACTACATCATTACGCACAACCTTTAATCCACAAAAAGTATGTTTGCTGGAAACATCTCTGGTTGCAAAATACGCATATTGTTGTATGCAGTTTTTAGAATATTTGCATGAATATCTGTCACAAATTTGATGGAAACCTACCAACAGTAATATCTTGGAGTGTGCAGATTTTGGAATGATGTCCCTTTCATTCAAGGTTTACAAAATGACATCTAATTTCCCCATCAATCTCCCTATGCCTATCCACTATTTAAACTTACAGGCTGCAATACAATTAAGGACTTTCTGGTCTCTTTGAAGCTGGGTCGGAATGTCTTCCTGCCTATCTTGTAGACTGGTGTTGAGAGGGTCACTGGCGGAAGTATTAAAGCGATGTCACCTTGTGTATCTGGAGAGAAAAATGTTTAGTGAATAACTTGATTGATTCTGGCTGAAAATAGATGAGCATCTGAGGCACCACCAGCATGGTCATTTCAAACTATACCTGCACTTCAAAAAGAAGATCTGGGTCTGCTTCTTCTCTCTGGGCTGGCCAGGTTCCATTCATTCAGTGTATCTTTACAAAGCTGTCCATTCATTGGCCTTGACCTCTGGATTTTAGTACAGAAGTAAATAAATGTGAGAAACCATAGCTAGTTAGCTACTTGACAATATCAAATTTAAGGTAAACTCTAACATTAGCTAGCTAACATAATTTGCATCTATCCTTCTCAACTTCACAAGTCTGACTAAAGCTGTCACTGTCAGAAATCATTGAAAACCATTAGAGCAATGCTAGCTAACTTAATCAATCACTGTGCAAATCATTACTTAGCTAGCTACCTATCACATAAATTGTGAAACAATATGATAGCTAATGTAGCTAGCTAAGTGGCGCTGACAGAATGAAACTGGTTTCAACAACATGTGTTTCACTCTATCGCATAAAACATGACATTGCTAACTAGGCATCATTTAGCTAATAAAATGTTAAATTTTTGGGGGAATTTTAATTCATAAGTTAGACACTCACCGGACAACTTTAGTAGGTACTTGTAAGATGGCGTCGACAGAGATGGTCGCCTCGCTTCAGGTCCTTAGAAAACTATGCAGCTATTTGTTTTTTATAGATATTATTTCTTGTTACTTTTCTTCTTATTTCTTAAAATATATTTTATTGTTAGGCCAGAAAATCTCAAGTGTTATTACATACAGCCGGGAAGAACTATTGTATAAAAGCGATGTCAACTTACCATCATTACGACCAGGAATACGTCTTTCCCGAAGCGGATCCTTTGTCGGACCTCCACCCTGGACATGCGATCTTACCCCAGAGGCCGACCCAAAACAACGCGGTCGCCGCAGGAGAGGCAGACAGAGCAGCCTATTGGTCAGACTTAGAAGGCAAGCACACCATCCACCGCTTCCGAGCATATTACTCACCAATATCCAATCTCTAGATAACAAGGTGGATGAAATTAGGGCACGAATAGCCTTTACAGAGAGACATCAGAGATTGTAACATTCTCTGTTTCACGGAAACATGGCTCACTCGGGATATGTTGTCAAAGTCGGTACAGCCACCCGGTTTCTTCACGCATCGCGCCGACAGAAACAAACATCTCTCTGGTAAGAAGAAGTGCGGGGTGTATGCCTTATGATAAACGACTCATGGTGCAATCACAACAGCATACAGGAACTCAAGTCCTTTTGTTCACCCGACCTAGAATTCCTTGCAATCAAATGCTGATATCTTCCAAGAGAATTCTCTTCAATTATAGTTACAGCCGTGTATATCCCCCCCAAGCAGATCCCTCATCAGCCCTGAAAGAATTTCACTGGACTCTATGTAAACTGGAAACCATACATCCTGAGGCTGCATTTATTGTAGCTGGGGATATAAACAAAGCTAAAATAAGAACCATACTTCCTAAATTCTATCAGCATATTGAATGCGCGACAAGAGCTGGTAGCATTCTGGATCATTGCTACTCGAACTTCCGCGACGCATACAAAGCCCTCCCCCGCCCTGCCTTCAGCAAATCTGACCATGACTCCATTTTATTGCTCCCAGCCTATAGACAGAAACTAAAACAGGAAACGCCCGTGCTCAGGTTGATACAATGCTGGTCTGATCAATCGAATTCCATGCTTCAAGATTGATTCGATCATGTGGACTGGGATATGTTTTGGATAGCCTCGGACAATAGCATTGATGTATACGCTGACTCGGTGAGCGAGTTTATTAGCAAGTGCATCGGAGATGTCGTACGCTCTGTGACCATTAAAACCTTCCCTATCCAGAAACCGTGGATTGATGGCAGCATTTGCGCAAAACTGAAAGCGCAAACCACCACTTTTAATCATGGCAAGGCGACCGGAAACACGACCGAATACAAACAGTGCAGCTATTCCCTCCGCAAGGCAATCAAACAAGCAAAGCGTCATTAAAGAGACGAAGTAGAGTCACAATTCAACGGCTCAATCACGAGATGTATGTGGCAGGGTCTACAGTCAATCACGGATTACAAAAAGAAAACCAGCCCCGTCGCTCCCAGACAAATTAAGCAACTTCTTTGCTCGCTTTGAGGACAATACAGTGCCACTGACAACCCGCTACCAAAGCCTGTGGGCTCTCCTTCTCCATGGCCAACGTGAGTAAAACATTTAAAACTGGTAACCCTCGCAAGGCTGCCGGCCCAGACGGCATCCCTAGCCGTGTCCTCAGAGTATGTGCAGACCAGCTGGCTGTGCTTACGGACATATTCAACCACTCCCTATCCCAGTCTGTTGTCCCCAGGTGCTTCAAGATGCCCACCATTGTTCCTCTTCCCAAGAAAGCTAAGGTTACTGAACTAAATGACTATCGCCCCATTGCATTCACTTCTGTCATCATGAAGTACTTTGAGAGACTAGTCAAGGACCATATCACCTCCACCCTACCTGATACCCTAGATCCACTCCAATTTGCTTACTGCCCCAATAGGTTTACTGACGATGCAATCGCCATCACACTGTACACTGCCCTATCCCATCTGGACAAGAGGAATACCTATGTAAGAATGCTGTTCATTGACTACAGCTCAGCATTTAACAACATAGTACCCTCCAACCTCGTCATTAAGCTCGAGACCCTGGGTCTCGACCCCGCCCTATGCAACTGGGTCCTCAACTTTCTGATAGGCCACCCCCAGGTGGTGAAGGTAGGAAACAATATCTCCACCCCGCTGATCCTCAACACTGGGGCCCCACAAGGGTGCGTTCTCAGCTTTCTCCTGTACTCCCTGTTCACCCATGATTGCGTGGCCATGCACACTTCCAACTCAATCATCAAGTTTGCAGACGAAACTACAGTGTTAGGCCTGGTTACCAACAACGACGAGACAGCCTACAGGGAGGAGGTGAGGGCCCTCGGAGTGTGGTGTCAGGAAAATAACCTCTCACTCAACGCCAACAAAGCAAAGGAGATGATCGTGGATAAGGGAGTACCCCCCCATCCACATAGACGGGACAGTAGTGGAGAAGGTGGAACGTTTCAAGTTCCTCGGCGTACACATCACGGACAAACTGAAATGTTTCACCCACACAGACAGTGTGGTGAAGAAGGCGCAACAGCGCCTCTTCAACCTCAGGAGGCTGAAGATATTTGGCTTGTTATCTAAAACACTCACAAACTTTTTCTGATGCACAATCGAGAGCATACTGTCGGGCTGTATCACCACCTGGTACAGCAATTGCACCACCCTCAACCGCAAGGCTCTCCAGAGGGTACACTGCGTGCACAATTATTAGGCAAGTGAGTATTCTGATCTTATAATTTTTTCAATTCACATTTTCGAACTCCAAACCATATAAACTTGAATGCTTATTGGATTTAATCATTTTCAGGTGATATGTATTTGTGTAATGAGGGAGGGTGTGGCGAAAGTGAATAACACCTTATATCAAGGTATGTATAATTATTAGGCAGTCTCATTACCTCAGGTAAAATGGGCCAAAAAAGAGATTTAACTGACACTGAAAAGCCAAAAATGTAAAATGCCTTTCAGACGGATGCAACACTTTTTAAATAGCTAAACTATTGAGGTGTGACCACCGGACAATCAAACGTTTTGTTTGCGAATAGTCAACTGGGGCGCAAAAACGCATGGGGAAGAAAAGGCGCAAATTAACTGCAAAAGACTTGAGAAGAATTAAACGTCAAACTACCAGGAACCCATTATCCTCCAGTGCCACCGTATTCCAGAACTGCAACCTACCTGGAGTGTTCAAAAGTACAAGGTGTCAAGTGCTCAGAGACATGGCCAAGGTCAAGAAGACTGAAACAAGACCACCACTGAATAAGATTCACAAGTTGAAGCGTCAAGATTGGGCAAAGAAATACCTGAATACCTTTTCTTGGACCTTTTCTTGTTGAAGATGGACTGAAACTCAACTCCCAAACCTACTGCCAGTTTCTGGAAGATTATTTTGTCAAACAGTGGTACAGGAAGAAGTCCTCAGCATTCTAGAAGGCCATGATCTTTATGCAGGACAATGCTCCATCACATGTATCCAAGTACTCCATTGTTTGGCTAGCCAGCAAGGGCCTCAAAGATGCCTGAATAACGACCTGGCCTCCTTCCTCACCTGACTTAAATCCTATTGAGAACTTGTGGGCCCTTCTCAAACGTGAGATTTACAGTGAGGGAAGACAATACACCTCTTTGAACAGCATTTGGGAGGCTGTGGTTGCTGCTACAGCGAAAATTGATCGTAAACAGATCAAGAAACTGACAGACTCCATGGATGGAAGGCTCATGGCAGTTCTTGAAAATAAGGGTGGCTATATTGGTCACTGAATATTTTTGAAAGGCCAAAAATGTTATATAATTGTCATTTTGTGTTACTTATCTGTTACACTTACTCTAAAAATTGAGAATCAACAAGTGAGTTGAGAGAAATTATTTTTGTAATTTAGTTGCCTAATAATTCTGCACACTACTAGTTGCCTAATAATTGTGCACACTTATATATTTCCCTGAGAAAGACAAAACTCACTTTTCCTTTGTTAAACATTCAGGTTTGAGGTTCAATAACATTTTGGATTGACTGAGAGCATTGTGTTTGTTCAACAATAAAATTAATCCAGAGGAATACAATTTGCCTAACAATTGTCCACGCAGTGTAGTACGGTCTGCACAACGCATCACCGGGGGCAAACTACCTGCCCTCAGGACACCTACACCACCCGATGTCACAGGAAGTCCAAAAAGATCATCAAGGACAGCAAGCAGCCGAGCCACTGCCTGTTCACCCCATTATCATCCAGAAGGCGAGGTCAGTACAGGTGCATCAAAGCTGGGACCAAAAGGCTGAAAAACAGCTTCTATCTCAAGGCCATCAGACTGTTAAACAGCCATCACTAACATAGAGAGGCTGCAAACATACAGACTCAAATCTCTGGTCACTTAAATAAACTGACTTAATAAAGGTATCACTAGTCACTTTAAATAATGCCACTTTAATAATGTTTACATTTGTCATCTCATATGTATATACTGTATTCTAAACCATCTATTGCATCTTGCCTATGCCGCACCCCATCGCTCATCCATGTATTTATATGTACATATTCTTATTCATCCATTTACATTTGTGAATTTGTTAGATTATTTGTTACATTTTACTGCATAGTCGGAACTAGAAGCACAAGCATTTCGCTACACTCACATTAATATCTGCTAACCATGTGTATGTGACCAATACAATTTGATTTGATTTGAGGTACTGTAGCTAGCGAGAAAGCTTTGTTTCTAATTTCCGAAAGATGTTTCTAATCTACTTGATTGATTGGTCATAAGCGGTTACTGGTCTTGGAATGTATGTGTTCATCAGAAATGGCCACTTGTGGCAATAGATATTATTAAACTTCTGGCAACATTTTGTGGCACACTATTTAATTTGTAGCAAATTTGCGACAAGCTTGTGGGAAGTTTGCATCAACAAATTTGTTTTTGTTAAGGATGCCTCTGTTCTTCACTAAACACATCCCTCCTTTCATTCATCCATTATCCATATTTATACTCCCTGAAAGACTAATGGACACAGGTCATTTTAGTGTCTAAACAGACAGATGGACAAAGTAGGGCCTAAGAAAGTAGAGAGGACACTGTCTGTCTACTACCCAACCGCCCCTGGTTTCATCCACTGTCCTGGTCATAGACCTCTGGTGGGGGCTGTTGATTATGTGATGTCCTCAGATGACACTTTTAAGAGGGGGCAGGTTTTTAAGTGTCACAGCCATCCTTTCCCTCTCTCCCTCCTGCCTCCTCCTCCTCAGTCATTGTGGGATGCGCTGTATGCTAATTAACCCAAACTAAAATCCAATGGAGTAAATCATGCAGCCGTTTTTATCTCCCTGTCATTACATTGTGGCAGATGTACAATGATCCATTATAATGATAAGTCTGCAACAATATCTCAGAGCCATAACGGGGGGCATTATCTGCATGAAGGCACCATACCGCGTTGCTCGAGACGCTTGTTAGAAACAACAATGACACAGGAAGGATTCAGAACAGCAATGATAAAGAAAGTGAGAGAGAGAGAGCGAGAGAGACATAGAGAGATAAAGAGCATCAGCTGTACACAATGCACAACACTACTTCAGGTTGTAATGGGTTTGTTTGTCTCTAGCCATTCACTGATGTCATTGTCTCATGACATCAATGACTACACAATGTGACCCTCTGAATTCCTGGGCAAGGCCTGAGATGCTGTGTTGACAACCTTGCGGAGTTATCATCCAAAGCACTCCAAGTCTTACTAAATAACCAGAAATAGCTATGACTACACCATGCAGCTGGCAGCACTACATGACCTGTGAAATGATAATAGAGAAAATTGATTATTTCATGCAGCCCCTGACAAAAAGATGAAGTCGGAAGTTTACATACACCTCAGCCAAATACATTTAAACTCAGTTTTTCACAATTCCTGACATTTAATCCTAGTAAAAATTCCCTGTCTTAGGTCAGTTAGGATCACCACTTTATTTTAAGAATGTGAAATGTCAGAATAATAATAGAGAGAATGATTTATTTCAGATTTTATTTATTTTATCACATTCCCAGTGGGTCAGAAGTTTACATACACTCAATTAGTATTTGGTAGCATTGCCTTTAAATTGTGTAACTTGGGTCAAACGTTTCGGATAGCCTTCCACAAGCTTCCCACAATAAGTTGGGTGAATTTTGACCCATTCCTCCTGACAGAGCTGGTGTAACTGAGTCAGATTTGTAGGCCTCCTTGCTCGCACATTCTTTTTCAGTTCTGCCCACACATCTTCTATGGAATTGAGGTCAGGGCTTTGTGATGGCCACTCCAATATCTTGACTTTGTTGTCCTTAAGCCATTTTGCCACAACTTTGGAAGTATGCTTTGGGTCATTGTCCATTTGGAAGACCCATTTGCGACCAGTTTTAACTTCCTGACTGATGTCTTGAGACGTTGCTTCAATATACCCACGTAATTTTCCTCCCTCATGATGCCATCTATTTTGTGAAGTGCACCAGTCCCTACTGCAGCAAAGCACCCCACAACATGATGCTGCCACCCCCGTGCTTGGGATGGTGTTCTTCGGCTTGCAAGCCTCCCCCTTTTTCCTCCAAACATAACGATGGTCATTATGGCAAAACAGTTCTATTTTTGTTTCATCAGACCAGAGGACATTTCTCCAAAAAATACGATCTTTGTCCCCATGTGCAGTTGCAAACCATAGTCTGGCTTTTTTAATGGCGGTTTTGGAGCAGTGGCTTCTTTCTTGCTGAGCGTCCTTTCAGGTTATGTCGATATAGGACTAATTTTACTGTTGATATAGATACTTTTGTACCTGTTTCCTCCAGCTTTTTCATCTTCACAAGGTCCTTTGCTGTTGTTCTGGGATTGATTTGCACTTTTTGCACCAAAGTATGTTCATGTCTAGGAGACAGAACGTGTCTCCTTCCTGAACGATATGACGGCTGCGTGGTCCCATGGTGTATATACTTGCGCACTATTTTTTGTACAGATGAACATGGTACCTTCAGGCGTTTGGAAATTGCTCCCAAGGATGAACCAGACTTGTGGAGGTCTACAATTTTTTTTCTGAGGTCTTGGCTGACTTCTTTTGATTGTCCCATGATGTCAAGCAAAGAGGCACTGAGTTTGATGGTAGGCCTTGAAATACATCCACAGATACACCTCCAATTGACTCAAATGATGTCAATTAGCCTATCAGAAGCTTCTAAAGCCATGACATCATTTTCTGGAATTTTCCAAGCTGTTTAAAGGCACAGTCAACTTAGTGTATGTAAACTTCTGACCCACTGGAATTGTGATACAGTGAATTATACGTGAAATAATCTGTCTGTAAACAATTGTTGGAAAAATGACTTGTGTCATGCACAAAGTAGATGTCCTAACCGACTTGCCAAAACTAGTTTGTTAATAAGAAATTTGTGGAGTGTCTGAAAAACGAGTTTTAATGACTCCAACCTAAGTGTATGTAAACTTCTGACTTCAACTGTATGTATATAATGGTCCTATGATGTCTAGATCAGAATGATAGGCCGTTTGTATTACTTACTTCAGCGCTGAAAGAAAGTGTTTTATTTAGAGGTGTTTCACTGATCAATGTGTTCTTCTGATATGATAATGGTTTCTGATTCGCATGTAAATATATCAGCTCAACGGTACCCTGTTCAGGGTGTCAAAAGAAACGCCTTATCCTCCCAAGCCAACCCAAACATGCATAATCCATAAAATGTTCCAACAGCAATTTAAGGACATTAATCAGAACGAGAAGAGGACGAAGTGACAGACTAGGAGGCAGCACTTTAGGGGTTGTTGCAGTGAGGCCAAACCCAGTCAACAAAACGGTTCCTATTTTACGGTACTGTTACTACTAAGAAGTGACAGGTGGGATGTTCATGGTGAGTGTTTGTATGTCTCCTGCAACCTTAATTGTTCACCTCTCGACCAAAATATTTTTGGTATCTCAGATTGTTTTGGCAAGTGTCACATAGAAACTTAATTGGGAGGAAGGATGTTTGACATGGTTTTTACATTTGTATCACAAACCAGTTTTGAGAAAATCATGATGAAAGTGGCCAATTTAGGCCCTTTTTAAACCTATACATACCTGCTCGAAGACCCTATAATCTGTGAACCGTACATGATACAGACAACATATTGGTGTTATTCTACTTCAAATGGTTCTCTCTCAAATGGAGTATGTCTACATTCTGAAATGCAATTTTTCACATTCATATATTCAACATTTAAAATCTGAATGTCTCAAAACTACCCTTTTCGATTTTGCTTATTTTAAGAATTGTTTTTGGGAACAATATACTCTTCAAACACGTTACATTTCCAGAGCTGGCTCCCTGCTACTTTTAATTATATGACTCAATTTATAAATAGAAATTAACATTATAGGTCATCAACCAATCATTTTAGTTAATTAATGTATACTAAAATGACTATGACACCAACATGTCTGTATCATGTACGGTTCACGGATCATAAGGTCCCACAGGAGGCATGTATGGGTCTGAAAAGGACTTAAGATGGCAGATTTCCTCATGATTTTCTCAAAAATCGTTTGTGATACCAATGTAAAAAGCATGTTAAACATCTTATGTGAAAATTGCCTGTACAATCCGCTTCCACTAGAGTGGAATCACCCGAAAATCTAATTTGTCTGCAATTATTTACCGGTTCAAATGAACAAACCATACTTGAACTTGGTGACGACACTCATATATATAATCTAGCTCATTCCATTTCTATTAATCTATGTTTTTAGGGAGAAGAGCCTCTTGTAGTTCAGAGTGTCTTAATTCAATCTGAGTGCTGTTGCTCTGGCTCATTTTAAAAGGTTCACCTCCATCACTTTATGAGACATTCATCAAATTACTTTATTTTTTATTTATTAAAGAAGTGCTGCCTGGTATATGACATCCATTATCAAAGCTAACCCAATCCTGTTAATGCCGGAAACATCTAAAATCGTAACAGCTAACCTGCAGAATTTATTTCTCTCACATCAACAGCTAGGATATTGGGGCCAAGCTTCCTGAGGAAGGCCCAAAAAATTGTCAGACATGACATGCAGACTGTGTGTCTGTGATTCAGTCTGGTACATACATTCTGAATGACATGATCCCAGTATCTCAGCTATGAACACAATGGATGTGCAGTAGTTGTAGTAGAATATTCAATGGCATCTGTTTGTCATTACGACAACATACAATTCTGAATCAAAGCACAGCAGCTAATGGCTTATCACGAGAGTGTATACTAATTTAAACATAACTGCATCAATAAATGTTGCATAGCATTAACCTGACAGTGCATCATAAATACTCCACAACAAACACACAAGCAAGCAAACGCAAGCACACGCAGGCACACCAAACGCGCACGCGCACACACACACACACACACACACACACACACACACACACACACACTGTAACGCAAGTTGTCATGGAGAGAAGACCAAGGCGCAGCAGGTATGTGAATACTCATCTTTAATTAAAATAAAGGAGTAAAGCATCCACTTAACAATACAAACGAAGTGACAACAGCTACAGTTCTGCAGGCTAGAAACGCAGTGCAAAAACAACCACCCACAACCCCAAAGAAAAACACACACACCTATATAGGACTTCCAATCAAAGGCAACTATACACACCTGCCTTCAATTGGAAGTCCCAATCATCCACCCAACATTTAACCAACACAAACATGCCACGTCCTGACCCCAAAACTAAAACACTAGCTCCATCTGCTGGTCAGGACGTGACACACACACACTATTTGATAAGAGGATTCCTCAAGGGTTCTTTGGTAAGGGTGATGGTTCTATGTGGAACCATAATAACTGAAATAACCGTTTGAGCCATTCAGTAGCTCTTTGCATTTCAGAAAAGGGTACTTTTTTCCTCGTTAGAACATTTTGGGGCGTGGTTTGCTCAGTGCTTTCTGTGCAACCGTGAGTGAGTGTCATTACAGTTGATCTAATCTGTTGTGTGTTATGCTATTACATGTCATCTATTAGGCTACTGACCAATCCTCAAAAAAGGCTTTAGTTCTTGAAATACCCCTACCTGGGTTATAACAAAGCACAACCATGTTTTTCCATACGGTATCTCTAAGGTCTCCCATATATGAAATGGATGGTTGTATAAAACTATTTTACTGCAAAAAGTGATCACATTGACAGATAGAGACCCATCCCCTTAACTCAAACAGTGCAGAATAATGCATGGCTTAGTAGTCAATTGTTTGCCTTACATATACTAACAAACAGCATTAGGATTTCTCAAAGCATTTTGGAAATATAGACCTGTAAACACACAGATAAATTAGGCGTAAATATCAACTATGAATTTTTATGATGAATATATACTTCACTTTTTGGTAGCTGTTCAATAGACAACTTTCAAAATAAAATTTGCAAGCTCTTTGCACACTACACTCTTACAGCAGATGGGTGCTCGTGTCAGCCAATTTCAAGAACCAGCAATTACCAACGCATTTGCATTCATATTCCGAACACCTCTCCATTCCCCTCTGTCCTTCCCCTCCTCTCAAACCATCTCCCTTACTGGGTGTTTTACATTTATCCCACTGCGTTTCTGACTTTGCAGGTGGTCAAGTGCTTATTGAGGATGTCGAGTGGATTCCAGAGTGAAAAATAAAACTCTCCTTCCAAAGGTTAAATGTCAAATGGAAATCCCCCAAATAGTTTTAATGCACTTCAGACAGGTACCTGGAATGACACCATTTACATTATTAAAAAGTTATGTTATTAGAGCTCTGCTCTGAATATAAGACAAGGGGTTTAATTCAAACAACCTGGTCTGCAGGATTCTCACAGTAGTTGTATAATGAGGTAGCACAAGTTTTAATGGCACTGTAAAAACAGACAACGTGAGACTTACAGTTTTCAGTGAGTGGATGCTAGGCACTCCAAGAAAAGCTTAATTGAATCCGTCTCAAAATGTTGGTGTTGCTACCATTGATGTCACCATGACATCACTCTAGTTCCAATTTCTTCTCCCCCCCCAGATCTTTTTAAAACATTTATTTAACCTTTATTTAACTAGGCAAGTCAGTTAAGAACAAATTCTTATTTACAATGACAGCCTACACCAGCCAAACCCAGACGACGCTAGACCAATTGTGAGCCGCCCTATGGGACTCCCAATAACAGCCGGTTGTGATACAGCCTGGATTCAAACCAGCGTGTATGTAGTGATGCTTCAAGCACTGAGATGCAGTGCCTTAGACCGCTGCGCCACTCGGGAGCCCTAAGTGACACCACTACGTAAACACATCTTTCAAACGCCAGAAAGCAATCACAGTAGCATGTAACCCAAACCCCTGCGGTTTGTTGGTGCTTGGGAAAAGTATGAGAGGCTGGCCAAAGTAAAAAAAGGATGGAAGAATCATCCATTGCCTTGGGAGACTCGTTCATTGTCTTGAATTCTGCTGTTCATTGTTTAGTACATATACCTACTTTTTTGAAAGTATACTTTATAAGCTTCCATTCATCATTGTAACTGTTTAGGTCATGTACTGCTGTAGTTTATTGGGCAGTCCTGAGACCTTTAACTACTCCACCATGATGGATCCATGTTCAGATCACAATGAAGAGGGTCACCTCAAATGTAAGCTAACCTTTATACAGCTACACATAAAACATTTAAGTAAGTTTATTTCAAAATATCAACCTTGATGTACTGTAATATCCAATTCCTTGTCACATTCCAATTATGGAGTTGTCTGTAGACTACCATAAAGGGCAAGATGAAGAAAGAAAATATTTATCCTAATGACAAAAATATATTGTTTTGTTAGAATTCTCATTTAACATTGAATTATTCATCCAGGTTAGGCTTGCTGAGAAAAAAACATGCTTTAAAAGAGAGACCAACTTTTTTTTCACTGTCCATATAAATTAAGTTGTCATTGGAGCCAGATCAAGGAAAATATAAAGAAAGGAACTGCCTCTCCTGGTGACAACAACTCTTTATTGAAGCTTTATTGAAGCAAATGGTGGTCACACCAGATACTGACTGGTTTTCTGATCCACGCCTACTTTCTTTAAGGTATCTGTGACCAGCAGATGCATATCTGTGAAATCAATAGATTAGGGCCTAATTAATTTAATTAAATTGACTGATTTCCTTATATGAACTGTAACTCAGTAAAATCTTTGAAATTGTTGCATGTTGCATTTATATTTGTGTTCAGTATAGTATCACCCTTGCCTGTATGAAAGGATTTCAACTCCCTGGCCCCAACATTATGTCCATTCAATACTCTCTCCTTCAAAACACAAATGACAAAAGTATTTTATGAAATAGCACCCAGATGGTATTGATCTCTAGATATTTACCATGTCGTTTTGCATCTGTGGCCAATACTCTCCGCTCCACGCCTGATCCATGTATTGTGCTGTCACAAACTTCACTGACTCCTACCTGTAAAGGAAAAGCAATTACCTATTTTGACCTCGCTTTCCTTTTTCATTCCCGGGTAATATTTTCTGACGCAATTTCAAAGGAATCCCAGACAACCATGATTTTTTTCCCTGTGTTGACACTGTAGTTGCGTCTTAATAATTTACGCTGTTGACAAAGAACAAGAATCCTGAAACTATTAGGCATTGACCATTCGTGCATTCACCTGTTGTATGTTTTCAGGTTAGTACAGATGAAAAGGAGGAGGTGAGCCAGTATTGAGATGAACCTCATGGATACCCCCGTGTAGAGCAAAGCAGCAAAGGCACCTGGGTGATTGGCATGGTTTCCATGGTTTCCAGGGACTGGCTTTGATTAAGTACGCGGTGTGGCGTGCCTGCCAGCCGCGCTGCCCGACTGTGGCCTCGCTAAAATAAGCAATCAACAGCAATTGCTGTGGCTCCCCCAGAGCTTTCACTGTGTGTGTGTGTGTGTGTGTGTGTGTGTGTGTGTGTGTGTGTGTGTGTGTGTGTGTGTGTGTGTGTGTGTGTGTGTGTGTGTGTGTGTGTGTGCGTGTTGGGGGGGATTGATTTGGTGGTTGGCCTTATAATAAGGAACTAGTTGCATCTGACGCGTCCTTGCTCTTAACCTTTATGCAGAATAGATTATCTGCTGAGGTAAAGTAGAGGGCGCTGGACACACACTGAAACACACACACACACACAGACCTGAGTGGTGTCAAACGCTGGAGGGGCTGAGTCCCGCTCGGACAGCAGGTACAGCAGGTGCTCACTGTAGCCTTCCTGACCGGAACCCCCTCTTTCTCACACACACACACACACACACACACACACACACACACACACACACACACACACACACACACACACACACACACACACACACACACACACACACACACACACAGTCACCCTGACACCCCATGAACCAAAAGAGACTTTCACAAATGGCAAGATAATGTTTGGGACTCATAAACTGGTACTCATTACAGTCAGGCATACTGTCCAATAAGGGTACAGTGCCACCTATTGGTAATGCCCTGTAATAAAGCAGGGGAGGTACAGGCCAAATTATATCCATCTCTGTTCTGTTTCTGTTACTTACTGTTAGGCTACGGCCATACTCAGAAGACGCATGAACACGGAGATAATTGAGTTTCATTCCAAAATGCTATATATCTGCCTCACTCTCAGAGAAATAAGTAGTACTGCTAGATTTCACACAGTCATGTAAAAAATTATAACAATTTTAATGAAACAGGTGACATCAATATATATATATTTTTTAAATAACACTGACCCCACACACACTCACTAGACTATATATACACACCATATACACACTCACTTACATACACACTACATTGACACACCCATACAAAACCCACATTCACACACACTACATAGGCATACACATATACACACATACCGACACAACACAAACACACATATATACATATCAGTGGAGGCTGCTGAGGGGAGGATGACTCAAAATAATGTCTGGAACGGAATAAATGGAATGGGATCAAACACATGGAAACCATGTGGCCACCTATTGAGTTGGATCATGAGTTCTGGAGCATTACAATGGACCAGACAATACTTAATTGAAAATATAAAATGTTATAACTATATAGTTTCTCTTTAAGTTACAAGATTAAAACCACTGGCACTTTCTGTTTGTTAGCTTCGTACCATCAGTAATCAATCAATAATTAATACCCAGTGCCACTGCTTTTGTTCACAGTTCCCCTCTAATCAAGGACTGATTAAGACCTGGGACACCAGGTGGGTGGGTGCAATTAATTATCAAGTAGAACAGAAAACCAGCGGGCTCCGGACCTTCCACCTGGAAGGCCGGGGTGAAGCTCTTGATTCACCTGGCTAGACCAAGAGGTTTTGCGGTGGGATCCAGCTGGGGCCACTATGAAGGAGATGGGAGACCACATGGCACCTAGGGTGAAGGCAGGGAGAGATTAATGGAAGGGAAAGGAGAGTGGGGTATGTGTGTATAGTGCTGTCAATATAAGGACAATTCAACTGTGTGTGTGTGTGTGTGTGCGTGCGTGCGTGGATGCGTGCGTGTGTGTCTCTGCCCTGCCTGACAGCCTGTGAGTCAGTTGCTACTCAAAGCATAGTCTACCTCAGTCAGTAGAGCATTGCATGGGGATGAACTTGGCTCCTACGTTGGTTGGCAGACTTCTTCCTGGCCTCAGTGATGGTCAGCAGACTGCACCAAGGGGTGAAGGACAGCAGGGGATCTGATAGGTGCTCACCTCACCTGCAATATAAATGTTGAATGCATCTCTCATGGTAATTGGATGTCAAATAAATCCTTGCCAATAGTTGAGAAGAGCGTCTGTTCCTAGGATAGTCCCAGATCAGTATGTCCACTCACACACATCTACTAATCACGGACCAGAAGTAGGGCTGCGGCAGTCATTACATTTTGTCAGCCGGTCATTGTTATGCAAAAGACTGCTGGTCTCACGGTAATTGACCATTAGTTGTCAAAGACATGTTTAGCATCTCCAGGACTTCATGCATACAAGCCGCTGATACAAGCCGCTGACCTTTGGAAGATCTACATAAAAAAGTATTTTTTATTTAACCTCTATTTAACTAGGCAAGTCAGTTAAGAACAAATTCTTATTTACAATGACAGCCTACCCCCGCCAAACCCTAACCCGTACGACGCCAATTGTGCTCCGCCCTATGGGACTCCCAATCATAGCCGGTTGTGATACAGCCTGGAATCAAACCAGGGTCTGTAGTGACGCCTCTAGCACTGAGATGCAGTGCCTTAGACCGCTGCACACCTCAGGAGCAGAGTTCTGTTATCAGAATGAAGGAACATAATTAGAGCCCTGGATGATGCAGCACAGTCAACGACACAGACCTGCACACACACGCACATGAACGCAGGCATGCCATGCACGCACACACATGCTCAGACATGCACACACACACAAACACACAAATGCATACATCCACGGTGCCTCTCAGTCCCCTTTAGAAACAGTGAAGTGGAGCTGGATTTCATCTCTTAAAGCTCTATCTGTATCCCCTCTATCCGTTGCAAATCATACTCTGTGCCACAATCCCAGTCAACCTTACAAGCAAACTCTCAGAGGCAGCAACAATGTCCGAGACAGAGACACATGAACAGCTCAGGTAAAGAAAGGGGGAGAGAGATAAGGGAAGAAAAAGAGAATAAGGGAGACGGGCAGTGAGAGACCGGTGCTCCAGAGAACTGAGCCTGTGAAACGTTTTACGACGGTGGAGATGTTAAGTTAAATCATAGCCAGTGTTGCTGAGGGCCAGAATAATCATAAAACACATAAAACAGAGCCACCCTGGCCACAGCAGATTAGGTGGACGTTAATAAATGTAAAAAATCCTTTTACACTTACAGGGTTTATAATGCTACTTTCTGACCCAGAGCCAACCCATTCCTTTGATTAGAACTAAGAGGACTAATGATTTCAGAAACACCTGAGTTGACGTCAAAGCCTTATGTTGAGTTGTAATTCGTTTTAATCCAATTTAACATTGAGTTAATTTACAGTTATGGTGCCACAGTCGTTGGGGATAGTTCAGTGGCTGAGGGAACATAAACTGTTCTGGATTTAAAACTCAATACACAAGATTAAAGGCATAGGGCAAGGGGGTGAAATGGGTTCAGCACTGAGCTATATACTGTAACATAATTCAGAGAGTACAAGGCATTACTCATATAGGACTTTTTAATCCAAAATGAAATATGAAAAATGCATACAGTGCCTTCAGAGAGTAGTCATACCCCTTTACTTATTCCACATTTTGTTGTGTTACAGCCTGAATTCAAAATGGATTAAATGTATGTTTTTTTTCTCACCCATCTACACGCAATAACCCAAAATGACAAAGTGAAAACCTGTTTTTAAACATTTTTGCATATGTATTGAAAAGGAAATGCATAAATATCTAATTTCCATAAGTATTCACATCACATGTTAGAATCACCTTTGGCAGCGATTACAGCTGTGAGTCTTTCTGGGTCTCTAAGACCTTTGCACACCTGGATTGTACAATATTTGCACATTTATTCTTTAAAAATTCTTCAAGCTCTGTCAAGTTGGTTGTTGATCATTGCTAGATAATCATTTTCAAGTCTTGCCATATGTTTTCAAGTTGATTTAAGTCAAAATTGTAACTATGCCACTCAGGAACATTCAATGTTGTCTTGGTTAGCAACTCCAGTGTATATTTGGCTTTGTGTTTTAGGTTGTTGTCCTGCTGAAAGGTGAATTTGTCTCCCAGTGTCTGTTGGAAAGCAGACTGAACCAGGTTTTCCTCTAGGTTTCTTTTTATCTTTAAAAACTCCATAGTCCTTGCCGATGACAAGCATACCCATAATTTTATGCAGCCACCACCATGCTTGACACTATGAAGAGTGGTACTCAGTGAGATGTTGTCTTGGATTTGCCCCAAACATAACGCTTCGTATTCAGTTAATATCTTTGCCACATTTTTTGCAGTTTTACTTTAGTGCTTTATTGCAAACAGGTGTCACGACTTACACTGAGGTCGGTCCCTCTCCTTGTTCGGGCGGCGTTCGGCGGTCGATGTCACCAGTCTTCTAGCCATCGCCGCTCCACCTTTCATTTTCCATTTGTTTTGTCTTGTTTTCCCGCACACCTGGTTCACATTCCCTCATCAGACTAAATGTATATTACCCTCTGTTTCCCCCATGTCTGTGTGTGGAATTGTTCTTTGTGTAGGGTGGTACACTACAGGCTGGCTTGCGCTAGGTTTGTTTCAAACCTAGGTTTGTTTGTTTTGTTTAATCCGGTTCATGTTACCGTGGTTGTGCTTTGTGCTGCCTCGCCTGTGTCTTTGGGCCAGGGTGTATATTAAAGTTCTCCTGTTATCACCCATCTCTGCTCTCCTGCGCCTGACTTCCCGGCAACCAGTCACTCACCCCGTTACAACAGGATGCATGTTTTGGAATATTTTATTCTGTAGTGACACAAAATGTGAATTTACTCAATTTCTAATTCAGGCTGTAACTCAACAAAATGTGGAAAAAGTAAAGCGGTGTGAATACTTTCTGAAGGCATTGCATTTCGTGTGTCAAAGTGTGTGTTTGTGTATGGTGTGGTGTGAAGGAATGTCAAACTATCTTCTCTCCTTTACTTTCAGTTTAGTACTTCTTTGTCAAATAAATAGTGCACATTAATGGAGGTGCATCCAGTGGCGATTTTAGCATGTAAATCTTGGTGGGGAAAACGCAACCATTTTTTTAAAATGAATGCCAGCGAAGCCATAACACAACATTAAACAATACATTAAATGCACTATAACAGTGACAAAAGGTGCCCACAAACTGTTAGGGCCTACATAAAGCTGTCCTGACAGCAGAGCTTTCCTTTCAGCATCATGCATGTAGTGAATCCTTACCACCGCTACATCTGGCTATCAGCAGACCCTTGTCTGGCAGCGAAACAGTTCAGCACTTTCGAAATGGACAGCGACATAAATTCAGTTGAGATGAATTCAGCAAGATATTGAGGCCTTAACTTTATTCTTCTTTAAGTCACAACACACAGAGAGAGCGATAGAGACTGATTCAGCGGTTAGCCTACCATTTGAAGTATTTTATTATGTGTTCTAAAAAGGAAGGAAAATACAATCAGAGGGCCCACTTTTGTAGACAATATATCGACGCACAGACAGCTCATTGCACAAACAAAACAACCCTCGCAATTTCAACTGGATTTACATGGGTCAATTACTGAACCTTTTGTTGAACAAAAATATTTGAATGGTAAGAGACTGTCACTGGAAAACATGGTTACAGACCCAACAACATTATATAGTATCCCCTCCTCGTGGAGAAAAGCACATAAGATAATTATAATATACAAACTAAGCAAAACAATTAAATGCGTCATTTTAACTGCCTAAAAAGATGAATAAGTAACTAATGAGATAGGACTATATAACAATGGAGATGTACAAACTATGGCATAAGGGAGCGATAAGCCGTAATTTTAACATGAGCAAGCTGAGACAGATATAGCCTATTCGTTCATCACTTTTGAAATGGACAGCGATAGAATTCAGAACATGGGCCGTTCTTCTTCCTGTACACCAAGTCAGAACCATAGGATAAATAACGGCGGCACATAAGCAGACAATGAAAGCACATACAATATTCAATGATGACATTTCTCTAAAACAGGCTATAGGCTACATGTGCACCACCAAGTCAACACAGTAAGCTAAATTCTGAGGGGGAGAGGGGCCAAATTCTTAGGGTGAGACACATGGGCTACTAACAGCTTACCTACTACACAACATACACTTAGTGTTACATTATGTATACTGTAGCTAAGAAAGTATCTCCCTGGCACATGACATCACTTATGCAGCAGCATACAAGACATTTTGGACTAATTGTTGTGCTCACTTGAACAGGAAGGTGGCGCTGCGGTGCTTTATGTGGGAAAACTTCCCAATGACTGTCATCAAAGTCTGGCATTCAATGGATGAACTTGACATCATGCTGGATTGACAGCATGACCAATGCATTCAACCTTTTCTGACCATGGTGTTCCATGGGAAGGTTTTTATCCTTTTAAGGTGTGTTTGTTTTGGATTGTGCTTGATGTAGGTTACCCTTAAAAAGGAGTTGGTTGTCATAATGCCTTAACCTGTAATCTCCTTCACGCATGGTCTCAAAAATACACCTGAACATTCCTGGGCAGGAGTCGGCTGACTCGTCATGGCCCCGCAATGCTGTCTCAAAATAGCCACACAATTTAATGCATACTAAAATTCTGGCAAGCACGTGCCTATTCTCCTCCATTTGTTGCTTGTGAAGGTCGATGGCTCCTTTACATGCGGTGTCTAGCTGAGCCACAACATTGGATTTCCCCAGTAATCTGAGTTTAATGCAACCGCTGTGTCAGATTTCAAAAAAGCTTTACGGTGAAAGCACACCATGCGATAATCTGAGTACGGCGCTCAGCCACCAAAACAAGCCATACAGATACCCACCATGTTGTGGAGTCAACAAAAGTCAGAAATAGTGTTATAAATATTCACTTACCTTTGATGACCTTCATCGGAATGCACTCCCAGGAATCCCAGTTCCACAATAAATGTTTGTTTTGTTCAATAAAGTAAATCTTTATGTCCAAATACCTCTTTTTTGTTTGCACGTTTAGTTCACTAATCCAAATGCACAAGGCGCGGGCACTAAGTCCAGACGAAAAGTCAAAAAAGTTCCATTACAGTTCGTTGAAACATGTAAAACGATGTATATAATCAATCTTTAGGATGTTTTTATCATAAATCTTCAATAATATTTCAACCGGACAATTCCTTTGTCTTTAGAAAGAAAAGGGAACAGAGCTCGACTAACAACTAAAGGCTTTCAGCTGAGGCAGTTACTGTGACTGGTCTTATTCGCTCCCCTTTCACAATAGAAGCCTGAAACAACGTTCTAAAGACTGTTGACATCTAGTGGAAGCCTTAGGAAGTGCAATTTGACCAAATGTACACTGTATATTGGATAGGCAATCACTTGAAAAACTACAAACCTCAGATTTCCCACTTCCTGGTTGGATTTTTCTCAGGTTTTCACCTGCCATATGAGTTATGTTATACTCACAGACATCATTCAAACAGTTTTAGAAACTTCAGAGTGTTTTCTATCCAAATCTAGTAATAATATGCATATCCTAGCTTCTGGGCCTGAGTAGCAGGCAGTTTACTCTGGGCGCGCTTTTCATCCAGATGCGAAAATATTGCCCCCTATCCCAAAGAAGTTAACAGCGTTGTCTATATGTGATGCACAATTCTCATGTTTTGAGATCATTTCAGACAGATGTTTTGCATCCTTAACCTCTATGGGCTAGGTAACAGCCACTGCCAGCCTGTGGCGCGATTTTCAAAACCTTAAAAATCCTATTACTTCAATTTCTCAAACATATGACTATTTTACAGCTATTTAAAGACAAGACTCTCGTTAATCTAACCACACTGTCCGATTTCAAAAAGGCTTTACAACGAAAGCAAAACATTAGATTATGTCAGCAGAGTACCAAGCCAGAAATAATCAGACACCCATTTTTCAAGCCAGCATATAATGTCACCAAAACCCAGAAGACAGCTAAATGCAGCACTCACCTTTGATGATCTTCATCAGATGACAACCCTAGGACATTATGTTATACAATAAATGCATGTTTTGTTCAATCAAGTTCATATTTATATCAAAAACCAGCTTTTTACATTAGCATGTGACGTTCAGAACTAGCATACCCCCCGCAAACTTCCGGGGAATTCGCTAACATTTTACTAAATTACTCACGATAAACGTTCATAAAAAGCATAACAAT
Source organism: Salmo salar (assembly GCF_965601325.2). NCBI lineage: Eukaryota > Metazoa > Chordata > Actinopteri > Salmoniformes > Salmonidae > Salmo > Salmo salar. Next base: position 20,177,743 of record NC_138313.1, read on the forward strand.
TATTTTAAGAATTATAGATACAGACCTCCTCTATGCACTCGATATGTCCGATTTTAAAATAGCTTTTTGGTGAAAGCACATTTTGCAATATTCTAAGTACATAGCCCAGGCATCACGGGCTCGCTATTTAGACACCCGGCAAGTTTAGCACTCACCATAATCATATTTACTATTATAAAAGTTTGATTACCTTTTGTTGTCTTCGTCAGAATGCACACCCAGGACTGCTACTTCAATAACAAATGTTGGTTTGGTCCAAAATAATCCATCGTTATATCCGAATAGCGGCGTTTTGTTCGTGCGTTCCAGACACTATCCGAAATGGTAAAGAAGTGTCGCGCGCATGGCGCAATTCGTGACAATAAAATTCTAAATATTCCATTACCGTACTTCGAAGCATGTCAACCGCTGTTTAAAATCAATTTTTACGCCATTTTTCTCGTAGAAAAGCGATAATATTCCGACAGGGAATCTCCTTTTCGGCAAACAGAGGAAAAAATCACAAAGGCGGGGGCGGTCGGGTCACGCGCATAAGCCCAGAGTCCCTTGATCGGCCACTTGAGAAAGGCGATAATGTGTTTCAGCCTGGGGCTGGAATGACGACATTCTGTTTTTTCCCGGGCTCTGAGCGCCTATGGACGACGTGGGAAGTGTCACGTTAGAGCAGAGATCCTTAGTAAAAGATAGAGATGGAAAAGAAGTTCAAGAAATGGTCAGACCGGCCACTTCCTGTAAAGGAATCTCTCACGTTTTGACCTGCCTGTGGCTCAGTTGGTAGAGCATGGTGTTTGCAACACCAGGGTTGTGGGTTTGATTCCCACGGGGGGCCAGTACAAAAGAAAATGCATGAAATGAAATGTATGCATTCAGTACTGTAAGTCGCTCTGGATAAGAGCGTCTGCTAAATGACTAAAATGTAAATCATTTATTTATTGACTAACTAAATAATCACAGAAATGCACACACAAACAAACAAAGTAGATATGGTTACAAGGAAATGATAGGGGATGTGCCCTAGTGGGCTACACCGGTATCGTGGCTTGGTAGACAAAGGTACTGAGAAGGGCGCGAAAGATAAAAGACACTCCAAAGTTGATAATAAAACCATTGAAATGCTAATCCTTTGCACATGAACGCTCACTCATTCGGGAATAATTGCAATCAATATATATATTTACGCTCAGTGTGTCGTCATGAGCTCTGTTGGAAGTTCATCCGCCCCTCTCTCTGCGTCCCTGGAGTCTTTGGTCAGAATGGCTACTTCAGAGTAACATTCAGAAATGTTGTTATAGAATAGATGTTTCGTTGGTTGTCGGCCTTCGCATTCAATGGTATAGAATTCCTAGCTGCAGACTAGTAATTACTATCAAAGATTTGCTCTTATTCTGTTGGATCGATAGTCTCAGAGTTTAACCTCTCTAGGGTAGGGGGAAGTATTTGCACGGCCGGATAAAAAACGTACCCGATTTAATCTGGTTATTACTACTGCCCAGAAACTAGAATATGCATATAATTGTTTGATTTGGATAGAAAACACCCTAAAGTTTCTAAAACTGTTTGAATGGTGTCTGTGAGTATAACAGAACTCATATGGCAGAAGGGAGAAGAGTCCATTTTCGATTTTTAGTCTTTGAACGAAAACAGGGTTTCCCGGTTGGAATATTATCGCTTTTTTACGAGAAAAATTGCATAAAAATTGATTTTAAACTGCGGTTGACATGCTTCGAAGTACGGTAATGGAATATTTTGAATTTTTTTGTCACGAAACGCGTCGGGCGCGTCACCCTTCGGATAGTGTCTTGAACGCACGAACAAAACAGAGGATATTTGAACATAACTATGGATTATGTTGAACCAAACCAACATTTGTTATTGAAGTAGAAGTCCTGGGAGTGCATTCTGACGAAGAACAGCAAAGGTAATGCAATTTTTCTTATAGTAAATCTGAGTTTGGTGAGTGCCAAATTTGGTGGGTGTCAAAATAGCTAGCCTGTGATGGCGAGCTATCTACTCAGAATATTGCAAAATGTGCTTTTGCCGAATGTCACGACTCCCGCCGAAGTCGACCCCTCTCCTTGTTCGGGCGGCGTTCGGCGGTCGACGTCACCGGCTTACTAGTTGCCACCGATCGATGTTTCACTGTTCGTTTGGTTTTGTCTTTATTGTGTACACCTGTTTTGAGTTTCCCTAATTATGTTCATTATTTAAACCTCTGCATTTCCTGTTTGTCTTGTCGGTGATTGTTTGTCCGTTTAGTGTAGTTGGAGGTGTTTTCTCCAGACTATGTATTTTCAAGAGAAGATGGATTTAATAATTTTAGTAAACACGTTTTGGTTTACCTTCATCCCTGTGTCCTGCGCCTGACTCCTCCACTTCTCTAAGAAGATCCGTTACAGAATCACCGACCACCAATGGAGTCAGCAGGAGCAGCCAGTTCTCCTAATCAGCTAGAGGAGCACGTTCAGCAGCAGGCTAAAATGATCCAGGATCTACTGACGGCCATGGAGGGCGTGCTGCTGACCATGGAGAGAGTGGAGAGGAAAGGATGTCCCGTCGACCCAGCCACACCACCGCCCGGTACACCTCTGGATCCTATCCAACCGCCGTCTGGATCCGGTGGGATTCGGCTCTCGCTCCCGGGAGCGTATGACGGAGCAGCTGCCGGGTGCCAGGGGTTCCTACTCCAGCTAGAGCTCTACCTGGCGGCTGTCCGGCCGCCGCCCTCGAGACGCGAGAGAGTGAGCGCCCTCATCTCCTGTTTGACTGGTAAAGCCCTAGAGTGGGCCAACGCCATCTGTGAGGTGGAAGACCCGACTCGGGAAAACTACGAGGATTTCTCCCGCCGCTTTCGGGCAGTGTTTGATCATCCACCAGAAGGAAAAGCGGCGGGAGAGCGCTTGTTCCATTTAAAGCAGGAGATGAGGAGTGCTCGGGAGTTCGCACTGGATTTTAGAACTCTAGCGGCTGGTGCAGGATGGAATGAGCGGGCCCTGATCGATCACTACAGGTGTGGTTTGCGAGAGGACGTTCGTAGGGAGCTAGCCTGCAGGGACACCACCCTCCACCTGGACCAGCTGATGGACTTATCTATCCAGCTGGATAACCTGCTGGCCTCCCGCGGACGTCCGGATCGGGGTCCGTTGGTTCCATCCTCCAGTCCCTTAGACCCAACACTGGTACTAGGGAGACCGGAGGGCAAACCGTTCCATGCACCAGAGGTGACCGCAGAGGACACACTGCTGGTCGGTGCTGGGGAGGTTTTCCAGGTCGTCGAGGTGGTAGGCGGAACACTGGTGGTTCATCTCAGGTGAGTAGGCACACGACTCACCCAGACCCCCCTGTTGCTCACATGTGGTTGTCTATAAGATTTCCGGGGTTTTCCCCGCATTCCCAGCATAAGGCGCTAGTAGATTCAGGCGCAGCTGGGAACTTTATAGATCGGTCTTTGGCCAATAGATTAGGGATTCCTATTGTTCCCGTTGATGTTCCCTTCCCTATACATGCCCTAGATAGTTGTCCTTTGGGGTCTGGGCTGATTAGGGAGGTCACAGTTCCCATTGCTATGGTGATGCAGGAGAGTCATGAAGAGAGTATTAGTCTCTTTCTGATTGACGCTCCTACGTTTCCCGTTGTATTGGGGCTTCCCTGGTTGGCTTCTCATGATCCTATTATTTCGTGGCAACAGAGGGTTCTCAAGGGATGGTCCTGTCAGTGTTCAGGGAGGTGTTTAGGTGTTTCCTTACGTGCCACTACGGTGGAAAGTCCAAACCAGATTTCCACCATGCACATTCCCCCCAAATATGCCGATTTGGCAATCGCTTTCTGTAAAAGGAAGGCGACTCAATTACCACCCCATCGACCGGGGGATTGTGCGATAAATCTCCTGGAGGGTGCTGCACTTCCCAGGAGTTACGTGTATCCTCTGTCACAGGAGGAGCCGGCGGCTATGGAAACATATGTCGCTGAATCTCTGGGACAGGGATACATTCGGCCCTCCATTTCACCTGTCTCCTCGAGCTTCTTTTTTGTGAAGAAGAAGGATGGAGGTTTACGCCCGTGCATTGACTATCGAGGTTTGAACCAGATTACTGTGAAATACAGTTACCCGCTACCTCTGATCGCCAGTATGACAGAGTCATTGCTCGAGGTGCGCTTCTTCACAAAATTGGACCTCAGGAGCGCGTACAATCTGGTGCGTATCAGGGGAGGGGATGAGTGGAAGACGGCATTTAGCACTACATCTGGGCACTATGAGTACCTCGTCATGCCGTATGGGTTAATGAATGCTCCATCCGTCTTCCAATCATTTGTGGATGAGATCTTCAGGGACCTGCACGGGCGGGGTGTAGTGGTGTATATAGATGATATTCTCATATACTCCACCACCCGCGCTGAGCATGTGTCCCTTGTGCGTACGGTGCATGGTCGACTGTTGGAGCATGACCTTTACGTCAAGGCGGAGAAATGTCTGTTCTTTCAACAGTCCGTCTCCTTCCTTGGGTACCGTTTGTCCGTGTCAGGGGTGGAGATGGAGACTGACCGCATTTCAGCCGTGCGTAATTGGCCGACTCCAACCACGGTAAAGGAGGTGCAGCGGTTTTTAGGGTTTGCCAACTACTACCGGAGGTTTATCCGGGGCTTTGGCCAGGTGGCGGCTCCCATTACCTCCTTACTGAAGGGGGGACCGGTGCGGTTGCGGTGGTCAGCTGAGGCGGACAGAGCTTTTGGTAACCTGAAGGCTCTGTTTACCACGGCTCCAGTGCTGGCGCATCCTGATCCCTCCTTAGCGTTCATAGTTGAGGTGGATGCATCCAAAGCTGGAATAGGGGCTGTGCTATCTCAGCGCTCGGGTAACCCACCAAAACTCCGCCCCTGTGCTTTCTTTTCGAAGAAGCTCAGCCCGGCGGAGCGAAACTATGACGTGGGGGATAGGGAGTTGTTAGCTGTTGTCGGGGCTCTGAAAGCGTGGAGACATTGGCTTGAAGGGGCTAGACACCCTTTCCTCATTTGGACTGACCACCGAAATCTGGAGTATATTCGGGCAGCGAGGAGACTGAACCCTCGCCAGGCTAGGTGGGCTATGTTTTTCACACGCTTTTCTTTCACTCTTTCTTATAAACCAGGTTCCCAGAACGTCAAGGCAGACGCACTGTCCCGGCTGTATGATACAGAGGAGCGGTCCACAGAGCCCACTCCCATAATTCCAGCCTCATGCCTGGTGGCACCGGTGGTATGGGAGGTGGATGCGGACATCGAACGGGCGTCACGTGCAGAACCCACTCCCTCCCAGTGTCCCGTTGGGCGCGGGTACGTGCTGTTTGATGTTCGCGATCGTTTGATCTGTTGGGCCCACACATCACCCTCCTCTGGTCATCCTGGTATAGGTCGGATGGTGCGCTGCCTGACGGGGAAGTACTGGTGGCCCACGTTAGCCAAGGAGGTGAGGGTTTATGTCTCCTCCTGTTCGGTATGCGCACAGTGCAAGGCACCTAGACATCTGCCCAGAGGGAAATTACAACCCCTTCCCGTTCCGCAACGACCGTGGTCACACCTATCGGTGGATTTCGTGACGGATCTTCCCCCGTCACGGGGGAACACCACGATCCTGGTCGTTGTGGATCGGTTTTCTAAGTCCTGCCGTCTCCTTCCTTTGCCCGGTCTCCCTACGGCCCTACAGACTGCGGAGGCCCTATTTACCCATGTATTCCGGCACTACGGGGTGCCTGAGGATATAGTCTCTGATCAGGGTCCCCAATTTACGTCTAGAGTCTGGAGGGCGTTTATGGAACGCCTGGGGGTCTCGGTCAGTCTTACCTCAGGGTTCCACCCCGAGAGTAATGGGCAGGTGGAAAGAGTCAACCAAGAGGTGGGTAGGTTTCTGCGGTCCTATTGCCAGGACCGGCCAGGAGAGTGGGCATCATTTATCCCTTGGGCGGAGATGGCCCAAAATTCCTTACGCCACTCTTCCACTAACCTTACCCCTTTTCAGTGTGTGCTAGGGTATCAGCTGGTCCTGGCACCATGGCATCAGAGCCAGATCGAGGCTCCTGCGGTGGATGAATGGTTTCGGCACTCGGAGGAGACATGGAACGCTGCCCATGTACGTCTGCAACGAGCCATCAGGCGGTAAAAGGCGAGTGCCGACAGCCACCGCAGTGAGGCCCCGGTTTATGCACCGGGGGATCGGGTCTGGCTCTCGACCCGAAACCTGCCCCTTCACCTGCCCTGCCGGAAGCTGGGTCCGCGGTTTGTGGGGCCATTTAAAGTCCTTAGGAGATTGAACGAGGTTTGTTATAGGTTACAACTTCCCCCTGATTATCATATTAACCCCTCGTTCCATGTGTCTCTCCTCAGGCCGGTGGTAACTGGTCCGCTCCAGCAGTCGGAGGTACGGGAGGTTCCTCCGCACCCTCTGGACATCGAGGGGGCCCCGGCATATACTGTACGAGCCATTATGGACTCCAGACGTCAGGCGAAGGGCCTTCAGTACCTCGTGGAGTGGGAGGGGTATGGCCCGGAGGAGCGAAGCTGGGTACCGGCGGAAGACATCCTGGATCCATTGTTAATCCAGGATTTTCATCGCTTCCGTCCGGATCGCCCTGCTCCCCGTCCTCCGGGTCGTCCCCGGGGCCGGTGTCGGCGCGCTGCAGGAGCCGCGCGTCAGGGGGGGGGTACTGTCACGACTCCCGCCGAAGTCGACCCCTCTCCTTGTTCGGGCGGCGTTCGGCGGTCGACGTCACCGGCTTACTAGTTGCCACCGATCGATGTTTCACTGTTCGTTTGGTTTTGTCTTTATTGTGTACACCTGTTTTGAGTTTCCCTAATTATGTTCATTATTTAAACCTCTGCATTTCCTGTTTGTCTTGTTGGTGATTGTTTGTCCGTTTAGTGTAGTTGGAGGTGTTTTCTCCAGACTATGTATTTTTAAGGGAATATGGCTTTAATAATTTTAGTAAACACGTTTTGGTTTACCTTCATCCCTGTGTCCTGCGCCTGACTCCTCCACTTCTCTAAGAAGATCCGTTACACCAAAAAACTATTTTAAAATCGGACATAGCGATTGCATAAAGGAGTTCTGTATCTATAATTCTTAAAATAATTGTTATGTTTTTTGTGAACGTTTATCTTGAGTAATTTAGTAAATTCACCGGAAATTTGCGGTGGGTATGCTAGTTCTGAACGTCACATGCTAATGTAAAAAGCTGTTTTTTGAGATAAATATGAACTTGATTGAACAAAACATTCATGTATTGTATAACATAATGTCCTAGGAGTGTCATCTGGTGAAGATCATCAAAGGTTAGTGCTGCATTTAGCTGTGGTTTGGGTTTATGTGACATTATATGCTAGCTTAAAAAATGGGTGTCTGATTATTTCTGGCTGGGTACTCTGCTGACATAATCTAATGTTTTGCTTTCGTTGTAAAGCCTTTTTGAAATCGGACAGTGTGGTTAGATTAACGAGAGCCTTGTCTTTAAAATGGTGTAAAATAGTCATATGTTTGAAAAATTGAAGTTTTTGCATTTTTGAGGTATTTGAATATCGCGCCACGGGATTACACTGGCTGTTGAGTAGGTGGGACGCAAGCGTCCCACCTAGCCCATAGAGGTTAACCACGTGGTATGGTTAAAAGATTCAGCAATCTACATTTAACATTTACATTTAACCTCTTGGGGCTAGGTGGGACGCTAGCGTGCCACCCGTGGTGCACTCCATCAACAGCAGGTGCATTTCAAGAGCGGCAAATTTGAATCCAAATAAATGTCAAAATTCAAATTTTTCAAAAATACAACTATGTTACACCATTTGAAAGATAAACATCTCCTTAATCTAACCACGTTTTACGATTTCAAAAAGGTTTTACGGCGAAAGCATAAATTTAGAGTATGTTAGGACAGTACATTTACAAGAGTTGTGTGTAATGTTTTGTCAAGTCAAAGACAGGGTCACCAAAACCATAAAACCAGCTAAAATGATACACTAACCTTTTACAATCTCCATCAGATGACACTCCTAGGACATTATGTTAGACAATGCATGCATTTTTAGTTCTATCAAGTTGATATTTATATCCAAAAACAGCGTTTTACTATGGCATTGATGTTGAGGAAATCGTTTCCCTCCAATAACCGGCAGTCAAGTCAGCGTCACAAATTAAATAATTAAAATTAGAAAACATTGGTAAAATATTATATTGTCATTTAAAGAATTATAGATTTACATCTTTTGAACGCAATCAACTTGCCAGATTTAAAAATAACCTTACTGGGAAATCACACTTTGCAATAATCTGAGCACTGTGCCCAGAAAAATACGCGTTGCGATACAGACTAGACGTCATGTTGGGGAGATCTAAAATCGAAAATACTATGTAAATAATCCATTACCTTTGATTCTCTTCATCAGATGTCACTTCCAGGTATCACAGGTCCATAACGAATGTAGTTTTGTTCAAAAAAGCTCATCATTTATGTCCAAAAATCTCCGTCTCGTTAGCACATGATGTAAGCCAGCCGGACTTCTCGTCATGAACGAGGGGAAAAAATATATTTCCGTTCGTTCAAACATGTCAAACGTTGTATAGCATAAATCATTAGGGCCTTTTTTAACCAGAACATGAATAATATTCAAGGTGGACGAATGCATACTCTTTTATAACCTATTGGAACGAGGGTACCCAACATGAAGTAGCGCGCCAGGTGTCTAATGGGACATCACCGTTCCATGGCTCTTGTTCGGTCAGATCTCCCTCCAGAAGACTCAAAACACTTTGTAAAGGCTGGTGACATCTAGTGGAAGCAATAGGAAGTGCCAAAATATTCCTAAACCCCTGTGTTTTTCAATGGGATAGGTTTAAAGTCAATACAACACATCAGGTATCCACTTCCTGTCAGAAAATGTCTCAGGGTTTTGCCTGCCAAATGAGTTCTGTTATACTCACAGACACCATTCAAACAGTTTTGGAAACTTTAGAGTGTTTTCTATCCATATATAATAAGTATATGCATATTCTAGTTACTGGGTAGGATTAGTAACCAGATTAAATCGGGTAAATTTTTTTTATCCAGACGTGCAAATGCTGCCCCCTAGACCCAACAGGTTAAGTCATTTAGCAGACGCTCTTATCCAGAGCGACTTACAAATTGGTGCATTCACCTTATGATATCCAGTGGAACAACCCCTTTACAATAGTGCATCTAAACCTTTTAAGGGGGGGGGGGGGGGGGGGGGGTTGGAGGGTTACTTTATCCTATCCTAGGTATTCCTTAAAGAGGTGGGGTTTCAGGTGTCTCCGGAAGGTGGTGATTGACTCCGCTGTCCTGGCGTCGTGAGGGAGCTTGTTCCACCATTGGGGAGCCAGAGCAGCGAACAGTTTTGACTGGGCTGAGCGGGAACTGTGCTTCCTCAGAAGTAGGGAGGCGAGCAGGCCAGAGGTGGATGAACGCAGTGCCCTTGTTTGGGAGTAGGGCCTGATCAGAGCCTGAAGGTACGGAGGTGCCGTTCCCCTCACAGCTCCGTAGGCAAGCACCATGGTCTTGTAGCGGATGCGAGCTTCAACTGGAAGCCAGTGGAGAGAGCGGAGGAGCGGGGTGACGTGAGAGAACTTGGGAAGGTTGAACACCAGACGGGCTACGGCGTTCTGGATGAGTTGTAGGGGTTTAATGGCACAGGCAGGGAGCCCAGCCAACAGCGAGTTGCAGTAATCCAGACGGGAGATGACAAGTGCCTGGATTAGGCCCTGCGCTGCTTCCTGTGTGAGGCAGGGTCGTACTTAGCTCCCTCTGTGATGAGGTACTGGTCTGGTCTCAAACCTTAGCCCTCTCGTGGTAATCGAGGTAAGCTGGTCTGAAGGGAATTCCTCCAGGTGGGGGTTATATTCGTAACAATAAAAAGGGGCAGTCCCATGTCGCCAGATCAATGTATGTGCTCATGGGGTGGGCCAATGATTTAGTTAAACTAAAGGGAATTAGATTCTCTTTCATTAAACAGTTTAAAATCACATTACATAATTTCACAAATAGTTTCATCTTTACTCATTCATTTTATACAACAACAATCCACCCGGTGGATTTCCTAACGGATCTTCCTCCCTCATAGGGTAACACCATGATCCTGGTCATTGTGGATTGGTTTTCTAAGTCCTGCCGTCTTCTCCCTTCCGGTCTTCCGGCATTACGGGGTGCCTGAGGACATAGTATCTGATTGAGGTCCTCAGTTCACGTCAAGGGTCTGGAGGGCGTTCATGGAACATCTGCGGGATCGGTCAGCCTTACCTCGAGTTTTCACCCCGAGAGTAACGGGCAGGTGGAGAGAGTGAACCAGGATGTGGGTAGGTTTCTACGGTCTTATTGCCAGGATGGGCCGGGGGAGTGGGCAGCATTCGTGCCCTGGGCAAAGATGGCCCAGAACTCACTCCTCCACTAACCTCTCCCCCTTCCAGTGTGTACTGGGGTACCAGCCGGTTCTGGCGCCTTGGCATCAGAGCCAGATCGAGGCTCCTGCAGTGGACGACTGGTTTAGGCGTGCTGAGGAGACATGGGATGCCACTCATGTGCACCTTCAGCGGGCAATGAGGCGCTAGCAAACCAGCACAGATCGCCTCTGCAGTGAGGCCCCGGTGTTCGCACCGGGGTACCGGGTCTGGCTCTTGACCCGAAACCTGCCCCTCTGCCTGCCCTGCTGAAAGCTGGGCCCGCGGTTTTTGGGGCCATTCAAAGTACTGAGGAGACTGAACGAGGTTTGTTACAGGTTACAGCTTTCCCCCGATTACCGTATTAATCCCTCATTCCATGTGTCTCTCCTCAGGCCGGTGGTGGCTGGTCCACTCCAGGAGTCTGAGGTGCGGGAGGTTCCTCCGCCCCCTCTGGACATCGAGGGGGCCCCGGCGTATGCAGTTCGATCCATACTTGATTCGAGGCGTCGGGCGAGGGGCCTTCAGTACCTTCTGGAGTGGGATGGGTATGGGCCGGAAGAGAGATGCTGGGTGCCGTTGGAGGACGTGTTAGACCCGTCGATGCTGCGGGAGTTCCACCATCTCCATCTGGATCTCCCTGTGCCTCGCCCTCCGGGTCGTCCCCGAGTCCGGTGTCGGCCTGCTGCTGGAGCCGCGCGTCAAGGGGGGGTACTGTTACAACTTCCGCCGAAGTCGGTCCCTCTCCTTGTTCGGGTGGCGTTCGGCGGTCGACGTCACCGGTCTTCAAGCCATCGCCGATCCACCTTTAATTTTCCATTTGTTTTGTCTTTGTTTTCTACACACCTGGTTTCATTCCCCAATTACATGTTCTTGTATTTAACCCTCTGTTTCCCCCATGTTTTTTGTGCATGATTGTTTCTATGTTCATTCGGTACGTTATGGCTGGTTTTTCGACGGGTGCTGTTTTCACCCATGCGTAATTAATTACCGTTTATTGTTGGTCAAGTGTATTGTTACCTTGTGCCTTTATTTTGAGTAAAGTACGTTGCTCACTCATTCTGCTCTCCTGCGCCTGACTTCATGCACCAGCTACATGCACCAGCTACTTACTTTCTCCAGCCCCACCATTTTGTAATAGGAAAACCCAACCGTCACTCGCTGCCAATATCCCCTCCAGCATTCCCACCTCATCCACAGACCCCTATTCCCGAATAGTGTTCTTTCGGGTCTTCCATATTGCTAATTTAGCTGCCCTTGACATAAAATTAAACAAATAACTACACACCTTTGACTAAACCTGTACTTTAGCCCTGTCAGAAGGTGGGTGTAGCTGGTGCATGAAGTCAGGCGCAGGAGAGCAGAATGAGTGAGCAAGTAAACACATCCAAGACAAAAGAATATCCCCAAACCCAAAGGCTTTCATTGTTTTGAACAAGTACTGGCGGTCCACACGGTCAAAGGCCTTCTCCTGATCCAAAGAAAGTAAACCCACATTCACATCAGACAGTTTACAAATGTCTAAAATATCTCTTATTAGAAACAAGTTATCAACAATAGAGCGGTCAGGTACACACTGGTGACCAAGTTACACATTGGGGGCCAACAGCCCCAGATACTCGTTCAAACTGTTTGAGAGACATTTAGATACAATTTTATATTCTTCACACAGCAATGCAGCAGGTCACCAATTATTAGAAGAGCCAAATCCCCCTTTTTTGGGAACAATGAAAGCACAGCACAATGACAGGATACAGGAAGAGAATACTCATGAAAAGATTCACACAACACTTCATAAAAATCCCCCCCTACAGACCCCCAAAAGTGCTTATGGAACTGAGATGGTAAACCATCGATGCCAGGGGCTCGGCCTGATGAGAGCTGCATAACTGCTGTGAACAGGAGCTGACCATCTTAAAAAATGTAGTTTTTTTAAACATCCACCTTGACCAATAAAACCCGACCCATGACAATCTCTGTTGTAGATTCCACAGTCACCCCTAAGCCTGAGGAAAAAAAATTGCCACCCCAGCACTGAATGGTAAATGGTAAATTGTCAGATGGCAATTTTATTAATTATTCAACAGTCTTATGGCTTGGGGGTAGAAGCTGTTAACCTCTATGGGCCACCTACTCAACAGCCAGTGTAATCCCGTGGCGCGTTATTCAAATTCCTCAAAAATCCTATTACTTCAATTTTTCAAACATATGACTATTTTACACCATTTTAAAGACAAGACTCTTGTTAATCTAACCACACTGTCCGATTTCAAAAAGGCTTTACAACGAAAGCAAAACATTAGATTATGTCAGCAGAGTACCTAGCCAGAAATAATCAGACACCCATTTTTCAAGCTAGCATATAATGTCACATAAACCCAAACCACAGCTAAATGTAGCACTAACCTTTGATGATCTTCATCAGATGACAACCCTAGGACATTATGTTATACAATACATGCATGTTTTGTTCAATCAAGTTCATATTTATATCAAAAACCAGCTTTTTACATTAGCATGTGACTAGCATTCCCACCGAACACTGCCGGTGAATTTACTAAATTACTCATGATAAACGTTCACAAAAAGCATAACAATTATTTTAAGAATTATAGATACAGAACTCCTCTATGCACTCGATATGTCCGATTTTAAAATAGCTTTTCGGTGAAAGCACATTTTGCAATATTCTCAGTAGATAGCCTGGCATCACAGGGCTAGCTATTTAGACACCCAGCAAGTTTAGCACTCACCAAAGTCAGATTTACTATAAGAAAAATGTTATTACCTTTGCTGTCTTCGTCAGAATGCACTCCCAGGACTTCTACTTCAATAACAAATGTTGGTTTGGTCCCAAATAATCCATTGTTATATCCAAATAGCGGCGTTTTGTTTGTGCGTTCAAGACACTATCCGAAAGGGTAAATAAGGGTGACGAGCATGGCGCAATTCATGACAAAAAAATTCTAAATATTCCATTACCGTACTTCGAAGCATGTCAACCGCTGTTTAAAATCAATTTTTATGCAATTTTTCTCATAAAAAAGAAGATAATATTCCGACCGGGAATCTGCGTTTAGGTAAACAGACGAAAGAAAATAAAGCATGGGGTCGACTCGGGCACGCGCCTAAGCCCATAGTACTCTGATCGGCCACTTGCCAAACGCGATAAAGTGTTTCAGCCAGAGGCTGCCTCTATATCGTTCAGCTCTTTCCCGGGCTCTGAGAGCCTATGGGAGCCGTAGGAAGTGTCACGTTATAGCAAAGATCCTCAGTCTTCAATAAAAAGAGCCAAGATGAAACACAACTTGTCAGACAGGCCACTTCCTGCATGGAATCTTCTCAGGTTTTGGCCTGCCATATGAGTTCTGTTATACTCACAGACACCATTCAAACAGTTTTAGAAACTTTAGGGTGTTTTCTATCCAAAGCCAATAATTATATGCATATTCTAGTTACTGGGCAGGAGTAGTAACCAGATTAAATCGGGTACGTTTTTTATCCGGCCGTGTCAATACTGCCCCCTAGCCCTAACAGGTTAAGGAGCCTTTTGGTTCCTAGACTTGGTTCTCCGGTACCACTTGCCGTGCGGTAGCAGAGAAAACAGTCTATAACTTGGGTGACTGGAGTCTGACAATTTTATGGGCTTTCCTCAGACACCGCCTATTGTATAGTTCCCGGAGGGTAGGAATCTTGGCCCCAGTGATGTACTGGGCTGTTCGCACTATCCTCTGTAGCGCCTTACGGTCAAATGCCGAGCAGTTGCCATACCAGGCAGTGATGCAACCGGCCAGGATGCTCTCGATTGGTGCAGCTGTAGAACCTTTTGAGGATCTGGGAACCCATGCCAAATCTTTTCAGTCTCCTGAGGGGGAAAAGGTTTTGTCGTGCCCTCTTCACGACTGTCTTGGTATGTTTGGACCATGATAGTTCGTTGGTGATGTGGACACCATGGAACTTGAAACTCTCGACCTGCTCCACTACAGCCCCTTCGATGTAAATGGGGGCCTGTTCGGCCCACCTTTTCCTGTAGTCCATGATCAGCTCCTTTGTCTTGCTCACATTGAGGGAGAGGTTGTTGTCCTGGCAACCTCCCTACAGGCTGTCTCATCATTGTCGGTGATCAGGCCTACCACTGTTGTGTCATCAGCAAACTTAAGGATGGTGTTGGGAGTCGTGTTTGGCCAGCCAGTCGTGGGTGAACAGGGAATACAGGAGGAAACTAAGTACACACCCCTGTGTTAAGGATCAGTGTGGCAGACATGTTGTTGCCTACTCTTACCACCTGGGGGCGGCCGTCAGGAAGTCCAGGATCCAGTTGCAGAGGGAGGTGTTTAGTCCCAGAGTCATTAGCTTAGTGAAGAGCTTCGTGGGCACTATGGTGTTGAATGCTGATCTGTAGTTAATGAACAGCATTATCACGTAGGTGTTCCTTTTGTCCAGGTGGTAAAGGGCAGTGTGGAGTGCGATTGAGATTGCATCATCTGTGGATCTGGCGGTATGCGAATTGGAATGGGTCTAGGTTGTCCGGGAGGATGCTGTTGTGAGCCATGACCAGTCTTTCAAAGCACTTCATGGCTACTGACGTGAGTGCCACAAGGCGGTAATCATTGAGGCAGGTCACCTTCACATCCTTGGGCACAGGGACTATGGTGGTCTGCTTGAAACATGTAGATATTACAGACTTGGTCAGGGAGAGGTTGAAAATGTCAGTGAAGACACTTGACAGTTGGCCCGCGCATGCTTTGAGTACACGTCCTGGTAATCCATCTAGCCTATTGGCTTTGTGACTGTTGATCAGTTTAAAGGTTTCGTTCAAATCGGCTACCGAGAGCGTTATCACACAGTCATTCAGAACAGCTGGTGCTCTCGAGCATGCTTCAATGTTGCTTGCCTCGAAGCGAGCATAAAAGGAATTTTGGTCGTCTGGTAGGCTTGCGTCACTGGGCAGCTCGCGTCTGGGTTTCCCTTTGTAGTCCGTAATAGTTTTCAAGCCCTGCCACATCGGACGAGCGTCAGAGCCGGTAGGATTCAATCTTAATCCACATCATTGGGCCCAGGCGTTACGACGACCACCTGCGCCCCTCCCTCCGCCTTCTCCTTTCAGGGCAAGCATGTCGCTTATGGCCAACATCCCCACACTCAAACCACCGTTGACTACCCGTACCAGCATAAGCCATATACAGTCTGTTGTCAAACTTGACTTTGAACAATAACTCCAAAGTCATCTCCGGTGAGTCCAAAAACATAAACACCTGTCGCCGAAACGACATAACCTGTTTCAAAGCTGGTTGTTTGCAACTCAACGGGACAATCTTAATTGAACCTGCAAACTTCCCTAACTGCAATAACTCGCGCTCCAATAGCTCATTGGGAATAAACGGCGGTACATTCGAAATCGTTTCCCTAGTTGACGGAGAAAAAAGCGGCGTAACTTCAATAAACACACCTTTAAGAAGTACGCCATGCTCAACCATACGATTAACAAGACGCTCTTCTTTAAGAAAAAACACCACCGATTTATTCATCCGCGACGCATAAGCAACATTCTCATAGCCTACCTTCCCTCCTACGGAAACCAGAAGCTCCTCCATAGTGACATCAGTAACATACCTAAAGCCGTGCCGAAGTGACAGGGACGGTGTCCTCATGTGGGTCGCCATCCCCGCCAAAGCCAGGGGAATTTCGACAAGAAAAACAATATACTTAATATACTCAATTTCGACAAGAAAAACAATATTCTACCACAACAAATAAATAAAATAAATAATCACCTTAATCATGCATAGTAAAAGGAAAACCACCAAGAAAAGTAAAACAAGAAGGAAAAAACAGGCGATCTAACTCCAGACAACACTCGCTCATACAATTCCCAGCATGACCAAAAAAACACTCCCAGCATGCCGAGAGAGAGAGAGAGAGAGAGAGAGAGAGAGTTGAGAGAGAGACGTACGGAAAAATATTCTGTGTCTCCATAGTCTCCAGCTTATGCCTTTATTGATGCATAATTACAATGATACCAGATGGGACACAGTGCAAATCAAATAACGACATATTTGCAGTCTTTTCATCAAAATGTCAATAAAAGTATCCCTATTGTCTGTCCATTGAGTAACATTGGCATCTTTTAATTATCTGAAACATCCACACATCTAAACTACTATGTATATTGAACAGAAATATAAGTGCAACATGTAAAGTGTTGGTCTCATGTTTCATGAGCTGAAATAACATTTTCCATCCGCACAAAAAGCTTGTTTCTCTCAAGTTGTGTGCACAAATTTCTTTACATCCCTGTTAGTGAGCATTTCTCGTTTGCCAAGATAATCCATCAACCTGACAGGTGAAGCATATCAAGAAGATGATTAAAGAGCATGATCATTACACAGGTGCACCTTGTACTGGGGACAATAAAAAGCCACTCTAAAATGCCACAGATGTCTTAAGTTTTGAGGGACCATGCAATTGGTGTGCTGACTGCAAGCATGTCCACTAGAGCTGTTGTCAGAGAATTGAACATGAATTTCTCTACCGTAAGCTGCCTCCAAAGTTGTTTTAGAGAATTTGGCAGTACGTCCAACCAGCCTCACAACCGCAGACCATGTGTAACCACGCCATCCCAGGACCTCCACATCTGACTTCTTCACCTGCGGGATCGTCTGAGACCAGCCACCCAGACGGCTGATAAAACTGAGGAGTATTTCTGTCTGTAATAAAGCCCCTTTGTGCAGAAACACTCATTATGATTGGCTGGGCCTGGCTCCCCAGTGGATGGGCCTATGCTCTCCCAGGCCCACCCATAACTGCGCCCCTGCCCAGTCATGTGAAATCCATAGATTAGGGCTAATTCATTTATTTCAATTGACTGATTTCCTTATATGAACTGTAAAATTGTTGAAATTGTTGCATGTTGCATTTATATTTTTGTTCAGTATACATCATTTGTGAATTGCATCACTTACGTGACTTTTTCAGTGATTGTATTGCATTGATGCCACACAGTTCACTGATCAGACAATCAAACTCTTACTAGTCTGTAAACCGCCAAATGTTCTGCATCCGTTTTTATGTAGAAGTTGACTTTAGAAATAATCCATCCAGAGAAGGCAGATACAGCCATATGCAAACGTATATGTTGCCCCCTCCAGCCCAGACTGATAAAGACCCACAGAGGGCTGTACTATCTGCTGCCTGTTATATTCACAGTGGATGACAAGGCAAGCACCTCCGGTCCTGCTGCAGATAGTGTCCTATTTCCAGTGCCATCTCCCCTTGGTCGCACTGTGGCAGACAGACCAGAACCTGCATTAAAAAATAACCAGAATAGAATATCAGTGGAGGTGAAACATGTCAGCAGGTGGATGCAGCCAGGGAAATATTGCATAATTTCATTAAGTGTGGAAGGGAATGGGAGCTTGTTTTATACACAGGCCAAATCTCCAATGCCTCTGTATTCCCCATGTACTGTAGTTCAATACTGAACTTTTGGCCAGAGTCATATACAAAGAAATAGGGCTCTGCCAACAGTAGTATAGGGAATATAAAGTCCTTGGAGACACAACCAGAAAAATAACATCAAAAGCTAAGACCAGCTTTGGGAGAATGGTACAGTGTGTGTGGGCGTCGGTGAATGTGTGAGAGTGAGTGCATGTGTGTCACCAGGCTCTTGTATGTACAGACCCCCAGGGTTCTCTCCTCTTCTGCTAATGAGATGCTCGACTAACGAACTGGAGTTTAACATCAGAGCAACGACATGTGAGGTTACACCTTGTTGCAATTATGGACATGTGATGAGGGACCCACATGCTTGAAAACGTACAATACCACATGCATCAAACATATGCTCCTGGCCTGGTCTCATTGGAGCCCACACAGGGTTGTCATTAAAAGTGAAGTTGTTAAATGTGGGGCTATCATTAAAGTGATAGTAAGTCAGCAGCTAAAAGTAGTGTTGCCTGGCTGGGTCAGCCATCAGGCTCTGTTCATATTAAACACAGTGCATTAAACGATCAACATCAGTGGAGGAGTAGATAATGTGGTGTAGAGAATATTTGGTGCTTAGCAGCGATCAAAGAAGTGGACGCCAGCCAGGCAACTAATGCAGAACTGGATCCAGATACGCTTTTTATCCTGTTGAAGTGGACAGATTTATAATTGCAGAGTGTAATGGATTTATGCTACTCAATAAAGTTCAGAGAGCATCCACTGCAGTATGCAGTGTGTAGTGTATGAAAGCAGAGCTACCCCCTCTTCTCTCCACCTTGGCCCCTCCGATCACATCCAATAGAGGTTTGCTAGGACCAGAGAGAAGCTCATTTAAGCTCCGTTTTCTTCTAACTCTAATAAATGTTTACCTCTATGATAACCCTGCTCTTATCTCTGCTCCTCTCATTATGCTATTTTGAATAATTTTTCCTCAGCCTTGAGAGAGGGGTTGTCCAGGTCAGTATACCTCTACGACCGTTTCATACCCACCTTCCATTACCAGATATGGTGCTGGAGCTATAAACATGCAGTGATATTCATCATTGTTATGATTGTGTGACAGGGTCGGCTCTCTCTGCCTGGGATGCAGGCTTGTAAAGAGCAGTCAGAGTGAACCGGACGTCTTTTATAAGGCTGTAATTGGCTAATTGGCAGGGGTGAGAACGCAGTGCTGTCTCGTGAATGGATGGCCAATAAGGTGTGTGTGTGTGTAGGGAGTGAGTATGTGTGTGTGTTCCCCAGGGTAAGCTCGAACCTATTAAGGGCTGTTTTCTGCTCCACCCTCATTGTTACAGTACCAGGTCCTGTGTGATTCATTCACCCTGTTTGTCTTCTTCCTCACAGCCCAGTAAACTATCAACCCAAATTGCCGACCGTTTTCCAAACTATAATTTGCCTGGGCATTGCTCGATGTTCACCTGCCCTTTTTCTGTATGCTTCTCTTTCCAGGGGCCCCTGTGTCTCCTTTGCTGCTTTCACAAGCGCAATAATAATAGCTCAAAGACCATTAGACCAATACATAATTTTTTCACTGTCAATCAGTTCTTTTATATATTGCATTAGCTTTTCCCAGTAGGGCTATGTGGAATGTAGATGGTAGAGAGGGCAAGCAGAGCTGTAAACAGCATGTCTTCCTGTCTAGATTATCTATGCTCCTTTTAGGCAGCGCTTAAGGCTTGTTTTGTTTAATAGAAGGCAGATTAATGAATGAAGGAGAGAGATCCACTAATGGAGCAGCGATCAGGAGATTGATATCAGAAAGGTCCCCGCCCTGCTGGCCTCCCTCCATTCTGATGAATTTACCTGTTTTTCTTCCTTTCTTTTTTTTGGTCTGTCAGTCCGGCAACAAGTAAACAAGAACATCACTCCACAACATGAAGCATCTCTAAAGAGCACAATGATCCTGTGGGTTTACTGTCTCGAGACCTTTTTATCTCAGACAATGGATGATAGAACGATAGAGTTCTGCTGCTTAGACAGGTACATTACTGTATATCCACCTCGTTTTTTAACGTTGCTATGGGCACAGTCAAACAAGTGATGGATTCGACTTCTGCTTTACCTCCCTACTGCAGTGCTCCGGTGGCAAACCTGCCAGAGTAAATTATTTGAAGGAGTCAATTTATAGAGTTTAAAAGTCAAGTAAACAAGTATAAGTGCATACGTGTAATTGTAAATTGATTGAACTTAAGTTCGCTAAAGTTAGCTAGACCGAGTTATTATGTTGTGATAATAACGTTAGTTGTTATAATAATGTTAGTTGTGTTGTGTCAGAGTTATGCGCCATCAACCAAGTTAATAACTACAATGATAACTTTAATGATGAAATATAGGCTACTTAACTATAAAATGTTGGTGAGAATCCGTACTAAAGGAACGTTTATGGTTCTACAGTCCTACACCTGTCAATCAACTGATCAACGCATCCTACTGCATGCTGCCTATTAATAAGGTGGTAACACAAGACCATTCATAGCTTTGGGACACAACATCGGGAGTCTGTGTATTGGTGTCCCAAAGCTAGACAGTTCAGTACTTTCAAGGTTCATTGTCATCGTGACAACTGCTCGCCTCCCTACCTCTGAGGAAGCACAGTTCCCGCTCAGCCCAGTCAAACCTGTTCGCTGCTCTGGCACCCCAATGGTGGAACAAGCTCCCTCACGACGCCAGGACAGCGGAGTCAATCACCACCTTCCGGAGACACCTGAAACCCCACCTCTTCAAGGAATACCTGGGATAGGATAAAGTAATCCTTCTAACCCCCCCCTTAAAAGATTTAGATGCACTATTGTAAAGTGGTTGTTCCACTGGATATTATAAGGTGAATGCACCAATTTGTAAGTCGCTCTGGATAAGAGTGTCTGCTAAATGACTTAAATGTAAATGTTAAATGTAAATAACACTTCAATGTACATGTAGGCCTAATAAAAATGATTTAGTAACTCGTATTTAAATGTAGTAATTTAACAACAAACATTGTTTAGCATATTTTACAGCATGTCATTGCCTCCTTGCTCAAGTGGTTTGGAAGTGATTTCCATTTTTCGAAAAAAAAAGTCTGTCCTGTGCTATTCGCAATGCATCAATGCAACAATGTTATCATAAGTGATCACACATATGCACTTTCTCTACTCAACTTTCCCCAACAAGCATTTTCAATGCTGTAGCCTAGGACTGTTTTACATTCAGCGATTAGCAAGAGGAAGCCTGCTTCTTTCCCCGATTAGTCTATTAGGCCTACTATTAAAAAAAATCCTGGGATTTCACGAAAAGAGGCTTGCATAGCCTATAGACTATTTTGCACGGGAACAGCTGGAAGAGAGAGCCTAGTGATGTGTAGCTGAAATAAGAAGTTAAATATTAGCTAGATATTACGCCATTCATGAGCTAAATATTAGGGCTATAGGCTAAATATGTATCTGTCAAAGTCCAAGAAAAATATGTTTACAGATTATAAAATGAAAGATCTGTAGTGCATTCCTTCCTCTGTGGTCCCCGGGCATGCAATGCTCCGATTAGGCCAACATAGACAATAAAAATACTATAACAGGGCTACAACAACAAAGTGCAATGAGGATTTTATTATTGGTATCAAGTCAGTACACAATTAGGTTATTTTCCGTAGGCTGTAAACTGCAGTGATGTAGGCTAATTTGAATAACCTCTCAAACGTCCTGTAATGGCTCAAACATCCTGTTAGGCATACAGCCTAGGCCTGACTATGCAACCATTTGGATCAGTTTTGGTCTATTCTTGACAGTCCAGAATTGTACATCAGCAGGCCACTCATATAGTGTATTTTGTCAGGATGTAGCCTATCATTGTAAATATAGTCATACTGTAGGAAAATATGGGCTTCTCCTTTCCAACTCCCCATTCTTAATGGTGTAGCCTATTTTATATTCAGCAAGGAAGAGCAAGCGTGCCTTTCTCCTTCAATTGTCTTTTAGTAGGATAAAGAAAATAAGTTGAAATAAATGTCCAACAAGCTTTTGTGGTCTGGATTTTCCTTGGACTCCACAAGATTTAATAGAAGTAGCCATGGCAGCACAGAGGCCAGATGCATAATTGCGCAACATAACAATGAAGACAGACAGGCTCGAGATATAACCTAAGTTATATATGGGAAGGCAGGTAGCCTAGAGGTTATAGCGTTGGACTAGTAACCGAAAGGCTGCAAGATCAAATCCCAGAGCTGACAAGGTAAAAATCTGTTGTTCTGCCCCTGAACAAGGCAGTTAACCCAATGTTCCTAGGCTGTCATTGAAACTGACTTGCCTAGTAAAATAAAAGTCAGAAGCACATGCATGTTAGTCCATAATTCATAGGCTTAATACTGCAGTGAATATATTCAGTTGATTTAAAGAGCAAAATTTAAAAAAGTTATCAGATAATGAAATCATAGGTAGCCTACACTATGTGACCTTCCTCCCAGTCTTCGGGTAGGCCTACACAGCTCGCAAAGCTACACTATTGTTTCAGTTTTTTAGGGACAAGAAATGTATCCTACCTACAACAACACAATGTAATGAACAATGTTATTGTTGCTTTCAAGTGAGTACAAAACTCTAGTCTATGCTGTAAACTGCAGTGAACAGCCTATGTCATTTAAATAATGGCTCAAAAGCCTGCATTTTGAATGCATATTCATTTCAAAATAACTGCATCTCGACTGCCTGACTGGGCAACCATTTTGATCAGTTATGGAGTTTTCTCGGCATTTTAGCCTAGAAGGACCAGGCACATCAAGGTCGATGTCCGCACCCCCGAGAAAATCTAATTAGCATAATTAAAAAATACCCATTAAACATCTGTCAGTTTAAGCTACAAATGCACTATATATGCAAAAGTATGTGGACACCCCTTCAAATTAGTGGCTTTGGCTATTTCAGCCACACCCGTAGCTGACAGGTGTATAAAATCGAGCACACCGCCATGCAATCTCCATAGATATATTGGCAGTGGAATGGACTTACTGAAGAACTCAGTGACTTTCAACATGCCACCTTTCCAACAAGTCAGTTCGACATATTTCTGCCCTGTTAGAGCTGCCTGGTCAACTGTAAGTGCTGTTATTGTGAAGTGGAAATGTCTAGGAGCAACAATGGCTCAGCCATGAAGTGGTATGCTACACAAGCTCATAGAACGGGACCGCCGAGTGCTGAAGCGTGTAGCGTGTAAAACTTGTCTGTCCTCGGTTGTAACACTCACTCCCGAGTTCCAAACTGCCTCTGGAAGCAACGTCAGCACCATAACTTTTCACCGGGAGCTTCATGAAATAGGTTTCCATGGCCGAGCAGCCGCACACAAGCCTAAGACCACCATGCGCAAAGCCAAGCATCGGCTGAAGTGGTGTAAAGCTCGCTGCTATTGGACTCTGGAGCAGTAGAAATCCGTTATCTGGAGTGATGATTCACACTTCACCATCTGTCAGTCCGTCTGTGTTTGGCAAATGCCAGATGAACGCTACCTGCCCCAATGCCTACTGCCAACTGTAAAGTTTGCTGGAGGAGGAATAATGGTCTGGGTTTGTTTTTCATGGTTCAGGCAAGGACCCTTAAGTTCCTGTGAAGGGAAAACTTAATGCTACAGCATGACATTCTAGACAATTCTGTACTTTGGGGTAGGCCCTTTCCTGTTTCAGCATGACAATGCCACGATGTGCAAAGCGAGATCCATACAGAAATGGTTTATCGAGATTGGTGAGGAAGAACTTGACTGGCCTGCAAAGAACCCTGACCACAACCCCATCGAACACCTTTGGGATGAATAGGAATGCCGACTGCGAGCCAGGCCTAATCGGCCAACATCAGTTCCTGACCTCACTAATGCTCTTGTGGCTGAATGGAAGCATCAATGTCCCAACATCTAGTGGAAAGCCTTCCCAGAAGAAGGCTGTTATAGCAGCAAAGAGGGGACCAACTCCATATTAATGCGCATGATTTTGGAATGAGAAGTTCGATGAGCAGGTGTTCACATACTTTTGGTAATGTAGTGTATCAGTTTTTTTTGCATTGGATGCATCTCAATCCACCGCATCCTCCTATGTCGCACTTCCGCTTCTGTGGTGAATGGTGACAGAGCTAGCACTATGCTTGTCAGACCATGAAACCTCCAGAAAATATGTCTTCTCACAAGATCGGCTGTAGCTTCGGAATGGTTTAGCCTAATAACTATAATGACCCTTATATAGAAAGATGGGACTCTCACGAACACATAGATGTTGGTTATCTTGCACTACGATGCCCACAGGCCTCACAAGAATGAATGGAAATACATATAGGGACTGTTTTGTGCCGAAATTAATGAGTTAAATACATTTTATGGATTATGTCAAGATGTATCAGATAGGCCTCCCTAGTGGCACAGTGGTCTAAAGTGCTAGCTGTGCCAGTAGAGATCCTGGTTCGAGTCCAGGCTCTGTCGCAGCCGGTCGCGACTGGGAGACCCATGGGGAAGCGCACAATTGGCCCAGCATTTGGCCGGCAGGGAAGTCCTTGTCTCATCGTGCTCTAGCGACTCCTGTGGCAGGCAGGGCACATGCACGCTAACACGGTTGCCAAGTGTACGGTGTTTCCTCAGACACATTGGTGTGGCTGGCTTCCGGGTTAAGCGGGCATTGTGTCAAGAAGTAGTGCAGCTTGGTTGGGTTGTGTTTCAGAGGATGCACGGCTCTCTACCTTTGCCTCTTCCGAGTCCGTACGGGAGTTGCGGTGATTAGACAAGACTGTAACTACCAATTGGATACCACAAAATTGGGGAGTAAATGGTTAAAAGTTACAAATAAAAATTAAAACAGAGCAGTATCAGTTAACAGAAACATGCAAATGCATG
Organism: Salmo salar; assembly: GCF_965601325.2. Lineage (NCBI taxonomy): Eukaryota > Metazoa > Chordata > Actinopteri > Salmoniformes > Salmonidae > Salmo > Salmo salar. Next base: position 20,202,473 of record NC_138313.1, read on the forward strand.
GATTTGTAGTGGCGCTCATATGAAATATGATCATGCACGAAGCGGAGGAAGTTATATCCATAGTTTCCGCGTTTGGCTTCTGTGTTTTTAAGGTGTTTGAAAATGAGGTGGATAAATGCGGTATGGTTCAAGGCAAAAGAAGAAAACACCAGTGTGTGCCAGTATTTGTCAGATTAAGGGTTCAAGAACACTTCCCCAGACAGAGGTAATCTTCCAACCTTTCACACATAATGACCACCTATAGCCTTTAATTAGAGATCTATGAGGGTTTAACCCAGGACCCAGCATCTCTGGTTCACATGGTTTTGCTCTTCATATCCCCCTGTGGTATGTGATGGGAGGTGGGTGAGGTGTTGTGACTCTGCAGGTGAGAAGAGTGGAGAGGCCAGGCTGAGACCTATAGGCTGTGTTAGAGAGAGAGGAGAGGAGGGAGCATGTTGAGACGGCCCTGAACACAGAGAGCTTGGCATGAATTAGCCAGCCTTATTAAAATAGAGTGGGAGCACAGTGTGTGTGGTACACAAAGCAGACCAGACCAGTGTTTTTTCATGTGCCATGGAAACAGGTTCCCTTTACTACTCAACGAGAAATCAATTATTAATTGCTTTGTGTTAATGCATATTATCTGGGGTTATCCGCTCTCTGCTTTACATAGGGAATGTTATAAGTGTACAGTAATTGCAAAAACATACTTTTTTGGGGTTGCCATGGACATCCATTAGGGAATTCCAATGCAAATCAGGGGGTCTGTCTCACTTTATAATGCAGTCAGAATGTATGCACATTAGCAAAAATCACAGTAAAATGCGAGCTGCACAATTGGTATAATGAATTCAGTGTGTGCTGTGTGTGTGTATGTGTGAAGGTACAAACAGTGAAATCAATGCCAGTGTTGATCGAAACAGCATTGTGCAGGGCTAGAGGGGACAACTGGGGGTTTGTAATGTATCCCCTCACACTCCGGCCTAACAACTAAATCTATTAATGAAACGGGTTAAACAGGCAAAAAGTAATTGTCCGATTCCTCAGTGAGCTCTTAAGCATCTGTAGGATCACGCCTCGACAAACACAATCAGTAACATTACACTCAGTGCACACGGCCACGGTAGTTCTTAATCACTTGAGGAATGATTATGAATTTACAAAAGTCAGTCAGAGACTCTCAGGTGTGTCTTTAAGGCAGGCTTCTGGGCTGGTAGGGGCAGTTAAACTAATTTGAAAGCAGTTTATCAACTTGTCAATTACAGGCCCATTGTAAAAAGGACTTGTCCGTTAGACGGGCAACATCACTGAATGTTTCTGATGGGACTCTGTCATTGTTAGGATAGACAGAGTTCTTGGCTCATTTGACTCTGTTTTCCCATGGAATGTTTGTTGCGATATGAGAATGTGTTATATTTATTCAACATACATGGTGTCATGACGTTGGCCTGTGGGTAAGGTTTATGACCCCCCCATAAATACCTTTCTCCCTTCCCCTCTCCTTCTGACCGTACTGAAGGACTGCTGTCCTGTTAAATATAGAGAGTCTGGGAACATCAAACACATGGGGAAAGGAACCATATTTTGGTAATAAAACCAGTTGGAAATATGCTTTGGAACGTAATGAGTATGGATGTCAGTTTGGTTGTCATCTGAGACATTATGACTGATGACAGGACGACATAAACTGTACCTGGGAAAGTATACACCCTCTAGTTATCAGAGTCACATGGAATTGTTATACAATTGAAATATTTGATATTGAAATTGTTTGTTAGAAAATTAAATGTAATCTTAGCTTCCAAATGAGAGAATTGGGTTTTCATAAGGAAAGAGCCCTGCTTGATCAGTGGCCCACCCCTGGGAAGAGACAGGGGTTATAAACGATGAAACACATCCTTCCCCCTCTCCACTATATAAGCCTTTGATGAAAAGATAACCACATGCTCCAGTACGTGAGGTCTGCAGCCTCTACGTTAGAAGGACACACGTCAAGTACAGAACTAAGCCAACCTCGGCATGAGCTTTGGTGGCGAATGGTATGAACTTTGAACTTATTCACTACAGAAGTGATACTTCCTAGCCATTGAGTTAGCAGCGGCCGCTGTAGACGGGTGCTAAGAAAGGACGGACGACGGATCCTGTCTAACAAACTGACGAAGATACCACCACGTATCCAATTTACCACCAGAGACATTCTTCCGAGGACAGGAAGATCTGTTGGCCAACCCGGCCAGCATCTACGACCAATATACCGAAGCGCAGCTCAGAGTAAATATTTATTGCATTTTCCTTTTCCAAATGGGCGGTAATTTAGTAATGCATAAGATAATGTATTTACGATAGCATAGCTGCTGTTTCTTTGTTCCTAAGTCTTCCCGCTCTTTCATTCAAGCCCAACCCCCTTTCCTTGTTCAACCAGCCATCATACAGGTTCCGTCCACCAGGGACGTTTTCTGTATGACATCATTTGCATTCTGTGTATATGTAATTCTGTGTGATTAGTTTAGGTATTTAGTAAATAAATGATTAAACCCAATTTTGTATTGCTGATTCAACCTGTTAGCCAGGGTTCGTGAAGATAGCCAAGAATTTACAACTTTCATTATGAGACTGAAAATAAGGTAAGGGTTAATATTGACTGCTATCGATGTAAAATATAAATAGGTCTTTAAGAGTTTATTCGGAAGATAACGGCTCTATAAACACTCTTCCGTGGTGTCCCGACTTTCTAGTTAATTACATTTACATGATTAGTTTAATCAGGTAATATTAATTACAGAGAAAGAATTTTATAGGTTAGCATGTCATATCACTTAATCCGGCATAGCCAAAGACACGACAATGGTAATTCGTAAATAATAAATACAGTTATTAAAGAAACTGATGATTTGAATGTTCCACGTTTTCTTTATTGAAAGTGGGGGTACACAGCTTGTTAGAGAGGCACATGTCACACCCTGATCTGTTTCACCTGTCCTTGTGCTTGTCTCCACCCCCCTCCAGGTGTCACCCATCTTCCCCATTATCCCCTGGGTACTTACACCTGTGTTCTCTGTTTGTCTGTAGCCATATCGTCTTGTTTGTCAAGTCAACCAGCGTTTTGTCTCTACTCCTGCTTTTCCCCATTCTCTCTTGTTCTCGCTCTCTGGATTACAGACCTCTGCCTGACTTGACCCTGAGCCTGCCTGCCGTCCTGTGCCGTTGCCACTACTCTGGATTATCAGCCCCTGCCTGCCTTGACCTGTTGTTTGCCTGCCCCTGTTGCTGTAATAAACATTGTTACTTCAACACAGTCTGCATTTGGGTCTTAGATGAAACGTGATAGGCACACATAAGGCATCAAAATAAGAGGGAAGATCAGATTCTCCTCTGACATTTAATCTGACAGTCAACAGCCCGTGCATGATTTGCAGTACTCTATCGGTTATGACCCTTTAGTGCCTTCATAAAATATTCACACCCCTTGACTTTTTCCACATGTTGTTGTGCTGCAGCCTGAATTTAAAATTAATTAAATAGAGATTGTGTTTTGTCACTGGCCCACAACACCCTGTTATGTCAAAGTGGAATTATGTGTTTAGACATTTCTACAAATGAATAAAAAATAAAAAAGTAACCCCTTTGTTATGGCAAGTCTAAATAAGTTCTGGAATAAAAATGTTCTTAACAAGTCACAGAATAAGTTGCATGGACTCACTTTGTGTGCAATAACAGTGTTTAACATAATTTTTTTAATGACCTCATCTCTATACCCCACACATACAATCATATGAAAGGTCCATGAGTCGAGCAGTGAATTTCAAACACAGATTCAACCACAAAGACCAGGGAGGTTTTCTAATGCCTTGCAAAGAAGGGCACATATTGGTAGATTTGTAAAAATACAAAAAAGCAGACACTGAATATCCCTTTGAGCATGGTGAAGTTATTAATTACACTTTGGATAGAGTAACAATACCCAGTCACTACAAAGATACAGGCGTCCTTCCTAACTCAGCTGCCGGAGAGGAAGGAAACCGCTCAGGGATTTCACTATGAGGCCAATGTTGACTTTAAAACAGTTACAGAGTTTAATGGCTGTGATAGTAGAACACTGAGGATGGATCAACAACATTGTAGTTACTCCACAACACTAGCCTAATTGACAGAGTGAAAAGAAGGAAGCCTGTACATAATACAAATATTCCAAAACATGCATCTTGTTTGCAAGAAGGTGCTAAAGTAATACTGCAAAACGTGGCAAAGCAATTAACCTTTTGTCCTGAGTAGAAAATGTTATGTTAGGGGCAAAACCAATACAACACAGTACTGCGTACCATTCTCCATATTTTCAAGCACAGTGGTTGCTGCATCATCTTATGGGTATGCTTGTATTTGTTAAAGGACTGGGGAGATTTTCAGGATCAAAAGAAATTGAATGGCACAGTCACCAGACACTGAGAAATTAATGAACCTTTCAGGAGGATAATAACCTAAAACACAAGGCCAAATCTACACTGGAGTTGCTTACCAAGAAGACAGTGAATGTACCTGAGTGACCGAGTTACAGTTTTGACTTAAATCTACTTGAATATCTATGGCAAGATTTGAAAATGTTTGTCTAGCAATGATCAACCACCAATTTGACAGAGCTTGAAAAAATAATGTTATTGGCAAATGTCACACAATCCAGGTGTGGAAAGCTCTTAACTTCTTTGGGATAGGGGGCAGTATTTTCACGGCCGGATAAAAAACGTACCCTATTTAATCTGGTTACTACTCCTGCCCAGAAACTAGAATATGCATATAATTAGTATATTTGGATTTGGATAGAAAACACTCTAAAGTTTCTAAAATTGTTTGAATGGTGTCTGTGAGTATAACAGAACTCATATGGCAGGCCAAAACCTGAGAAGATTCCATGCAGGAAGTGCCCTGTCTGACAATTTGTTGTCCTTCTGTTGCATCTCTATCGACATTTCAGCATCTGTGCTGTAACGTGACACTTTCTAAGGCTTCCATTGGCTCTCTAAAGCCACCAGAAAGTGGCATGGGGTGTCTGCTGTCTCTGGGCAAAGTAATAATAATAAAAATTGATTTAAAAAAAACGTTTGACATGCTTCTAAGTACGGTAATGGAATATTTAGTCACGAAATGCGCTCGCGCGTTACCCTTCGGATAGTGACCTGAACGCACGAACAAAACGGAGGTATTTGGATATAACTATGGATTATTTGGAAGAAAAACAACATTTGTTGTTGAAGTAGAAGTCCTGGGTGTGCATTCTGACAAAGAACAGCAAAGGTAATCCAATTTTTCTCATAGTAATTCTGAGTTTAGGTGACCCCGAAGTTGGCGGATGTCAAAATAGCTAGCCGTGATGGCCGAGCTAAGTACTCAGAATATTGCAAAATGTGCTTTTGCCGAAAAGCTATTTTAAAATCGGACATAGCGATTGCATAAAGGAGTTCTGTATCTATAATTCTTAAAATAATTATGTATTTTCTCAACGTTTATGATGAGTAATTTAGTAAATTCACCGGAAGTTTTCGGTGGGTATGCTAGTTCTGAACATCACATGCTAATGTAAAAAGCAGTTTTTTTATATAAATATGAACTTGATTGAACAAAACATGCATGTATTGTAACCTCTTACATCTAGACGTTCCGCTAGCGGAACACCTGCTCCAATAGCCAATGATGGGCGTGGCGCGAATTCCTCAAAAATACAAAAACTTCAATTTTTCAAACATATGACTATTTTACACCATTTTAAAGACAAGACTCTCGTTAATCTAACCACACTGTCCGATTTCAAAAAGGCTTTACAACGAAAACAAAACATTAGATTATGTCAGCAGAGTACCAAGCCAGAAATAATGAGACACCCATTTTTCAAGCTAGCATATAATGTCACATAAACCCAAACCACAGCTAAATGCAGCACTAACCTTTGATGATCTTCATCAGATGACACCCCTAGGACATTATGTTATACAATACATGCATGTTTTGTTCAATCACGTTCATATTTATATCAAAAAACAGCTTTTTACATTAGCATGTGACGTTCAGAACTAGCATACCCCCCGCAAACTTCCGGTGAATTTACTAAATTACTCACGATAAACGTTCACAAAAAAACATAACAATTATTTTAAGAATTATAGATACAGAACTCCTCTATGCACTCGCTATGTCCGATTTTAAAATAGCTTTTCGGTGAAAGCACATTTTGCAATATTCTCAGTAGATAGCCCGGCATCACAGGGCTAGCTATTTAGACACCCAGCAAGTTTAGCACTCACCAAAGTCAGATTTACTATAAGAAAAATGTTATTACCTTTGCTGTTCTTCGTCAGAATGCACTCCCAGGACTTCTCCTTCAATAACAAATGTTGGTTTGGTCCCAAATAATCCATTGTTATATCCAAATAGCGGCGTTTTGTTCGTGCGTTCAAGACACTATCCGAATGGTAAAGAAGGGTGACGAGCACGACGCATTTCCTGACAAAATATTTCTAAATATTCCATTACCGTACTTCGAAGCATTTCAACCGCTGTTTAAAATCAATTTTTATGCCATTTTTCTCGTAAAAAAGCGATAATATTCCGACCGGGAATCTGCATTTAGGTAAAAAGACGAAAGAAAATAAAGCATGGGGTCGACTCGTGCACGCGCCTAAGCCCATTGTCCTCTGATCGGCCACTTACCAAAGGTGATAATGTGTTTCAGCCAGAGGCTGCCTCGATATCATTCAGCTTTTTCCCGGGTTCTGAGAGCCTATGGGAGCCGTAGGAAGTGTCACGTTACAGCAAAGATCCTCAGTCTTCAATAAAAAGAGCCAAGATGAACAAGAACTTGTCAGACAGGTCACTTCCTGTATGTAAAGCCTTTTTGAAATCGGACAGTGTGGTTAGATTAACGAGAGTCTTGTCTTTAAATAGCTGTAAAATAGTCATATGTTTGAGAAATTGAAGTAATAGGATTTTTAAGGTTTTGAAAATCGCGCCACAGGCTTCAAGTGGCTGTTACGTAGGTGGGACGAATTCGTCCCGCCTAGCCCAGAGAGGTTAACCGTGATGTCATTGGGGCCCTGGTAGTCAATGCACGGGCGAAGGGTTTTGTCCTTCTTCTCCACAAAGAAGAACCCTGTGCCTGGCGGGGGAGGCAGAAGGACGGATACACCCTACAGCCGGGAAGTCCTCGATGTAAGTCTCCATAGCATTGGTCTCCGGACCCAACAGCGAATACAGTCATCCCCAAGGTGGTGTGGTTGCCGGGAGAAGGTCAATCTCGCAGACCTGTGGGCCTCTGGGAGGTTTTCAGTGAGGTCCTGGTACCCTGCGGGATTGGCCGAGAAGTCTGGGGCAACGTTCGAGCCCACCGGATGACAGCCCATGATGGCATCAGCAGTCCAGTTGAGGAGAGGATTGTGTCGCTGGAGCCAAGATAATCCCAATTCCACTGAAACCTGAGGAAACTTAACCTGTTGGGGCTAGGGGGCAGTATTTTCACGGCTGGATAAAAAAACGTACCCGATTTCATCTGGTTACTAATCCTACCCAGTAACTAGAATATGCATATACTTATTATATATGGATAGAAAACACCCTAAAGTTTCTAAAACTGTTTGAATGGTGTCTGTGAGTATAACAGAACTCATTTGGCAGGCAAAACCCTGAGACATTTTCTGACAGGAAGTGGATACCTGATGTGTTGAATTACCTTTAAGCCTATGCCATTGAAACACACAGGGGTTGATTAATGTTTTGGCACTTCCTATTGCTTCCACTAGATGTCACCAGCCTTTACAAAGTGTTTTGAGTCTTTTACTGTGAGATCTGACCGAACAAGAGCCATGGAACGGTGATGGCCGATTAGACTCTGGCACGCGAGTTCATGTTGGGTACCCTCGTTCCAATACGTTATAAAAGAGAATGCATTCGTCCACCTTGAATATTATTCATGTTCTGGTTAAAAAAGGCACTAATGATTTATGCTATACAACGTTTGACATGTTTGAACGAACGGAAATATATTTTTTCCCCTCGTTCATGACGAGAAGTCCGGCTGGCTTAGATCATGTGCTAACAACACGGAGCTTTTTGGATATAAATGATGAGCTTTTTTGAACAAAACTACATTCGTTATGGACCTGGGATTTCGGGAAGTGACATCTGATGAAGAGAATCAAAGGTAATGGATTATTTACATAGTATTTTCGATTTTAGATCTCTCCAACATGGCCGTTTGTCTGTATAGCAAAGCATATTTTTCTGGGCGCAGTGCTCAGATTATTGCAAAGTGTGATTTCCCAGTAAGGTTATTTTTAAATCTGGCAAGTTGATTGCGTTCAAGAGATGTAAATCTATAATTCTTTAAATGACAATATAATATTTTACCAATGTTTTCTAATTTTAATTATTTAATTTGTGGTGCTGACTTGACTGCCGGTTATTGGAGGGAAACGATTTCCTCAACATCAATGCCATAGTAAAACGCTGTTTTTGGATATAAATATGAACTTGATAGAACTAAAAATGCATGCATTGTCTAACATAATGTCCTAGGAGTGTCATCTGATGGAGATTGTAAAAGGTTAGTGCATCATTTTAGCTGGTTTTATGGTTTGGTGACGCCCGTCTTTGAATTGACAAAACATTACACACAGCTATTGTCAATGTACTCTCCTAACATAATCTAACGTTATGCTTTCGCCGTAAAACCTTTTTGAAATCGGACAACGTGGTTAGATTAAGGAGATGTTTATCTTTCAAAGGGTGTAAGATAGTTGTATGTTTGAAAAATGTGAATTTTGACATTTATTTGGTTTCAAATTTGCCGCTCTTGAAATGCACCTGCTGTTGATAGGGTGCACCACGGGTGGCACGCTAGCGTCCCACATAGCCCCAAGAAGTTAATAAGCATGAATTGGATAGCCTCGCTGTGGTTCCCTGACACTCGTAGGTTGATGGGGGTGACCCTGCCTATGGAGCGCCCGTCCAGCGCTCTCACATCCATGGGAATGGAGAGGGGTTGAGTGGGGATGCCCAGCTCGGACACCAGGGTGGAGTTCATAAAACTCTCATCGGCCCCAGGGTCGATGAGTAACCGGAGAGATTTCGACTGGTTCCCCCACAGCAGGGTGGCATGGAGAGGGGTGCGAGTAAAGGGAGAGGGAAAGTTCTCCTTATGGTCCACCAGAGTACTCGCCCCTACCGGTGAGCCTGGTCTTTTAATGGACAGGAGGACACGAAATGACAAGTAGTCCCGCATTACAGGCAACTCTTCGTGTTAAGCCTGCATAAACATTCAGTTGAGACAACCTAGCTCTGCCTAGTTGTATCAGCTTGGGAAGAGGCGAATCAGCAGACTTTGGAGACTCTCTGGGGAACTCTTGGCAGTCTGGGATTTTCTTGGAAATGGAGACGTCGGGGACTTCCGGGATGCCTCGGAGGCAAGGTGGAATCCGTGGAGGGGCGGGTGGAATCGGACCTCCTCTACTTCTTACATTCCTGTAGCCGCCCATCGATCCGGATGTTCAAGGCGATGATCGAGTCAAGATCCCTCGTTAGTTCCCAGGCTAGTAGCTCGTCCTTAACTTCCTCTGATAATCCGTGCAGGAACGTGTGGAACAGCAATTCTGGGTTCCAGGCACTCTCAGCCGCCAACGTGTGGAAATCCACTGCATAGACTGCCACACTGCGGGAGTCTTTGCCCGAAGCTGGAGTAACTTCTGGGCAGCGTCTCTCCCGGACCTTCTTCACTTCAGCCACAAACTGCTCCAGACTGAAGCATACGGCAGACTATTGTTCCCACACTGTCGTAGCCCAGGCGAGAGCCCTCCCGGACATCAGTATGATGGGGTACGCTATCTTTGAGCAGTCCAAGGGGAAAGAGGAGGGCTGCAGCTCGAAGATGAGGGAACACTTAGTGAGAAACGCCAACAGGTTCGCGACTCTCCAGCGAAGCGTTCCGGGGGAGGTAAGCAGGGTTCTCGGGAAGCCGGGGTGGCTGGGAGAGACACGCTGCTGACAGCTGGGTTACTGAGGGGCTGGGAGGTTACCGTCGTGGTAGGCTGCCTAACAGACAACCTGCGGAATTGCTCCAGCAATGTATTCAACTCGCGGACATGGCGTTCTGTCAAGGTCTGGAAACCTTCCATAATACCACGAAGCAACTCCTCGTGCCTTCCAATGGTGGCTCCTTGGGAGGAGATGGCATTGCGGAGCTGGTCCGAGTCTGCTGGGCCCGTCATGGCCAGTTCGTACTAATACGGCTCAGGAAAAGACACAGATGCAGACAGTGCGAATAATGGATATTTATTATAGGGGTAGGCAAAGGACAGGTCGAGGGCAGGCAGGGGTCGGTAGTCCAGGGCAGAGTCCGTAAGGTACAGAGCGGCAGGCAGGCTCAGGGTTGGGGGCAGGCAGAGGTCAGTAATCCAGGGCAGTGGCAAAAGGTACAGAATGGCAGGCAGGCTCAGGTTCAGGGCAGGCAGAATGATCAAAAACCTGGGAAACTAGAAAACAGGGGCTCAAGGAAACAGGAGTAAGAAAAACACGCTGGTAGGCTTGACGAGACAAGATGAACTGGCAACAGACACAGAGAACACAGGTATAAATGCACTGGAGATAATGGGGAAGATGGGCGACACCTGGAGGGGGGGGGGGTGAAGACAAGCACAAAGACAGGTGAAACAGATCAGGGTGTGACAGTAATCACCAATTGTGAATGAAGAACAGGGCAGAACATTCTATTCTATTGATCCATTCTATTTATAATCTTAAAATGATATGTACCCTATATCAGTCCACTGAATCAACGCAGTCTTATTAGTCTACTCTGGCCTACTTGGAGTAAGCTACACAGTGGGAGCGTGCGGAATTGTGCATGCTGAATATCTGGGAAAATATCCACATCAGGGCAGCAGGTGAGCGACTGTCTGAGAATATGGTGACGAGGCTTGTGGAACCTTAATGTCACCACAGACAATTTCTTCACTACACTGTCATTGACGAACAAGTTGCTTGCAAAGAAAACAAGTCTGACGGGCACCATGAACAAAGTGAGACAGGAGTGCCCTCCCTCTGTGCAAAATAAGGCACCTGAACAGCTGTTGTAATCCACAACAGTGCTGAAGAATGATAAGAGCATGGGACACAATAGGGACTTGATTTTCCACATTTTGTGACGTTACAGCCTTATTCTAAAACATTATTTTTTTAAATCTATACACAATACCACATAATGACAAAGCGAAATATCTTATTTGCCTAAGTATTCAGGAAGAACACAGTGGCCTCCATCATTCTTAAATGGAAGAAGTTTGGAACCACCAAGACTCTTTCTAGAGATGGCCGCCCGGCCAAACTTGAGCAATCGGGGGAGAACGGCCTTCGTCAGGGAGTTGACCAAGAAGCCGATGATCACTCTGACAGAGCTCTGCAGCACTCCACCAATCAGGCCTTTATGGTAAAGTGGCCAGAGGGAAGCCACTCTTCAGTAAAAGGCACATGACAGTCCGCTTGTAGTTTGCTAAAAGGTACCTAAAGGACTCTCAGACCATGAGAAACAAGATTCTCTGGTCTGATGAAACCAAGATTGAACTCTATGGCCTGAAACCTGGCACCATCCCTACGGTGAAGCATGGTGGTGGCATTATCATGCTGTGGAGATGTATTTCAGCGGCAGGGACTGGGAGACTAGTCAGGATCAAGGGAAAGATGAACAGAGCAAAGTACAGAGAGATCCTTGATGAAGGACCTCAGACTGAGGTGAAGGTTCACCTTCCAACAGGACAACAACCCTAAGCACACAGCCAAGACAACGCAGGAGTAGCTTTGGGACAAGTTTCTGAATGTCCTTGAGTGGCCCAGCCAGAGCCTGAACTTGAACCCAATAGAATATCTCTGGAAAGACCTGAAAATAGCTATGCAGCGGCACTCCCCATCCAACCTGACAAAGCTTGAGAGGGTCTGCAGATAAGAATGGGATAAAGTCCCCAAAAGCAGGTGTGCCAAGCTTGTAGCATCATACCCAAGAAGACTTGAGGCTGTAATCACTGCCAAAGGTGGTTCAACAAAGTACTGAGTAAAGGGTCTGAATACTTATAGTATGTAAATGTGATATTTCAGTTGTTGTTTTTTATTACATTTGCAAACATTTCTAAAAACCAGTTTTTGATTTGTCATTATGGGGTATTGTGTGTAGATTGATGAGGGGAAAACAACGATTGAATCCCTTTTAGAATAAGGCTGTAACGTAACAAAATGTGGAAAAAGTCAAGTGGTTTGAATACTTTCCGAATGCGCTATATGTTAAAGTGAGTCTATCAAATGAAAGTTACAAAAATTATTTTAACTGCTAGGACAAGAGATAACAGCTAAATCAAATCCAACTGATGCCATTGCATGAAGTGGCATACAAGCACCAGCTGACAATAATTTACTATTTTTGACTGCTGTCATGACACTTACTGTATATTAATTATAATGGCCCCTGAGTGACACAGCGGTCTAAGGAATTGTATCTCATTGCCAGCGGCGTCACTACAGACACCCTGGTTCGAATCCAGGCTGTATCACATCCAGCCGTGATTTGGAGTCCCATAGGGCGGCACACAATTGGCCCAGCGTCATCTGGGTTTCGCCGGTGTTGGCCGTCATTGTAAATAATAACTTTTTCATAACAGAATTGCTTAGTTAAATAAAGATTAAATCATAAAATAAAAATATATATAATGCCTTCATTGCTTTTGTGCTGAGATTCACTATTTATCAAGGCCACTTGGCAATTTTAATGATGTTTAGGCTACTGATGTTTTCATTATTTGAACACGCATCTTGACCATGTGTCTTGCTGGTTGGGGTATTTTGTCGTTATAAAAAGAAGCTGTTACAGTGTTCTATGACAAATGCTTTCTGTTTCATAGTTGCAGCAAAGGCAATCCACAAAGAAAATGTATTGAACACTTTACTTTTTTTTGTTTGTTTACATATCACCTAAAGTAACATAAACTATTGAAAATGCTATTGTGTTGTTTGAAATAATACAAAAAGTAGTATAATGTTACCCAAGGCCTTCATAAACACACCCAAATTATATTTTTTGCAATAGCATATATGAAATGTATTAATTTCACTGTTAGAATGTTGCAGTCAGAATGACTACTCATTAGCATGAAGGGGGCGGGGTCTGTTGAGGCCCAGCAGTTGTAGTGTTAATTACCTTCTGCCTTGTAATATATATTTCTGGAGTAAAATAAGTATTTGTCAGATATAATTCTGCTGTTGAAATTGCGTTTTGAGAGCGAGTGCAAGTGAAATTGTTAGACAACTATACAAAGTTTAATCTCTTGTTTTTAGCTCCTCATATGATCTCTGCTTGTTGGCTAACTAGCCACCTTGTAATTTACATAAAGAGTGAACAGATTAATCAGATGTGTGTGGCAATAGCTAACAAGTTATTATTCGGTTGCCACTAGATAAACTGGCTAAGCTAGCTAGCTGCAGTGTCAACCATGTAACGCCAGCACAGCATCCCTCCATTGCTCTATCTCAGTGTGTGTGTGTGTGTGTGTGTGTGTGTGTGTGTGTGTGTGTGTGTGTGTGTGTGTGTGTGTGTGTGTGTGTGTGTGTCTGTCTAAATGTCATTCTGTTTTTATGACAAGGCCTATAAGCACATTAGTCATACAGTGTATAATCTCGGTAAACAATGTGTGTCAAATAGCTAGCTATTGTTTTTTTTTACAGCTTGTAGTGGCACAAGTGTTTGATTATTTATTATTTACACGATTCTTACCTGAATACCTACCTTGATGTTTAATTCCGGGCTGAAATATGTCTTGATGATTTGCATACTTGTAACATGATTGAGTTGACTATGGCAATTTATATCTGCTCTGTTTGATTATTTATTACTTACCTGAATACCTACCTTGATGTTTAATTTCATGCTGAAATGTGTCTGATTTGCATACTTGTAACATGATTGATAGTGACATTTTTATACTGATTGTTGTTTGACTGTAACACGTACCTGATTCTCTTTGATATTTCATGCTGAGTAGAAAAATGTAACATCAAACGTGGTGTAAATATTTTTAGTAATTGAAACTGTACAGCCAACAGACTTTGTTTGATGTCAGTTTTCATTGGAGACTATCTTTGCTGGAGGACATCTGCAAGATGGTGCTGGCAGCCTTAAATAATACATTAATGTCAAATCAATTGCACTAAGTTTTTGTTATTTTTGTTTGCTGTCACAGTTTACCCTAAGTAAAAACTTGCCAAACTAAATTTGTAAATAGTACTTACAGTTTTTTACAATCACTTTGGCACTAATTTCAGAACCTTGATGTCATTTTTCAGAACTCTAGACTCTAAACTCACAACTGAAGATCAAAATGCAAATTTTTCAAAAATAACACTTTTTCCAATTGCTTGGATACAATACACATAAAGCTAAGATCATTTGTTCATTGAACTAAAATCACCTGTTCAAAATGACACAACTTAATGTCAAAGTATCACCATTTCAAAATGCAATTCACAATTTACATCTTAGATGACTGTCTATTCATTTCATTACAATGATCTAACTATCAATTGATACAACTGCTAAAAATGATAAGTAACTGTTGCATTACTCTTAATGCATAGTTTTATGGAAACTGACAAACATTATTGCATGTTTAGATCATGAAAGTTTCAGGTTAACGAGATCCATTGACACCAATTACCGTGGAACATGAACCAATTGGACTACATAATCTATGGATGTAATATTTCATCATCATTCTTTATCAGACACTGTTTCTATGCTTCCATGTACCACTTTTCCAGAAAATGTTTTCAGATTTGACAATACTGTACACTCACCGGCCACTTTATTATGTACACCTATCTTGTACTGGGTAGGACCCCCTTTTGCCTCCACAACAGCCTGAATTATTCACGGTGTTGTACGTTAAGAGATGCCCTTCTGCACACCACTGTTTTAAATGGCTGTTATTTGAGCATTTGTGGCCTTTCCTTTAGCTTGAATGAGTCTGGACATTCTCCTCTGACCTTGTTAGAGAATTTCCAGTCATCTGGTGATTTTCAGTACTGATACTGTTCTCTTTGAAGTAGAAAGAAGATTAAATATTAGACATGTGTAAGCAGAATGAAGACTGAGCCCATGTGAATGTACAAAGCTGGATCAACATCAAGTTAACCATAAGGCATGTAAAAAACAGAACGTAAGCAGAATCCATGTGGATGAGGCAAGGTAGACCAACACAGACGTGGAATTTGTCAGCGCTGTTACTTTTGTAATAAAGTCTATTTGAATTCACAAGCTCCGGTATCTGAGATATATTTGATTCAAAATGTCCACGACAACCTCTTTCATTAACAAGGTGTTTTTGCCCACAGAACTGCCACTCACTGAATGTGTTTTGTTTATTGCACCATTCTCTGTAAACTCTAGAGACTGTAGTTTGTAAAAATCCCAGGAAGGGAGCTGTTTCTGAGATGTTGGAACCACCATGTGTGGCACCAACAATCATACCATGTTCAAAGTTGCTTAGATTACGCATCTTACCCGTTATAATGTTTGGTCGAACAACAACTAAAGCTCTCTACCCTATATACTCCATATATTGAGTTGCAGGCAGCCACATGATTCGCTGTTCGAAGGAATAGGCTATTTGCGTTAATGCGCAGGTGTACCTAATAAAGTGGCCTATTACTGAATGTATGCAGGCCCTTGTAATTGCTTTTCCAATACTGCCAACTCGTTACTGATGATTGATCTCACATTGCGGTACAAGTATATAGGGAAATAAGTGGTATCCACCTACAACAACATAGCAATAACATGGAGCTGGCAGGTGATCCAGGTCACAATAGAGGTCAAGCAGTGGGAGGAGGAAGACAAGGAAGATGTGGTGGTCAACGAAATGGGTAATGAAGCATCTCTGAGCTGTTGAGAGCGCCAACAGTTTGTTCTTCACTTTGTCCATATTGCAGCGAACGGTGGGGCAGGGAAGCAATGCTAGCGTCCCACCTCGCCAACAGCCAGTGAAATTGCAGGGCTCCAAATTCAAACAGAAATCTCATAATTAAAATTCCTCAAACATACAAGTATTATACACCATTTTAAAGATAAACTTCTTGTTAATCCAGCCACTGTGTCTGATTTCAAAAAGGCTTTACGGCGAAAGCACACCATGCGATTATGTTAGGTCAGCGCCTATCCACAGAAAACCATACAGCCATTTTGTAACCAAGGAGAGGTGCCACAAAAGTCAGAAATAGCGTTAAAATTAATCGCCTACCTTTGAGGATCATCTGATGGCACTCCCAGGTCTCCATGTTAGACAATAAATGTTTGTTTTGTTCGATAAAGTTCATCTTTATGTCCAAATACCTCCTTTTTGTTCACGCGTTTAGTCCAGTAATCCAAATGCATAAAGCGCGAGCACAAAGTCCAGATGAAAAGTCAAAAAGTTCCATTACAGTTCGTAGAAACATGACAAACGATGTATATAATCAATCTTTAGGATGTTTTTATCATAAATATTCAATAATATTCCAACCGGACAATTCTGTTGTCTTTAGAAAGGAAAGGGAATGCCTTCCCTGTAGCTCAGTTGGTAGAGCATGGTGTTTGCAACGCCAGGGTTGTGGGTTTGATTCCCATGGGGGGCCAGCACAGAAAAAAATAAATATATGAAATGAAATGAAATGTATGCATTCACTACTGTAAGTTGCTCTGGATAAGAGCGTCTACTAAAATGTAAATGTAAAATGAAATGGAGCTTGCGCTCATGGCCATGTGTGATAAACAACTAAAGGCTTTCAGCTGAGCTCCTTACTGTGAGTGGTCTTATTATCTCCCCTTTCCCAATAGAAGCCTGAAACAACTTTCTCAAGACTGTTGACATCTAGTGGAAGCCTTAGGAAGTGTAATCTGACCCCATAGACACAGGATATTGGATAGGCAATCACTTAAAAAACTACAAACCTCAGATTTCCCACTTCCTGGTTGGATTTTTCTCAGGTTTTTGCCTGCCATATGAGTTCTGTTATACTCACAGACATTATTTTAACAGTTTTGGACACTTTAGAGTGTTTTCTTTCCAAATCTACTGGGCACGCTTTTCATCCAAACTTCCCAATGCTGCCCCCTATCCCAAAGAAGATATAGCAAGGATCGCTACATTGCCCCCTCCGAAAGGGAAGACACGTTCCTATGCTCCGACTACAGAGCCACCTCACATATCCGGGCTGTGCTTTCACATGTCCTCATGCATGTTTGAAAGGACGGGCTACCAATCAATAATAGCTGTGCAATCAACTCCCAATAGGCAGGGGCGGATTGGCCATCTGGCAATTCTGGAGAAAGCTAAATGGGCTGGACCCTCTTTAGTTGGGTTGGCTGGTTGAAATGTAATACTTTTTTAAAGGCCAGTCACCACACCCTCATAGGGTAATTTGTTTTGCATATGTGCATAGTCAGCAATTAAATTTTTCTGAACACTGGATGAAGTCAGCCTACATATTTTGGCTTCATTTTGTTAAGACACTTCAGGACCGGACGTGTCCAGAAATACTTTTTTCATATTTAAAATACTTTTTTCATGTGTAAAATACATTTTTGACACATTTTTCTAAAGAAAATGTTACCTAGAAAAAAGTATTGACAACATATCAACAATTCAAGTCTGGAGAATATATCTAAGGATAACCAAACAAAGAAATGGTGAATGCAGATGCTTCTGAAGCGGAGAAAATTAGTTGGC
This sequence comes from Salmo salar, assembly GCF_965601325.2. Classification (NCBI taxonomy): domain Eukaryota; kingdom Metazoa; phylum Chordata; class Actinopteri; order Salmoniformes; family Salmonidae; genus Salmo; species Salmo salar. The sequence continues at coordinate 20,220,232 of NC_138313.1, forward strand.
GTGTGTCTGACTTTGGGGAAATGGCAGTTAAAAGACAAGTACACAGAATTTAGACTACCAAACAACAAACACCTATTTAGACTCAATCACCATCTCTTCAAAGTAATTTACTAAATATAGTCCAGTTTGTAATTTAATGTAGTTGAGCTTTGAAATTATTGATGCATGTACATTTTAAAGTGGTTAAAATTCATTAAAATGGTGATGACATTTTTTTGATGATTTTTGTGCAATTTCTCTGTAGTATGATAAACTAAAGAAAATGAAGAATTTCATAAAGTTTTTCAAATTGTTGTGTTTACTTTAAGGAAATACTAATATTAATGGACCAAAATTCCAACAAATCTCTAAATATATAGGTAGATGCAAAAATGTAATTTCCAGCTGTGGTACCTGGCCTGTGGCCCATGGTGCCTGGCCAGTAGCCCATGGGCCTGTTAAGATTTTTTTGATGATTTTTGTGCAATTTCTCTGTTGTCATAATAACAATAATGAATAATAATAATATAATGAGCATTTGGCTATTCAGTGGGCAATGTCAGGGCTCCCCTACCAAGATTTGTCGGCCTGGTTTTCTGACTGGCTGAGCTGAGGTCACACAAATTCCCAAAAACGACGGAGGCGGATAATGGTAGAGAAATTAACATTACATTCTCTGGCAACAGCTCTGGTGGACATTTCTGCTGTCAGCATGCCAATTGCACTCCCCCTCTAAACTTGAGACATCTTTGGCATTGTGTTGTGTGGCAAAACTGCACATCTTAGAGGCGCCTTTTATTGTCCCCAGCACTAGGTGCAACTGTGTAATGATCATGCTGTTTAATCAGCTTCTTGATATGCCACACCTGTCAGGTGGATGGATTATTTTGACAAATGAGAATTGCTCACTAACAGGGATGTAAACAAATTTCTTCACCAAATTTGATAGAAATAAGCTTTTTGTGAGTTTGGAAAATTTCAGGGATCTTTTATTTCAGCTCATGAAACATGGGACCTACACTTTACATGTTGCGTTTATATTTTTGTTTAATATAGAAAGAGAGTGAAAGTTAGTTATTAACTGGCGAGCTGAAGGGATGGCAGAGATGGAGTTTGGCACCTCGGTGGTACAGGCTGCCAACTGGGAGGAAGCAGAGGTTCGCAGGGCAGAGCCGTTAAAGACTGGGATATAATATAATCAGTCCACCCATAACACAAGTCCATAACATTTTTGCAGGCGTCTCTCTTTTTTAACACCTGAACGCTAATACTTCTATAGGGTGCTACTCTACTGGGTGAGTATTTTTCTTCACTAAGTAGTTCCACCCCTGCGTCAACAAATCTATTCTGGCTAAAATTATGTTTTCCAAGTGGGTAATGAAGCATCTCTGAGCTGTTGAGAGCGCCAACAGTTTGTTCTTCTCTTTGTCCATATTGCAGTGATGGTGGGGCAGCGAAGCAAACCAGAGGTCGATGGTGTGAATGGCAAACACCCTACGCAGCACACCAATACAGTTAACCCACTTGGTTGGAATTGTAACGTGGCTCACATAGCAAGGATCGCTACATTGTCCCCTCCAAAAGGGAAGACACGTTCCTGTGCTTCGACTACTCAGCCACGTCACATGTCCAGGCTGTGCTTTCCGATGTCTTCACGACCGGCATCCCACTTCTGACACTAATGTAGCGAATGGCTGGGCAGGGAAGCGAACCCGGTTCACTGACGTGAAAGGTAAACGCATCTCACCAATAGGGTTAATCCACTTGGTGGCAATTGTAACGTGGCTCATATAGCGAGGATTGCTACAACTGTGAAGTCATATTCAAGCCAAACAATCAATTACTTCAATTGGAAAGCATTCAGTTTCCTGTGGCGATGGCGTGTTGACTCATTGTGTGAAATACTGTGAATGTCACTTAATTCTACGATGCACACTCACTGTAGTAATACTATATTACCATCACACATGACATTTTTTGCTAGCAATATTTTCAGTCCCACAATAAAGTCAGTAAATATTACAGGTACAAGTCACATTCAAAATGGTACGCAGTAACTCTGAATGGCAGTATTGCAGTGTTCGCCTGTTGCATCCTCAGTTCACGCTCATCACTTGAAACCACTTGCTATCAGAGTAGGGTTAGGTTGAGAGTGTACATGTGTGGCTGTGTATGCGTGAACACTAAGGTTCACTGACAAGACTTAAGAATGACGGCTTTAACCAGCACCGACACAGGACAGAGCAAACTTAATCCCTGTATGTCCACCAACAACCCCCACATGAATCCAACGCTTCCCTCCGAAGGGACGCCAAACATCTCAAATGCATTATATATGCTCTCTTAGACTTAATTGAAACTGAAAATGTTATGTTCCACACCGGTGCACTCCTAATAGGCCTGTGCTCAGTGACCAGCCTGGTGAAGCAATTACAAGGCAATTATAACATGAGAGTGTGTTTTGAGTTTACCACAGTTAGAAATGAGACCAGGATGTTGATATCTGTTTAAGTAAGGCTTAAAACAAACTATGATATACTGTCAAACCAAACTGATTAGATATTTGCCTCTTTTATAATCAGAGTATTAATATTTATTGTATGTCAATCTGTTGCACAGTGCTGGGAAATATTGGGTAGTTTAAAACATTTAGCGGACCTCTGGAAGTGATTAAGGTCCCATAACAGATGACTAAGGTCCCATAACAGATTACTAAGGTCCCATAACAGATTGCTAATACACATGCTAATGGTTAGAGGTAAAATATCATTAACAAGGCTAGCAAGGTCATCAGAAACTTGCTCCTTTCAATCTAGTATATGATTAATGAATTACTTTTTAATTTAGGATTTATCCGCTTGCAGCTGTTTGACCTTAAGTGATTCACTGCACCTTTCGCTTTAATTAAAATAATGAATTCCAAAATCAAATGGAGTGTGGATCTTTTTGTTGCCTGCTAATGCAACATTGATTGTCTGTGCCGGTCTTTTATTAAATGCTTCCCAATAACGTTTTAACATAACTTCATGGGGAATTAGCTTTGCCACAACCTGCACTGAAATATGGAAAGAAAATAGCACAGGCTGATTTCAATTTAAGGCATGTTTGAAATGCTTATCAGTCCCGAAGATATTAGGACATGTTTTCTGCCCGATCGTAACCAGAAAGTCAATGGGTGATTGGCCTTATGTTGAAATTGAAAGCAGGCCAGCAACACTAATGCTATGACTGGGAAGCACTGACCTTATAGTTGAGCTCAATCCAGTTAGAGAGATAAACCCCCCCAACTGAAATGAGGAGGGCAGAAATATAATTTGATTAGCTGATTGCAGAAGTTGTCTGTAGGGTCTGTTTGAGTGCTGCTGAAAAGATGACTGGGAGAAAATCACAGAGAGGAAACAACCTACTCTTTCCATCCCCTAGTGGAGAGAGAGAGAGCGAGAGAGAGCGGAAATCTTACAACCACGCTCAATTCTCGCACAGGTCAAGAGCAGGATATTGAACCAGAGTAGATCAGAGCAGAGTCACTCTCTGACACTTCTCCTCTCTGCCCCTCTATCTCTCCTCATCCCTCACCCTGAGAAGTAATCTCTTATGGGAGACGCGCTGCAGCAGGACATTAGTCAGCAGCGCACCGTGGCAACCGCCCGACAACACCCATCACTCCAAAGAGCCATTCAGCTATAACGTCATCACAGCACACCATTGACCTTCATTGATTGGAGCAGACGTTCCATGCCATCTGATTGAAGCAGAGGCGTTCCGTGCCACCCTAACAAGCTCTAATGAGTTTTAACGCATGACTTCTGATAGATCTAATAGATATATCCTAAAGGACATGAGCAAATCCATTTCATGATTAATTTAGCTATTAATAAGAACCTAATGCCAAGGGATAGGGCACAATGCTGACAACTGTCCAGTCTGCTGTGTGTGCCATTAGCATACTGTAGCTGCCTCAGGCTAGCATTATGTTGAGGGTCTAATCTTAGTGCATTGTTGTGGTACAGGGTAACTACATGATCTGGTGAAGATGTCCATGCTTGGTGACATTTGGATTTCAGTGCTACTTTTCCTTCCAGCTCTTGGTCTTTTCTGTCCTTTCTTCTAGCAGGTGATAGAAATGAAATTGCACAGGAACCAACTAAACCACTGTCATTACTGTGTCTGTCTCTCTGTGCTATCTGATGTAAGATCAATCTGTCCAACACTAGACGTTCACTGGGTTTCAGACAGTCCAGACAAGTGTTTTAACACCTTTCTGTCTGGGTGAGGAGACAGAATGTTTCAGTTGTTTTGTTGACTTCCTGCTCCAGCTGAGTGACAGGTTGAGAGCAAGAACAGATCTAAGTGATATCCTAAGAGCAGTTAATGTTCCATTATTCAAACACAATCCCTTCTGGCTTAACATTTATCGATCAGACGGACGCACGTTTGTGTGTGCACTTATATTTGTCCTATTTCACATGTACAAGTGTGTATTATACGCATGTGTGAAATAGAAATGTATTTTTTTGCTTATCCCAAATCCCTCCGGGGTCGTCACGGCCAGGGTATTATCTACGTCAACCCTGGAGCAATTAGGGTTAACTAGCAACCTTTTGGTTACTGGCCCAACGCTCTAACTGCTAGGCTACCTGCCACTCCGTGTGTGTGTGTGTGCGTGCGTGTGTGCATGCGTGTGTCTATCCGTGCATGTATCCAGAACAGCCACATTCTTCCCCCACAGCTTGGTCAGTGCTGCTAAATTCCATACCTCGCCAGTCAGATAAATACCTTGAGTAAAGCAGAGCCTACATTCACTGCAAATATTAACCCACCCTGTGGTAAATCAAACAAAATGTCAAAAGACCTTAGCTGGAAAGCCATGTGTGGTTGCTGCTTATGGTTGTTATTTGCCCATGTCACATACAGCTCTGCAGACCAGTCGATACAACCTCTCTCTTATCATCTAGGGACATTGATTTACTTTTACTTTTTCCATCCTGATATAAAATATCACTCTGTCAATCTCCAGGTAATGAGAAATTAAATCAGCGAATTTATAGAAATATCAAACATATGGGACAAACTCAGAAAGATATAAATTAGAAACATATGGGCAAGAGTAAATAAAGTCTGTGCTAAAACAGTTACATCTATGAAAAGAAGTCAAATTGCAATGGTCATTTTACAATTAATTAGCCAAGGCAGATGGCTTCACAGTGTGGACAGCTGGCTGTGGACCGGATGCTGCCTTACTGTCACTTTCTCATCTTCTTGTTTATCAGCTTTTACAAGCTCGGGCGGATATTGTCACAGCCATCAAAAATATGTCAAGTCCATGTCACATCATACACCGATGTAGAGCCGAAGAGATGGTTCTAAACCTTCTGATGTTCTACTATGAGCTGCCACCGCCCCCTTGAGGATTTCTGCTGTCATGACATGAGAGAGAGTTAGTTATTAACTGGCGAGCTGAAGGGATGACAGAGATGGGGAGGTTGGCAGCTCGGTGGTACAGGCTGCCAACTGTGAGGAAGCGGAGGCTCGCAGGGCACAGCATGGAGCCGTTAAAGACTGGGATATAATATAATCAGTCCACCCAGAGATGGAGACAGAGACAGAGGGAGGAGGTCTGAGATCCAGCGTTCTCTGTTAGGGGATCAATAAGGCTCTCGTCAATATGGATGTTTATGTTGTTTCTACACTCAAGTCTCAATCTGCCGAATGCTAAGCATTCAATAGCACTTGTGTAGCTGTGTTACTGACAGCCTGGAATTATGCTTCACAACGAATAATGTTTACCTGGCCCTGGTTGATCAGAATAAGGAAAGGAAGAAGAATAAATTCACAGCTAGTAAGCAAGGTCTTTATGATAGCTTGTTTACCATTTTAAGGTTATCATACTAGGAATACTATGTTTATCTTCCAACCACTGTTGGCCGTTATAATGATACACATAGATTTTAGGAGTAATCCTACTGTAGCATTATTAATTAAAAAGCAAGCGTAAAAGTACAAAAAAACATGTTTTAGTATCCCCGTCTTATCAGTGAGCGTCAGTCAGAGTGCTGTTATGCAGGGCAGCCAGCCAACTACTGTTCAAACATTATTTTACACGCATGCACGCACGCATGCATGCACGCACGCACACACACACACACACACACACACACACACACACACACACACACACACACACACACACACACACACACACCTAGCTGGACCTCACAAACACAATTATATCACCTGCCGCTTGTTTTAAAGACGCTCCGGCAGCAGGGACTTGCAAACAGAGGTGTGGAGGTATTTAGTGGGGTAGGTAAGTAGGGGAGAACAGTTCTATATTCTCTGTCATGTCTCATATGTGGATCAGATCAGCCAGACCAGTGTTTACCTCTATCTCTATCAGTTCAACCCTAACACAGGTGTAGACGATTACCAAGATGGCGTAGCAGTTCAGACGTCCTTTACCCTCCTCTTGTCGTGTCCCGTGTATATATATATTTACATATTTTTCTTCGCATTATCTTTTTTTTCTTCTAAAACTCAACCTCAAAGCACTCTCCTGCAACCCGCCTCACCAATTTAAAAAAGAAAGTATTATTTACCTCAAATCCGAAATCCACAACAGAAGCTAGCCAGAGGTTAGCCATTTTCACTGGCTAACGTTGGAGTTCAGCTAGCCACTGTTAGCTGTCCTCAGCTATCCGTTAGCTCGAAAAGCTATCGGCAGTTTTTGTACAGCGCGACTCAGACCAGAGCATACCGGACCTATTCTCTCTCCTTTTCCCGATTTCTACCGCTGGCTCAGGACATTTACACCTGGATCTTGCAGCTAACTAGCTGCTACCTGAGTGACTATTGGCAACGTCGGTCCCGGAATTAACACACATTATCCAGGAGCTAGCCAGCTGAAGAGTTCTGTCAGCCACCCGTGGGCTTTTCCTGAGCTAGCCAGCTGAAGTGTCCCCTGGGCTACAATCACCTATCCTGACCAGCTTTACTGCCGATGCGGAGCCCCATCGGGCCCTCACAACTGGACCACCGACGTTATCTGCCCGAGGGAGTTATCCAACTGGCCCCTCCGTCGCGACGTAACCTGATCGCCCATCTGCGGCCCACTAATCGTTAATCGTTAGCTGTCTTATTGGCTGCGATCTGAATAGGTCTATCGGACACTTTTCTTGGGCCACTATAACTAACTATTTTGCCAACTTGGACTGGTCCCCCCTTCCACACGGAACCCCACTAACCCACAGACGGAAACGCACGAGGTGGCTAAAAACAGACCTCCCTCCATCTTCCACCAGCTTGCTACCTATGGCCCGGCTAGCTGTCTAAATCTCACTGGACCCTTTGATCACTCGGCTAAGCATGCCTCTCCTCAATGTCAATATGCAATGTCCATTGCTGTTCTGGTTAGTGTTTATTGGCTTATTTCACTGTAGAGCCTCTAGCCCTGCTCATTATACCTTATCCAACCTCTCAGTTCCTCCACCCACACATGCTATGACATCTTCTGGTTTCAATGATGTTTCTAGAGACAATATCTCTCTCATCATCACTAAATGCCTAGGTTTACCTCCTCTGTATTCACATCCCACCATACCTTTGTCTGTACATTATACCTTGAAGCTATTTTATCGCCCCCAGAAACCTGCTCCTTTTTCTCTCTATTCTGGACGTCACAGACGACCAATTCTTATAGCTTTTAGCCGTACCCTTATACTCATTCTTCTCTGCTCCTCTGGGGATGTAGAGGTGAATCCAGGCCCTGCAGTGCCTGGCTCCACTCCTACTCCCCAGGCGCTCTCTTTTGATGACTTCTGTAACCGTAATAGCCTTGGTTTCATGCATGTTAACATTAGAAGCCTCCTCCCTAAGTTTGTTTTATTCACTGCTTTAGCACACTCTGCCAACCCGGATGTCCTAGCTGTGTCTGAATCTTGGCTTAGGAAGTCCACCAAAACTCTGAAATCTTCATCCCTAACTACAACGTTTTCAGACAAGATAGAACGACCAAAGGGGGCGGTGTTGCAATCTACTGCAGAGATAGCCTGCAGAGCTCTGTCCTGCTATCCAGGTCTGTACCCAAACAATTTGAACTTCTACTTTTAAAAATCCACCTCTCCAAAAACAAGTCTCTCACCGTCGCCGCCTGCTATAGACCCCCTCGGCCCCTAGCTGTGCTCTGGACACCATATGTGAACTGATTGCCCCCCATCTATCTTCAGAGCTCGTGCTACTAGGTGACCTAAACTGGGACATGCTTAACACCCCAGCCATCCTACAATCCAAGCTTGATGCCCTCAATCTCACACAAATTATTAATGAACCCACCAGGTACAACCCCAAAGCCGCAAACACTGGCACCCTCATAGATATCATCCTAACCAACGTGCCCTCTAAATACACCTCTGCTGTTTTCAACCAAGATCTCAGCGATCACTGCCTCATTGCCTGCACCCGTAATGGTTCAGAGGTCAAACGACCTCCACTCATCACTGACAAACGCTCCCTGAAACATTTCAACGAGCAAGCCTTTCTAATCGACCTGGCCCTGGTATCCTGGAAAGATATTGACCTCATCCCGTCAGTAGAGGATGCCTGGTTATTTTTTTTTCAATGCCTTCCTCACCATCTTAAATAAGCATGCCCCTTTCAAGAAATTTAGAACCAGGAACAGATATAGCCCTAGGTTCTCCCCGAGACCTGACTGCCCTTAACCAACACAAAAATATCCTGTGTCGTTCTGCATTAGCATCGAACTGCCCCCGCGATATGCAACTTTTCAGAGAAGTTAGAAACCAATACACACAGGCAGTTAGAAACGCCAAGGCTAGCTTTTTCAAACAGAAATTTGCTTCCTGCAACTCAAACTCTAAAAAGTTCTGGGACACTGTAAAGTCCATGGAGAATAAGAACACCTCCTCCCAACTGCCCACTGCACTGAGGATAGGAAACTCTGTCACCACCGATAAGCCCATTATAATTGAGAATTTCAATAAGCATTTTTCTACGGCTGGCCATGCTTTCCACCTAACTACCCCTACTGCATTCAACAGCACTGCACCCCCCACAGCTACTCGCCCAAGGCTCCCCCATTTGTCCTTCTCCCAAATCCATTCAGCTGATGTTCTGAAAGAGCTGCAAAATCTGGACACCTACAATCTGGACCCTTTCTTTCAAAAATTATCTGCCGAAATTATTGCAACCCCTATTACTAGCCTGTTCAACCTCTCTTTCGTGTCGTCTGAGATTCCCATAGATTGGAAAGCAGCTGCTGTCATCCCCCTCTTCAAAGGAGGTGACACTCTTGACCCAAATTGCTACAGACGTATATCCATCCTACCCTGCCTTTCTAAGGTCTTCGAAAGCCAAGTCAACAAACAGATTACCGACCATTTCGAATCCCACCGCACCCTCTCCGCTATGCAATCTGGTTTCAGAGCTGGTCATGGGTGCACCTCAGCCACGCTCAAGGTCCTAAACGACATCGTAACCGCCATCGATAAGAAACAATACTGTGCTGCCGTATTCATTGACCTGGCCAAAGCTTTTGACTCTGTTAATCACCACATCCTCATCGGCAGACTCAGTAGCCTTGGTTTCTCAAACGATTGCGTCGCCTGGTTCACCAACTACTTCTCTGATAGAGTTCAGGGTGTCAAATCAGGGGGGGCCTGCTGTCTGGACCTCTGGCAGTCTCTATGGGGGTACCACAGGGTTCAATTCTTGGGCTTTTCTTTTCTCTGTATACATCAATGATGTCGCTCTTGCTGCTGGTGAATCTCTGATCCACCTCTATGCAGACGACACTGTGTTAACAACCCTCCAGACGAGCTTCAATGCCATACAACTCTCCTTCTGTGGTCTCCAACTGCTTCTAAATACAAGTAAAACTAAATGCATGCTCTTCAACCGATCGCTGCCTGCACCTGCCCGCCTGTCCAGCATCACTTCTCTGGACGGTTCTGACTTAGAATTTGTGGATAACTACAAATACTTAGGTGTCTGGTTAGACTGTAAACTCTCCTTCCAGACTCACATCAATCATCTCCAATCCAAAGATAAATCTAGAATTGGCTTCCTATTTCGCAACAAAGCATCCTTCACTCATGCTGCCAAACATACCCTCGTAAAACTGACCATCCTACCAATCCTCGACTTCGGCGATGTCATTTACAAAATAGCCTCCAATACCCTACTCAACAAGCTGGATGCAGTCTATCACAGTGCCATCCGTTTTGTCACCAAAGCCCCATATACTACCCACCACTGCGACCTGTACGCTCTCGTTGGCTGGCCTTCGCTTCATAATCGTCGCCAAACACATTGGCTCCAGGTCATCTACAAGACCCTGCTAGGTAAAGTCCCCCCTTATCTCCGCTCACTGGTCACCATAGCAGCACCCACCTGTAGCACGCGCTCCAGCAGGTATATCTCTCTGGTCACCCCTAAAGCCAACTCCTCCTTTGGTCGTCTCTCCTTCCAGTTCTCTGCTGCCAATGACTCGAACGAACTACAAAAATCTCTGAAACTGGAAACACTTATCTCCCTCACTAGCTTTAAGCACCAGCTGTCAGAGCAGCTCACAGATTACTGCACCTGTACATAGCCCATCTATAATTTAGCCCAAACTACTACCTCTTCCCCTACTGTATTTATTTATTTAATTTATTATTTTGCTCCTTTGCACCATATTATTTATATTTTAACTTTGAACTTTCTTCAAATTATAATTCTACCATTCCAGTGTTTTACTTGCTATACTTTATTTACTTTGCCACCATGGCCTTTTTTTGCCTTTACCTCCCTTATCTCACATCATTTGCTCACATTGTATATAGTCATATTTTTGTCTACTGTATCATTGATTGTATGTTGTTTTACTCCATGTGTAACTCTGTGTTTTTGTATGTTGTCGAACTGCTTTGCTTTATCTTGGCCAGGTCGCAATTGTAAATGAGAACTTGTTCTCAACTTGCCTACCTGGTTAAATAAAGGTGAAATAAAAATAAATAAATACAAATAAATCTGCCTCCTGTGGTCTGGGTCCTTCCCACTGTGGGGGTGTGATTCTCACCTTCTCTTTCACAGGTTCAGCTCCACCTGTAGTCGGCTATTGTGCTCTTCTATAAAACTGACTGTGAATTAAATAAGGACACACACACATCAACACAGACCGACAGAAGCAAAAAGAAAAGGCATCATTCTAAGCATGACCTTTGAATAGCTTTAGTACTGTCAGCTCCTCTCCTTGTTCGGGTGGCGTTCGGCGGTCGACGTCACCGGCTTTCTAGCCATCGCCGCTCCATTTTTCATGTATCCATTTGTTTTGTCTTGTTCCCTGCACAACTGGTTTTCATTCCCCAATAAATCTACATGTATTTATTCCTCTGTTCCCCATCATGTCTTTGTGTAAGATTGTTTGTGTTACGTGTATTTTGTCTATTGGAAATGTTGTTACGCGCCAGACATTTGTCTATGTTCCGTGTTTTGGGCACGTTGTTTGTGCTTTTGCTATTTTAAAGTGTGCACCTGTTCACTTCACTCTGCTCTCCTGCACCTGACTTCACCTCCAGTACACATCCAGTGACAAGTACCTTCCTTTGTACACTGTAATAAGAACAACAGTAGCACATCCAAGGGCGATGAGTCCAATTTGTCCTGCTGTGGTGCCATAGGGCTTGAACTATATTTTACAGCTATATTTTTATATTAATTAAATTCTGAGCATTGTAACTATGAAAGAGATGGAGGGTGATACATTTATGACAACACCCATACCTGGGTTCACCCCCGTATTTTTCTGTCTGTCTGGCTAGCTCTCCCTCCAAACCTCAGGGGGAGCAATAACAATGGGAGCACCTTGGCTTTATCTCCACCTCCATATCACTGCAGATTAAACAGGCTGAATTAGACTGAGCTCAGTCCAGCCGTGGTGAGAGAGATGGGGAGAAAATGGGATTGGCCCAACGAGTGTGGGCTTCACAGCGGAGGTTGGGTGGGCCCCACGGTGCTGCTCTGTGTCTATGGCTTCAGCTCAATTAAGAGGCTCTCTGAGCCTATCCTCACGGGCTACCTCAACGGGCCATACAAGAACCTTACCACCCAACAGGTAAGGCACGTTCATTGTTTATTAATTTAACCTTGATTTAGCCAGGTAAGTCATATCATAAATGATCTTTTATGATATCAGATGCTTTTAGGAGATAAATGCTTTTATGTGAATTTATTGTAGTATGATATATTCTGCCATTTTCCTGATCTTTCCACAGGTTACAAGGCAAGTGTTCCCAATATGGGTGGACTCAATCCTCTTCCTACTTATCCCAGTCTTCCTGGTAACAGACATCCTGAAGTACAAGCCTGTCATCATCCTCCTGGCACTCAACAACATCCTGGCATTTATCCTGTTCATCTTCAGCTCTGGTGTGGTGTTGACTCAGTGCACTCTCATCATCTACAGTATGGGCACTGTGGCAGATGTGGCATAATATTGTTATATCTACAGTGTGGTCCTCTGCCAGTATTACCAGATGTTGACTAGCTATGCCAGAGGGGCTGTGCTACTAGGAAACGCATTGGGAGCCATGTTGGGCCAACTCCTGGTGTCCCTGGGAAGGGGTTTCCCTCTACTGGCTCAATGTCATTACCCTGGGCTTCCTCTGTGTGGCGCTATTGGACCCACTCCTCCTGCCCATGCCCCAGAGAATCGTATTCTTGGCGGGCTCGGTCTGACGACCCATTCGAGGAGGTTGTGTCCAGTTCATGTGCATCCTGGATTGTGTGGTCCTTGAGAAGGTGGAAGAGGGTCAGGAGGGAGGTAATGAGAGCTCTGAGGAGGTTGGCGGTGGATTGTAAGGAGTGTTACTCCTCTGTCTCTGTGCTGTTCTTCATGTGCATCCTGGGTTGTGTGGTCCTTGAGAAGGTGGAAGAGGGTCAGGAGGGAGGTAATGAGAGCTCTGAGGAGGTTGGTGGTGGATTGTAAGGAGTGTTACTCCTCTGTCTCTGTGCTGTTCTTCTGTGTGTCGTCAGCTATGGGCAAGTTTGGCTACTACCAGTTCAGAGTATATGTGCAGCTCCTCTGGGCATCCAAACAGCCCCAGTACAAAACAGAATACAATGGAAGGGTGGAGGCTGTCGCCACACTCAGGTAACAATATAAGTACTCTCTAACATGCCTCTTTGTAAAGCTCTGGAGTTAAACCCCATATTTTCTCTACTTTCACGGTCCTAACAAATGTTGTTTTGACATTGAACTACAAGTCTACTGCATATCATTGGGAGTATGGCTAGATGGTACACACTGTCCTTCTCTCAGCACATATCAAAGCTGCAGGCTAAGGTTAAATCTAGACTTGGTTTCCTCTATCGTAATTCCTCCTCTTTCATCCCAGCTGCCAAACTAACCCTGATTCAGATGACTATCCTACCCATGCTAGACTATGGAGATGTAATTTATAGATTGGAAGGTAAGGGTGCACTCGAGCGGCGAGATGTTCTTTACCATTCAGCCATCAGATTTGCCACCAATGCTCCTTAAAGGACACATCACTGCACTCTATACTCCTCTGTAACCTGGTCATCTCTGTATACTCGTCGCAAGACCCACTGGCTGGTCATGGCTCACATCAACAGCATCCTCCCAGATACCCTAGACCCACTCCAATTCGCATACCGCCTCAACAGATCCACAGATGACGCAATCTCAATTGCACTCCACAATGCCCTTTCCCACCTGGACAAAAGGAAAACCTATGTGAGAATGCTGTTCATTGACTACAGCTCAGCGTTCAACACCATAGTGCCCACAAAGCTAAGGACCCTGGGACTAAACACCTCCCTCTGCAACTGGATCCTGGACTTCCTGACGGGCTGCCCCCAGGTGGTAAGGGTAGGCAACAACACGTCTGCTATGCTGATCTTCAACACTGGGGCCCCTCAGGGGTGTGTACTTAGTCACCTCCTGTACTCCCTGTTACCCCACAACCGCATGGACAAACACGACTCCAACACCAACATTAAGTTTGCTGACGACACAACAGTGGTTGGCCTGATCACCGACAACGATGAGACAGCCTATAGGGAGGAGGTCAGAGAACTGGCAGTGTGGTGCCAGGACAACAACCTCTCTCTCAATGTGAGCAAGACAAAGGAGCTGATCGTGGAATACAGGAAAAGGCAAGCCGTACAGGCCCCCAATAACATCGATGGGGCTGTAATGGAGCGGGTCGAGAGTTTCAAGTTCCTTGGTGTCCACATCACCAACAACCTATCATGGTCCAAATACACCAAGACAGTCGTGAAGAGGGCACGACAAAACCTTTTCCCCCTCAGGAGACTGAAAATATTTGGCATGGGACCCCAGATCCTCAAAACGTTCTACAGCTGCACCATCGAGAGCATCCTGACCGGTTGCATCACTGCCTGGTATGGCAACTGCTCGGCATCTGACCGTAAGGCGCTACAGAGGGTAAATCAAATCAAATGTTATTGGTCACATACACATGGTTAGCAGATGTTAATGCGAGTGTAGCAAAATGCTTGTTATGCCTACGGCCCAGTGCATCACTGGGGCCAAGCTTCCTGCCATTCAGGACCTATATAATAGGTGGTGTCATAGGAAAGCCCATAAAATTGTCAGACTCCAGTCACCCAAGTCACTGTTTTCTCTGCTACCGCACAGCAAGCGGTAGCGGAGCGCCAAGTCTAGGACCAAAAGGCTCCTTAACAGCTTCTACCCTCAAACCAAAAGACTGCTGAACAATTAATCAAATGACCACTGGACTATTTACATTGACACCCCCCCTCCATTTGTTTTGTACACTGCTGCTACTCGCTGTTTATTATTTATGCATAGTCACTTCACCCCTACCTACATGCACAAATTACCTCAACTAACCTGAACCCCCGCACACTGACTCGGTACCGGGACCCCCTGTATATAACCTCGTTATTGTTATTTTATTGTGTTACTTTTTATAATTTTTTTACTTTAGTTTATTTGGTAAATATTTTCTTAACACTTATTGAACTGCGCTGTTGGTTAAGGGCTTGTAAGTAAGCATTTCACGGTAAGGTCTACACTTGTTATATTCGGCACATAGGACAAATAAAGTTTAATTTTATTTTTATTTATAAAAACCCTCTTAGACCTCACTCCCCCTATTTGAGATACCTACTGCAGTCCTCATCTTCCACATACAACACCCGTTCTGCCAGTCACATTCTGTTAAAGGTCCCCAAAGCAACCCTGGGTCACTCCTCTTTTCAGTTCGCTGCAGCTAGCGACTGGAACGAGCTGCAAAAAACACTCAAACTGGACTGTTTTATCTCCATCTTTTCATTCAAAGACTCAATCATGTACACTCTTACTGACAGTTGTGGCTGCTTCATGTGATGTATTGTGGTTTCTACCTTCTTGCCCTTTCTGCGGTTGTCTGTGCCCAATAATGTTCGTACCATGTTTTGTGCTGCTACCATGTTGTGCTGCTGCCATGTTGTGTTGTTACCATGTTGTTGTCATGTTGTGTTGCTACCATGCTGTGTTGTCATGTGTTGCTGCCATGCTATGTTGTTGTTCTTAACTGACTTGCCTAGTTAAATAGAGGTTCAATAAAAATGATAATACATACATATAATCAACTATTACACATTATACTCCTTTTAGGGAGATCAAATACTACACGTATATGCCATGACTTTTGAATGTATTTACTATTCTTATTTGTATTTTAAACCCTAAAAGCAATAAAAAAATATAGCTGTAAAGACGGTCACTGGCAATACACATTAAATTACCACTATTTCCCAACACCCAATAGACAGCAGCCAATAAGGAAAGCATTAATTACACTGGCTAATTACCTGTGATGTCTATCGTCTCCAGATGGATCAGACCAGATGGAACTAGTCACAGAACGGCTTTCCTTTGGCTTTGCATTGATTATAGATCTGAAACATTCCCCTATCTCCCTGGAAACCACAGGTGATTACTGTATTTAAATCACATCCTGCTTCAAGACTCCACAGTGTAAATTCTTCCAGCTGACATGCAATTGCAGTTACTATGTCTTTGACTAAGTCAATTCAGAATGTAATATTTCCCTTAAGATCCAGGTTATTGTATAGCATTGCCGATATTTGAATAACTAATGCACTGTCTCATTCCATGTCTTCAAACATCAAGTGTAATAAAGTTTTAAACTTATGCTCTATATGACAATGAACTTGGCAATATGAATGTTAAGGGAAACAAATCCAAGATTGGCGAAAAGCATGAACCAAAATTGTTTTGCATGAACATCAACTATATTCATGCAATGAAATTGCAGGGACTAGGGTTGCAAAATTACCGGTAATTTACCAAAGTTACTGGAATCTTCTGTAACTTTTGTAATTAACAGGTAATCTATGGCAATCTATGGTAATTTATACTTCAATAACAAAATATGTATTAATGTTGTATAAACATTACCAGTCAAAAGTTTGGACACACCTACACATTCAAGGGTTTTTCTTTATTTTTACTATTTTCTACATTCTAGAATAATTGTGAAGACATCTTCCTTTCCTGTGGCGATCTTCATGAGGGACAGTTCCACAATAGCGCATGATGGTTTTTGAGAATGCACTTGACATTCTTGACATTTTCCGTATTGACTGACCTTCATGTCTTAAAGTAATGATGGACTGTCATTTCTCTTTGCTTATTTGAGCTGTTCTTGCCATAATATGGACTTGGTGTCACATCTTCTCCCGCTCCCCCTCTCTGGCACTCGAGGTCACCAGGCTGCTCATCATTACGCACACCTGTCACCATCGTTACGCGCACCAGCGCTTCATCGAACTCACCTGGACTCTATCACGTCATTGATTGCCTCCCTTATATGTGTCACTTCCTCAAAAAAAATGGGTTACTACATGGTTCCATATGTGTTATTTCATAGTTTTGAAGTCTTCACTATTATTCTACAATGTAGAAAATAGTAAAAATAAAGATAAACCATTGAATGAGTAGGTTTGTCCAAACTTTTGACCGGTACTGTATATATTTTACAATACCTTCAGAAAGTATTCACACCCCTTGGCTTTACAAAGTGGGATTAAAATGGATTTAATAGTATTTTTTGGGGTCAACAATCTACACAAAATACTCTGTAATGTCAAAGTGAGAAAAAAATCTCAAAAAATAAATAAAAAACACTAATATATCTTAATCAGATAAGTATTCCACCCCCTGAGTCAATACATGTTACAATCACCTTTGGCAGAGATTACAGCTGTGAGTCTTTATGGATAAGTCTCTAAGAGCGTTCAAGATCTGTCAAATTGGTTGTTGATCATTGCTAGATGCCTTGCATTTTAGGTCCTGAAAGGTGAATTTATCTCCCAATGTCTGGTGGAAAGCAGACTGAACCAGCTTTTCCTCTAGGATTTTGTCCTTTAATTAGCTCCATTAGATTTCTTTTTTATCCTAAAAAACTCCCCATTCCACCACTTTGCTAGAAAATATGGAGGGTGGTACTCAGTAATGTGTTTCATTGAATTGCCACATATTTTGCAGTATTACTTTAGTGCCTTGTTGCAAAAAGGATGCATGTTTTGGAATATCTTCTTTTCACTCTGTCAATTAGGTTAGTATTTTGGAGTAATTACAACTACAATTAAACTCTATAACTGTTTTAATGTCACCAATGGCCTCATGGTGAAATTCTTGAGCGGTTTCCTCCCTCTCCGGCAACTGAATTAGGAAGGAAGCCTGTATCTTTGTAGTGACTGGGTGTATTGATTCACCATCTAACTTGTAATTAATAACTTTACCCCGCTCAAAGGGATATTCAATGTCTGCTTTGTTAAAATTGTTTTTTACCCATCTACCAATAGGTGCCCTTCATTGCAAGGCATTGGAAAACTTCCCTGATCTTTGTGGTTGAATCATTTTTTGAAATTCACTTCTCGGCTGAGGGAACTTACAGATAATTGTATGTGTGGTGTACAGAGATGAGGTTGTCATTCAAAAACCCAGTCCATGCAATTTATTATGTGACTTGAAAGTTACAAAAATTATTGTAGTTTCCTTTCAACTTATAACGTTTCAAGTAATATATCCTCCCTTTGCAACGTTAGCAAGTACCCTTGTCCTATTCACATATGATTTTTATACACTTTGGAGTTATTACCACCAGCCTCATCAGTATAAATTAATCCACTCCCAGCAGCACACAGTTCATAGTAAGGTGAGGTGGTTCTGTCGTCTCCATCTATCTCCTCTCTAAAACATCCAGAATCAAAGGCATGCTCGGTAATACTAATTAAAAGGAATGTGTCCCTGCTTATGTCACTTAAATTTATGTCATTATCTGACCTTCATGGAGGGATTACTGCCAATGCTAAGCTATTAGCAGGTCTGTATCATAACCCTTTCCTCTCCTCCTTGTCCTTTTTGTCCTCCTCTCCTTTTCTTTGCTTCCTCTCCTCCTCCTCCCCTCCTTCAGAATGAGATTAATTCCATTAACTGTACTCTCCTCAGGCCCAGAGGGATTGATGAAATACATATTTAATACAGAGAGTGGTCAGCTGACTTTAGGAACTGGGCAGTCAATCAATCAATAAATCAATAATTGAGTTGACTAATGATTCCCTTTGTATGTCTCTCTCAGGTTCCAGATAGCCTGGGGCTTCAGCAGGGAGCGCTATGTCCTGGTGTTTGGTGTCAACAGCTTTGTGGGCATGGCCCTGCAATCTCCCCACTGCCATCACCGTCAACACCAAGAGTCTGCAACTCACAGGTACTGCAGAGAGACATGCACTTACAACCACCTCAAACACATATACTCACCTTACTGAAATAAAATAATCTCACAAGCAATTACTGACAAACATTATATAAAAAAGTGGAAGGTATGGTGGAACTGCTTGTACTTTCTAGCTTGTTACTGTAAAACTAACAACAATACATTTTCATTTACACAGGTAGCTACTGTGTTATAAGACCTATGTAATGCAATGTAGCATAACAAGAGCGTTCCTCCCCCTGCAGTTCTTTGTCTATGCCAGTTACATTGCTGCCATGGCCGTGCTGTTTCTCATCAGAGAAGTGTATAATCTTATTCTTTGCAGCCGATTGGTGGAGCCCATCCCAGCTGAGTGTTTATCAAAGAGAAGAACTGACCTGCCACAAGTTTAACCTCTGGCATGACACTCAAAAAGGGAAATAACATGCAGCACTGCCACCGCGTAAAGGGAGAACAAAGCGATGCAACGGATACACAACACACCTGTATTACAATTATTTGTTTCCGAGGAGTGCAATACGCATATATAGCCATCAGAGAGCACTGTAACATTATGAACATGAACAACAAGTTTCCAGCAGACTTTTTACAACACACACAAAAAAGTATTTTGTATAGATCTACCCTTGAGATGTGTGTGTCAAACCATATATTTGCCATTCAGTTCCTCTACAACCACGTTCATGTGCACAATGTAATCCCTATGGACATGGTCAAATTCCAATTTATTGTTTTTAATAAAAAACCTGTGCTGACCAATGCAATTCAATGTAAAAATGTGACTAATTAATGAACAGTGAGTATAACTGTGGGAGCCTTTTTATAGATTGCACAGATAATAGGGTAGCAGTGCAGAGATGCTTGATCCTTTACTATTGACAATTTTGTAAAAGGCTATGGGTTAATTCAGCTCGAGTTACACGTACGTAAATGGAACTTAATTCCCTTTTTATGCACTTTTCTCTCTATGGGTATTCTGACCTTGAACTGAAGCATGGGGAAAACACATGTGCTAGCCAGGTATTCATTTGGGGTGGAGATCACAGAAATTGAGGTGTGGAAGAGGTGTGTCTACGGATGCGCTGTATTAACCTTGACAGAATTCTGACGTTGACTGATAATTCCACCACCTTTACTCGTGAGAAAACCATGAATATGATCGAGCAAACCTTTCGGCTCCAAGTGGAAAAACATGTGCTTTCTTTTTTCCAGATAGAAGTAACACCATTCTCCATGCACCGTAATTTATAAATTGCTAAGAGTTATGTAAATGAGTAATCTTCTTGGAGAAGGGGATTGTACAAGTAACAAACGTTTTAGATAATTTTTCGCAAGAGACGGATGTGAAAACATTAATGGAAGCAAACTGAAAAGCATACAGTATCAACATGACAGGTATTTCTGCCCATTTCCAGAGTCTCCAGCGGCGGCCTGCAGTCCAGAGTCTCCAGCGGCGGCCTGCAGTCCAGAGTCTCCAGCGGCGGCCTGCAGTCCAGAACATCCAGCAGCGGCCTGCAGTCCAGAACCTCCAGCGGCGGCCTGCAGTCCAGAACCTCCAGCGATGATCAACGGTCCGGTTCCTTCGACGACGATCCACGGTCCAGTGGCACAAAAGCAGAGGGATCAGCGGGCGGAGTGGGGGTTACGCCCCGAACCGGAGCCACCTCCTCTGTTGGAGGATCCGCGGGATGAGAAGGTTCTGCTTACTGCAACAGAGCAGCCATAGACATTTGTCACCCTCCCTAACCCTCCCTTTTTCTGTGGTTCTTTTGTTTTGGTGCATTCGGAGTCCGCACCTTTGGGGGGGTACTGTCACGTCCTGACCTTAGTAAGCTGTTATTTTCTATGGTAGAGTAGGTCAAGGTGTGACAGTTTTTTTTCTAGTTTAGTTTTTCTATGTTGTCAGGTTCTAGTTTTGTATTTCTATGTTGGGTTTTGTTTGGGATGATCTCCAATTAGAGGCAGCTGGTTCTCGTTGTCCCTAATTGGAGATCATACTTAAGTAGGGTTTTTTTCCACCTGGGTTTGTGGGAGATTGTTTTTGAGTACGTGTATGTTTACTCTGCGTCATGGTTTGTTGTTATTCAGTTTATTTATATGTATTGCATAGTTTCACAGTGTAAATAAAATGTGGAACAACACACACGCTGCACTTTGGTCCACTCCTCCTTTCGACAACCGTGACATGTGTCAGGTAAGCATCATCGAATAACGATAAAATATTTATAAAATATTTTTATCTGGACACCTTCTGTTTTTGATATTGCTTCTATGCAAATACGCAAGTACTATCACTGTACTGTTTACAGCTTCTATATCCTGCGCATGACAAACAAATTTGATATAGCGTGTGTTTACCACATGGCCTCACAAGTGAATCATCAAAGAGATGGATGGGACTAAGGCTTAAGAGGGTGTGAAAGATGCTGAATGGGTGTAGACAAAGAAGAGCTCTCCAGTTGGGCATTGTTCTCAAAAGTGATGTTTACAAGTTTACCAACTTTCAAAGCAGAATTGGTTTACCCATTGTTCCTCAACTGTAGTGTGCAATGTAAAACATTTTAGCTCTGAGTCTCTACTTTTATCCAAAAAAACACAATTTCAAATTTACTACATAAGACCGAATCAAGCCGGTCAGTCACAAATGTCTTGAGTCAATAAGTATTCAAACCTTTGTTATGACAAGCCTAAATAAATTCAGGAATACAAATGTGCTTAACTTCTTTGGGATAGGGGGCAGTATTTTCACAGCCGGATAAAAAACGTACCCGATTTAATCTGGTTACTACTCCTGCCCAGAATATGCATATAATTAGTATAATTAGTATAATATAATTAGTAGATTTGGATAGAAAACACTCTAACATTTCTAAAACTGTTTGAATGGTGTCTGTGAGTATAACAGCACTCATATGGCAGGCCAAAACCTGAGAAGATTCCATGCAGGAAGTGCCCTGTCTGACAATTTGTTGTCCTTCTGTTGCATCTCTATCGAAAATACAGCATCTGTGCTGTAATGTGACACTTTCTAAGGCTTCCATTGGCTATCTAAAGCCGCCAGAAAGTGGAATGGGTTGTCTGCTGTCTCTGGGCAAAGTATAGGAGCAGAGTTTGTAAGTGGTCAGCCTGGGGACAGTGAGACTGGAGATGCGCGTTCACAAGACTTCTCAATTTTTTTCTTTCAGTCTTTGAATGAATACAACGTTGCCCGGTTGGAATATTATCGCTATTTTACGAGAAAAATAGCAAAATGTTTTATTTTAAACAGCGTTTGACATGCTTCTTAGTACGGTAATGGAATATTTTGAATTTTTTTGTCACGAAATGCGCTCGTGCATTACCCTTCGGATAGTGACCTGAACGCACGAACAAAACGGAGGTATTTGGATATAACTATGGATTATTTGGAACCAAAACAACATTTGTTGTTGAAGTAGAAGTCCTGGGAGTGCATTCTGACGAAGAACAGCAAAGGTAATCCAATTTTTCTAATAGTAATTCTGAGTTTAGGTGACCCAGAAGTTGGCGGATGTCAAAATAGCTAGCCATGTACTCAGAATATTGCAAAATGTGCTTTCGCCGAAAAGCTATTCTAAAATCGGACATAGCGATTGCATAAAGGAATTCTGTATCTATAATTCTTAAAATTATTGTTAAGTATTTTGTCAACGTTTATCATGAGTAATTTAGTAAATTCACCGGAAGTTTTCGGAAGGAATGCTAGTTCTGAACATCACATGCTAATGTAAAAAGCTGGTTTTTGATATAAATATGAACTTGATTGAACAAAACATGCATGTATTGTATAATATAATGTCCTATGAGTGTCATCTGATGAAGATCATCAAAGGTTAGTGCTGAATTTAGCTGTGGTTTTGGTTTTTGTGACATATATGCTTGCTTTGAAAATGGCTGTGTGATTATTCTTGGCAGGGTACTCTCCTGACATAATCTAATGTTTTGCTTTCGCTGTAAAGCCTTTTTGAAATCGGACAATGTTGTTAGATTAACGAGAGTCTTGTCTTTAAAATGGTGTAAAATAGTCATATGCTTGAGAAATTGAAGTTATAGCATTTTTGATGTATTTGTATTTCGCGCTACGCGATTCCACTGGCTGCAACTGTGTTGTTATTCTCTTTTACATTTGTCTTAGAAGTCTGGACTTCCTGAATTAGAAAAAAACTAAACTCATCTGGTTCCCTCCGATAATTTTTTAATATAGACGCTAAAATCTAAAGGCTTACATTAAAATCTAATGGTTATTATCACACAAATGATAAGAAGATGGAATGTAATGGGCATTTTAATGTTTGTGCTTTTCTTATAACTTATTTCTGTGTTCTATTCATGTGCTGTTCTAATAAACTATTTATGTATTCATGCAAGTGACTGATTTAACGAATCCTCACTATCAGTAGCTGCAATTTGGCAGTATGCCCAGACCTTGTTTTGAGAATGAAAGATATCTCAGTTCCAAGGTCTCAGCTTAGAGAGAAGAAGCATTGTGAAGTATTGGTCTGTCACATGTTATGAACCAGTATTGGTTGGTCACATGAATGAAATAAAACTGTAATGATTAATTAATTAATTATGATAAATCATACAAATATAACTTCTCTGTGTATAGCCATATATAAGACAACAGCTGGGACTGACCCGGCAAAGCTTCTGATTGAAATGTGTACTAAGGTGCATTGAGTTGGTTGGAACTTCTCCAACGCGCTGACAATAAACAATGATTGATTTAAGATTGACTTTTATGGCCCTATGTAAGAACTTCCACAACAGCATCTCCTAAGAAGGATTAGATGTGTTACATGATGGCTCATTTCAGTGACACTGCAATGGGGAAAGTATTGGGCCTTTACAATAAGGTGTGGCAGGAAGGGAACTATCTGGAAGTTGGAAGCAGACTGTAGTGATGCCGATATAGAAACTAGGGAAAGACCATACCAGTCCTTCAAGCTATAGGTTGATAGCGTTGAGATCTCATGTACAGTACCAGTAAAAAGTTTGGACACACTGTAACGGACGTCATATGAAGGGGACCAAGGCGCAGCGTGTTGAGTGCTCATCGTAAATTTTTATGAAAATTGAACACTGAATACAAATAAACAAAATTGACAGCTGACAGTTCTGTCAGGTTAATCTAACAAAACAGAAAACAACTACGCACACAAACCAAAGGAAAAAGGCTGCCTAAGTATGGCTTCCAATCAAAGACAACGATAGACATCTGCCTCTGATTGGAAACCATACCCGGCCAAAACATAGAAAACAAACACATAGAATGCCCACCCACCTATCACACCCTGACCTAAATAAACAGAGAAAACACAGCTCTCCTAGGTCAGAGCGTGACACACACCTACTCATTCAAGGGTTTTTCTTTATTTTTTACCATTTTCTACATTGTAGAATAATAGCGAAGACATTAAAACTGTGAAATAACACATATGGAATCATGTAATAACAAAAAAGTGTTAACCAAATCCAAATATATTTAAGATTCTTCAAAGTAGCCAGTCTTTTCCTTGATGACAGCTTTGCACAATCTTTGCATTCTCATAACTAGCTTCCTACATATGATGAGCACTTGTTGGCTGCTTTCCTGAACTCTGTGGTCCAACTCATCTCAAACCATCTCAATTGGGTTGAGGTCGGGTGATTGTGGAGGCCAGGTCATCTTATGCAGAACTTCATTACTCTACTTTTTGATCAAATAGCCCTTACACTGCCCGGAGGTGTGTTGGGTCATTGTCCTATTGAAAAACAAATTATCGTCATACAAAGCGCAAACAAGATGGAATGGCGTTTTGCTGCAGAATGCTGTGGTTGCCATGCTGGTTAAGTGTGCCTTGAATACTAAATAAATCACAGATATTGTCACCAGCAAAGCACCCCAAAACCATCACACCTCCTCCATGCTTCACGATGGGAACTACACATGCGGAGATCATGCATTCACCTACTCTGCGTCTCACAAAGACAGCGGTTTGAACCAACAATCTCAAAATTTGCAATCATCAGAACAGAGGACAGATTTCCACCGGTATAATGTCCATTGGTCATGTTTCTTGGCCCAAGCAAATCTCTTCTTATTGGGGTCCTTTAGTAGTGGTTTCTTTGGAGCAATTTGACCATGAGGCCTAATTCACGCAGTTTAATTTGAACAGTTGATGTTGAGATGTCTGTTACTTGAACTCTGTGAAGCATTTATTTGGGCTGCAATCTGAGGTGCAGTTAATTGCCGATTTCTGAGGCTGGTAACTCTAACAAACTTATCCTCTGCAGCAGTGGTAACTCTGGGTCTTCCTTTCCTGTGGTGGTCCTCATGAGAGCCAGTTTCATCATGGCGCTTGATGGTTTTTGCAACTGCACTTGATGGTTTTTGCGACTGCACCAGCGCTTCATCGGACTCACCTGGACTCTATCACGTCATTGATTGCCTCCCCTATATATGTCACTTCCTTAGTTTCGTTCCCGTGTCTGCATTGATGCTGTTTTGTTTCTCTTTTCCAGACATTGTTCTCGTTTAGTTTCATGTCTATTTATTATTAAATCCTCACCCTGTACTTGCTTCCCATCTCCCAGCATCTGTAGTTACGGAACCGTTACACTTGGTATTTTAACAAATAGGGCTATCTTCTGTATACCACCCCTACCTTGTCACAACACAATGAAATAAGAAGGAAAGAAATTCCACAAATTAACTTTTAACAAGGCACACCTGTGAATTGAAATGCATTCCAGGTGACTACCTCATGAAGCTGGTTGAGAGAATGGCAAAAGTGTGCAAAGCTGTCTTCAAGGCAAATGGTGGCTATTTTGAAGAATCTCAAATATAAAATGTTTTGGTTACTACATGATTCCACTTGTGTTATTTTATTCTACAATGTAGAAAATAGTTAAAATAAAGAAAAACCCTGGAATGAGTAGGTGTGTCCAAACTTTTGACTGGTACTCTTTGTTCATTTATGGACATCCTTTGTTGTTCTCCATTATGATTGACAATGTATTCTCCCAGGTGAGACCTGCTATTGGGAGGTCATTGTTTGCGGATGACGGGGCACTGTGGAGGAGAGGAAGAAATATTACCCATACAGCCAGGAGAGTTCAAGAGCAATCAATGAAGTTGAGCAGTGGTCCCTCAGGTGGGGGTTCAAGCTTTCAGTTGAGAAAACACAGACTATGTTTTTTCTAGAAGGAAGGGTGGGGAGGAAATATACTTGAAGTTGTTGTGGAAGGTATCTAGAGAGGGTGAGACTGTTTAGGTTCCAATCAATTGAATTTACCACAGGTGGACTCCAATCAAGTTGTGGAAACATCTCAAGGTTGATCAATGGAAACAAGATGCACCTGAGCTCAATTTTGAGTCTCATAGCAAAGGGTCTGAATACTTATGTAAATAAGGTATTTCTGTATTTATTTACTTTTTAATTCTCGAATAACATTGGCGGTGCCTACTGTGGATTCGGAAAGTATTCAGACCCGTTGACTTTTTTCACATTTTGTTACGTAGCCTTATATTAAATTGATTACATTATTTGTTTCCCCTCATCAATCTACACACAGTACCACATAATGACAAAGCGAAAACCGATTTTTTTATATTTTTGCAAATTAAAAAGTAAATAAATACAGAAATACCTTATTTACATAATTATTCAGACAGTGGAAAGTCACACAACAGTCTATATAAGGTCCCACAGTTGACAGTGCATGTCAGAGCAAAAAATAAGCCATGAGGTCGAAGGAATTGTCCGTAGAGCTCTGAGACGGGATTGTGTCAAGGCACAGATCTGGGGAAGGGTACCAAAAAGTTTCTGCAGCATTGAAGGTCCTCAAAAACACAGTGGCCTCCATCATTTTTAAATGGAAGAAGTCTGGAAGCACCAAGACTCTTCCTAGAGCTGGCCGCCCCGCCAAACTGAGTAATCGGGGTTGAAGGGCCTTGGTCAGGAAGCTGACCAAGAACCCGATGATCACACTGACAGAGCTCCAGAGTACCTTTGTGGAGATGGGAGAACCTTCCAGAAGGACAACCATATCTGCAGCACTCCTCCAATCAAACCTTTATGGTAGAGTGGCCAGACGGAAGCCACTAATCAGTAAAAGGCACATGACAGCCCGCTTGGAGCTTGCCAAAAAGCACCTAAAGACTCTCAGACCATGAACAACAAGATTCTCTGGTCTGATTAAACCAAGATTGAACTCTTTGACCTAAATGCCAAGTGTCACATCTGGAGTAAACCTGGCACCATCCCTACTGTGAAGCACAGTGGTGGCAGCATCATGCTGTGGGTATGTTTTTCAGAGGCAGGTACTGGGAGACTAGTCAGGATTGAGGGAAAGATAAACGGAGCAAAGTACAGAGAGATCCTTGATGAAAACCTGCTCCAGAGCACTCAGGACCACAGACTGGTGTCATGATGTGACTACCATTAGTGTGATGACTGTTATTTTATCAAATCAATGAACTATTATTAACTGATTAAATGAATCATGTAACAATTACCTAATTAGTAACTTGGGGCACCACGGGAAAAGTTTGTTTAATGAGTTACCATTTCCCGAATTAACTCAAGAATATATCAGAATATATCGTTATCATACCAGTCATTCATTAATCATTATTACCTCATATCAGTCTCATTCTGATGTCATTGACCTCGTTAATCTGCACGAACCCTAGTCTAAATGATGATTCAGCAATACACACATTGGCTTAATTATTTATTTACTAACTAAACAATAACACAGAAATTCATAAACACACACAGTATAGGTTGAATTGATTACTAACATAATTGTAACGGTCGTCGACGTAGTGGACCAAGGCGCAGCGGGTTGAGTGCTCATAGTGACTTTATTTAACACTGAACAAACAAAACAAGAAAACGATCAAACAAACATGATTGCAGGCTAAACACACAGCCATGCAACAACAACTTCCCACAAAGGGACAGGTGAAAACAGACTACCTAAGTATGACTCTCAATCAGCAACAACGATGTACTGCTGTTCCTGATTGAGAGCCATACCAGGCCAACAAAGAAATACACAATAGACAGAACATAGAAATACGAAATAAAGAACATAACCCAAAAACCCCGGAATACTCTAACCAAACACCCCTCTACATAAACACATATACTAACAAACCCCAAACCACATGAAACAAATACCCACCTGCCACGTCCTGACCAAACTACAATAACAAATAACCCCTTTACTGGTCAGAACATTACAATAATACAATGAAAAGCCCCTAGTGAACCAACCCGATATGATGGCTTGTTACACAATGGAGAGGGGTGGGGACAGATAAAGAGCGGGAAAGACATTGTACATACATTTGGAAAACTATGCTCATCGGAATGTGAATACTTTGCACCTGAATGACTGTTCACTCTAAAAAAATTGCAATGTATATTTTTACGCTTGTACAGTGGTTTCTCCTTTGGACGTTGCGAGCTTACAATGGGACGGGCTTACAACGGGACTTAGAGGTACCCACCGTCATGGATTCATTGCTCCAGACCACCGCAATGGGGAGTTAGAGTACTCATTATGCATTTGGATCCCAAGGTTTTTATATGACCAATCATATCGAGTGGTTCCAATGACGAATTTGACGTGAGCCATCCGTCGCTGGTGACTTTCTTCAGCAAAGATGGCTGACAAAACATTATGGTGGAAGCAAATGTAAGTAATTATAACGTCATAACGAGTCAAACAAAAAAAATACAATTGAGAGGAATATGTTAGTTAATGTAGAGACAAAGTATTGTGCATATTTTTTTGTCATAAAGTGAATTTATGAAAATCACGATTTAGCAAGTTAGCTGACTAGCTAACATTAGCCAGCTAGCTAGCTAGTGTTATGACATGAGTAAGAAATTGTAATGATGCTGTGTCTGCATGTATGTATTACAAGTATACACTTCAACAGTGTTTACCACTCCTGCTCCTGGGACATCAATGATTACACATTGTAAATATGCAATAGACTAGGAACATGATTTAAGTAAAGGCTGATTTGGAATTCATATATACAGAAAAAAAACAGTACACTACACTTCCTATGCATATCTAACTCTTCATCTGCATTAATCTGAGGACACAGGATAGGTGTATTTCAATGAGATACTTAATTTCAACCAGTGGAGCATGTGAAATGCTTTATTGAATGTTCGTTATCCAGGTGTTATAAATACATAATACATGCATTCTAAATATAATTGTAATATATTATAAATACAAGTTCAATCTGTACTTTAATGCACATATGGTGTGCATTGTAAAAAAAAAAAGAGGAAGAAAGAGGAGGTGGGAGAGAGGTGTAGAAGACAGAAAAGGAAAGCGGTAAAACAGAGGAGCAGGGAAGACAGCATATGATTAATGAATTACAGTGCTACCCTAACCTCTCTGGGGTATATGTGGGACACACTATTCAACAGCCAGTGAAATAACAACAAAAATCTCATAATTCAAATTTCTCAAACATACAACTATTATATCCCATTTTAAAGATACACTTCTCGTTAATCCAACCACATTGTCCGATTTCAAAAAGGCTTTACGGCGAAAGCATAACATTATGTTAGGACAGTGCCGAGACAAGAAAAACCACACAGCCATTTTCCAAGCAAGGAGAGGCGTCACAAAAACAAGAAATACAGCTAAAATGAATCACTAACCTTTGATGATCTTCATCAGATGGCACTCATAGGACTTCATGTTACACAATACATGTATGTTTTGCTCAATAAAGTTCATATTTATATCCCAAAAAAACCATTTTACATTGGCGTGTAATGTTCAGAAATGTTTTGCCTCCCAAAACTTCCGGTGAATGAGCACATCAATTTATAGAAATACTCATCATAAACGTTGATAAAATATTCAACAGTTATTCAAATAATTATAGATACACTTCTCCTTAATGCAACCGCTGTGTCAGAATTCAAAAAAGCTTTACGGCGAAAGCAAATTTAGCAATAATCTGAGTACAGCGCTCAGATATCAAAACAAGCCATACAGACAACCGCCATTTTGGAGTCAACAGGTATGACAAAAATTACATTATAAATATTCACTTACCTTTGATGATCTTCATCAGAATGCACTCCCAGGAATCCCAGTTCCACAATACATTTTGTTTTGTTCGATAAAGTCCATCATTTATGTCCAAATACCTCCTTTTTGTTTGCACGTTTAGTCCACTACTCCAAATGCAGGAAGCGCGCGCAAAATGACATGATGAAAAGTCAAAAAAAGTTCGATTTATGTTCGTAGAAACATGTCAAACGATGTATAGCATCAATCTTTAGGATGTTTTTATCATAAATATGCAATAATTTTCCAACCGGACAATTCCAATGTCTTCAAAAAAGAAAAGGAACACAGCTAACTCTCACGTGAGTGCGCGCCTCTGAGCTCATGTCCTTTTCTCACTCATCTGACTCCAGGAGCTCTTGTTCTAACCCTATTCACAGTAGAAGCATGAAACAACGTTCTAAAGACTGTTGACATCTAGTGGAAGCCTTAGGACGTGCAAAATGAACCCTAAGTCACTGTATACTGTATAGGCAATCACTTGAAAAACTACAAACCTCAGATTTCCACGCTTCCTGGTTGGATTTTTCTCAGGTTTTTGCCTGCCATATGAGTTCTGTTATACTCACAGACATCATTCAAACAGTTTTAGAAACTTCGGAGTGTTTTCTATCCAAATCTACTAATAATATGCATATCCTACCTTCTGAGCCTGAGTAGCAGGCAGTTTACTACGGGCACGCCTTTCATCCAGACGTCAAAATACTGCCCCCTACTCTAGAGAAGTTTAACATTCTCTCAGTTCATCACAATTACATAGTGTCTCTAGCGGTGTCTCCTAACCAGCCTTGAGCTCCCAGTCGGCCCGAAGGTTATCGTAAGAGCGGGTGAGGTGGCGATGACGGGACTGGCTTCCTCTCTCACATCAAAACATACCTGTAGATGAAAGACAGATGGATAGAGAGAGAGCATGATTAAGCTTTGTTTTTTTTATTCTAACACGGTCAGTCATCATAATCATCAGGAGGTGAAATGCAAAACTGACCTTGGATCATTAACCTCTCTAGGCTAGGCGGGACGAATTCGTCCCACCTACGTAACAGCCACTGCTATCCTGTGGCGCGATTTTCAAAACCTTAAAAATCCTATTACTTCAATTTCTCAAACATATGACTATTTTACAGCCATTTAAAGACAAGACTCTCGTTAATCTAACCACACTGTCCGATTTCAAAAAGGCTTTACAACGAAAGCAAAACATTAGATTATGTCAGCAGAGTACCAAGCCAGAAATAATCAGACACCCATTTTTCAAGCCAGCATATAATGTCACCAAAACCCAGAAGACAGCTAAATGCAGCACTCACCTTTGATGATCTTCATCAGATGACAACCCTAAGACATTATGTTATACAATACATGCATGTTTTGTTCAATCAAGTTCATATTTATATCAAAAACCAGCTTTTTACATTAGCATGTGACGTTCAGAACTAGCATACCCCCCGCAAACTTCCGGGGAATTCGCTAACATTTTACTAAATTACTCACGATAAACGTTCACAAAAAGCATAACAATTATTTTAAGAATTATAGATACAGACCTCCTCTATGCACTCGATATGTTCCGATTTTAAAATAGCTTTTTGGTGAAAGCACATTTTGCAATATTCTAAGTACATAGCCCAGGCATCACGGGCTCGCTATTTAGACACCCGGCAAGTTTAGCACTCACCATAATCATATTTACTATTATAAAAGTTTGACTACCTTTTGTTGTCTTCGTCAGAATACACACCCAGGACTGCTACTTCAATAACAAATGTTGGTTTGGTCCAAAATAATCCATCGTTATATCCGAATAGCGGCGTTTTGTTCGTGCGTTCCAGACACTATCCGAAATAGTAAAGAAGTGTCGCGCGCATGGCGCAATTCGTGACAATAAAATTCTAAGTATTCCATTACCGTACTTCGAAGCATGTCAACCGCTGTTTAAAATCAATTTTTACGACATTTTTCTCGTAGAAAAGCGATAATATTCCGACAGGGAATCTCCTTTTCGGCAAACAGAGGAAAAAAATCCCAAAGGCGGGGGCGGTCGGGGTCACGCGCATAAGCCAGTGTCCCTTGATCGGCCACTTGAGAAAGGCGATAATGTGTTTCAGCCTGGGGCTGGAATGACGACATTCTGTTTTTTCCCGGGCTCTGAGCGCCTATGGACGACGTGGGAAGTGTCACGTTAGAGCAGAGATCCTTAGTAAATGATAGAGATGGAAAACAAGTTCAAGAAATGGTCAGACAGGCCACTTCCTGTAAAGGAATCTCTCAGGTTTTGACCTGCCATTTGAGTTCTGTTATACTCACAGACACCATTCAAACAGTTTTAGAAAATTTAGGGTGTTTTCTATCCATATGTAATAAGTATATGCATATTCTAGTTACTGGGTAGGAGTGGTAACCAGATTAAATCGGGTATGTTTTTTATCCAGCCGTGTCAATACTGCCCCCTAGCCCTAACAGGTTAACTCTGGGACTACTACATCTCTGTATTTCAATGTAAAGCATCTCTTTAATAATACTTCCTGTTGACCCGACCAAGTGACCTCACCTATGATCATGCTGTGCCCTCTGTGTTAGCCAGTTCAGATGCGGGAGGGCTTCACCAACACAGAGGATTTAGGGAGAAGGGGGAGAGGGATGAAGTGAAGGAGAGAGACTGTTATTGAGAAAATAAGGTAGTTAAAGAGACTGTGTTAAACAGGAATCTGTGTGTGTGTGTAGTCTCAGCTGGTGACCTTCACATAAGTGGCTACAGAGTACTTTATACTAAAAAACATACACATGAGGACAAACAAAGAAGACTGTGCAGCAAGTTGTAGTACTGACATGTCACAGCACTCCAAACATTTCTCCATAAGCGTTGCACTCTAACAGAGCAAAATAACATATTTTGTGGGGTGGGTGGGACCTAATCTCTGTGGTCCTGTGGTCTTCCTCCATGAATAGTGAACACTGAGGTAGGTCCAAGTTATAGAAATGCAAGTTGTGTGTCCCTCTGTGAGTGGTTACTGACAATGTGACGCAGACACCTATCTGAGTGTACCTGAAACATTTCAATATAGAGGGCTATGTGTCTCACCACCTGGTTATTGCAAGGCTAACCCCCAGGGAAATCATGACTTGGCAGCAACAGGGGCTTGATAGTCCAGTGAAAATGACTGAGTGTTGTGTGGTGTAAATCTGAAAATTAGCAGCTGACAGTTTCAGGGTTTTTTAATGAATGCATGTGAGACATGTTCCATGTACAACAAGACAGG
This sequence comes from Salmo salar, assembly GCF_965601325.2. Taxonomy (NCBI): domain Eukaryota; kingdom Metazoa; phylum Chordata; class Actinopteri; order Salmoniformes; family Salmonidae; genus Salmo; species Salmo salar. Next base: position 20,253,380 of record NC_138313.1, read on the forward strand.
CGGAGAGGAAGAGAGAAAAAGAACACAGAACAGTTTAAATACCTCTGGTTATGGACACTTTTGCCAGCAATAAAGCTTCCACGGCCTGTTCCTTGGACAGTGAACATCTGGCAATATCTACATTTTCGACCCCTTCATCAGCGCGCTCTCTGAAAGTAAAGAAATTATTTTTTATTTTAAATTTTTTATAGATATGAAATCAATAAAGCAGCAGATGTGATTTTTAGGATACGTCAATACAGCCCAGTGCTGCTTACCTGAGATGCCATCTTTGTAGGTGTCTGCTTTGACTTCCTTTTTGTTCGGAAAAAATTTGCTTTCAGAACAATTATTTTTCATTGAAAATAAAAAAGGTTTTGCTCTCGACAAAAAGACACAAATGTACCTCCATAGCATATAACAATTTGCCTGTGAATAACCACACCTTCATACAAACGTGCTACTGTATACAGAATTCTTGACGCACAATCGAAGATGCTGCCATATGCTGCCAACACGCCCACAAACGAGCCACTCAGGAGCAGAATGATGACGCGTGGAAGAGGGAAAGGAATGAAATGGGAACAACAATTTGTTGCAAGTTGGGGAGGGGGGCTAATATCTGAACAATAGACTATTCAACCTTTACTAAAGAATAGTCTAATAGCTGAGCTAGGTGTGAGAAATAAAAACTCCTATCACAGATCAGATTTGCCCTAATGACCAAGGGGTAGCTTGCTACTCAATGTAATAAAGTAATGACTTTACAAATGAGTTACCTTACACTTTAGTTGGCTGACGATTTGTTAGCTATGCTGTACTTATGAACCACATAGCATATCATTACAGCAGTATGTACCGGTACGTTAGCTAGCTACCTAACGTTAGTAATTATACATCAAACTTGACAGTATATTAACTATAGGATATCTAATTACCCAACGTTGATTATTCCGGACATTCTTAGCTTAGCTAAATGGTATAGTCATTGTGCTTTCTCAATGGACATTCGGGTGTTTTCGTAAATTCGCTCTGGCTATCCATAGGCTTGACAATAGAACAAGTCAAAATTCACCCAAGGCTGAAAAACAGCTTAAGAATGTTGGCTAAACTGGAACACTAGCGCGAGCCCATAGCAAATTAACGGAATCGAACGTTCGCAGAGCCTGTTTTGACTGGAGTGATGCTTAAAATTCCATAAACAAATGTATCCCATTTTTATTTTACCACTAAAATCTGTTCGTCGGACGAAACTAGAAAAAAACTACTTGTGTAGAAAGTAAACATCCGCACCTCGATGGTGTCAACTGTGCTCATGTCTGCATAATGAAAAAGTAGGGGGAAAAAAACAAAAAACTTTGGACTATTTCTGGTCCAGCGATCAGTGACAATTTGGCGAAATAGACCGGCATGCCTCTCTATAGGAAAACAATGGGGAGGAGCTCAACGTTCCAAGGGCAAAAAGTATTTTGGGGCTAGCATTTGATGACAACCGAGCTAGCTGCCCAGGGTTACATAATTAGAAAAAGGAGATTCTCATGATTAAAATGGCATCCGATTTGAAAAAAATCTAAATATACACATTGCGAGATATTTGGCGAAATAGACAGACATGCCTATATTTCCCCCATAGGAAACAATGGGAAGACCGCAGTGTTCCAATATTATTTTTATTGTTTACATTTTAACTATAAAACAATGTGAGCAGGTCTCATTGCCAACAATAGCGAAGCAGGCATTGTGACGTTGAACAATAAACTGGGAATAGAACGTTCAGGAGGCGAGTTCGTGCCACGGTGCTCAATAGAACTAATAGGAGCTGGCAGGGTGGAAAATGCACTAAAATAAGGCCTTTCTTTCGCGATTACTTCAAAACGACGGCAAGCAGCTGAGCGCTGGATGCAATGAACTAGTTTTTATCAGAAAAGAACATTGTTAAAAATGTAATGTGTCCAGCTTACTATCTACATGGATTTCAGAGCACTCTCGTCTGAGTGTATGAGAGCGCAGAATAATTACTTTATGAGCGCTCAACACCCGTTGAATATGGCCGGTGTCAGTAAACGTCGGAAAAAAAGCTTAATTAAAATGTTTCCAGCACTGTTACAGTCTCCAACGCTCTGGTTAACACGAAAACTACCTGACCAGCTCTGCTAGGGTGAGTAAAATGGTCAGAGTTGTCTCATTTGTGTCTGGAAGTAGCTAGCCACCGTTAGCTTGGGTGCTTGACTGCCGTTGTAAGGCCAGAACGTTCAAATCAACCCTACTCCTCGGCCCGAACGTCCAGTGTGCACTCCGACAGCAAAACGGTCTGAATTTACAATCTGACAATTTTCTGAATTTATGAGTGTCACGTTGTACATATTTTCTGTTCCATCCTAACAGAAACCCAGAGGGTTTTCATTTTTCACGAAGTAGAAACACCATAATATTAATCAAATTAATTAAGCAAGTACCAGTCAAAAGTTTGGACACACCTACTCATTCCAGGATTGTTCTATATTTTTACTATTTTCTACTTTGTAGAATAACCTCTATGGGACCCCTTCCCATTCTCATCCCGTTACCGCTATTGCTTGACAAGATAGCATGGCGCGAAATTCAAAACAGAAATTTCTCAAACAATCAACTATTTTACACCCTTTTAAAGATAAGACTCTTGTTAATCCAACCGCGTTGTCCGATTTCAAAAAGGCTTTACAGCGAAAGCAAAACATTAGATTATGTTAGGATGCCACCACAGCAAAAGAACAACAACACAGCCATTTTCTTAGCATTTTCAAAGCAACGGTAGCCGTCCAAAAGCACAAAACCAGCTAAAATTATGCACTAACCTTTGACAATCTTCATCAGATGACACTCCTAGGACATTATGTTAGACAATACCATCAAGTTCATATTTACATCCAAAAACAGCATTTTACATTGGCGCTTGATGTTCAGAAAATGTATTTTCCACCAAACACTTCCAGTGAATTTACAAAAATACATCTCATAAACGTTGACAAAATACATAACAATTATTTTAAGAACTATAGATAGGCTACTCCTTTATGCAACTGCATTGACAGATTTCAAAATAACTTTACGTGGAAAGCACACTGCAATAATCTGAGTACTGCGCTCAGAAAAAACAGCAGGCAATTATAGATAGCCGCCATTTTGGAGTCATCTAAATACATAAATAGCATAAGAAATATTCACTTACCTTTAATAATCTTCATCAGAAGGCACTTCCAGGAATCCCAGATCCACAACAAATGTTGTTTTGTTCGATAAAGTTCATAATTTATGTCCAAAAAACTCCATGTTGTTTGCGCGTTCAGTAAGCTACTCAAAATGTAGGACGAGCGAGGAAAATGTCACGACGAAAAGTAAAAAAAAGTTATATTTACGTTCGTTCAAACATGTCAGACGTTGTAAAGCATCAATCTTTAGGGCCTTTTTCAATCAAAACTTCAATAATATTCCAACCGCACGATTCCAGTGTCTTGAAAAACATTTTGAAACACAGCTAACTCTCACGTGAATGCACGCCAATGAACGGATGTCCTTCCCTGTGTCACCATCTTCCAACTTCCTTTGTTGGCTCTCTGTTCACCATAGAAGCCTCAAACAACTTTCTAAAGACTGTTGACATCTAGTGGAAGCCTTAGGAAGTGCAAAATGAACCCTAACTCACTGTGTGTTCGATAGGCAGGGACTTAACCTCTATGGGCTAGGTGGGACGCTAGCGTCCCCCCCGTGGTGCACTCCATCAACAGCAGGTGCATTTCAAGAGCGGCAAATTTGAATCCAAATAAATGCTCAAAATTCAAATTTTTCAAACATACAACTATTTTACACCCTTTGAAAGATAAACATCTCCTTAATCTAACCACGTTTTACGATTTCAAAAAGGTTTTACGGCAAAAGCATAACATTTAGAGTATGTTAGGACAGTAGTATTTAGCAAGAGTTGTGTGTCACATGCCTTTTGTCAAGTCAACAGACAGGCGTCACCAAAACCATAAAACCAGCTAAAATGCATGCACTAACCTTTTACAATCTCCATCAGATGACACTCCTAGGACATTATGTTAGACAATGCATGCATTTTTAGTTCTATCAAGTTCATATTTATATCCAAAAACAGCGTTTTACTATCGGCGCATTGATGTTGAGGAAATCGTTTCCCTCCAATGAACCGGCAGCCTCAAGTCAACACCGACAACAGTTAACCTGTTGGGGATAGGGGGCAGTATTTGCACGGCCGGATAAAAAAACGTACCCGATTTAATCTGGTTACTACTCCTGCCCAGTAACTAGAATATGCATATAATTGTTTGATTTGGATAGAAAACACCCGAAAGTTTCTAAAACTGTTTGAATGGTGTCTGTGAGTATAACAGAACTCATATGGCAGTCAAAACCCTGAGACAAATCCTGACAGGAAACTGAAATCTGATGTGTGGATATCACTTCAAACATTTGCCATTGAAACACACAGGGGCTTGTGAATCATTTAGCACTTCCTATGGCTTCCACTAGATGTCCCCAGTCTTTACAAAGTGGTTTGAGTCTCCTACTATCAAAATTGACTGAAAGAGAGGATGTTTATCTTGGTCACAGGGGATGGGCCATTACCATTGTGACGTCGGCGCCCATGGGTACTCTCCCTTTTCGAAACGTTTTGAAAGACAATGCAACTGTCCCAATGGAATATTATTGAAGCCCTGGTTGAAAAAGCCCCTAAAGATTTAGTTTATACAACGTTTGACATGTTTGAACGAACTTAAATATATTTTTTTTGCTCATTCCTGACGACAAGTCAGACGCACACGGTACATTTTCACTAGCCTTCGGAGCGCGCGAACACTATTGGGACATAAATTATTAACTTTTTTCAACAAAACTACATTTGTTATGGACCTGGGATTCCTAGAAGTGCCTTCTGATAAAGATAATCAAAGGTAAGGGATTATTTACAATAGTATTTTTGATGGTTGATCGTTCCAAGATGGCTCCAACATTTATAGCCTAGACTTTTTTTCTGGGCATACCACGTCGTTTATTGCAAAGTGTGATTTCCCAGTAAAGTTATTTTTAAATCTGGCAAAGAGATGGCATTCAAGACATGTTAATCTATAAGTCTTTGAATGACAATATTACATTTTAAAAATCCTATTACTTCAATTTCTCAAACATATGACTATTTTACAGCTATTTAAAGACAAGACTCTCATTAATCTAACCACACTCTCCGATTTCAAAAAGGCTTTACAACGAAAGCAAAACATTAGATTATGTCAGCAGAGTACCAAGCCAGAAATAATCAGACACCCATTTTTCAAGCTAGCATATAATGTCACAAAAACCCAGAAGACAGCTAAATGCAGCACTAACCTTTGATGATCTTCATCAGATGACACACCCTAGGACATTATGTTATACAATACATGCATGTTTTGTTCAATCAAGTTCATATTTATATCAAAAACCAGCTTTTTACATTAGCATGTGACGTTCAGAACTAGCATACCCCCCGCAAACTTCCGGGGAATTCGCTAACATTTTACTAAATTACTCACGATAAACGTTCACAAAAAGCATAACAATTATTTTAAGAATTATAGATACAGACCTCCTCTATGCACTCGATATGTCCGATTTTAAAATAGCTTTTTGGTGAAAGCACATTTTGCAATATTCTAAGTACATAGCCCAGGCATCACGGGCTAGCTATTTAGACACCCGGCAAGTTTAGCACTCACCATAATCATATTTACTATTATAAAAGTTTGATTACCTTTTGTTGTCTTCGTCAGAATGCACTCCCAGGACTGCTACTTCAATAACAAATGTTGGTTTGGTCCAAAATAATCCATCGTTATATCCGAATAGCGGCGTTTTGTTCGTGCGTTCCAGACACTATCCGAAATGGTAAAGAAGGGTCGCGAGCATGGCGCAATTCGTGACAAAAAAATTCTAAATATTCCATTACCGTACTTCGAAGCATGTCAACCGCTGTTTAAAATCAATTTTTACGCCATTTTTCTCGTAGAAAAGCGATAATATTCCGACAGGGAATCTCCTTTTCGGCAAACAGAGGAAAAAATCACAAAGGCGGGGGCGGTCGGGTCACGCGCCTAAGCCCAGAGTCCCTTGATCGGCCACTTGAGAAAGGCGATAATGTGTTTCAGCCTGGGGCTGGGATGACGACATTCTGTTTTTTCCCGGGCTCTGAGCGCCTATGGACGACGTAGGAAGTGTCACGTTAGAGCAGAGATCCTTAGTAAAAGATAGAGATGGAAAAGAAGTTCAAGAAATGGTCAGACAGGCCACTTCCTGTAAAGGAATCTCTCAGGTTTTGACCTGCCATTTGAGTTCTGTTATACTCACAGACACCATTCAAACAGTTTTAGAAACTTTAGGGTGTTTTCTATCCATATGTAATAAGTATATGCATATTCTAGTTACTGGGTAGGAGTGGTAACCAGATTAACCTCTTGGGGCTAGGTGGGACGCTAGCGTGCCACCCGTGGTGCACTCCATCAACAGCAGGTGCATTTCAAGAGCGGCAAATTTGAATCCAAATAAATGTCAAAATTCAAATTTTTCAAAAATACAACTATTTTACACCATTTGAAAGATAAACATCTCCTTAATCTAACCACGTTTTACGATTTCAAAAAGGTTTTACGGCGAAAGCATAAATTTAGAGTATGTTAGGACAGTACATTTACAAGAGTTGTGTGTAATGTTTTGTCAAGTCAAAGACAGGGTCACCAAAACCATAAAACCAGCTAAAATGATGCACTAACCTTTTACAATCTCCATCAGATGACACTCCTAGGACATTATGTTAGACAATGCATGCATTTTTAGTTCTATCAAGTTCATATTTATATCCAAAAACAGCGTTTTACTATGGCATTGATGTTGAGGAAATCGTTTCCCTCCAATAACCGGCAGTCAAGTCACCGTCACAAATTAAATAATTAAAATTAGAAAACATTGGTAAAATATTATATTGTCATTTAAAGAATTATAGATTTACATCTCTTGAACGCAATCAACTTGCCAGATTTAAAAATAACCTTACTGGGAAATCACACTTTGCAATAATCTGAGCACTGCGCCCAGAAAAATACGCGTTGCGATACAGACTAGACGTCATGTTGGGGAGATCTAAAATCGAAAATACTATGTAAATAATCCATTACCTTTGATTCTCTTCATCAGATGTCACTTCCAGGTATCACAGGTCCATAACGAATGTAGTTTTGTTCAAAAAAGCTCATCATTTATGTCCAAAAATCTCCGTCTTGTTAGCACATGATGTAAGCCAGCCGGACTTCTCGTCATGAACGAGGGGAAAAAATATATTTACGTTCGTTCAAACATGTCAAACGTTGTATAGCATAAATCATTAGGGCCTTTTTTAACCAGAACATGAATAATATTCAAGGTGGACGAATGCATACTCTTTTATAACGTATTGGAACGAGGGTACCCAACATGAACTCGCGCGCCAGGTGTCTAATGGGACATCATCGTTCCATGGCTCTTGTTCGGTCAGATCTCCCTCCAGAAGACTCAAAACACTTTGTAAAGGCTGGTGACATCTAGTGGAAGCAATAGGAAGTGCCAAAATATTCCTAAGCCCCTGTGTTTTTCAATGGGATAGGTTTAAAGTCAATACAACACATCAGGTATCCACTTCCTGTCAGAAAATGTCTCAGGGTTTTGCCTGCCAAATGAGTTCTGTTATACTCACAGACACCATTCAAACAGTTTTAGAAACTTTAGGGTGTTTTCTATCCATGTGTAATAAGTATATGCATATTCTAGTTACTGGGTAGGAGTGGTAACCAGATTAAATCGGGTACGTTTTTTTATCCGGCGGTGTAAATACTGCCCCCTAGCCCTAACAGGTTAATCGCTGGTGTTCCGCCTCTGCGGTTACAACTTTCCAGGGGCTGTGTGATCTGATTATGCTTGAGCAATTTAAGGATACAGTCCCTGATCGTATCGCCACGTACATTAATGAACGAAAAGTGAAGACTGTCTCTGAAGCTGTGGTTTTAGCGGATGAGTATGTATTGACTCACAAGTGTCTGCAGAGACACTTCGGAGTGAGTAGGGACATTCAGAGATTTGGGCCTCGGCCACTGAGACACTCTGGGTACGAGCAGAGTTTCATTAAACTAGGATTGAGCGTGGCTCCTGTAGTAAAGCTTACTTCAGTCAAGAGTGTCACTACTGTCATGGTTCAGGTCATTGGAAAAACAAATGTCCTGTTTTCAGGGGTAAAGGTAAATTCAGTACTGGCGCTAACATTAAACCTAAGCCTACGGCGTTAGCCGCGCCTGTCCCACATCAGTTCAGTCCTGTCACTCCATTTCATGCCCAGGGGCATGTGAATGTCCCAATTGACCCAGATTGTTTACCTTTCATTATGTAGGGTTTTGTGTCTCTGTTAAGAAGTAACAACCCAGTGCCAGTGAAGATCCTGAGTGACACAGGTGTCTCTGAGTCGTTTGTTTTATCCTTCTCTGCTGAGACTGATTCTTGGCAGGGGAGTGTGTATGGCCTGTTGTGTCTCCATCTCTAGTGGTTTCCTGTAAGCCGTCATTTGTAGGGATATCAGATGAGAGCGCGCAGAGTTTCCCAGAGGTGTTCTCTGTGCGCGCGGTGACGCGTTCCATGAGCCGTGGCGACCTAGTCACTGCGCAGGCTAACGATAATGTTACAAAGAAATCTGTCAATACGTTCCCTGTTATTCTGGTTTCTGTGCCCCACTCCAATCTAATCAAGGAGAGGAGGGCTGACACCAACTTAGAAGAGTCACATGACTGGCCACTGTTTATTTTGTGTTTTGTATTGTCTTGTTCTGTCGCTCCTGTCTCTTCTCGTTTTCTTCTTTCCTCTTAAAGGTTGCTTCTTGTGCGCAAAGGTTTCTGAAGGTCTGGGGAGGATGAGGTTGGCTTGGGCAGTGGGATAGTGTTAACCAGGGCAGTATTTTGTGTGTTTGTTTGATTGGTGTGGTGTTCTGGGGTCCTTGGTGGTCCCCGGTTTTATGGGGGGGTGACGACCCTCCCAATCTGTCTGCCGAATTCTTTCTCTTTGCTCTTTTTTTCCTTATTAGGATGTCGGTGGGCGGAGCCGGGAGGGTCATCAGCTAAATGAGGCTGAATGATATGTTTCGCTGCCAGACAAGGCTACGCTGAAGCCAGGTGCACCGGTGGTAAGGATTCTCTCCATGGTGCTTTAAAGAAAGCCGTGCTGTTGTGAAAGCTTTACGTAGGCGCTAACAGTTTGTTGTCACCGTTTGTCACCGTTATAGTGTAATTCATGTATTGTTTAGTGTTGTGTTGTGTAGTGGCTTTGCTGGTAAGCATAAAACATTTTTGGGGGGAGTTTGCCACACCAAGATTTACATGCTAAAATCGCCACTGATTGTAGTGGGTTTACTAAAGGGTTATATCATTAGCTATGTTGGCTATGATGTTACTTTACCTAATATGGTGACGATGTAAGCTGTGTGTAGCGGTTATGATATGGTTGGGCTTGGATTCTTTTTTTTTGCCTGGTCATATACGGCTGATGTGTTGTGCATTGAAGTCAACAAGCAAAGGGAAAAGGTTGGAGGAAAGCACATAGATACGAGAAAGAATACAATGTGACTGCTATGAAAGTTAACTGTGTTTACGCGTGATCTGGGGTGCATTCATTCCGCCAATTCTGTTGAAAAACTTTTCTTAAACGGAAGCAAACGGAACGGTCATAAACATACCTGAATTTGTCCAATAGAAACTCTCGTTTGCAATGGTTGGACTAATGGTTGGACTCTAGATCAGCTAGATGCAGGCAAAAGTATTGAAGGTGTCACTGTCTGACACCTAAAAAAAAATATCTTGACCTGTGTGCACCTACGTTGTAAACTTTCATTCATTGGCTAGGTTGAAGCAACCTCATGATGGGTATAGGGAAAATTAGAGTGTGATGTAGTAGCCTAAACCTATCGCTGTTACATTGAACTGGGTGAATGGAGTATCAGTGAGAGTCATCCAATATGCTGTAAAAGAAATAAGGCCATGCTATGCTCATGAAAAAAATAATTCTCCTCCCTCATCTTAAACGGCACTGATCACCACTGGTCCACAGATAAGTGAATCTGACCAACCCTTTCATTGGAACAGAATATTGAAAAATATGACCATGGCATCCCATAATCCAAATCATCAATTTATACATTTTAAGTTTGTATTTAGGATTTTTTTCATAATGGCATTGGCACCAACTCCCAACTGTTCACCCTAAATCAGGTAGGCACATTCATATGATGTGGGAGTGCCCTGTGTTAGGTCATTTTTCCCAGTGTGAATATTTTCTAATTGTTCTGATTGTGTTGTCATTGTCATGTTGTATAATTTCTCACAGCGTGAGAATGTTCCAAGTTCAATAATTGCACTTGTCTCATTATGTGGATGGCTTAGCTCGTGGGTGGCTGAGCTCATGCAGATCTCTCTCTCTTTAGGTGTCAGCTGGTCGAGATGGATTGTTCTCAGAGGTGTACAATTTTAACTTGTTTGTAAAGCTAAATAAACCAATATAAAAGCTAGGTTTTAGCTTCACATCTCCACTAGTTACTTTGCCATTGTTCAAAGATGTCATTTTGATAAACAAATGTATTGAGCTAGCTATCTGCCATTTCGTGCATCACATGATACACTAGCTAGCTAGGACAACTAGCTTGTGTCCACAACTAGCTAACTTATAACATTACCCACCGTCTCTCATATTACCCTAAACATGGTTGCCTCTCTGCTGGAGAAATCCTTGAGTGGAAAGTAAATGGCAACACTTCAAATAAATGCAATGCTAATTTGTGGTAAAGCCAAATTAACTATCACACTACCACCAAAGATTTGTATAACTAACCCATGGTACTGCAATTTCTCCAAAAGCATCTGTTTTTGCTGTCATTTATGTCACTTGAGTGACCTCTACTGTTATAATGTGGAACTGAAGACTCAACTGCGTTGTGAGTGTGTCTTTTAAGTTTATCGCCAGAATATTGCAGAGGAGAAAGCAAGTCCATGATGTAATTTATGGCCATATGCTTAATTAGTAGGTTGTTAACTGGTTAACAGACAGTGAAATATTTGAGTGAACAGATTTTATTACAGGGTGTGAGAGAAAAAAATATTACAGGCTATCCAAAAGAAAACTGTTCACCCCCCACAACACCAAATACTGTATATTTCCAGCCAAGGTTCAGCACTATGGCTGTGTTTATACAGGCAGCCCGATTATAATAGTTTTGCCAATTATTGTCAAAAGAGCTAATCTGATTGGTCAAAAGACCAATTAGTGGGAACATCATCAGAATTGGGCTGCCTGTGTAAACACAGCCTATGTGGCATCCTCAACCCTCCCTGAAGAAGGTGCTGAAATGTTGGTTCTTTCCATTAAATCAGGAGTGTGAAACTCATTCCATGGAGGACCTAGTGTCTGCTGGTTTTTGTTTTTCCTTTCAAATAAGACCGAGACAACAAGGTAAGGGGAGTTCCTTAGTAATTAGTTACCTTAATGAATCAATCAAGTACAAGGGAGGATGAAAATCAGCAGCAACTCAGTCCTCCATTGAATGAGTTTGACACATGTGCATTAAATGATTTGAGTATACAGTGTGACTGACTTTATTATATAATTAAACAAAGCTGTATGTTTTTTTTGGAGGGAAGCAAAAACCAGCAGCAAGTATAGGAAAAAACTGGCAAAAGTCTTCCCTGACTTCTGTTTACAAGACAATCGAGAACGTTCCTGGAAAATACAATGAAACTAAAGATTAAGAGGACAATAAGAAATGCAAGCTATCACTAAGAAAACAGGAGTTATGAAATTATATTTACAACTATAATACATTGATGAGATTAATTTGACCTGATGAGCAAGACATAAGAACGGTGTGCTAGTGATCGTGCTGTCATGACTGTCCTGTAAGGATCCAAATAGGTTCAGATCAGCTTTGCAATAAATAACTTCAGCCAGATCCCCACCACAGAGGGGGGAGAAGAGAGCTGGTCGGGTTGACAGCTGACACCCTGTTGCAAATCAAGGATTAGAACATTCAGCTATCTCCCTCTCCAAATTCACAAAGGAATGTGCCTTTGTTTCACAGACATTTCCCCTTTGAAACTTTAACACTGTCAGGGATTTCTTCGTCTTCTGACGATATAACGAAATCATCGTCGGAAAAGGTAGACCAATACGCAGCAGGTATGCGATTGTTCATTTTGAACATTTATTCACTTCAAAACGAATACAAAACAACAAACAAGAAAACGAACGATTCACTGACAGTCTGGTAAGGCACTAGGCTAAACACAGAACAATCACCCACAAACACACCCTACTATATGGGACTCTCAATCAAAGGCAGATAGACAACACCTGCCTTCAACTGAGAGTCCCAACCCCAATTAATCAAACATAGACATACACTCACTAGACTCCACATAGAAATACCTAAACATAAACCAAAACCCGGAATTACTAAATCAAACACCCTTTTTACAAAACACACCACCCTGAACCACATAAAACAAATACCCTCTGCCACGTCCTGACCAAACTACAATACTAATTAACCTTTATACTGGCCAGGACGTGACAGTACCCCCCCCCCCCCCCCCTTAAAGGTGCTAACCCTGGAAGCACCTTAAAATGAAAAAACAACCCCAAACAACAAAACCAAAATTCCCCTCTACTAAAGGGAGGGAAGGGAGGGTGGCTGTGGCGGCACTGTGCTACACCCCCCCTCCCCAACCAACCTATATCTGGAGGTGGCTCTGGTTCCAGCCGTTCCAGGCTGTCGGGCAACTCTGGCATCGCCGAGGGGCAGTCGGGCCAGTCTGGCATCGCCGGGGGGCAGTCGGGCCAGTCTGGCATCGCCGGGGGGCAGTCGGGCCAGTCTGGCATCGCCGGGGGGCAGTCGGGGCAGTCTGGCAGTTCGGGACAGTCTGGGCAGTCTGGGCAGTTCGGGACAGTCTGGGCAGTTCGGGACAGTCTGGGCAGTTCGGGACAGTCTGGGCAGTTCGGGACAGTCTGGGCAGTTCGGGACAGTCTGGGCAGTCTGGCAGTTCGGGACAGTCTGGGCAGTCTGGCAGTTCGGGACAGTCTGGGCAGTCTGGCAACTCAGGACAGTCTGGGCAGTCTGGGCAGTCTGGCCACTCCGGCAGTTCAGGGCAGTCTGGCCACTCCGGCAGTTCAGCGCAGTCTGGCCACTCCGGCAGTTCAGCGCAGTCTGGCCACTCCGGCAGTTCAGCGCAGTCTGGCCACTCCGGCAGTTCAGCGCAGTCTGGCCACTCCGGCAGTTCAGCGCAGTCTGGCCACTCCGGCAGTTCAGCGCAGTCTGACCTCTCTGACGACTGTTGACTGGCGGGCAGCTCTGACGACGACTGTTGACTGGCGGGCAGCTCTGACGACGACTGTTGACTGGCGGGCAGCTCTGACGACGACTGTTCACTGGCGGGCAGCTCTGACGACGACTGTTGACTGGCGGGCAGCTCTGACGACGACTGTTGACTGGCGGGCAGCTCTGACGACGACTGTTGACTGGCGGGCAGCTCTGACGACGACTGTTGACTGGCGGGCAGCTCTGACGACGACTGTTGACTGGCGGGCAGCTCTGACGCCGACTGTTGACTGGCGGGCAGCTCTGACGACGACTGTTGACTGGCGGGCAGCTCTGATGACGACTGTTGACTGGCGTGGCTGGGTTGACGCACTTGTAGCCTGGTGCGTGGTGCTGGTACTGGGCTTACCAGATTATGAACACGCACCTCCAGGCTAGTGCGGGGAGCGGGAACAGGACGAGTCGGACTGGGTTGATGCACTTCCGGGTCCGCACGAGAGACAGGAGCTGGAAACCCAGGGCTATGGAGGCGCACAGTCGGTCTAGATCTTACCTCCTGCACAACCCGTCTTGGCTGGATGGAACTAGTAGCCCTGTACGAGCGGGGTGCTCGTACAGGGCAGACTGGGCTGTGCAGGGGCCTGATGGTAGCCGTGCGTAGAGCGGGAGTTGGGTAGCCTGGTCCTCGGAGGCGTACCGGCGACCAGATGCGCTGCGCAGGCATCCTCCTACCAGGCTGGATGCCCACTCTAGCACGGCACCTGCGAGGGGCTGGAATAACGCGCACCGGACTGTGCGTGCGTATGGGTGAGATAGTGCGCTCCTCAGCGAAACATAGCGCTCTCCACCCCATACGCTCCTCCATATAACCACGGGTAGCTGGCTTCCGGCTCTTCTTACGCCTAGCCAAACTACCCGTGTGCCCCCCCAAAAGAAATTCTTGGGGGTGCCTCTCGTGCTTCTCCCTCAGCGCGTCCATGGCCTCGTACCTACGCCTCTCTGCCTTGGCTGCCTCAATTTCCCACTGCGGGCGGCGATACTCCCCAGCCTGGTGCCAAGGTCCGGCCCCGTCCAGAACTTCCTCCCAGGTCCACTTCTCCCGCCAGTCCAACTCGAATTCCCTCTGCTCCTTCCTCTGCTGCTTGGTCCTTGAGTGGTGGGTGATTCTGTCAGGGATTTCTTCGTCTTCTGACGATATAACGAAATCATCGTCGGAAAAGGTAGACCAATACGCAGCATGTATGTGATTGTTCATTTTGAACATTTATTCACTTCAAAACAAGAAACCGAACGATTCACTGACAGTCTGGTAAGGCACTAGGCTAAACACAGAACAATCACCCACAAAAGCAAACACAAACACACCCTACTATATGGGACTCTCAATCAAAGGCAGATAGACAACACCTGCCTTCAACTGAGAGTCCCAACCCCAATTAATCAAACATAGACATACACTCACTAGACTCCACATAGAAATACCTAAACATAAACCAAAACCCGGAATTACTAAATCAAACACCCTTTTTACAAAACACACCACCCTGAACCACATAAAACAAATACCCTCTGCCACGTCCTGACCAAACTACAATACTAATTAACCTTTATACTGGCCAGGACGTGACAAACACCTTCTAAAGTGAATACTGGAACAATATTTCTAATATAGAACGCGAGGAATGGTCAGAGGCAATCCAAAGAATAATAATGTAATTTCTGTTGTTATTTTGTGATGTCTTTAAAAATGTTAACCTCTATGGGCTAGGCGGGACAAATTCGTCCCACCTACGTAACAGCCACTTGAAGCCTGTGGCGCGATTTTCAAAACCTTAAAAATCCTATTACTTCAATTTCTCAAACATATGACTATTTTACAGCTATTTAAAGACAAGACTCTCGTTAATCTAACCACACTGTCCGATTTCAAAAAGGCTTTACAACGAAAGCAAAACATTAGATTATGTCAGCAGAGTACCAAGCCAGAAATAATCAGACACCCATTTTTCAAGCTAGCATATAATGTCACAAAAACCCAGAAGATAGCTAAATGCAACACTAACCTTTGATGATCTTCATCAGATGACAACCCTAGGACATTATGTTATACAATACATGCATGTTTTGTTCAATCAAGTTCATATTTATATCAAAAACCAGCTTTTTACATTAGCATGTGACGTTCAGAACTAGCATACCCCCCGCAAACTTCCGGGTAATTCGCTAACATTTTACTAAATTACTCACGATAAACGTTCACAAAAAGCATAACAATTATTTTAAGAATTATAGATACAGACCTCCTCTATGCACTCGATATGTCCGATTTTAAAATAGCTTTTTGGTGAAAGCACATTTTGCAATATTCTAAGTACATAGCCCAGGCATCACGGGCTAGCTATTTAGACACCCGGCAAGTTTAGCACTCACCAATATCAGATTTACTATTATAAAAGTTTGATTACCTTTTGTTGTCTTCGTCAGAATGCACTCCCAGGACTGCTACTTCAATAACAAATGTTGGTTTGGTCCAAAATAATCCATCGTTATATCCGAATAGCGGCGTTTTGTTCGTGCGTTCCAGACACTATCCGAAATGGTAAAGAAGGGTCGCGCGCATGGCGCAATTCGTGACAAAAAAAATCTAAATATTCCATTACCGTACTTCGAAGCATGTCAACCGCTGTTTAAAATAAATTTTTATGCCATTTTTCTCGTAGAAAAGCGATAATATTCCGACCGGGAATCTCCTTTTCGGCAAACAGAGGAAAAAATCACAAAGACGGGGGCGGTCAGGTCACGCGCCTAAGCCCAGAGTCCCTTGATCGGCCACTTGAGAAAGGCGATAATGTGTTTCAGCCTGGGGCTGGGATGACGACATTCAGGTTTTTCCCGGGCTCTGAGCGCCTATGGACGACGTAGGAAGTGTCACGTTAGAGCAGAGATCCTTAGTAAAAGATAGAGATGGCAAAGAAGTTCCAGAAATGGTCAGACAGGCCACTTCCTGTAAAGGAATCTCTCAGGTTTTGACCTGCCATTTGAGTTCTGTTATACTCACAGACACCATTCAAACAGTTTTAGAAACTTTAGGGTGTTTTCTATCCATATGTAATAAGTATATGCATATTGTAGTTACTGGGTAGGAGTGGTAACCAGATTAAATAGGGTACGTTTTTTATCCAGCCGTGTCAATACTGCCCCCTAGCCCTAACAGGTTAAAGGAAATACTGTAAATTGAAAAGTATATACACTACATGTACGAAGTTATGGTTTTGTTAAGAGAGGGATGTGATCTTAGAAACTATAAGATGAAATTGTTTCTATAACTTTGTACAAGTAAGTAGTCACCGCCCCCTTGAGTGGGGTCAGAGATCGTGTCAGCCTCAATAACCACCCCTTTGGAAGCACTGTATAAAATGATGGGTTAGGAATTAACATATCAGACCAGAAAGGAGTCAAGCTGCAGCTCACATAAAAAGTGGTTTCAACTCTGAAATCTCAACATGAGGTAGAGGCGATAGTCACATCCCGGACAATCACTGGTACGGCTGATTAGCTGTCCTAAGTAAAGTATCTAGAAAAGTGAACTTAAGTGGGACCTTTCTACTACTCTTCTCAAGTCACCATAGTACGCTACGCTCATCACCACAATGGGAACCATTGACACGGCTGGCTAGCCTATCTTCAAAGAGGCAGCTTCAGGAGTGAATGGAAGGGAAATTAACTCTAGTTCTGTTCAGGACTACATAACAAGTCACTGGATAACGGACGACAGCAGAGATGAACAACAGTAGAAGGCGAGTTGGGATCCCCTTTTGGACAATTAGAGCCTTACAAGTGTGCCACAAAAAGGACCAATAACCTTTCCAAGAAGGCCTGGTTCTGACAGAAATACACGAAAAACCAAGGCATTTCCATGTAAATAAATGTATGATTTCTTACTCCAAACGGGTGGCGGTATATGTGCAAAGTATAGGATTACTGTGAGAGTAGTTCTCAATGTACCAAAGTGTTATGTTTATGTCCCTCTCTGTCCCCCCCCCCCTTTTGTAACAAGCCACCATATCGTTGTCAGTCTGCTAGGGACCTGTTTCTAAAGTATTTATGGTTATGATTAATACATTGACTGTTTATGGATGTGATAGGTAAAGACCTTTAGAGTTGAATTCGTGAGATGGTAACTCTTTAACCTCACTAAGGTAGGGGGCACTATTTTCACCTCCAGATGAAAAGCATGCCCAAGGTAAACTGCCTGCTACTCAGGCCCAGAAGCTAGGATATGCATATAATTAGTACATTTCAATAGAAAACACTCCAACGTTTCTAAAACTGTTAAAATTATGTCTGTGAGTATAACAGAACTGAAATGGCAGGCAAAAACCGGATGAAAATCCATCCAGGAAGTTCTATTACCTTGAAATGGCTGTTTTTCCAATAAAAGCCTATCCACCATTTAAAGGGATAGGACCCAGATTCCATTCCCTATGGCTTCCACTAGTTGTGAACAGTTTTTAGACATTGTTTCAGGCTTTTATTCTGAAAAATTAGGGAGAATGACAACATTGAGTGAGTGGACCCTGGGATGTCCTCAGAGCTGGTTATTGAGCGCAACCGAGAGCACACCTTTCTTGGTTTCCTTTTATATTAACGAAGCTTTTGTCCGGTTGAAATATTATCAATTATTTAGGCTAAGGATTGATTATAGGATTGATTATAAACATCGTTTGACATGTTTCTACGAACTTTACGGATACTGTTTGGAATTTTCGTCTGCCTCTTGTGATTGCATTTGAGCCATTGGATTAATGAACAAAATGCGCCAACAAAATGGAGGTTTTTAGATATAAAGAGGGACTTTATCAAACAAAACAAACATTTATTGTGTAACATGGAGTCTTGTGAGTGCAACCATACGAAGATCAAAGGTAAGTGATTAATTTTATTGCTATTTCTGACTTTCGTGGCTAATCTACTTGGCTGGTAACTGTACATAATGTTTTGTGTGCTGAGTACTGTCCTCAGATAATCGCATGGTTTGCTTTCACCGTAAAGCCTTTTTGAAATCTAACATGGCGGCTGGATTAACAAGAAGTTGAGCTTTATTTTGATGTATAACACATATATTTTCAAGAATGTTAAATATTTGAATTGAGTATTTCTGAATTTCGCGCTATGCAATTTCACTGGATGTTGGCCAGGTGGGACGGTAGCGTCCCACACCCCCTAGAGAGGTTAAAGAACCGCTCTCATGGTGCCCCAATTCCTAATGAGTTAATTGTCATATGATTAATTTAAATCGGGTAATAATTTAACATAGATGATTAGATAAATAACAGTCCTCAGATTAATGAAAGAAAAGTCACAACAGGGGCATTACATACAAAATAAAAAGCAAACATGTTAATAGGGATGTGCATCTTTCCGTTTCAAGACGATTCAATACGTATCTACAGTATATGATTTGATTTATATAGATACATGGGATACGAAATATCAACAATACATTTTAGGTTGAACCTACCTACTCCGAAGATGATTACAGTTGAACACAATCTACATCTGAAGAAGGAGAGAAAGTTCGCTAGCTCCGATATGGCCCTCCTAACCGCTTAGACTCTGCCTCTCAAATGAACATGCCGATGCAACCAAATAGTGAAATAAATAAAACAAGTTATAGGGAGGCAATATGTGTGAGGAAAACTAAAGTGTACAAGTGTGTGTGTGTGCGCGCAACTGTGTGTTTGCATCAATGGTGCAATCCAGTTGGCATGCGTCGGTTGACACATGCCTCATCGTAGGACAGCTTTTCCCAAAAGCGACTGAAACCCTCATGCTTCTGCAGAATCCTCAACTGTGACCTGTAAGATAAGAATGCAAACAGATGGTGCATCGACTGCAAAATGTACACTCCTATAACACATAAAAAAATCCAATACCATATTTAATTACCTCTCAGAACATAACTTCTGTAATGAAGTAGAAGTGGGTGTCAGCGTCAAAGTCCTTGTCCAGCTTACAATGACCCTGTTATATCTTCCTTATGAGGGCCTCGTGGAACTTGGTAACTGCAGGATTAGCAAGCTTTGAGCCTTCTTGTCTCACCCTTAATGATCATGAAGGATCCAGCCACTTGCTCATCCAGTCATTTGTGACTGTGCCATCGGAAAGCTCTTGGTATGCAATTGAATAGTTACAGTAAGTGGAAGGATACTGTTAGTCGTGAATTTTAAGCAAATTGGAGCTGAGAGACTCATCAAGACAATCAAAATAATTTCTTCAAACAAGAAAATTACCTCAAGGTCTTCATCACACACGCTCTGGCTCCCGAGTGGCGCAGTGGTCTAAAGCACTGCATCTCAGTGCTAGAGGCGTCACACCAGACACCCTGGTTCGAATCCAGGCTGTATCACAACTGGCTGTGATTGGGAGTCCCATAGGGCGGCGCACAGTTGGCCCAGCGTCGTCCGGGTTTGGCCCCACCACCTTGGCGTTGATTGACTGATTTAAAAAAATATATATTTTACCTTTATTTAACTAGGCAAGTCAGTTAATAAAAGTTATTATTTACAATGACGGCCTGGAAAATACCATGTGAGAAAGATGAATGCATGGTCATGTCTGATCTTTAATTGCTAATTATTGTAACAAACTCATTAAGATTCTGCGGAAGTCATGGAACTAACATTTTAGATTAAGAATTTTGTTTAGCAGTTCTGGTGTAGACTGATTCAGGTTGTTTGTGATAGGATGAGATAAGGTGGGTGATTGGTATGTCCATATTTACGAGACTTTACACACAATTTTAGCGTCCAATTAGATTTCCATGTTTATTTAGCAGATAACAGATTAGAATTTTAAGTTTGTTCTTGTTGATGTATGTAAGCAAGGAGTTTACCCTGTTGTATGATGATGGCATATTGCTGAGTTTAACGTCTACCACAGGCGTTTACAGGTCGGACACTGTTGTTCTCATAAAGCCAGTATAAGCAGGAGCAGAAGCTTTGTCTCTTATCAGCCCCTCAGCTCCAATGGAAACTATGTACACATCCTATTATACTGCATAGTATCTCTATCATCATACTGTACTACTTCCTCTGGGGATAAAACTAAATGACAACGTTAAATTTGCATGTCACAAAGACATTTCTCTGTGTGTCTGACTTCCTTCTCTACTCCCTCCTATCTCTTTTGCTCTCTCAGTTTTTGAAAATACCAAATACCTGATAACATAAAAAATGTATGTATAGTTTAGTGTGTTCCCATGTCACATCTATCCCAAACAAGGAATGGCATTTAGGCGTTTAAACATAACATGACATAAAACAGACCAAAACATTTATTATCTGCCCCCCCACCCCGTCAGTATGAATTCAATATTTAGGAAGTAAATCACCCATACTCACTATCAGTATAATGTAATAATTTAGGAAGTAGACAACCCATATTAGGAAATCCCTGTGTGTGTGTGACTTCTCGTCTTCGTTATCCCCACTAAACTAACAGTGTGTGGGTGGGCGTTCATTCAGAATGGTATTTTCCACCCACACACCGGTCGCCGAGCCACAGTGCATCACTCTGACGCATGCAAGGTCTTCACTCGCCTCCCCACATAAATGCGTGGCATTACCTCCAGAGGAAGCCAAGGCCCGCCACTGACTACGATTGATCGAACTAGAGATGTTAAACCCATCAGTGCTAGAATGTCTTAAATGTCACAGGGCACGTAATTGGGAAGAAAGAAGAAACAGTGTGAAGCAGTCATAGCCTGTTATCAGTCTAATTACAGCAGGAGGAGAGTCGTGATGGTAGGTAAAGAACAAGATCTGTCGAAGAGAATTAAACTACGTAAAATTAGCAACAGTGTAGCGACTCCATGTTTCCCGTGCTTTGTTTTACCTATGACAGTACAGATGCAACCTCTTTCGCCCTCTCTGTCTCTTTCAATTCAATTCAATTCAAAGCGGCTTTACTGGCATGGGAAACATATTTTTACATTGCCAAAGCAAGTGAAATAAACAATCACAAATTAATAGTTAACATTAAACTCACAAAAGTGAAATATGTTTGAAATAATATATTATTAATTATGTATAGTGCTGTTACAATGTGCAAATGGTAAAAGTACAAATGGCAAGGGCAAATAAATAAACAGATAAATATAGTTTTATTTACTTTGGTGTTTGTGCTCCACTGTTTGCCCTTTTCTTACCGCAACAGGTGACACATTTTGCTCTGATGAGTACACACTGCGGTATTTCACTTAACAGCTAACATATACAGCAACTTATCAATATTTCTTTGTTGTTCAAATAATTGTGGGGTCCTTGTAATCCCAGGGAAATATGTTTCTTTCTCTCTCGCTCTCCCTCTCGCCCTCGTTCTCCTTCCTGTTTGTACAGGTGTGATCTGTTTTGTTGTTCCTCTCCTCCACCTGTTGTCAGTTATTGTTATGTTGTCTCATAAAACAACTCGATGAGAGACATATTCCATCTTAGTTGTTGTTCACACAGAGAGGTATGAAGGAGTGTCAATATCTGACAACTGCTTGCAATACCTAGAAGTATACAACATAGAGATTACTTTGTCTGAATATAAACGTGTACAGTGGCTTGCAAAAGAATTCCAATCAAATTTTATTTCTCACATACACATAGTTAGCAGATGTTAATGCGAGTGTAGCGAAATGCTTGTGCTTCTAGTTCCGACAATGCAGTAATATCCAATGAGTAATCTAACCTAACAATTTCACAACAATTACCTTATACACACAAGTGTAAGGGAATGAATAAGAATATATACATTAAAAAAGATATGAATGAGTGATGGTATAGAACGGCATAGGCAAGATGCAGTGGATGGAAATAGAGTACAGTAGATACATATGAGATGAGTAATGTAGGGTATGTAAACATATAAAAGTGGCATTGTTTAAAGTGGCTAGTGATACATTACATCAAGATGGCAAGATGCAGTAGATGGTATAGAGTACAGTATATACATATGAGATGAGTAATATAGGGTATGTAAACATACTGCTGTGCCTTCTTCACCACGCTGTCTGTGTGGTTGGACCATTTCAGTTTGTCCGTGATGTGTACGCCGAGGAACTTAACTTTCTACCCTCTCCAGTACTGTCCCATCGATGTGGATAGGGGGGTGCTCCCTCTGCTGTTTCCTGAAGTCCACGATCATCTCCTTTGTTTTGTTGACATTGAGTCAACATTGAGTGTGAGGGCCCACACTCCGAGGGCCCTCACCTCCTCCCTGTAGGCCGTCTCGTTGTTGTTGGTAATCAAGCCTACCACTGTAGTGTCGTCTGCAAACTTGATGATTGAGTTGGAGGAGTGCATGGCCACGCAGTCATGGGTGAACAGGGAGTACAGGAGCAGGCTGAGAACGCACCCTTGTGGGGCCCCAGTGTTGAGGATCAGTGGGGTGGAGATGTTGTTACCTACCCTCACCACCTGGGGGCGGCCCGTCAGGATCATTCAATTTCAACAGTAGAAGGCTCAAACCAATTTGTGAAGACTGGGGACATCTAGTGGAAGCAATAGGAAGTGCTCAATGAACCATAGCTCACGGTGTGATTAATAGGCAACGTGATGAAGTTGAGTTCGCAATTCAGAATTCCACTTCCTGTTTCAATCTGTCTTGGGGTTTTGACTGCCATATGAGTTCTGTTATACTCACAGACACCATTCAAACAGTTTTAGAAATGTTAGGGTGTTTTCTATCCACAAGTATTAATTATATGCATATCCTAGCTTCTGAGTTTGAGTAGGAGGCCGTTTAAAATGGGCACGAATTTTTTTCAAAAATCGCTTTAGCGCCCCCTATCCTAGGGGAACGCCAAGAGGTTAAACCACTCAAGTGTTGCTTTAGCAGTATGCTTAGGGTCAATGTCCTGCTGGACTGTGAACCTCCGTCGCTGTCTCAAATCTCTGGAAGACTGAAACAGGTTTCCCTCAAGAGTTTCCCTGAATTTAGCGCCATCCATCATTCCTTCAATTCTGACCAGTTTCCCAGGCCCTGCCGATGAAAGACATTCCCACAGCATGATGCCGCCACTACCATGCTTCACTGTGGGGATGTTGTTTTCGGGGTGATGAGAGGTGTTGGGTTTGCGCCAGCGATAGCGTTTTCCTTGATGGCCAAAAAGTACCAGAGTACCTTCTTCCATATGTTTGGGAAGTCTCCCACATGCCTGTTGGCGAACACCAAACGTGTTTGCTTATTTTTTCTTTAAGCAATGGCTTTTTTCTTGCCACTCTTCCGTAAAGCCCAGCTCTGTGGAGTGTACAGCTTAAAGTGGTCCTATGGAGAGATATTCCAATCTCCGCTGTGGAGCTTTGCAGCTCCTTCAGGGTTATCTTTGCGCTCTTTGTTGCCTCTCTGATTAATGCCCTCCTTCCTGGTCTGTGAGTTTTGGTGGGCGGCCCTCTCTTGGCAGGTTTGTTGTGGTGCCATATTCTTTCCATTTTTTAATAACGTATTTAAATGGTGCTCCGTGGGATGTTTAGAGTTTCAGATATTTTTTTATAACCCAATCCTGATCTGTACTTCTCCACAACTTTGTCCCTGACCTGTTTGGAGAGCTCCTTGGTCTTCATGGTGCCGGTTGCTTGGTGGTGCCCCTTGCTTAGTGGTGTTGCAGACTCTGGGGCCTTTCAGAACAGGTGTATATATACTAAGATCATGTGACACTTAGTTAAATAAAGTCCACCTGTGTGCAATCTAAGTACGTGATTTCTGAAGGTAATTGGTTGCACCAGATCTTATTTAGGGGCTTCATAGCAAAGGGGGTGAATACATATGCAGGCACCAATTTTCAATTTTTTTTAATTCTTTGAAATAAGTATTTTTTTTATTTCCCTTTTTTCACTCATTTCAGTTTTTTTGTGTATGTCCATTATATTATATGAAATCCAAATAAAATCAATTTAAATTACAGATTGTAATGCAACAAAATAAGAAAAATGCCAAGGGGATGAATACTTTTTGCAAGGCACTGTATCCGGACCACCCCCCGGGGTTCGACTGCGAACACTGTGCCTCCTGGACCTGTTTCCCTATACCCCAGCTGAGTGCCGTCGCCAGGAAGGATGGTCTCGGGCTCTGGGGTAATAGCTGTGGAGCTATAACGGCGAGACAGTGCATCCGGTTTGACATTCTTGGATCCCGGCCAATATGAGAGGGAGAAGTTGAACTGTGTGAACAGTAGGGCCCATATAGCTTGCCTGGAGTTGAGGCGTTTGGCGGTGCGGAGATACTCCAGATTTTTGTGGTCGGTCCATACGATGAACGGGTGTTCCGCCCCTTCCAGCCAGTGCCTCCTTTCCTCCAACGCCATCTTCACTGCGAGAAGCTCACAATTTCCCACATCGTAGTTTTTGTCCATGGCGTTGGGAGAAGGCGGCTCAGGGATGGAGCTACAGGTCCATGGCAGAATGTTGGGACAGGACCGACCCCACTTCTACATTCGACGCATTGGCCTCCACTACAAACTGACGGGAAGGGTCAGGATGAACCAAGATGGAAGCAGTTGTGAAGGGGTGTTTGAGGTCCCGGCACACCCAGTCAGCAGCAGGTGACCACGTGAACGGAACCTTGGGAGAGGTGAGTGCTGACAGGGGGGAAGCCAGGGTGCTGTAACCCCGGATAAAGTGGGGATACAAGTTGGCGAACTCCAGGAAATGTTGCATCTGCACCCTGGATGAAGGCTAGGGCCAATCCACCACCGCGCTCACCTTCCCGGGATCCATCTGGACACTCCCAGCAGAGATAATGTACCCCAAAAAAGGAATGGTGGTGCGATGGAACTCTCACTTCTGAATTTTATTTTATTTACAGTTCAGAGTTATGATGGGATTTTTTCTTAAGCGGATGGTCGGGGGGGTGCATAATTACAAATAATTTGTACACTACAAATTGGAGCAAGACGCCCAAACAGATATAATATTTGACTAAAACATAATGACTTCTCAAACTAAGCTTACATCTGTATACGATCAGCATCTCTATTATGCATAGGAATACTTGGGAACAGATTTCCAAAATTAAACTAACTGTTTTCCTGGTGTTTTTACAGTCTTATGTAAAAAAAGAATACAAATAAATAGAAAGAAAGAAAACTTGGCGGCCTAAATAAAACCACCCGGACCACCAGTTGGGAAACACAGTGTCTTTTCTGGAGATGTTAATTAAACCTTTAGTCTACAGGAAATATCACATATGTTTGGAATGTTTGTGTATCTGAATGATGATCAAACACTATAAAGTATAACGATTCCGATTATCATGCAGCATCCACCATATAGTCAAACATATGTGATTTTCCTTCTAAATCATAAAATACTACACCTCTATCATCGTACAGCTAACGTTAGCTAAAATTATCCATATCAATAGCTAGGTGTTGTCATGATGTTGTTCATCGAATGATTAACTGTTTATAATTACGTGATTAAATGAATCAGGTAATTACTAACTCATTAACCTGGGGCAACATGGGAAAGTTTTGGCTTTATTGAGTTTCTATTTCCCAAAGTAACTCAAAGAATATCAGAATATCGAATGTCGCTAATAAATTTATTTCATCTACAGTCTCATTCTGAACGTCGCATAATCCGAGAATCTGCACAAACCCGAGTCTCACTAAATAAATCCGTACCACACCAATTGAGTTGATTATTTATTTACTAATAAGCTAGAATTATAATATAAGATACCCATCCACAAACACACAGTCTAGACTATCCTAGCTGGAAAAGGGGATTTCAAAAGAAAGAGAAAGAGAAAGAGTGCAAGAGAGAAAAGCACACTTGGGTACATTTGTAAACTATGCTTATTTAAACCCTAACCTTGCCCCGAACTGCCGCTCTTATGGGTCAGAATAAAATGATGTAATTACGTGTCGAAGGTCTCCGATGGGGTATCTCCTCATGGACCATGTTCCGACTTCTCCTCTGATGGCAACACTTCTGGTGTTACCGAGTGTAACTCTCTGATTGTCCACACAATGTCAGTGTCCTTTCTCTTAGTGGTCTGTTTCCTCGCCCTTGTTCTGAAAGTGGGGTCTTCTAAGGACGGCTAATCATCCATATAGGTGGTTCCAGCGTGGGAATGAAAACAGTGTAGACACACGATTCCTTGGAGAGAATAACCGGGTGGTCCTGCTTGAATTCACACTCTTCGACACAGCTACTCATCCATAGCATAGATTGTTAAAAGGTTCCTTTGTGTTCTTTAACCTCGTGTTGCGTTTTGGGGTTACATCTAATCGGAGCTTAGCTGCAGCTCTCGGTCACTTAGTCATCATGTTAATTCTTAATTCACATGTTTTTTACCCTCATGTCAGAAATGGGCATTTCCGCCTTTAGGGCAAGTTCTCTGGGCGTAACGAGTTATGAGGCAAGGTCTGAATTTTACTCAGATCCAATTTAGACAACTAACTTCACATTTCATCTTTACAAAATCAGTATCTTTGATCTGGACAAGTTCCACACAATGTACAGTATGCAAACAACAGGTACATATGGTGAAAACTCTTCAAGTTACAATGGTTTTGTTATAACGTCGTCATTTCAATTTAATAACATAACAAAAACAACATTCATTTTCATATTCTATCTATCGTCATTACTACCATTTGGCTGACGAAACATATTGTTCCAAAGTCCATTTATTGTATGTTATTGTTCTGAGGTATGTTCTCCATAGGCCCATCATACATCCCATTCCTCCAAACTGAGAGGAGAAAGGATTTTGTCTGCTGCCTTAAGATTTACAATGGGCGGGAGGTGTCATAAAACCCCCCACCTCCATACCTCTTGATCTCTCCCCCTCTGGTGGGTGTGAGAGAGAGAATCTGTAGGACTGTGGTCCATGGTAACCTGACCTGAAGGATTCTGCATGTTGCAATCCACCATAAGAATGATCATTGGATGTCCTGGTTTGTGGATCATCGTAGCAGTCCCCCCCTGGTGGTTTACCCTGGTAGGATTTCTGCAAGCTGCAGATCACCACCAGAATGGACATGGGAGGTCTGGCGGTGGCTCTGTGTTATGACTCATCATCCGGCTGTCCCGGCTAGTGGATCTAGGCAGTAACTTGGGCAGACGTTAACCTCTTACATCTAGACGTTCCGCTAGCGGAACACCTGCTCCAAAAGCCAATGATGGGAGTGGCGCGAAATACAAACTCCTCTAAAATCTGAAAAATTCAATTTCTCAAATATATGACTATTTTACAGCATTTTAAAGACAAGACTCTCGTTAATCTAACCACACTGTCCGATTTCAAAAATACTTTACAACGAAAGCAAAACATTAGATTATGTCAGCAGAGTACCCAGCCAGAAATAATCAGACACCCATTTTTCAAGCTAGCATATAATGTCACAAAAACCCAGAAGACAGCTAAATGCAGCACTAACCTTTGATGATCTTCATCAGATGACACACCTAGGACATTATGTTATACAATACATGCATGTTTTGTTCAATCAAGTTCATATTTATATCAAAAACCAGCTTTTTACATTAGCATGTGAAGTTCAGAACTAGCATACCCCCCGCAAACCTCCGGTGAATTTATTAAATTACTCACGATAAACGTTCACAAAAAACATAAATTATTTTAAGAATTATAGATACAGAACTCCTTTGTGCAATCGAGGTGTCCGATTTTAAAATAGCTTTTCGGTGAAAGCACATTTTGCAATATTCTCAGTAGATAGCCCAGCTTTCACGGCTAGCCATTTAGACACCGACCAAGTTTAGCGCTGACCAAACTCCGATTTACTATTACAAAAGTTTGATTACCTTTGTTGTCTTCGTCAGAATGCACTCCCAGGACTGCTACTTCAATAACAAATGTTGGTTTGGTCCAAAATAATCCATCGTTATATCCAAATAGCGGCGTTTTGTTCGTGCGTTCCAAGACACTATCCGAAGTGTAAATAAGGGTCACGAGCATGGCGCAATTCGTGACAAAAAAATTCTAAATATTCCATTACCGTACTTCGAAGCATGTCAACCGCTGTTTAAAATCCATTTTTATGCCATTTTTCTCGTAAAAAAGCGATAATATTCCGACCGGGAATCTGCGTTTAGGTAAACAGAGGAAAGAAAACAAAGCATTCGGTCGACGCGGGCACGCGTCTGAGTCTCACAACACTGTAACCAGCCACTACCCAAACGCGCTACTTTTTTTCAGCCAGAGCCTGCAAAGCCACGATTCAGCTTTTTGCCGCCTTCTGAGAGCCCATTGGAGCCGTAGGAAGTGTCACGTAACAGCAGAGATCCTTTGTTTTGGATAGAGATGACAAAGAAGGCCAAGAAATGGTCAGACAGGGTACTTCCTGTACAGAATCTTCTCAGGTTTTGACCTGCCATTTGAGTTCTGTTATACTCACAGACACCATTCAAACAGTTTTAGAAACTTTGGAGTGTTTTCTCTCCAAAGCCAATAATTATATGCATATTCTAGTTACTGGGCAGGAGTAGTAACCAGATTAAATCGGGTACGTTTTTTATCCAGCCGTGTCAATACTGCCCCCTAGCCCTAACAGGTTAAACATATTGCAAATGGACAAAAGTCACCCAGCAAGTCAGCGTCCATCAATCAATTAGATATCATTCTGACACCAAACCCACTTTTTCCAACTCATTTAGAAGCCAACTACCACATATTTCAGATCAGGCCCATAATTCACAGCGCCTTCAGATTAAACCATAATAAAAACGTAAAACATGTTGTTACATTCTAGCTGCGGGTCCAGCTCTGACATTATGTGTAGGCCTATGTGAGGCGACCCCGAATCCCGAGTTTCGGCTCGATAGGTCATTCAGTGCCCGGTCAACGACCTTAATTTGTGCTGAAAATTCACTTTTTCCGGGCATTGCTACGGGGTCCTTGAATGAGCTATCGGACAGAAATGTTTGGGGTCCTTGTCTATGGGCCGAGGCGGTTTCAATGCACCTAGTCTTGCGACTCTGGGACTTTTCTAAATGTCGACATTTTTGTGATGTCAAAATGAATTGAAGTTAATGCAAATGTACAAGGCTGTTTCTCGGTCTGAGAACCGTCTAGAGCCACATAACTCACCACGCACTATCGACTTGAGCTTTAGAACAGGTTTCTAAAGTTTCAGAGCTCTAGGTCTGACGGTTCTTTGATAGTTCGAACAAAGGTAACTATTGCAGGCTCTGTGTGTCTCTAAGCCCCACACTGTGTCACGCCATCCTTGCTGTGTGTGTGTGTGAGTTTTTCTTGGAAATCTGATGGGATAAATGACTGATTTACAGTTCATGAGGGTTGCCTAATCACACATATGAAGTTTTGAAAAGATCTGACCTTTTTAACCCTTCGAAACAGCCCCTATGACACCATTTTAAGGTACTTCTGGTTGACACAGGAAGCTGAAAGTGAACACATATCCTCCTTGGGTTAGGCTCTTATAGAATATTGAGTTTCAAATCTTTACGTTAAGAACTAACTTATTTACAGAGGGTAGAATGGGTGTGTGTTATTTCAGAAAATCACAGAAATCTCGCAGAGCTCCGAAACCCACCTTAATGGATTCATCTGAACACGCTGCAACTGAACCTGTAACGTTTTTGAGAAAAAAACAAATTGTTTTGAACATCACCAATTAATTGTACATTGTACGATTTCTCTTAAATTACGATAGATAAATGTCTGGTTCTTTTTTTCCTGACACCGTAGCATTATGTACTTTCACGTACTTTGACTTGAAGCGGTCAAATTAGCACTCAATTTTTGTTTTTGACCTTTAATCCCAGAAAAATGGCCTTAACTCAAAAAGCGTTGAGGCCTCGACTCCATCTTGTTCGGGGCCAACTGCCCATTATGCCAAACCTATGCTCACCAAGTTTCGTCTTCGAAGTCTTTTCCGTTTAGGAGAAAAGGCCACGTCGTGATTGGGGATGTTTTGTACATTTGCAATATGATTACATTCGCCCTCTGGTGGTATTTTCCGGGACAGTGGAAAAATGACCAAAATTTGAACATTTTATAAAACGGAAACCGAATGTCCGAGAGTCTTTATTCGATGACTTCCCAGAAGATCTGGCCCCGGTGCACGGCCCGCCGCCGTCCGCGAATTTTACAAACATTCGTGGACGTCTAGTAAGTTTCTCATCAATCATACAGCAAATGCCAAAATGTGCCCTTCATGTATGGAAATATCCGCTTGAGTCAGATTATGTACCAGGAGGTAAGTGGGTCTGGTGTTTAGTTCCAATAGCGGGTTGCCATTGATAGTTAGCCCCAAGTCGAATAGTTGCAGAGAGGGTTGGAAGAACGCAGTGGTGCCTTACATCCGGTATCCAGGCGCCAGGTTCAGTCTTACAGAAACCTCTGTGGTTCTTGCCGGAATCACCATGGCACATTCAGTTATAACCTTGCAAGCTTCAGGAATAGTCTGCCTGGATGTCATTCGCACCAGGTCGAAAGACAAGGCATGTTGGTCTGGCTGCGCCAAAGACCAAAGAATGTGGTGTATGGTATCGAGTTTAACACCCAATCTTACCAAAATGTCTGTTCCCACATAGACTGTATGTGGGAGGTCCGCGGCAACCAGTAGGTAGTGAGATAGTTCCTTGGTTCCAATGCGGATTGATAGCGCACACTCCCCTATAGCGGAGAGTGCCCTCTGGGGAGTCGTTCCCTGTGGAAATCTAAACGTTTTCGGAACAAGGGGATAGTAGTTAGCCGTTTTTTGAGATTACGTTGAACATTTCCAAACTGATTGCGGATTTTTCCGACCAGTTTGCCAGTATGGCATCCTCAACCATAGTGCTGTTTAGGCACACGCCCCCTATCAGAGGAGGGCGGTAAGTGTTGGCTGGTGAATCACCCAAGCCACACAAGAAAACCTCACGTTCAGTTAAGTTCCGAGTTGAACTTGTCACATTGTCATTTGCCACCAATGGCGGACTCATGACCAAGTTCAGTGGGGGTTGCGTCAGTTGCTGACATTAAACCCACGTCGTTGTTCAATGTATGGCATGTAACCTCGGAAGAATGCGGTGAAGTCAACAGAATTGGCATAGTTATTTGTGACCAGATTTGGTTGGTTTTCCAATCCATTAAGGGTACCAAACAGTCAATTAAATCTATCCCAATCAGCATCCGTTCGGTGTCAATGCTAGTCACATACACAGGGTGGATCAGTGACGCTCTTTCGAAGTTGAGTTTAAGTAGGAGACGCTTGGTTAGGGGTGAGGTAGCTTGAGTGAAACCTTGAAGATTCATGTCGCAACCTTCCATTTTCAACCAACGTTTTGCTGGGTCCACTGCCCTTTTTAGTTCATCCAGCAAAGTTTCAGATATGAGGGAAATTGTCGAACCCGAATCTATCAGAGCATCTCAGGTCAAACAGTCCTCCAAGACTGCTCTAAGGTATAGCCTGTTCGAGTTGTTTTTTCTCATCATATCCCCAACAAATTGGAGTGGGTTGGAAGAACAGAGCGGTTTGTTATCTGTGTCGATTTTCAAGACAGATAACCTGGCTTCATGACCCAGTGGATCCTCTATCAGAATGGGAGAGGAATCATCTTTCCATTCATCTTACCATGTGCGTCTCCACATCTGTATCAAAGTTGGTAGACAAAACCTGCAGGCTTGTGTCTAGAACAAGCGGCCCCTGGACAGGGATTTGAGTGAGGGCGGGGGTAATAGGAATGTTGACGTTCTTGCGAATTTCATCAGACTTGGTCTCAAACAATTTTACGCCTAGTCATGATGACTTATCCTTGTCCTCTTTCTCAAATTTCTTCTGCTGCAGTACATCTCTTAACAGAGCTTCTATATTGTTTCGGTTATCGTTTAGATCATTGTTAAACACTTTGTTGCCCTTGTAACACTTGTTACCCTTGTGTCCTGACTTTGTGAGGGTTAGGTGCAGGGACGTAGTGGCCAGGTCAATCTCTACGGGACCTGTTAGGTTGGGGGGACGTTCATCATAGCTATTGTTACTGCGGTGGTTATAGGTGTGGTGGTTACTTGGTAGCCACCCCCTTTGTGCGTCATCTTTTACCGCACCTGTCCCTGATGCTGCATCTTCCAATTGGAGTGATTGTTCCCGCCCAAGCTCGAAAACCGAGCTGTCAAGGCTCTTAGCCAGTCTTGCTTTTGATGCTGCAAAAGCGGCGCTTGCAAGCTCTCAGAGTGTCGAGATCGGCAAACCAATGTGGGCAGTAGGGCCCATGTAGTTGCTGAAGTTGGGAGACATGTTTGACAGAAACAGTTGTTTGAATGATAATAGATCTTCCATTCCTGTTTCAGTGAGCATGCCAAAGTAAGCTGAACAAAGCCTATGATAGTAGGCTTGTGGGTGTTCATTTCTAGCTTGTTTGATATTGTTAGCCAATGAGCTGTCGTGTTTGCGAGTCGCAGAATCTCTGATGTCTCAAGACATCAGTCAGGAAGTTAAAGCTTGGTCGCAAATGGGTCTTCCAAAGTTGTGGCAAAATGGCTCAAGGACATCAAAGTCAAGGTATTGGAGTGGCCATCTCAAAGCCCTGACCTCAATCCCATAAATTTGTGGTCAGAACTGAAAAAGCATGTGCAAGCAAGGAAGCCTACAAACCTGATTCAGTTACACCCGCTCTGTCAGGAGGAATGGGCCAACATTCACCCAACTTATTGTGGGAAGCCTTTGGAATGCTACCCAAAAAGTTTGACCCAAATTAAACAATTTAAAATACTAATTGAGTATATGTAAACTTCTGACCCATTGGGAATGTAATGAAAGAAATAAAAGCTGAAATAAATCACTCTCTACTATTATTCTGACATTTAAAATTCTTAAAATAAAGTGGTGATCCAAACTGACCTAAAACAGGGAATTTTTACTAGGATTAAATGTCAGGAATTATGATAAACTGAGGTTAACCTGTTGGGTCTAGGGGGCAGCATTTGCACGTCTGGATAAAAAAAATGTACCCGATTTAATCTGGTTAGTAATCCTACCCAGTAACTAGAATATGCATATACTTATTATATATGGATAGAAAACACTCTAAAGTTTCTAAAACTGTTTGAATGGTGTCTGTGAGTATAACAGAACTCATTTGGCAGGCAAAACCCTGAGACATTTTCTGACAGGAAGTGGATACCTGATGTGTTGTATTGACTTTAAACCTATCCCATTGAAAAACACAGGGGCTTAGGAATATTTTGGCACTTCCTATTGCTTCCACTAGATGTCACCAGCCTTTACAAAGTGTTTTGAGTCTTCTGGAGGGAGATCTGACCGAACAAGAGCCATGGAACGATGATGTCCCATTAGACACCTGGCGCGCGAGTTCATGTTGGGTACCCTCGTTCCAATACGTTATAAAAGAGTATGCATTCGTCCACCTTGAATATTATTCATGTTCTGGTTAAAAAAGGCCCTAATGATTTATGCTATACAACGTTTGACATGTTTGAACGAACGGAAATATATTTTTTCCCCTCGTTCATGACGAGAAGTCCGGCTGGCTTACATCATGTGCTAACGAGACGGAGATTTTTGGACATAAATGATGAGCTTTTTTGAACAAAACTACATTCGTTATGGACCTGTGATACCTGGAAGTGACATCTGATGAAGAGAATCAAAGGTAATGGATTATTTACATAGTATTTTCGATTTTAGATCTCCCCAACATGACGTCTAGTCTGTATCGCAACGCATATTTTTCTGGGCGCAGTGCTCAGATTATTGCAAAGTGTGATTTCCCAGTAAGGTTATTTTTAAATCTGGCAAGTTGATTGAGTTCAAGAGATGTAAATCTATAATTCTTTAAATGACAATATAATATTTTACCAATGTTTTCTAATTTTAATTATTTAATTTGTGACGCTGACTTGACTGCCGGTTATTGGAGGGAAACGATTTCCTCAACATCAATGCCATAGTAAAACGCTGTTTTTGGATATAAATATGAACTTGATAGAACTAAAAATGCATGCATTGTCTAACATAATGTCCTAGGAGTGTCATCTGATGGAGATTGTAAAAGGTTAGTGCATCATTTTAGCTGGTTTTATGGTTTTGGTGACCCTGTCTTTGACTTGACAAAACATTACACACAACTCTTGTAAATGTACTGTCCTAACA
This sequence comes from Salmo salar, assembly GCF_965601325.2. NCBI lineage: Eukaryota > Metazoa > Chordata > Actinopteri > Salmoniformes > Salmonidae > Salmo > Salmo salar. Next base: position 20,287,897 of record NC_138313.1, read on the forward strand.
TACTCTAAATTTATGCTTTCGCCGTAAAACCTTTTTGAAATCGTAAAACGTGGTTAGATTAAGGAGATGTTTATCTTTCAAATGGTGTAAAATAGTTGTATTTTTGAAAAATTTGAATTTTGACATTTATTTGGATTCAAATTTGCCGCTCTTGAAATGCACCTGCTGTTGATGGAGTGCACCACGGGTGGCACGCTAGCGTCCCACCTAGCCCCAAGAGGTTAAATGTATTTGGCTAAGGTGTATGTGAACATCCGGCTTCAACTGTATACAGTATGTCACTCCCCTTGGTTCGTTCCCCAGGCGTCATTGTTTCTGTTTCAGTTTCATGTCTGTGCGTTGTTCGAGTTTCTTGTTTTGGATTATGTTGCGTTTTTTCATTAAAACACTCCCTCCCTGTACTTGCTTCCCGACTCTCAGCGCACAACGTTACAGCTTTATTCCATCTACCAGCATCATTATTATCTTCTATCAGCTGAACAATGTTTCTGTCCCACCTTTTATCCCTACAGTGCCTAGAACAGTATATTATTTTTTATAAAGATCCTGTTTAGAACTGTTTTTATATAGCCCCTGTCCAGAAAAGTATATTTATATTCAGCCACTGTATATTTATAGCCATACATCATCTAAACAACCACGCTGCTAGAGCTTGACTTGTCTTCAGAGAATTCCCTTACTGCAAAAACACATGCATTTCACTTGATCAGATATGAATTGTTCCAAAAACATGTTTTCACATGTTTTCATGTGGTCACGTGCTCTTATGTGAAGTTAATGTGACAACATGTAAATCAACATGTGATTACATGAAACTACACATATGAAAACGTGATTTCAAGTGAAGTGTTCCAAAAATCATTTTTCACGTGAATGTTCACGTGAAATCATGTGAAATCATGTGGATTTTCTGTAAGGGTTCTCTGTGCCTTTCCCTCCTTCTCTGTTTCTCCCTCTTCCTAACCCCCTCTCCCAGTTTCCGTTCCCCCCTACCATGTTTTCACACTGATGAGCATGCTGCCTGGCTCCTAGCCTCCTACTTACGGCAATTGTAACAGTAACATCAGATATAATCGCCACACAAGAGGAGTGCCATCACAGACAAACACACACACAGTCACGCACACACCAACGTGGATAAATAGCGGCTTGTTCATCTCAAACGTACGCTTGGGAGGAAAAGAGAGAAACTGTCCACCTGCGCTGATCAAATACACAACAGGGCTAAGGTAAAACATCATCCATATTCATCTTACTAGTAGATCGCTACATTACTTAAGTCCACTATGGATAAAGGATGGGAAGCAGACTGTCGTTATGTACATCTGCTGTCAATGTGTCTGATCACCAGAATAGAAAAGATGGAGACTGTTCGTTTACTGGACAGATGACTGTCATCATCTGGAAACACACTGTTAGATACATGAGAGGATAGTTTGTTTGCTACTCCAAATATAGTTTGGTTTTGGTTATTGATTATTTACAACAGCAGTGCATTGTTTACACATTTAGAAATTGTAGTATCTGTGCGTGTGTGCCAGTAAATGTCAGACAGTGGAGGAGCTACAGACAGAGGGGATTTGAAGCACCCACAAATCCCACCTACAGGTTTAACACCTCTCTCTTCTATCTCAATCATTATCTCACCTCTTTTTCATTTCTCACACAAGGGTAACCCAACAAATATTTATCATCCTTGTGTACAGAAATAATCAATATCGCTCTCTCCACTCCCTCGTCCCTTACATCTCAATACTCCTCCCACCCTCTTCAGCATATTTCACCCAAAAACCTGCCCCTAATCAAACAGAGATTCTGCCTGGCCACTCTCAACACAGAAACATTATATGAACATCTACATCCAAAAAGTGTGCGTTTGAAAGAGGAAACCTAAATCTAGATACAGCTACAGTATTTTTAAGCCAACTGACCCTACATAGGGTTAGTAACTGTGAAAGCTTTCAACAGAATGAGCTGTCAAGCTTATTCAGTCTGGATGGAGTGGTCTGCAAACCTAATCCCCCAAATACATTGATTACATAAAAACCTAAAGTCAGGATTAAGAGCATCATTACTGACTTAGCAGAAAATAACATTAAAAAAATAAAAAATAATTAAGGGCAATGTTCAAACGTGTAATCATCTACTTCATAATCATCAGCCCAGTGGTTACTATCCAACAAGCTCTCACAGTTTCACTGCATAATTAGACGTTGATCCACGTTCTCTAAATGTCAAATTTCGTAGTTGCTCCAAACGTAACATTTCTATGTGTTTTTGTTGCTCCTGTTGCTCTGTATCGTTCCATTTCACCAAACGTCAAATTTCAAAGTTAAGGGTTAGGTTTTGGCACTTATTCTGAAAGGTTAAGTTTTGGGATATGGTTCATCCTTAAGAGTCTATCGATGCACACGTGCATCAATCTAAGTAACACAATAAAAATCCTCAGCAAAATCTGTCAGTTTAAGATAGAGATATCTGCATGGGCTGCGTCTCAATCCACCTTATCCGCCCATTCGCCCTTCCGCATCTGCAGTCGAAGGTAGCGATGTTTGTCAGACCATGAGACATCCCGAAAATTGGTCTTCTCAATTAAAGGTCTGTAGCGTCCGAACGGTTTAGCATACAAACTATTATGATCTATAGAAAGGGGAGACTTGCACGAATGCGATAGTGGCACAAGACTCGTCTGAAGGTAACCCATACAAACGAATGGAAGTATGGAGGAAGTTTTGTTGTAAATATGTCACAAAAATTATTTCCTTCACTTTCTTACATCTCCTAGACACTTGAAAACCTTATTTCTTATGATTTATTTTTTGCCATTTAGAACTGTGTTATTCAATGCGTTTGTAGGGGCTATGGTAGTAAAGGCCAAATTCAATATTTTCTCAAATATTTTCTCAACATAATTTTATAACAAAAGGGGTCTTCGAATTCTTAATCAAATAGCTTAATGATCCATGATATGACCATCTTAAAACAATTCCATATGTTAGCTTAGTACCCCACCCCCCCAACGTCTTAGACTTTTAGAGGTTAAAACCAAAAATGAAAGAAATAAAATAAAAAAAACAGTGTCCGAGGCTGGGATCGAACAGACAACCTTCTGATCCAGAGTCCACCACCTCCATCCACAATGCTGTAGTACAACCCAAGCTTTGAAGCCATTTCCCATCATCTTTAGGACATGGATAGATGTTTAATTTCAACATCAATCTTGAACGACCTGGCTGTATTATCACCGTACGGAGCATGACTCCAGAGCAAATGAACAAATAAATGTAGTTTTGTTGTTCTAAGGTTGAATAACTAAGCACATGTCTGTGCTCGTTGTAAACCGCACAATGATTCTGAAACAGAGATGAAAACAAAAGCTTAAAATGTAATTATAAATTGCATGCTGTGATGCTCTGCACAATGTTATTTTTAGCCAATATTACATCCAAATGTCCCCATTAACATGACCACTCTGCATAAATTTAGTTTAAATAGAACTGTCCTCATCGCTCAGGGCTGGATGGGTATATGGCCTTGCTCAGCGTCCTTACTGCCCTTGTGTCATATGCCTCAGTCCCCAACTTCCACCTCCAGGGGGCAGTGAATGTGTGTGTGTGTGTGTGTGTGTGTGTTTGCGTGGGTGTGCGTGCGTGCGTGTGTGCATGCAAGTGTGTCTTAATTTCTTATTTGATATGGTAATGAGTGCATTAGATTCCATTGTAGCCTACTGGGCAGCAGCACACGTGAAAATCAACCTCTCTGGGGAACAAAAGTTACATTAATGTGATCGTACATCACTGTGCCTGAAGAGAGCTAGGGTAAAAATAGATAGACTGTTAGTTTGATGAACTGAGACTGGAGGCTTCTGTCCTGGCTTTACCCCATGCCTGTCGAGGTGCGCCATACATCAGGGCTGATGTGTTTATGAGGATCAGGTCTACTCTATGAGAGTGTATAGAGATAGCCTACACTCAGTGTCATATACTGCAAAGCTGGCATAACAAGGCAAGGACATCAGTGAGACAGCAAGCTGTACCCTGCAGAACAGACAACAGGGCTAATTTTAGAGTTAGATTACCTGAGAGGGTAAGGTCAATGCCTCTGTGGATAAAAGCATGATAGCTGGGGGTCCACATAACAATGTTCATGAAGGGTAACCGTTGGCAGTGGCTACACGTACACAAATAGGGATGTGAGAGATATAGAGAGAGTGATGAGGTAGGGATGGAAAGAAGGTACAGAGAAGGATGGAATCAGTTCAAACGGAGTCAAGTTTGCCCCAAACTGGACAAACTGGACATCAGGCAGATAGACGGATAGACAGAGCAGGGCAGGGACAGGCGGACAACCCCAGCCTTAAAAACAAAGCCAGCAGAGCAGCATAGGTCTGTAAGGCCAGAAATAGCCCAAAAACAGTCTGGGAAGGTCTCAGCAGGGGCACTCATCTTTCGGACAGGGACACAGACAGTATCCAAATGTGTGCATGCGCATACCCTTATGCAAAAGTAGGCACACACACAGATACACACAATAAATAAAAAGGACACAGAATTATTCAGTGTTCCCATGATGTTTAACTCACAGGGGAAATAAGTGATTGCAGCAACTGCTTCTCTCCATACCTAATGCAACATTTAGATAATACTGTACTTTAGCAACAGAGAGAAACTCTGCATGGTGGGAAACTGCTTGCACCAAGTCAACAGGGTGGTTATTCCAACCTGGTCTCAGAGCATTTTGTATTATTCTGTACATAAATCAGAGACACTTGATTTAGTATGATATGTGACTCGTTTCAGGAAACTAGGCGTATGTCGCGCGTCAATACTTCACAGGAAAGTTATTTGAACGTAAACGTTTTCATATGCGTTTTTCTTTGGCAGAAATGCCTTCGGGAACATGTGAACTTTCATGTGCCTTAATATCAAATTTGTATGCCATCTGTAAATACAAATGCAATTGTTAAATTACGAGGCTAGTTGGTTTAGCCACAGGAAAAGGCACCAACCTTCCTGCTAGCCATGATTAGCGGAGATAATGAGTGGGCTGGGCATGCCGAGAGATGAGTTTGGATTGGTCTGCCATGTAGCCACTTCTGTCTATAATATGAGCTGGTCAGTATGTGTAGGTAATCCTTTCTAACTCAGCTTTTTTGAAAGATATTACATAGTACAAGCGCATAAGTGTTGCTCTCCACTTTCTGGAGGACCGAGTTTTGAAATCAGTGGAATTAGAGTTTGATAGCTAAGGAACTGGAGAAAAGTCTGGCGTTTGATTGCAAATATGCAGACGGGGTTGAAAAGAGATCACACAGAAGGCTGTTGTGTAAAACACCTGTCTCCGGATTCAAACTAAAGGCAACCATGGCATCTGTGATAGAGACGGAGAAGTGTCCATCCATGTATATGGGTAAAAATAGTCTATCTACCGACATTTTCAGATATTACACATTTCTAATTTTGTCAGAAAGTAATTTTCATTTCAAGTGAAAGTGTACTGTTAGCTAGCTAGCTTAAGTTAGCTGGCTGGCTGGCTAGCTAACGTTACGTGTATGATCTGTGTAATTATATTATTTGTATCTCAGAGCCATTTGCAATGCTAGTTATAGCCTAATGTTAGCCAGCTAACATTGAACCTGGTTGGTAAACTACCTGCAGATTCATGCAGGGTAGTAACGTTATGAGTTGGGATTATGGTTAATTGTTTAGCTAGCTAGCTACATGTCTAAACAAAAGACTCCACTATGCAAGTAACAATTTCAATAGAATGCTCATGATATCACTGCAACAACTGTCGATAGACAGTGGCTATTTCAGAGCACTCTTGTCTGAGTGTTCCAGAGCGCAGATTAACTGACGAATTTATGAACGCTCAACACCCGTTGAATATGGTTGGTGTCAGTAAACGTCAGCAAACAAGTCTAATTCAATTGTTGCAAAGCACAGTTACAGTCACCAATGCTCTGAATAACATGAAAACAGCCTAACCAGCTCTGCCAGGGCGAGTAAAATGGTCAAAGTGAGGTGTTCTCTAATTTGTGTCTGGAAGTAGCTAGCAAGCTAGCCAACGTTAGCCAGTTAGCTTGGATGGTTGACTGCCGTTGTGAGGTCAGAACGCTTGGATCAACCCTACTCCTCAGCCAGAGCATCCAGTGTGCACTCTGAATGTTCCGAGAGTGAAACGCTCTGAATTTACGAACGACAATCTTGATAGCACTCTGAATTTACGAACGCCCAGAGCGCACTCCAGATTTAATTTACGAACACACCGTAGTTTAAACCAGACTTTAGGCTTAATCTTTGGTTGTTTAGTACATGGCCTCACATGTGAATCCTGAAAGAGATGGGTGGCGCTGAATGGGTGTAGACAAGAAAGAGCTCTCCAGTAGGTGTACCAAAACATTCAAGGGCCATTTTCTCAAAAGTGAGGTTACAGTTTGTCAACTTTCAAAGCAGAATTACTTTCCCATTGTTCCTCAACTGCATTGTATGATATACAATTTTCTAGCTCCGAGTCTACTTTTCACCAATTTCAAATTTTGCTACATAAGACCGAATCGAGCCGGTCGGTCACATACGTTACATTTGGTATGGTTACATAACACAGATGGTTGCTTAAAACTTCTTGAGGGCCGGGGGCAGTATTCGGAAATTCGGATGACTGACGTGCCCAAAGTAAACTGCCTGTTACTCAGGCCCATAAGCTAGGATATGCATATAATGGTAGAATTTGATAGAAAACTCTAAAGTTTCTAAAACTGTCAAATTAATGTCTGTGAGTATAACACAACTGATATGGCAGGCAAAAACCCGAGAAGAATCCATTCGTAAAAAAATATTTTTGGAGCTCACCACTCATTGAAATGGCTGTCTATGGGAAAATCAATGGAATACCCCCCAGGTTGCAGTTCCTAGGGCTTCCAGTAGATGTCAACAGTCTTTAGAAAGAGTTTCAGGTTTGTTTTTTGAAAAATGAGCTAGAATTTGTAGTTTTTCTAGGTGGCTCCCATTTTGGCTGTAGTATTGTGGCACACATGGATGAGGGCGCGCACTTCATTCTCTGGTAATGAACATACTATTCTCTGTCTTAAATTTCATAATTTATTTACATATTAGGGTGCCTGAGGATTGATTAGAAACGTTTGACTTGTTTGGACGAAGTTTATTGCTAACTTTTGGGATTCATTTGTATGCATTTTGAACGAGGGAAACCTGTGGATTACTGAATCAAGCGCGCCAACTAAACTGACTTTTTGGGGATATAAAGAAGGACTTTATCGTACAAAACGACCATTTGTTATGAAGCTGGGACCCTTGGGATTGCAAACAGAGGAAGATCTTTAAAGGTAAGTGATTTATTTTATCGCTATTTCTGACTTTCGTGATGCCTCTGCTTGTTTGGAAAATGTTTGTAATGCTTTTGTACGCGGGGCGCTGTCCTCAGATAATCACATGGTATGCTTTCGCCGTAAAGCCTTTTTGAAATCTGACATAGCGGCTGGATTAACAAGAAGTTAAGCTTTTAAACGATGTAAGACACTTGTATTTTCATGAATGTTTAATATTACGATTTTGTATTTTGAATTTGGCGCGCTCCGATTTCACCTGATGTTGTCGAATTTGATCCCGGTAACGGGATTTCCGCACTAAGATTATTAAGGAAAAAACTAAAGTTGGGTGCTTGGTAATGGTGGATGGTTCGGTGTAAAACGCAAATATCTAGAAACCCAAAGATTTCAAATCTCGAGTTCTCAAATCTCGAGTTCAAATCTCATCAACTGCTTGCTACTTTGAAACTACTCAGCATGTAAGCTAAACCTTCCCTTAACATTAACCCTTCCCTCACCCTGCAACCTAACTCTTAAACTTAACCCTAACCCCTAGCCTATTGTACTTTTTGGAAGTTCGTAACATATAACACGTTTAGCAAATTCTTAACCTCTATGGGCTAGGTGGGACGCAGGCGTCCCACCCGTGGTGCACTCCATCAACAGCAGGTGCATTTCAAGAGCGGCAAATTTGAATCCAAATAAATGTCAAAATTCAAATTTTTCAAACATACAACTATTTTACACCCTTTGAAAGATAAACATCTCCTTAATCTAACCACGTTTTACGATTTCAAAAAGGTTTTACGGCGAAAGCATAAATTTAGAGTATGTTAGGACAGTACATTTACAAGAGTTGTGTGTAATGTTTTGTCAGTTCAAAGACAGGGTCACCAAAACCATAAAACCAGCTAAAATGATGCACTAACCTTTTACAATCTCCATCAGATGACACTCCTAGGACATTATGTTAGACAATGCATGCATTTTTAGTTCTATCAAGTTCATATTTATATCCAAAAACAGCGTTTTACTATGGCATTGATGTTGAGGAAATCGTTTCCCTCCAATAACCGGCAGTCAAGTCAGCATCACAAATTAAATAATTAAAATTAGAAAACATTGGTAAAATATTATATTGTCATTTAAAGAATTATAGATTTACATCTCTTGAACGCAATCAACTTGCCAGATTTAAAAATAACCTTACTGGGAAATCACACTTTGCAATAATCTGAGCACTGCGCCCAGAAAAATACGCGGTGCGATACAGACTAGTCGTCATGTTGGGGAGATCTAAAATCGAAAATACTATGTAAATAATCCATTACCTTTGATTCTCTTCATCAGATGTCACTTCCAGGTATCACAGGTCCATAACGAATGTAGTTTTGTTCAAAAAAGCTCATCATTTATGTCCAAAAATCTCCGTCTTGTTAGCACATGATCTAAGCCCGCCGGACTTCACTTCATGAACGAGGGGGAAAAATATATTTACGTTCGTTCAAACATGTCAAACGTTGTATAGCATAAATCATTAGGGCCTTTTTTAACCAGAACATGAATAATATTCAAGGTGGACGAATGCATTCTCTTTTATAACGTATTGGAACGAGGGTACCCAACATGAACTCGCGCGCCAGGTGTCTAATGGGCCATCATCGTTCCATGGCTCTTGTTCGGTCAGATCTCCCTCCAGAAGACTCAAAACACTTTGTAAAGGCTGGGGACATCTAGTGGAAGCAATAGGAAGTGCCAAAATATTCCTCAGCCCCTGTGTTTTTCAATGGCATAGGTTTAAAGGTAATACAACACATCAGGTATCCACTTCCTGTCAGAAAATGTCTCAGGGTTTTGCCTGCCAAATGAGTTCTGTTATACTCACAGACACCATTCAAACAGTTTTAGAAACTTTAGAGTGTTTTCTATCCATATATAATAAGTATATGCATATTCTAGTTACTGGGTAGGATTAGTAACCAGATTAAATCGGGTACATTTTTTTTATCCAGCCGTGCAAATACTGCCCCCTAGCCCTAACAGGTTAACATGTATGTTTTGCAAATTCCTAACATATTGTAAGTTTTTCTAATTTGTAACCTACTGTAATTTTTTTTAAATTCGTAACATATACCACTTTTAGCAAATTTGTAACATATTGTACGTTTTGCATATTCATAACATATATTACAAATTAATTCGTAACATATCAAATGAAATTGGTGATGGACATTCACAAAGTAATACATACCATGCAAAACGTAACATATCATATAAATACAGAATAATATGAAATGCTCTGAGACCAGGTTGGTTATTCATGCAGTGTTTTATACCCTGCAGTGGTATTCCAACAAACAATACACTGATTTGAACCGATACATGTTCAAGGCCAAATGTCAAGGCCAGTGATGTTTCCTTGACAGATGGACATACCAGGATCTGCTCTCCAACTACATTCTCCACACTAAGAACAAGAAAAACATGGCACAGAATACCGTAAGGCACCAAAACAACATCAAAGCGAATTTTTAGACCCAGTACTTTCAGGATCCCTTTTCAGCAACCAGGCATCTTTTTAAGGAATTGCGAATGTTGTCATATAAAAAATTCATGAGGCAACTGACATGTTCAAATTTGGAATCCTTTTTATAGCAGCCCCTCCAGGAGTCCGTGCCTGCTGCATGGCTGAATAGAACATTAAGTGGCTTCCCCCTGACTACACAGATTTGTCACAGAACTTTATAAATAGCTCTGCAGGCAGGCAGACAGCCACGTGTTCCCACCCAATGTAGGTGAAGAGATTCAGCTCGCTGCAGAGCAGAGAAAACGTGAAAACACAGCTCTGCTCTCCACTGCAGAGATTGATTGATTGAATACTTTATTGTCCCTCTAGGGCATGGGTGTCAAACTCTGGCCCGCGGGCCAAATTTGGCCTGCGGGGTAATTATATTTGGCCCGCGAGACAATACCAAATTACTACTAGAGCTGGCCCGCCGGTATTATACAGCGCATTCACCGCTAATACTACGAATCCCATAATGCTCTGCTGTTGTTTTCGCGCGCCAATCAGGACAGGACCCAGAAACGCCCTCTCCTCTGTGACAGTAGTCATAGCAACATAGACGCTACAACGGTCAGCGCGCTATCCCTTCCCAAAAATGGCAAAAAGAAAGGCAGAAAACAGGAGCTTTCTGGACAAGTGGGAGGCAGAATATCTGTTTACATATGTAAAAGACAAACCTGTTTTGAGAACTGTGCAGGTGAGCTAACTGTTTACCACTGCATCATACATCAGGAATCACTGTGTGCCAAAGCCCTAAAGATGGAACATGTTATGACCACAGTAACACAGGTAGTTAACTTTATAAGAGCCAAAGGTCTGAATCACTGCCAGTTTAAAATGTTTCTAGAGGAGTGTGGTTCGGAATACGCAGACATGCCATATCACACAGAGGTGAGATGGCTAAGCAGAGGAAAAGTACTGAACAGATGTTTCGAGCTGCGTGAGGAAATATGTCAATTCCTGGAAACCAAAGGGAAGGATACAGCAGAGCTCCAGGAGCAAAAGTTTCTGTGTGAGCTGGCCTTTCTCTGTGACATCTCGAGCCATCTCGATGCGCTGAACCTGCAGCTTCAGGGGCGGGGGCGCATCATCACAGACATGTACGCTGCAGTGAGGACCTTTAAAACTAAACTGTGCCTGTGGGAGAATCAGATGCTGCAAGGAAACCCTTGCCATTTTCCCTGCTGCCAAACCATAAAAGCGCAGATCTCTACCGTCATGTTCGCATGCGCACAGTTTGCTGAAAAACTCAGTGTTCTCGCCGCTGAGTTTAGCCGGCAATTTGCCGACTTCGATGTCCAGAAATGTAGGTTTGAACTGCTTAGTAATCCCTTCGCAGTTGATGTGGAAAATGCACCAACCAACATCCAAATGGAGCTGATTGAACTCCAGTGCAACGACACGCTGAAGTCAAAGTATGATGCTGTGGGCGCCGCACAGTTTCCACGGTTCATCCCTGACACAATGCCTCAGCTCCGCACCCAAGCTGCTCAGATGCTCTCCATGTTCGGCAGCACTTATCTATGCGAGCAACTTTTCTCCTCGATGAAGATGACCAAAACAACTCACAGGAGACGTCTGACTGATGAACACCTTCGCTCGATACTGAGGATTTCTTCAGCTCAGAGCCTGAGCCCAGACATTGATGAACTAGCATCCAAGAAGAGATGCCAGGTATCTGGTTTGGGCACATCAGATTAGATCAGTGTGCAATAATTAACGTTTTCTTTGTGCACTTTTTCTTGCTACAAGGCATGGGCTTGAATGGTTGATTGATTTATTATCATTTTATTTGTAAAATTATTAGCCAGTGGAAAAAGTTTATTTTGGTATTTAAATCAGAAGGCTGCAAATAGAAAAGAGGCATACGATTTTTATCTAAATTTTATTTATTTAATAAATGAATGCCATTGATGTGTTTTTTCATTTGAAATTCGATTTTGCATGTCTCCACTATTAAATTATATATTGTATGGTAATAAGCGATGCTTGTTCCATATTCAATGTTAAAGCAAAACTTGTTTGGGTCCATATTAAAAGGTTCATTTGTTCAATGTTGGCCCGTGACTTTGTTCAGGTTTTACATTTTGGCCCACTGGGTATTTGAGTTTGACACCCCTGCTCTAGGGGAAGTCGTCTGGCAACATACAGCAGTTCCTGGCAAACATACACAAAATCAAAGCACAGGACATACAACACTCCATTTACAGACAACACATATCACAAGACATACTTCAAACAAGACAACTTCCCCTTTAGAATACTGTAAGTTTGGAGTTATGGCAGTGCATAGGTGCCGTCTTACGGGCTCCTGACCAATTCTGCTATTTTTTGTGCTTTTTTTCGCTGATTGTAACTATTTTTTACATAATATTTATGCTACCCTATGACCGAAAACAGCTTCTGGACATCAGAACAGCGATCACTAACTTCAATTTGGATGAAGATTTCTGAAATGTCTGCGCAGGTACAAAAATATTGAGATTTATAAACTTGGCGCACCCTATACAGTACATAAGCATATTTCCCATTATAAATCAGATCTGTTGTAAAACTGTGCAGTCGTAAATGAGCATAAAAATTCCACCTGGAAAACGCCTCCATTCACCTTTTATGGTGACGATAGCACTGTATTTGCTGTATACTTTGGAGCTATTTGTATTAGGCCACGGCATGCAAAATACTTATTGTTGTTCAGTATTTTGTTTTTCAACAACTGGGTTTATATGTTCTGCTTTTGTATAAACTCTGAGATGAAATAGGCATTTATGTCGTGCTCCTATCGCACAGCAATACTGTATCATTCCCATACTCCTCTGTAGGGAATGAAAAGCGTTGAGCTAGACACAGACAGCTCATTTGGGGGCTCATATGAACCACAGAGACTGAGTGCGGGATAATAGCGTGGTCGTGTTGAACCTTGCTTGTTCCCTCGACGCCGCTACCAACAACTAATTGCATATAGAGCTCATAACCTGTATAACTAGACACCTCATAGGGACTAGTGAGCTACTAGCAGGAATCAGTAATACTGACACACATTATTTACCAAGAGAGTTTTCATCTATACTTTCAGTCTGATGTTTTCATCTATATTTTTCGTAGCTGTCTATTTACCACCGCATTCGGAAAGTATTCATACCCCTTGACCTTTTCCACATTTTGCCTTATTCTGAAATTCATCAATTTACACACAACACCCCATAATGACTAAGCAAACACAGGTTTTTAGAGTCTTCTTGGGTATGACGCTACAAGCTTGGCACACCTACAATTGGGGAGTTCCTCCCATTCTTCTCTGCTGATCCTCTCAAGCTCTGTCAGGTTGCTGCACAGCTATTTTCAGGTCTCTCCAGAGATGTTCGATCGGGTTCAAGGACATTCAGAGACTTGTCCTGAAAGCCACTCCTGCATTGTCATGGCTGTGTGCTTAGGGTCGTTGTCCTGTTGGAAGGGGAACCTTCGCCCCAGTCTGAGGTCCTGAGCGCTCTGGAGCAGGTTTTCATCAAGGATCTCTCTGTACTTTGCTCCATTCATCTTTGCCTCGATTCTGACTAGTCTCCCAGTCCCTGCCTCTGAAAAACATCTCCACAGCATGATGCTGCCAGCACCGTGCTTCACCATATGCATGGTGCCAGGTTTCCTCCAGACGTGACGCTTGGAATTCAGGCCAAAGGGTTCAATCTTTGGTTTCATCAGACCAAAGATTGTTTCTCATGGTCTGAGTCTTTAAGTGCCTTTTGGCAAACTCCAAGCAGGCTGTCATGTGCCTTTTACTGAGGAGTGGGTTCCATGTGGCCATTCTGCCATAAAGGCCTGATTGGAGTGCTGCTGGATGTCCTTCAGGAAGGTTCTCCCATCTCCACAGAGGAACTTTAGAGCTCTGTCAGAGTGACCATTGGGTGGGTTCTTGTTCACCTCCATGACCAAAGCACTTCTCCCCTGATTTGTTCTGACATGCACTGTCAACTGTGGGACCGTATATAGAAAGGTGTGTGCCTTTCCAAATCATGTCCAATCAATTGAATTTACTACAGGTGGACTCTAATCAAGTTGTACAAACATCTCAAGGATGATCAATGGAAACAGGATGCACCTGAGCTCAATTTCGAGTGGATGGATTATTTTGAACCAAACCAACATTTGTTATTGAAGTAGAAGTCCCGGGAGTGCATTCTGACGAAGAACAGCAAAGGTAATCCAATTTTTCTTATAGTAAATCTGAGTTTGGTGAGGGTCAAACTTGGTGGGTGTCAAAATAGCTAGCCTGTGATGGCGAGCTATCTACTCAGAATATTGCAAAATGTGCTTTCACCGAAAAGCTATTTTAAAATTGGACACCTCGATTGCATAAAGGAGTTCTGTATCTATAATTTTTAAAATAACTGTTATGTTTTTTGTGAACGTTTATCGTGAGAAATTTAGTAAATTCACCGGAAGTTTTCGGTGGGAGTGCTAGTTCTGAACGTCACATGCTAATGTAAAAAGCTGGTTTTTGATATAAATAGGAACTTGATTGAACAAAACATGCATGTATTGTATAACATAATGTCCTAGGCGTGTCATCTGATGAAGATCATCAAAGGTTAGCCTCTTAGGGCTAGGGGGCAGTATTTACACCGCCGGATAAAAAAGTACCCGATTTAATCTGGTTACTACTCCTACCCAGTAACTAGAATATGCATACACTTATTAGATATGGATAGAAAACACCCTAAAGTTTCTAAAACTGTTTGAATGGTGTCTGTGAGTATAACAGAACTCATATGGCAGGCAAAAACCTGAGAGATTCCTTTACAGGAAGTGGCCTGTCTGACCATTTATTGGCTTTCTTTGACATCTCTTTCCAAAACAAAGGATCTCTGCGGTAACGTGACACTTCCCACGGCTCCAATAGGCTCTCAGAGCCCGGGAAAAAGCTGAATGTCGTCATTCCAGCCCCAGGCTGAAACACATTATCGCCTTTCTCAAGTGGCCGATCAGGGGACAGTGGGCTTAGGCGCGTGCACTGGCCGCCCCCGTCTTTCTGTTTTTTCCTCTGTTTACCGAAACGCAGATTCCCGGTCGGAATATTAACGCTTTTTTACGAGATAAATTCCATAAAAATTTATTTTAAACAGCGGTTGACATGCTTCGAAGTACGGTAATGGAATATTTAGAATTTTTTTGTCACGAATTGCGCCATGCTCGTAACCCTGATTTACCATTTCGGATAGTGTCTAGAACGCACGAACAAAACGCCGCTATTTGGATATAACGATGGATTATTTTGGACCAAACCAACATTTGTTATTGAAGTAGAAGTCCTGGGAGTGCATTCTGATGAAGAACACCAAAGGTAATAACATTTTTGTTATAGTAAATCTGATTTTGGTGAAGGCTAAACTTGCCGGGTGTCTAAATAGCTAGCCCGTGATGGCTGGGCTATGTACTTAGAATATTGCAAAATGTGCTTTCACCAAAAAGCTATTTTAAAATCGGTCATATCGAGTGTATAGAGGAGTTCTGTATCTATAATTCTTATAATAATTGTTATGCTTTTTGTGAATGTTTATCGTGAGTAATTTAGTAAATTGTTAGTAAATTCCCCGGAAGTTTGCGGGGGGTATGCTAGTTCTGAACGTCACATGCTGATGTAAAAAGCTGTTTTTTGATATAAATATGAACTTGATTGAACAAAACATGCATGTATTGTATAACATAATGTCCTAGGGTTGTCATCTGATGAAGATCATCAAAGGTTAGTGCTGCATTTAGCTGTGGTTTGGGTTTATGTGACATTATATGCTAGCTTGAAAAATGGGTGTCTGATTATTTCTGGCTGGGTACTCTGCTGACATAATCTAATGTTTTGCTTTCGTTGTAAAGCCTTTTTGAAATTGGACAGTGTGGTTAGATTAACGAGAGTCTTGTCTTTAAATAGCTGTAAAATAGTCATATGTTTGAGAAATTGAAGTAATAGCATTTCTAAGGTATTTGAAAATCGCGCCACAGGATTCAACTGGCTGTTACGTAGGTGGGACGATTTGGTGCCACCTAGCCCAGAGAGGTTAGTGCTGCATTTAGCTGTGGTTTTGTTTTTTGTGACATTATATGCTAGCTTGAAAAATGGGTGTCTGATTATTTCTGGCTGGGTACTCTGCTGACATAATCTAATGTTTTGCTTTCGCTGTAAAGCCTTTTTGAAATCGGACAGTGTGGTTAGATAAAGGAGAGTCTTGTCTTTAAAATGCTGTGAAATAGTCATATGTTTGAAAAATGGACGTTTTGGGATTTTTGAGGAATTTGTAATTCGCGCCACGCCTATCATTGGATATTGGAGCAGGTGTTCCGCTAGCGGAACGTCTAGATGTAAGATTAAGTAGGGGTTTTTCTCTTCCTGTTTTGTGGGTTATTATCCTTTGAGTAGTGTTTGTTTCTCTCTGTGTCACGGTTTGTTGTTTTGCTAGTTCAAGTATTTAGTGTATTGCCAGGTTTCACTATAAATAAAGATGTGGAACTGCAACCATGCTGTACCTTGGTCCACTCCTTCGAACAGCCGTGACAACGTGAGGGCAACAGGTCTATAATCATTGAGGACTTTCAGTTTAGGGATCTTAGGGAATTATCACAGATGATTTCCATATTGATCTGGTGATAGTCAAGGGACATTTCGAGAGCTTGGGACTATAAGGTTATATCTGCAATTGTGTCCAAATTCAGTTATTTACAGTCTTGTTCTGTTCAGTGTTCCCTACCTACAGTGCCTTCAGAAAGTATTCACACCCCTTGACTTTTTCCACATTTTGTTGTGTTACTGCCTGAATTACACACACACACACACACACACACACACACACACACACAAAAGCATTCTAATAAACCCGCTCTGCCTAGATGGAATCTATGAGTGGAATCTTAAGAGTGCATGATGAGAAAGCCTATTAAAGTGATTTTTGCATGCAATTTTGCCAATTACAGCAGATGCCAAAACAATCCTCCATGACACCTCCAACACCCACCAATGTTTCTCTGTAGAGGAAGTGTTAGTTTAGATAGATGCTGAAATACAATAATAATATAATACATTTTAGCAGACAATTTTATCCAAAGTGACCTAGAATTAACTCATATTCAGTATGTATGGTAACGCATTCCTGAATCAAACCAAACCTCAATGTTCATAGCAGCACCATGTTCCATCCAACTAAACCATCTTAACCAACAATATACACTGCTCAAAAAAATAAAGGGAACACTAAAATAACACATCTTAGATCTGAATGAATGAAATAATATTTTTAAATACTTGTTTCTTTACATAGTTGAATGTGCTGAAAACATAATCACACAAAAAGAATCAATGGAAATCCAATTTATCAACCCATGGAGGTCTGGATTTGGAGTCACACTCAAAATTAAAGTGGAAAACCACACTACAGGCTGATCCAACTTTGATGTAATGTCAAAATGAGGCTCAGTAGTGTGTGTGGCCTCCACGTGCCTGTATGACCTCCCTACAACGCCTGGGCATGCTCCTGATGAGGTGGCAGATGGTCTCCTGGGGGATCTCCTCCCAGACCTGGACTAAAGCATCCGCCAACTCCTGGACAGTCTGTGGTGCAATGTGGCGTTGGTGGATGGAGCGAGACATGATGTCCCAGATGTGCTCAATTGGATTCAGGTCTGGGGAACGGGCGGGCCAGTCCATAGCATCAATGCCTTCCTCTTGCAGGAACTGCTGACACACTCCAGCCATATGAGGTCTAGCATTGTCTTGCATTAGGAGGAACCCAGGGCCAACCGCACCAGCATATGGTCTCACAAGGGGTCTGAGGATCTCATCTCGGTACCTAATGGCAGTCAGGCTACCTCTGGCGAGCACATGGAGGGCTGTGCGGCCCCCCAAAGAAATGCCACTCCACACCATGACTGACCCACCGCCAAACCGGTCATGCTGGAGGATGTTGCCGGCAACAGAACGTTCTCCACGGCGTCTCCAGACTCTGTCACGTCTGTCACATGTGCTCAGTGTAAACCTGCTTTCATCTGTGAAGAGCACAGGGCGCCAGTGGCGAATTTGCCAATCTTGGTGTTCTCTGGCAAATGCCAAACGTCCTGCACGGTGTTGGGCTGTAAGCACAACCCCCACCTGTGGACGTCGGGCCCTCATACCACCCTCATGGAGTCTGTTTCTGACCGTTTGAGCAGACACATGCACATTTGTGGCCTGCTGGAGGTCATTTTGCAGGGCTCTGGCAGTGCTCCTCCTGCTCCTCCTTGCACAAAGGCGGAGGTAGTGGTCCTGCTGCTGGGTTGTTGCCCTCCTACGGCCTCCTCCATGTCTCCTGATGTACTGGCCTGTCTCCTGGTAGCGCCTCCATGCTCTGGACACTATGCTGACAGACACAGCAAACCATCTTGCCACAGCTCGCATTGATGTGCCATCCGGGATTAGCTGCACTACCTGAGCCACTTGTTTGGGTTGTAGACTCCGTCTCATGCTACCACTAGAGTGAAAGCACCGCCAGCATTCAAAAGTGACCAAAACATCAGCCAGGAGCATAGGAACTGAGAAGTGGTCTGTGGTCACCACCTGCAGAACCAGTCCTTTATTGGGGGTGTCTTGCTAATTGCCTATAATTTCCACCTGTTGTCTTTTCCATTTGCACAACAGCATGTGAAATTTATTGTCAATCAGTGTTGCTTCCTAAGTGGACAGTTTGATTTCACAGAAGTGTGATTGACTTGGAGTTACATTGTGTTGTTTAAGTGTTCCATTTATTTTTTTGAGCAGTGTACATTGTTTTGCAATGTAGTGGCCTGTAGGGATCAAGCTTATTGAAAAAGGAAAAGCTTTTGTGATACAAGCAGTTTGTTGATATTGTAGTGGGACTGCTGGTGGCATCTGGCTTTAGGGTAATGATCACTAAAATAAGTAATACTTACACTAACTACCCTGTTGTTCATAAGAATAAAAAGACCAGACTATTTCTTTCCAACAACCCCTCTCTCTTTATGCATCAGCAGAGAAATACAGCAAACACCAGTTATTTAAGAGGAGTCCTTGGATTACAGATGCTTGACTGACCATTCCAATAACACCAAGAGGAGAAGCAACACTGAGTACTCTAACAGTTTACCCACCAGTGGGATGGAGATCATGTCACTGATGTAACTAACTACAGATGGGGGAACTCATTCCGCTCATTCCATTTTGGCATATTGAGCACTCACAGCAGTGCTTGGTGTGTTTGGTGTGTGTTATCAGGGGAAAAGGGTGCATGGTAGAGAGGCTTGTGGCTCACTATCCAGATTGGATGTTCTCTGGTGGCTAGCTGATAGGTATTCATGTTGGCTTCTCCATATGGAGCTACACCTGTTTTCTATGTCTATCTGGTGTGTCTCCTTAGAGCAATGACTCTAATCAGATCCATCAGTATGTCTGTCTGATCTGTCTAATCCTACAGCAGCTGGCCAATAGGTCATGATATGAAATGTTACTGTTTGATAAGTCAGGTAGGACATTACTGGCCATTTCATTCATTTGATGATTACATTAACAACCGGTGTCCATGATACACCATAGAAAAAACATTGAACAGATTGATTGTGTGATATGTAGTGTGAGTTAAGCAGAAATATGTCGAAGGCAAATTACTATGTGTCATCAGGTTGGTGCATATTAAACAAATGTGAAGTGATGTTTTAGTAAACTTCATGAGGCACATCCTGAAACTGTGCTCTCCCACTTCCAACATCTGAGCACCTGGATGCAAACATTTAATTATGTAGTCATTGGATGGATCAATACACTGATCCACAGGCTGTGGCCTTGCTCATGACTGAACAATCAGCATAGTGACTATAGGCAGGAGGTTTAGACCTGAGCACTTTCCTGGAAGACTATGTTTAGAGCTGTAGGTGTACATGTTGGTTAGCTAAAAAGAAGCTGTGAAGATGAATTTCTACATCAGAGGACAGTCTAAATTTGATATCATATGTTCTCATGTCATGTGATCAGTAATCAGGAGAGGTACTTTCTTGTGTGGTTCTATTCCATTCTCCCATTCATATGAGTAGAATGAAGACCAGACTAGGCTGCCTGTCCAATAAGTCTGACTCATACCCCGACTTCACTGAGTTCCTGCCCCCTGCCCAGGACAGGGCCACCAGATGCCGAAAGTAAGTAGATATTTTCATCATATGACATTGTTCCAGTCCCTCCCATTGATATACAATGTAGGTATTATTACTCGCAATGCCAGAAATATGTCATACAGTTGAAGTCGGAAGTTTACATACACTTATGTTGGAGTCATTAAAACTCGTTTCTCAACCACTCCACAAATTTCCTGTTAACAAACTATAGTGTTGGCAAGTCAGTTAGGACATCTACTTTGCATGACATAAGTCATTTTTCCAACAATTGTTTACAGACTGTCACATCCTGACCATAGAAAGCTTTTATTTTCTATGGTAGAGTAGGTCAGGGTATGACAGCGGGTTTTGTCTAGTTTATTTATATGTTGGTTCTAGTTTATTTTTCTATGTTGGGGGTTTTGTCTAGTTTATGTATTTCTGTGGGGTTCTAGTTTCTGTATTTCTATGTTTTTTTGGGGGGATGATCTCCAATTAGAGGCAGCTGGTCATCATTGTCTCTAATTGGGGATCATATTTAAGTTGTTGTTTTTCCCACTAGGTTTTGTGGGAGATTATTTTGAGTAAGAGTATGTTGCACCTCTTCATCACGGTTTGATGTTTTGTTTATATGTCTTGCATAACTTCACAGTTTAAATAAAATGTGGAATGATACACACGCTGCACCTTGGTCTCCATCATACGACAAACGTGACACAAACAGATTATTTCACTTATAATTCCCTGTGTCACAATTCCAGTGGGTCAGAAGTTTACATACACTAAGTTGACTGTGCCTTTGAACAGCTTGGAAAATTCCAGAAAATGATGTCATGGCTTTAGAAGCTTCTGATAGGCTAATTGACAACATTTGAGTCAATTGGAGGTGTACCTGTGGATGTCTTTCAATGCCTACCTTAAAACTCAGTGCCTCTTCGCTTGACATCATGGGAAAATCAAAAGAAATCAGCCAAGACCTCAGAAAAGAAATTGTAGACCTCCACAAGTCTGGTTCATCCTTGGGAGCAATTTCCAAACAACTGAAGGTACCACGTTCATCTGTACAAGCAATAGTACGCAAGTATAATCACCATGGGACCACGTAGCCGTCATACCGTTCAGGAAGGAGATGCGTTCTGTCTCCTAGAGATGAATGTACTTTGGTGCAAAAAGTGCAAATCAATCCCAGAACAACAGCAAAGGACCTTGTGAAGATGCTGGAGGAAACGGATACAAAAGTATCTATATCTACAGTAAAATGAGTCCTATATTCAACATAACCTGAAAGGCCGCTCATCAAGAAAGAAGCCACTGCTCCAAAACCACCATAATAATGCCAGACTACGGTTTGCAACGCACATGGGGACAAAGATCGTACTTTTTGGAGAAATGTCCTCTGGTCTGATGAAACAAAAATAGAACTGTTTGGCCATGATGGCCATCCCAACCGTGAACCGTGAAGCACGGGGGTGGCAGCATCATGTTGTGGGGGTGCTTTTCTGCAGGAGGGACTGGTGCACTTCACAAAATAGATGTCATCATGAGGGAGGAAAATTATGTGGATATATTGAAGCAACATCAAGACATCAGTCAGGAAGTTAAAGCTTGATCGCAAATGGGTCTTCCAAATGGACAATGACCCCAAGCATACTTCCAAAGTTGTGGCAAAATGGCTTAAGGACAACAAAGTCAAGGAATTGGAGTGGCCATCACAAAGCCCTGACCTCAATCCTTTAGAACATTTGTGGTCAGAACTGAAAAAGCGTGTGCGAGCAAGGAGGCCTACAAACCTGACTCAGTTACAACAGCTCTGTCAGGAGGGATTGGCCAAAATTCACCAAACTTATTGTGGGAAGCTTGTCGAAGGCTACCCGAAATGTTTGACCTAAGTTAAACAATTTAAAGGCAATGCTACCAAATACTAATTGAGTGTATGTATACTTCTGACCCACTGGGAATAAGCTGAAATAAATCACTGTTTACTATTATTCTGACATCTCATATTCTTAAAATAAAATGGTGATCCTAACTGACCTAAGACAGGGTATTTTTACTCAGATTAAATGTCAGGAATTGTGAAAAACTCAGTTTAAATGTGTTTGGCTAAGGTGTATGTAAACTTCTGACTTCAGCTGTATATAATAAGACTACACGATAGACGGTGTAGACTCTTTTAGAGCAATCTCTAAAACTGTTAGTGTGTGTGTGTGTTGAATTGCCTTTAACTGCATGGTTGCATACACATTTGAAGACATGTCACTGTATCTTTCTGTCTTTTCTTTAAGGCTGTCAAAAGATGAAGTCGTTCTATGGGCAGATTCCTTCGATGTTCTTCTGTCGAACAAGTGTAAGTCCCTTTTTATTGACAAGTATCTGTCAATCCTTCTCTTTGGAGTTATATGAGAAATTGAACCAAAATAAGGAGGAAACAATATTTTATTTTTATCAACCAACCCCTCTGTTACGCTCGTTGTTGGAATGAGACCAAGGTGCAGCATGGTAAGCGTACATCTTTCTTTTATTTGATGAACACCGACAAAACAAAGAAAATACAAAACGAACGTAAAGTTCTGCAGGCTTCACAGCAGCTATACAAAAACAAGATCCCACAATCACAGGTGGGGAAAAAGGGCTGCCGAAGTATGATCCCCAATCAGATACAACGATAAACAGCTGACTCTGATTGGGAGCCATACTAGGCCAACAAAGAAATAGAAACACATATGCCCACCCAAGTCACACCCTGACCTAACAAACTAGAGAATAAAACAGGCTCTCTAAGGTCAGGGCGTGACACCCTCCAGCAAACTGTCCGTGCCATTGTTAGCGAATGGATAGAAGCAAACCACGCAACTGTATGGATTACATTTTTTCCTCAGTCCCATTCTATAGCCCTTCTGTTCTCTTTGAAAACATGATTGCCTCTATTTCATTTGACAAGATGATTGTCTTTCTGTTTCTTATCTGAGGATGGCTCCCCACATCAGTCCATTTCTTTCCCCCTAAACCCTTCTTATGTAAGATCCCCTGTCTGTCTGGTTATTGATGTGTGACTCATTGTGTTGCTCCTCAACACACAATGAGTCACACTCTTGGTTGTGACCTTCTCTGTGGATTACACAATAACACACATGTTCATGTGCAAATACACACATGCGAACACACACACTTACAAGCACACACATATCGTTCACGTGCAGGCACACACACACGTGACAGGTTAACTGTTCATAATAACAGGCCATCTGAAGAGACTGTCAGTGTTCTCTCTCTCACTCACACATACACTATTACTAGAGAACCTGACAAAAAGGACAGAAAAGGGAGTGATAGCTATAGGCTCTCCACAGGGAGTGGAAAATTAGACTGCACAGTAGGAAGACAGACGACCGACCTTGACTTTAGTTCTATTTATTTAAATTTTTTAAATGAACAACAACTTGCTGTTTTTTAATATTACTATAATATTTTGTCCAAACTAGAGATATACTCACAACTCAAGTCATATGGTAATGTTATCTTAATGGGCATTTGTAATGTAATGTGTGAATGTTTCAAATTAGCATTTGTCTCTATTGAGTTAATCAAGCATATTATTCAGTATACTGTAGACCCTTCTACTAACTCTTTAACAGGTGGTGCTGTTGTATAACATAGACAAATTGGTGTAAACTTCAATCATGGTTTGACGTCACATCAACATGTAACCTCTTATGACCCTAGCTGCATGAAAGTCTAGGGTCTCAGTCTGCTTCTTCCTAGGATTGACAAATATTATCCTCAGACAGAAGGGGACAAAGGGAAACACTTCTGTAACCGGTTTTGCCGAACACAATTTTTTAAAATTATTTCACCTTTATTTAACCAGGTAGGCCAGTTGAGAAGTTCTCATTTACAACTACGACCTGGCAATGAGTAAAGAGACCTTGATGCTGAACTAAACTATGTCTATGAACTATGTCTGTTTTTCAATATTAAATTATAATCTTTACGTGTACATCAGCTCTCTCTGTGTAGTGTATTTCTGCATTCTGTAAGGAAAATTGAATGAGAGTGAGAAATGAACACTGACCTACAGTACATTCAAACATTGGAAGGCCTTCGCTAACCCTAACCCTAACCCTAACCCTAACTACCACGTAATAGCCTATTCCTAAAGAGGCTAATTAAAACCTATAAAAATATAAGCTAATATATGGAATTGTTTTAAGATGGTCATACCATGGATAATTGAGCTATTTGATTTAGAATTTTAGCACACCTTTAAAAAATATTACAATTTAAAATGATTTGATAGAATATTGAATTTGGTCTTTTTTTATTTCACCTTTATTTAACTAGGTAGGCTAGTTGAAAACAAGTTCTCATTTGCAACTGCGACCTGGCCAAGATAAAGCATAGCAATTCGACACATACAACAACACAGAGTTACACATGGAATAAACAAAACATAGTCAATAATACAGTAGAACAAAAGAAAACAAAAAGTCTATATACAGTGAGTGCAAATTAGGTAAGATAAGAGAGTTAACCTGTTTGGGATAGGGGGCAGTATTTTCACGGCCGGATAAAAAAACGTACCCGATTTAATCTGGTTACTACTCCTGCCCAGAAACTACAATATGCATATAATTAGTAGATTTGGATAGAAAACACTCTAAAGTTTCTAAAACTGTTTGAATGGTGTCTGTGAGTATAACAGAACTCATATGGCAGGCCAACACCTGAGAAGATTCCATACAGGAAGTGCCGTGTCTGACAATTTATTGTCCTTCTGTAGCCTCTCTACTGAAAATACAGCCTCTGTGCTGTAACGTGACATTTTCTAAGGCTTCCATTGGCTCTCAGAAGGTGCCAGAAAGTGGAATGAGAGCTCTGCAGTCTCTGGTCTAAGTACAGCAGCTCTGTTTGTTTCTGGCCTGCATGGGGACAGTGACACTAGAGATGCACATCCACGAGACTACTCCATTTTGTTCTTCCAGTCTTTGAATGAATACAACGTCGCCCGGTTGGAATATTATTGCTATTTTCCGAGAAAAATAGCATAAAAATTGATTTTAAACAGCGTTTGACATGCTTCGAAGTACGGTAATGGAATATTTTTATTTTTTTTTGTCACGAAATGTGCCTGCGCGTCACCCTTCGGATAGTGACCTCAACGCACGAACAAAACGGAGCTATTTCAATATAACTATGGATTATTTCGAACCAAAACAACATTTGTTGTTGAAGTAGAAGTCCTGGGAGTGCATTCTGATGAAGAACAGCAAAGGTAATCCAATTTTTCTAATAGTAATTCTGAGTTTGGTGAGTGCCAAACTTGGTGGGTTTCAAATTAGCTAGCCTGTGATGGCCGAGCTATCTACTCAGAATATTGCAAAATGTGCTTTCGCCGAAAAGCTATTTTAAAATTGGACACCGCGATTGCATAAAGGAGTTCTGTATCTATAATTCTTAAAATAATAGTTTTTTTTTGTAAACGTTTATCGTGAGTAATTTAGTAAATTCACCGGAAGTTTGCGGTGGGTATGCTAGTTCTGAACATCACATGCTAATGTAAAAAGCTGGTTTTTGATATAAATATCAACTGGATTGAACAAAACATGCATGTATTGTATAACATAATGTCCTAGGAGTGTCATCTGATGAAGATCAAAGGTTAGTGCTGCATTTAGCTGTGGTTTTGGTTTTTCTGACATATATGCTTGCTTTGAAAATGGCTGTGTGATTATTTTTGGCAGGGTACTCTCCTGACATAATCTAATGTTTTGATTTCGCTGTAAAGCCTTTTTGAAATCAGACAATGTGGTTAGATTAACAAGAGTCTTATCTTTAAAATGGTGTAAAATAGTTGATTGTTTGAGAAAATTTAATTGTGGTATTTTAGTTGATTTTGTATTTCGCGCCGTGCGATGCCATTGGCTGTTGGCTAGGGGTTCCGCAGGCGGAACGGCGTTCCACTAGCGAAACGTCTGTCCTTAACAGGTTAGGGCAATAAATAGGCCATGGTGGCGAAGTAATAACAATATAGCAATTAAACACTGAGTGGGTGCTGCTATGTGACCAGTGAGCTGAGATAAGGCGGGGCTTTACCTAGCAGAGACTTGTAGATAACCTGTAGCCAGTGGGTTTGGCGACGAGTATGAAGCGAGGGCCAACCAACGCGAGCGTACAGGTTGCAGTGGTGGGTAGTGTATGGATCTTTGGTGACAAAACCGATGGCACTGTGATAGACTGCATCCAGTTTGTTGAGTAGAGTGTTGGAGGATATTTTATAGATGACATCACCGAAGTCGAGGATCGGTAGGATGGTCAGTTTTACAAGGGTATGTTTGGCAGCATGAGTGAAGGATGCTTTGTTGCGATGTAGGAAGCCGATTCTAGATTTAATTTTGAATTGGAGATGCTTAATGTGAGTCTGGAAGGAGAGTTTACAGTCTAACCAGACACCTAGGTATTTGTAGATGTCCACGTATTCTAAGTCAGAGCCGTCCAGAGTAGTGATGATGGACGAGCGAACAGATGCGGGCAGTGATCGATTGAATAGCATGCATTTAGTTTTACTTGCGTTTAAGCGCAGTCGTAGGCCATGGAAGGAGAGTTGTATGGCATTGAAGCTCGTCTGGAGGTTAGTTAACCTCTTGACGGTCGCCTAGGATAGGGGGCGCCACAGCGCATTTTGAAAAGAATTCGTGCCCATTTTAAACGGCCTACTACTCAAACTCAGAAGCTAGGATATGCATATAATTAATACTTGTGGATAGAAAACACCCTAAAGTTTCTAAAACTGTTTGAATGGTGTCTGTGAGTATAACAGAACTCATATGGCAGTCAAAACCCCGAGACAGATCGAAACAGGAAGTGGAATTCTGAATTGCGGACTCAACTTCATCACGTTGCCTATTAATCACACCGTGAGCTATGGTTCATTGAGCACTTCCTATTGCTTCCACTAGATGTCCCCAGTCTTTACAAAGTGATTTGAGTCTCCTACTGTGAAAACTGACAGAATGACACGCTGTGGAACGTGGTCACACAGAGAGGGCCATCACCATTATGACGCCGGCGCCCCTAGCTACCCTCCCCTTTCGAAACGTTTTGAAACACAATGCAATCGTCCCCCTCGAATCTTATTGGAGCTCTGGTTGAAAAAGGCCCTAAAGATTTATGTTATACAACGTTTGACATGTTTGAACGAACCTAAATAAGAAAAAAATGCATTTTGTTGAAAGAGTAGCCCCGCGCACGTCGGTACTTTTGGTGCAGCCTTCAGAACGCGCTAACAATAACAAGCTAATGGAACATAAAGGATGAACTTTTTCGAACGAATATACATTTGTTGTGGACCTGGGATTCCTGGAAGTGCCTAAGGATGAAGATAATCAAAGGTAAGGGATTATTGACAATAGTATACAAGACTAGATTTGATATGCGATTGTTACCAAGATGGCGCTGACCTGTATTACGAGGTAATTTTCTGAGTATCGCATCACATTTTATCGCAAAGTGTGATTACCCAGTAAACGTTATTTTTAAATCTGGCATTACAGGTGCTTTCAAGAGATATTCATCTATACATCTTAGAATGACAATATTACATTTTAAAAATGTTTTCGAATAGTAATTTAGTAAATTGTCGCACTGTTTCACCGGATGCATTTGAGGGAAAATAGTTAGTCAACGTTACGCGCCGATGTAAAATGCTGTTTTTATATATAAATATGAACTTTATCGAACAAAAGAATGCATGTATTATGTAACATGATGTCCTAGGAGTGTCATCTGATGAAGTTTGTAAAAGGTTAGTGCTGCATTTAGCTGTTTTTTGGTTATTTGTGATGCATGTGGTTGGTCGGAAAATGGCTATGTGGCTACTTTTACGATATACTCCTCTAACATAATCTAATGTTTTGCTTTTGCTGTAAAGCCTTTTTGAAATCAGACAACGTGGTTCGATTCAGGAGAGGTGTATCTATAAAACGATATAATTTGAAAAAAAAATTTCTTTTTTTTTTTATACAATTTTCTTATGCTAATGGCGATAGGATTTTTCGCTGGATGTCCATCCCGCATACAGGACGGAGGCCGCACAGGGGTTAACACAGTGTCCAAAGAGGGGCCATAAGTATACAGAATGATGTCGTCTGCGTAGAGGTGGATCAGAGAATCACCAGCAGCAAGAGCAACATCATTGATGTATACAGAGAAGAGAGTCGGCCCGAGAATTGAACCCTGTGGCACCCCCATAGAGACTGCCAGAGGTTCGGACAACAGGCCCTCCGATTTGACACACTGAACTCTATCAGAGAAGTAGTTGGTGAACCAGGCGAGGCAATCATTTGAGAAACCAAGGCTGTCGAGTCTGACAATAAGAATGTGGTGATTGACAGAGTCGAAAGCCTTGGCCAGGTCAATGAATACGGCTGCACAGTAATGTCTCTTATCGATGGTGGTTATGATGTTTAGGGCCTTGAGCGTGGCTGAGGTGCACTCATGACCAGCTCAGAAACCAGATTGCATAGCGGAGAAGGTACGGTGGGATTCGAAATGGTCGGTAATCTGTTTGTTAACTTGGCTTTCGAAGACCTTAGAAAGACAGGGTAGGATAGATATAGGTCTGTTGCAGTTTGGGTCTAGAGTGTCACCCCCTTTGAAGAGGGGGATGACCGCGGCAGCTTTCCAATCTTTGTGAATCTCAGACGATACGAAAGAGAGGTTGAACAGGTTAGTAATAGGGGTTGCAACAATTTTGGCAGATCATTTTAGAAAGAGAGGGTCCAGATTGTCTAGCCCGGCTGATTTGTAGGGGTCCAGATTTTGCAGCTCTTTCAGAACATCAGCTATCTGGATTTGAGTGAAGGAGAAATGGTGGGGGCTTTGGCGGGTTGCTGTGGAGGGTGCCGGGCAGTTGACCGGGGTAGGGGTAGCCAGGTGGAAAGCATGGCCAGCCGTAGAGAAATGCTTATTGAAATTCACAATTATAGTGGATTTATTGGTGGTAAGTGTTTCCTAGCCTCAGAGCAGTGGGCAGCTGGGAGGAGGTGCTCCTATTCTCCATGGACTTTACAGTGTCCCAGAACTTTGAGTTAGTACTACAGGATGCAAATTTCTGTTTGAAAAAGCTAGCCTTAGCTTTCCTAACTGCCTGTGTATATTTGTTCCTAACTTCCCTGAAAATTTGAATATCACGGGGGCTATTCGATGCTAATGCAGAATGCCACAGGATGTTTTTGTGCTGGTCAAGGGCAGACAGGTCTGGAGTGAACCAAGGACTATATTTATTCCTAGTTCTACATTTTTTTGAATGGGGCATGCTTATTTAAGATGGTGAGGAAGGCACTTTTAAAGAATAGCCAGGCATCATCTACTGACGGGATGAGGTCAATGTCATTCCAGGATACCCCGGCCAGGTCGATTAGAGAGGCCTGCTCGCAGAAGTGTTTTAGGGAGCATTTGACAGTGATGAGGGGTGGTCGTTTGGTCGCAGACCCATTACGGATGCAGGCAATGAGGCAGTGATCGCTGAGATCTTGATTGAAAACAGCAGAGGTGTATTTGGAGGGCGAGTTAGTTAGGATGACATCTATGAGGGTGCCTGTGTTTACGGATTTGGAGTTGTACCTGGTAGGTTCATTGATAATTTGTGTGAGATTGAGGGCATCAAGTTTAGATTGTAGGATGGCCGGGGTGTTAACCTCTCTAGGGTCGGCGGGACGAAATCGTCCCACCTACTCAACAGCCAGTTGAATCCCGTGGCGCGTTATTCAAATACCTTAGAAATGTTATTACTTCAATTTCTCAAACATATGACTATTTTACACCATTTTAAAGACAAGACTCTCGTTAATCTAACCACACTGTCCGATTTCAAAAAGGCTTTACAACGAAAGCAAAACATTAGATTATGTCAGCAGAGTACCTAGCCAGAAATAATCAGACACCCATTTTTCAAGCTAGCATATAATGTCACATAAACCCAAACCACAGCTAAATGCAGCACTAACCTTTGATGAGCTTCAACAGATGACAACCCTAGGACATTATGTTATACAATACATGCATGTTTTGTTCAATCAAGTTCATATTTATATCAAAAACCAGCTTTTTACATTAGCATGTGACGTTCAGAACTAGCATACCCCCCGCAAACTTCCGGTGAATTTACTAAATTACTCACGATAAACGTTCACAAAAAACATAACAATTATTTTAAGAATTATAGATACAGAACTCCTCTATGCACTCGCTATGTCCGATTTTAAAATAGCTTTTCGGTGAAAGCACATTTTGCAATATTCTCAGTAGATAGCCCGGCATCACAGGGCTAGCTATTTAGACACCCACCAAGTTTAGCACTCACCAAAATCAGATTTACTATAAGAAAAATGTTGTTACCTTTGCTGTCTTCGTCAGAATGCACTCCCAGGACTTCTACTTCAATAACAAATGTTGGTTTGGTTCAAAATAATCCATAGTTATATCCAAATATCCTCTGTTTTGTTTGTGGGTTCAAGACACTATCCGAATGGTAAAGAAGGGTCACGCATTTCGTGACAAAAAATGTCTAAATATTCCATTACCGTACTTCAAAGCATGTCAACCGCTGTTTAAAATAAATTTTTATGCCATTTTTCTCGTAAAAAAGCGATAATATTCCGACCGGGAAAGCGTGTTTAGGTTCAAAGACGAAAGAAAATAAAACATGGGGTCGACTCGTGCACGCGCCTCAGCCCATTGTCCTCTGATAGAGCACTTACCAAAAGCGCTAATGTGTTTCAGCCAGTGGCTGGAATTACATCATTCAGCTTTTTTCCGCCTTCTGAGAGCCTATGGGAGCCGTAGGAAGTGTCACGTTACAGCAAAGATCCTCAGTCTTCAATAAACAGAGTCAAGAAGCTCAAGGAATGGTCAGAGAGGGCACTTCCTGTACAGAATCTTCTCAGGTTTTTGCCTGCCATATGAGTTCTGTTATACTCACAGACACCATTCAAACAGTTTTAGAAACTTTAGGGTGTTTCTATCCAAAGCCAATAATTATATGCATATTCTAGTTTCTGGGCAGTAGTAATAACCAGATTAAATCGGGTACGTTTTTTATCCGGCCGTGTAAATACTGCCCCCTACCCCCAACAGGTTAAGCATGACCCAGTTTAGGTCACCTAGTAGCATGAGCTCAGAAAGATGGGGTGCAATCAATTCACATATGGTATCGAGGGCACAGCTTGGGGCAGAGGGAGGTCTATAGCAAGTGGCAACAGTGAGAGACTTGTTTCTGGAAAGGTGAATTTTAGACGTAGAAGCTTGAATTGTTTGGGAACAGATTTGGATAGTAATACAGAACTCTGCAGGCTAATTTTGCAGTAGATTGCAACACCGCCCCCTTTGGCATTTCTATCTTGGCGGAAAATGTTCTAGTTAGCGATGGAGATTTCAGGGTTTTTGGTGGTTTTCCTAAGCCAGGATTCAGACACGGCTAAGACATCTGGGTTGGCAGAGTGTGCTAAAGCAGTGAGTAAAACAAACTTAGGGAGTAGGCTTCTAATGTTAACATGCATGAAACCAAGGCTTTTACGGTTACAGAAGTCAACAAATGAGAACACCTGGGGAGTGGGAGTGGAGCTAGGCACTGCAGGATATGATTAACCTCTACATCACCAGAGGAACAGAGGAGAAGTAGGATAAGGGTACGGCTAAAGGCTATACGAACTGGCCGTCTAGGACGTTCGGAACACAGAGTAAAAGGAGCAGGTTTCTGGGCACGATAGCATAGATTCAAGGCATAGTGTACAAAGGTAAGGTAGGATGTGAGTACATTGGAGGTAAACCTAGGCATTGAGTAATGATGAGAGAGATAGTCTCTAGAGACGTTTAAACCAGGTGATGACATCGCATATGTAGGAGGTGGAACAACATGGTTGGTTAAGGCATATTGAGCAGGGCTAAAGGCTCTATAGTGAAATAAGACAGTAATCACTAACCAGGAGAGTAATGGACGAGGCATATTGATATTAGAGAGAGGCATGTGTAGCCAAGTGAACATACTTTTTTACAACTACAGCTCATACAAACGCATTGAATAACACATTCATAAATAGAAAGAAAGACAGTCATAATGAATAAGGTCATTAGGAATAAGGTTTTGAAGTGTCTGTCCTATATCTAGGAGATATAAGAAAGCTCAGGATTTTTGTATATTTTTTTGGGACACATATTTAAGAATAAAGCAGGGCGAGAGAATCTTCCTCCAAGCTAAGTTCAATGCCTTTTTATTTTGAACACTGTCTGTTGACAAGGCTGCATGCAGTCACAGTGTCCCTGGTGATTTTCCTATAACCAGTGTGTAGTGAGAGTGTGTGAGTAATGTTGGTGATAGGGCCTGATGGACTACTCTACTGCTGCTGCTGGGTAAATGTTAAGCAAATAAATGCAAGAGAAGGGAGGGAGGGTGAGTGGAGGAGGGATAGAAAGTATGGAGAAAACATGTTTAACATGACACGGCCGATAGCAAAACATGACCTCCTCCTGTGTTTTCATTGATGTCAGACAAATTGATCACTTATCTTTGATTGATGAAGACAGAAAGCTCATTGAAGGTTTGTGGGCCGTATGTTTATGTTCTAATCACAGAGCTGTTCCCTGTGCTGAGAACAAGAGCACGCTCTGCATCTGAGACAATATCAACACATGATAAACAACCCTGTTAGTATCTACAGCTGCTCTCTGTGAAGAAAAAGAAAATCAGTTCCAAAGAAACTGGCCCATGTTCAGAAATATGTGCTGGGATACAATATAGATCTTTGTAAAGACACACACGCTTGCTCTCTCTCTCTCACACACACACACACTTGCTGTCCGTTAGCTCTTCTAACTAGCTGATGGATGTTTTGTGTCTTAGGTGGCCTGGCTGCGTTCCGGGCTTTTCTCAAGACGGAGTTCAGCGACGAGAACATTGAGTTCTGGATGGCCTGCGAGGAATATAAAAAAATCAAGACTCCCGCTAAATTGATGACAAAAATTAACAAGATCTACAATGAGTTTATTGATGTCAAGGCTCCCAGAGAGGTTTGTGTTCGATCAAATGACTAATGATGCAAAATATTCACTTTCTCTTTTAAGGTCAGGCACCACACCCTAATAGGGTATTTTTCCCCCTTAATCATAACAGTCTTTTACCAGTTGAAAGTGGTCAGAAATCTAATAGTTTTTTGTATTAAACATTTTCTGAAATATTGTATTAAAATTAGGTGTTCTAATTAAATATGTGTATATTTGCATCACACAAATACATTTTTCTGGATGCTGAATGAAGAAAGACTAAATATTCGTGTTTCATTTTATTAAGACACTCCATGACTGGACTTACGCATAGATTTTTTTTTAAAGTATTTATTCACAATCTATCTGTAATATACTAAAGAAAGATAGGTAAAATGCCTTTTTGGTGCATTTTTCAGAAAATGTCATCTAGAAGAAAAAATTCAAAGTAAGTTACTACATATAGGCCAGTTGGTAACATTCTCAATGAAATGGGCTTTTAAATGATGTGTGATTAAATTAGCTTTGAAAGTATTTGTAAAAGTGGTTACAATTCATGACTTTTTGATGAGTAAGAATAAGATAATGAAAATATTAATGGACCAAAATACCAAAACATTTCTAAATTGATAAGAACTGTATATGCAAAAATATATTTTCAGCCTGTGGTGCCTGGCCTTAAATAGCAATGCAAAAGGCTGTGATTTGTTTTTAATTTGGGGTTACTATGTGTCAGATAAACACTTTAATCCACAACCTCCGATAACCTCCGATAGATACACATGAATACTGTATGCATACTTTGATTATAAGGATTAATAATAATGTTGATGCTGTCCACAAGGAAATTCACACTAAGATGATTTGGATATCTAACTTTTCTTTTCCCTTCCTTGGTCCCTGTAGGTAAACATAGACTTCCGTACACGGGAAGTGATGAGGCAGAGCCTTGCAGAGCCCACCCCCTCCAGTCTGAATGAGGTTCAGGCCAGGGTCCACAGCCTCATGGAGAAAGACTCTTACCCACGCTTTCTCCACTCCAAGATCTACCAGGACTTACTCAACATGCAGTACACACACTGCCATCGGAACCGTCTGGCCCCTGCGCCGTCGCGAACGCCACACACACAGGGGCCGAGCTCCCGGCCCCCGCCGGCTCAGCGTACCAAAACTCAGCTCCCGACAGGCTGTGACGGAGCCCATTCGTGACTACTCTCACAGAGAGATCCTTAGTATTGAGACATATCGTGATATTGTATCATCCCTCTTAGAACTGTGTCAACATATAGTTTACACTTAGAAAACAAAATACCACAAGACGTTGTACTGTATATCCTTTTATTACTCTTATTAGAAAATGTGTTGTTGATATGTATTTCTCCCATCACTATAGATTTATTGTGGTGTAGAAATATGTCTGGAAATTTTATTAAAGTTTTGCAGCATATCATCTGATATATACACTATATGTGGGTGATTGTACAGAAGTGGTGCAAATTGTGGGTTGGAAAAAAAGTCTAATCAGTATGATGTTTTTCCTAAACTTTCAGCACACATCTTACAGATACAGTGGGTATTCGCCTTATCTAGCCCCGTCCACTTGACTCAGTTCCATTCGAACGTGATTGTGTTTGTTTCCGTCTCACAACTTCCGTCAACGCTAGTGAATTACCTCAGCGGTGGCTAGCTAATACAAAAAAAGCATCATTAACACATCTTAACATTAAAACCTACCCTAACCAGAAACCGTGGATAGATGGTAGCATTACTGAAAGCGCGTACCACCGCATTTAACCATGGCAAGGCGACTGGGAATATGGCAGAAGACAAACAGAGTAGTCATTCCATCCGCAAGGCAATCAAACAAGCAAAATGTCAGTATAGAGACAAAGTGGAGTCGCAATTCAACGGCTCAGACACGAGACGCATGTGGCAGGGTCTACAGACAATCAAGGACTACAAAAGGAAAACCAACCATGTCGCGGACACCGACGTCTTGCTTCCAAACAAACTAAACACCTTCTTTGCCCGCTTTGAGGATAATACAGTGCCACCGACCTGGCCCGCTACCAAGGACTGTGGGCTCTCCTCCGTGGCCGACTTGAGTAAGACATTTAAACATGTTAACCCTCACAAGGCTGCGGGTCCAGACGGCATCCCTAGCCGAGTCCTCAGAGCGTGCGCAGACCAGCTGGCTGGTGTGTTTACAAACATATTCAATCTCTCCCTATCCCAGTCTGCTGTTCCCACATGCTTCTAGATGGCCACCATTGTTCCTGTACCCAAGAATGCAAAGGTAACTGAACTAAATTACTATTGCCCCTTAGCACTCACTTCTGTCATCATGAAGTCCTTTGAGAGACTAGTTAAGGATCATATCATCTCCATCTTACCTGTCATTCTAGACCCACTTCAATTTGCTTACTGCTCCAAAAGGTCCACAGACGATGCAATCGCCATCACACTGCACACTGCCCTATCCCATGTAGACAAGAGGAATACCTATGTAAGAATGCTGTTTATTGACTACAGCTCAGCATTCAACATCGTAGTACCCTCCAAGCTCATCATTAAGCTTGAGGCCCTGTGTCTCAACCCTTGCCCTGTGCAATTGGGTCCCAGACTTCCTGACGGGCCGGCCCCCGGGTGGTGAAGGTAGGAAACAACATCTCCACTTCGCTGATCCTCAACACTGGGACTCCACAAGGGTGCGTGCTCAGCCCCCTCCGTACTCCCTGTCCACCCATTACTGCGTGGACATGCACGCCTCCAACTCAATCGTCAAGTTTGCAAACGACAAATCAGTAGTAGGCTTGATTACCAACAACGACGAGACAGACTACAGGGAGGAGGTGAGGGCTCTCGGAGTGTGGGTCAGGAAGATAACCTCTCACTCAACTTCAACAAAGCAAAGGAGATGATCGTGAACTTCAGGAAACAGCAGAGGGAGCACCCCCTATCCACATCGATGGGACAGCAGTGGAAAGTTTTAATTTCCTCGGCGTACATATCACTGACAAACTGAAATGGTCCACCCACAGTCTACCCATGCACCTCTTGAACCTCAGGAGGCTTAAGAAATTTGGCTTGGCACCTAAAACCCTTTACAGATTCAAAATTGAGAGCATCCTGTCAGGCTGTATCACCGCCTGGTACGGCAACTGCACCGCCCACAATCACAGGGCTCTCCAGAGGGTGGTGCGGTCTGCCAACACATCACCGGGGGCAAACTACCTGTCCTCTAGGACACCTACAGCACCCAATGTCACAGGAATGCCAAAAAGATCATCAAGGACAACAACCACCCGAGTCACTGCCTGTTCACCCCGCTACCATCCAGAAGGTGAGGTAAGTACAGGTGCATCAAAGCTGGTACCGAGAAGCTGTTTTTCAGTCTCTATCTCAAGACTGTCAGACTGTTAAACAGCCATCACTAGCACAGAGAGGCTGCTGCCTGTTTATTTATTTTGCTGACCAATAACATTCATTTTTTTAACAAATAAACAAAAAAACATGGCTCACATTTGGGAACGCACACAAATGGCTCTTTGGAGGTCAGATGGTATGACATGATAAAATGGCCTGAAATGATGTATGGGGAATTTTTTATTACTTTGTGCTCTCCTTGGGAGTGGATGGTTCCACTGTGAAAAATTACAAGAGTACAGAGTTCTGTCAGTACCTCCACAGTGGTAAGGTGGGCCGAGTTCTACTTCACCAGGGGGAGGGAAAAGGATTGGTATTTTTGAAGGCCGATGTTCAGCCCAGCCAATCAAGCAGCGCTTACCACTCTGCTTGGGGACTTGTGTATCCAACAACGGATCAGAAGAGACGGCTGGATGCGCTCGCATTGCTGGCCTTGGAAAGTCATGCAGCCTCAATTTTGTGGAAGGTAGACTAATAAGCAAGGTCACTTGCATTTCTATATGTAAGATTAAAGTGATTACAGCATACAAGAAGCCTACATGTGTTGTGGTGACAGTTACTATAATCCATAGGCTAACGTTATGATAGAGTTCGCAGATGATATCTATAACCAATCTCCTCATTACTTGGTCTTGTAATTTATGTTTATAGCCTATTTTCTTTGTTCCTTTTATAGATGGAAGTGCGCAATACGGCCTTATCTAGACACAGAATGATAAAATACTCAGGCTTAACATAGCAGTTAGACCAAATATTTTGTTGGATGAAAGCTGAATTGAGAATGTCATGATTTATTGGTTATGTTAACATGTATTTGTGGATCAACAGAACTGATGTATTAATGTGGGGAATCTGTAAGTATCCTGTCAAATCTCATGTTGGTGAAGCAAGGTAGTGTCGTGTCTGGACTATCATTAAATGTGAAGTCTTATTTTTATCAAATCAGTTCTCTGTGTTGAATTATCAGGTGATTAAACTAATCATGTAAACATTAATTAACTAGGAAGTCGGGACACCACGGAAAATGTTGAGATTTACAGAGTTATAATTTTCTGAATATAACTTCAGATATTTTAATTATTATTATTATATTTAATTATTTTAATCAATTAGTCTTATTTAATTATTATTACCTCATCAGTTCTCATTACTGAACGGCACGAACCCTAGCCTAAATCATAAATCAGCGATATACAAATTGGCTTAATTATTTATTTACTATCTAACTAATCACACAGAATTACATAACAAACAAAACGGTAGATATTTGGGTTACTACATTATACAAAGAAAGAGCCCCTAGTGGACAAAGCCGATATGATGGCTTGGTAGACAAAGGAAAGTGGTGGGGACTGAGAGAGCGGGAGAGACAAAATGGATTCACTACACACAGTAGATAATTGTACTCATGGACATGCTAATACTTTGCACATGAACGGCCGCTCATTCGGAAAGAAATTGCAATGTACATATTTACGCTTGTATATAGTTGTTGTCTCTCCGTTGAAAACACTTCCTGTAGAACTCATCAGAGTCTCTGGTTAACTTTCTCAGAAGTCACAATGTCTTTCGTGGTAGTAGGTGGTTAGAATTGTCACGGCTGTCGAAAGGATCGGACCAAAGGGCAGTGTGGTTGTAGTTCCACATTTTATTAAATCCGTGAAACTTTGCAAAACATAAATAACTGAATTTACAAAACAACAAACCGTGACACAGAGAGGAACAAACACTACTCAAAAGATAATCACCCACAAAACCCGGGAATAAAAACCCCTACTAAAATATGATCTCCAATCAGAGGTAACGAGGACCAGCTGCCTCCAATTGGAGATCAACCCCAAAAAACAACAACATAGAAATATAAAAACTAGAACTTATACATAGAAATAGAAAACATAGAAAAACACAAAACACTCCCTGTCACGCCCTGACCTTCTCTACCATAGAAAATCACATCTTACTATGGTCACGACGTGACAAGAATGGATACTTCAGAGTACCATTCGGAAATGATCTCATAGAATAGATGCTTCGGTGGTTGTAGGTATTCTCGTTCTAGGTTTACGTAATTTCGAGCTGTAGACCAGTAATTCGTGTCGTCTAGAATTTGCTCCTTCTGTAGTGAATCGATAGTCTCAGAGTTTAACCATTTCTATCCATGTAGCCAAAACTACAGCTTTATGGTCCTCGTGGCCTATAGAATTGTAGCCATTCCAACGTGGGGACTCTGTCTCGGCATTCTCTGACTTAATATATATTTTGTAGGAAGTAGGTTTTATACTCTGTGGAAAAAGGGGCGGTTCAAGGATGCCTGATGTCTGGGCTCACGGGGGTGAGGCCACTGACTAGTTAAAACTTTATAACTAAACAAGTATCTCATTTAGATGACATTACATCTTCTCACAAATAGTTTCCTATTCAATCACACTGTATATTTTACATAACATTCAGGTATAAAACTAACAACTGATAAATGTACACTTCCAAAGCTACCATTATTCTGTGCTTTGACAGGATTGTTCTTTAAATGTTCCGTTGTAAGTGTGCGTTTGTGCTTACCTCATCTTAGCAAGGGACACACTTTGTATGTGGACAACTGTTACAGCAGTCCCACACTCTTCCAGCATCTGCTCTCCAACAGCACAGGGGCCTGTAGCAGAGTCAGGTCAAACAGGAAGGGGATGCTGGCATTTGGATGCAGGAAGATGCAGAGAGGGGAGGTGGAGTTCAAGGAGAACGGTCAACAGCTGGCAGTAAAGTGGCATGACAAACGAGACATCCATGTCCTCTCCACTGTCCATACAGCA
This sequence comes from Salmo salar, assembly GCF_965601325.2. Taxonomy (NCBI): domain Eukaryota; kingdom Metazoa; phylum Chordata; class Actinopteri; order Salmoniformes; family Salmonidae; genus Salmo; species Salmo salar. The sequence goes on from NC_138313.1 coordinate 20,327,177, forward strand.
ACCATGTCGGCCACAGGGAAGGTGCACCACCTGACAAGAGAGAGAAAAATCAAACCAGACTGCGTGCTTTACTATAACCTCAAAATGGGGGCAGTGGATAAGGCGGACATGATAAACAGCTTTGTGGAATGCACTCAGAAAACGACCAAGTGGTCTAAGAAGATATTTTTCAATCTGATCGACGCAACCCTCAATGGCTACATAGTTCACGGCAAACTAACAGGTGAGATGATTACTGAACAAGGGATTTTTTTAATTGGACGAACAGTTCACATGCAAAAACTATAATAACGTAATAAGGCACTTACTCTGATAGAAACACAGCCTGGATTTGAACCAGAGTGTCTGTAGTGACACCTCTAGCACTGAGATGCTGTGCCTTAGACCGCTGAGCCACTTGGGAGTCGTAAGGCCAGGGTAGCTTCAAAATACATCACAAGCTAATACTTCTCTGACGCAATTAGCATTGTTTTACAGAGCTAAAAGGAGAATGTAGCTAGCTACATAAGCACGATTGAACACAACACCATAAATGTTATGAAATGAGTAACGTTACCTTGCGTGTCCGCTGTTATAAGGAATATACACAAATATATTATGCTCCATACATACAGTGAGCTGCAGTAGAAACGGCATAACAACAGACAGAAACTATTAGAACGTAATAAGGCACTTACTTTGATAGAAACGCAGCCTGGATTTGAACCAGGATGTCTGTAGTGACACCTAGCACTGAGACGCTGTGTCTTAGACAGCTGTGCCACTTGGGAGTCATAAGGCCAGGGTAGCTTCAAAATACATCACAAAGTAATACTTCTCTGACGCAATTAGCATTGTTTTCCAGAGCTAATAGAAGAATGTAGCTAGCTACCTAAGCATTAAGTATAACACCATAAATGTTATGAAATGAGTATCGTTTCCTCACGTGTCCGCTGTTATAAGGAATATACACAAACATATTATGCTACAGTAGAAACGACATAACACGACATGCAGAAACTATTATAACATAATAAGACACTTACTTTGATAGAAACGCACACATTTCCAAAGTTATTATTGGTAACGAAAACAACTATGACTGTGATGCAGGCAACAGACGGAAAATGTGAACACGTGTGTGCAGGACGGGAGATGCGCAAATTACTTGAACTGCACAAACAATTGGGAAGTGCTTGGGGAATTCTGTCCGGGTTAGAAATATCCAAAAAATGAATTGGTCCGCAAAAGTAAAAATGACTACTTTTATCAAACACCGGTTTGATTGTATGCTACAGGGACCACAGTAGAATGATCACACCCGTGTGTTGGTTGAAAAGGTTAAAAACTGTATTATTTTATGTTTCACTGAGTCGTGGCTGAACGACTACATTAATAACATACAGCTGGGGGGTTATCCTGTTGAAGCACCCGTCGGGATCAGATGACACTCCTAGGACATCATGTTACACAATACATGCATTATTTTGTTCGATAAAGTTCATATTTATATATAAAAACAGCATTTTACATCGGCGCGTGACGTTGACTAACTATTTTCCCTCAAATGCATCCGGTGAAACAGCGCTACAATTTACTAAATTACTATTCGAAAACATTTTTAAAATGTAATATTGTCATTCTAAGAATTATAGATTAACATCTCGTGAAAGCACCCGCAATGCCAGATTTAAAAATAACTTTACTGGGTAATCACACTTTGCGATAAAAGGGGATGCGATACTCAGAAAAATAGGCTACCGTTACAGGTCAGCGCCATCTTGGAACAATCGCATATCAAATCTACTCTTGTATACTATTGTAAATATTCCCTTACCTTTGATTATCTTCATCAGAAGGCACTTCCAAGAATCCCAGGTCCACAACAAATGTATTTTCGTTCAAAAAAGTTAACCTGTTGGGGATAGGGGGCAGTATTTGCACGGCCGGATAAATAACGTACCCGATTTCATCTGGTTACTACTCCTGCCCAGTAACTAGAATATGCATATAATTATTGGCTTTGGATATAAAACACCCTAAAGTTTCTAAAACTGTTTGAATGGTGTCTGTGAGTATAACAGAACTCATATGGCAGGCAAAAACCTGAGAAGATTCTGTACAGGAAGTGCCCTCTCTGACCATTCCTTGGGCTTCTTGGCTCTCTTTATTGAAAACTGAGGATCTTTGCTGTAACGTGACACTTCCTACGGCTCCCATAGGCTCTCAGAACCCGGGAAAAAGCTCAATGATGTAATTCCAGCCCCAGGCTGAAACACATTAGCGCCTTTGGTAAGTGGTCTATCAGTGGACCATCAGACTGAGGCTCGTGCACGAGGGGATCCCATGTTTTTATTTTCTCTCTCTTTGAACGTAAACACGCTTTCCCGGTCGGAATATTATCGCTTTTTTACGAGAAAAATGGCATAAAAATTGATTTTAAACAGCGGTTGACATGCTTCGAAGTATGGTAATGGAATATTTAGAATTTTTTTGTCACAAAACGCCTCGTGCGCGTCACCCTTCTTTACACTTCGGATAGTGTCTTCAACGCACGAACAAAACAGAGGATATTTGAACATAACTATGGATTATTTTGAACCAAACCAACATTTGTTATTGAAGTAGAAGTCCTGGGAGTGCATTCTGACGAAGAACAGCAAAGGTAATAACATTTTTCTTATAGTAAATCTGACTTTGGTGAGGGCTAAATTTGGTGGGTGTCTAAATAGTGTGATGCCGGGCTATCTGTGATGCCGGGCTATCTACTCTGAATATTGCAAAATGTGCTTTCACCGAAAAGCTATTTGAAAATCGGACATAGCGATTGCATAGAGGAGTTCTGTATCTATAATTCTTAAAATAATTGTTATGTTTTTTGTGAACGTTTATCGTGAGTAATTTAGTAAATTCACCGGAAGTATGCTAGTTCTGAACGTCACATGCTAATGTAAAAAGCTGGTTTTTGATATAAATATGAACTTGATTGAACAAAACATGCATGTATTGTATAACATAATGTCCTAGGTGTGTCAGCTGATGAAGATCATCAAAGGTTAGTGCTGCATTTAGCTGTGGTTTGGGTTTATGTGACATTATATGCTAGCTTGAAAAATGGGTGTGTGATTATTTCTGGCTGGGTACTCTGCTGACATAATCTAATGTTTTGCTTTCGTTGTAAAGCCTTTTTGAAATCGGACAGTGTGGTTAGATTAACGAGAGTCTTGTCTTTAAAATGGTGTAAAATAGTCATATGTTTGAGAAATTGAAGTAATAGCATTTCAAAGGTATTTGAATAACGCGCCACAGGATTCCACTGGCTGTTACGTAGGTGGGACGATTTCGTCCCACCGACCCTAGAGAGGTTAATAATTTATGTCCCAATAGCTTCTTGTTCTTAGCGCGTTCTGAAGGCTGCACCAAATGTACCGTCGTCCGCGGGACTTCTCCGTCACCAAAATGCAAAAAAAAAATATTTAAGTTCGTTCAAACATGTCAAACGTATAACATAAATCTTTAGGGCCTTTTTCAACCAGAGCACCAATAATATTCAAGGGGGACGGTTGCATTGTCTTTCAAAACGTTTTGAAAGGGGAGGGTAGCCAGGGGCACCGGCGTCATAATGGTGATGGCCCTCCCCATGTGACCAAGATCAACAGCCTGTCATTTTGTCAGTTTTCACAGTAGAAGACTCAAACCACTTTGTAAAGACTGGGGACATCTAGTGGAAGCAATAGGAAGTGCTCAATGAACCATAGCTCACGGTGTGATTTATAGGCAAAGTGATGAAGTTGAGTCCGCAATTCAGAATTCCACATCCTGTTACGATCTGTCTCGGGTTTTGACTGCCATATGAGTTCTGTTATACTCACAGACACCATTCAAACAGTTTTAGAAACTTTAGGGTGTTTTCTATCCACATATATTAATCATATGCATATCCTAGCTTCTGAGTTTGAGTAGGAGGCCGTTTAAAATGGGCACATATTTATTTCAAAAATCGCTGTGGTACCCCCTATCCTGGACGTGCGTCAAGATTAAACACTCTATTGGCAAGATAGAACAGCAGCTTCTGCTAAGACACATATATTTGTAAACAACAGCTGGTGCACGATATCTAAGGAAGTCTATAGGTTTTGCTCACCAGAGGTAGAGTATCAGATGAAGCAGATGCTAAGCTACAGGACTATTTTGCTAGCACAGACTGGAATATGTTCCGGGACTCTTCCGATAACATTGAGGAGTACACCACATCAGTTACTGGCTTCATCAATTAGTGCATAGATGACGTCGTCCCCATAGTGACTGTACGTACATACCCCAACCAGAAGCCATGGATTACAGGCAACATCTGCACTGAGCTAAAGGGTAGAGCTGCCGCTTTCAAGGAGCAGGACTCTAACCCGGAAGCTTATAAGAAATCCCGCTATGCCCTCCGACGAACCATCAAACAGGCAAAGTGTCAATACAGGACTAAGATAGAATCGTACTACACCGGCTCCAACGCTCGTCGGATGAAGCAGGGCTAGAAAACTATTACAGACTATAAAGGGAAGCACAGCCGAGAGCTGCCCAGTGACACGAGCCTACCAGGTGAGCTAAATATCTTCAATGCTCGCTTTGTAGGCAAGTAACACTGAAACATGCATGAAAGCATCAGCTGTTCCGGACGACTGTGTGATCACGCTCTCCGCAGCTGATGTAAGATAATTATAAGATAATTAATAAGGTGTTTGGTGATCATGGTATGTTCAAAATTTGTAAATGATTAATAATATACTACTAATGTACTTATAAACCAGTTATAAAGGAGTTATTGTCAACTCATAAGATTATTTATAAGGTGTTGGTTAATGGCTGATTAATGGTTTGACTCAAGATTTATATACATATTTATAAATATATTTATGTATGTCATGAATGGGATACATCTATATGAACACAACTGCCACTTCATTAAGCTGTTATAGCACACTGCACTTTATTACAGGCGACAGTTTTAGTACTCATCACTGCATTCTTTACCAAAAAGTTGGTTGGCCCTCTTTGATGTCATGTAGGTTGATACATTGCTATGTTTTCATTTATAGAGCCCTTTTACTAAAACTCCTAATGTGCCTAACATCATTAATAAACTTGAGACATATGAATTCCCAAACCCGGTCTCAGGGATGGCTAGCTCTGGAAATTCCTTTGGTCTCTACTGGTCTCTTTTAGTTTTCTTTCACCTTATTTGTGGAACAATCTTCGAAATGTTCTTAAATTTGATGTTTTGGTGCCTCTAGTGTAATACAGAAAGCTGACTGAGGACCTTATTACTGATTAATTTGTTTGTATTTTATGACTGTGGTTTCTTTTTGATTGCATTTTTTATTTTGATGTGTGAATTTTTGGTCATTTCTGTAATTAGGTGTAATGATGACGCTGGGAGTCAGGAAGCAGGTGTAGGTGGAGTTTAATAATAATAAAGAACATACAAAACAACATACAAAACAAGAGAAGCATCTGGACACGAACACAGAACCAATACTGCCTGAAGAGTGATGCTAGGGAGTGCTAGATAAAGGGGGAGAATTCAGGGTAGTGATGGAGTCCAGGTGTGCCTCATGACGGGGCTCAGGTGTGCATAATGATGGGTTGCCAGGACCTGTGGTTAGTAAACCGGCAACGTTGAGCGCCGGAGCGGGTAGCGGGAGTAGATGTAACATCAAGGCTCATCTGTAAAAGAGACTTTGGTCTCAGTATGAATCCCTGATAAAAAAAAAAGTTTAAATAAAATATATATTAATTGTTAATGAGTGCATTTGTAAATGTGAGTACATCCACTTACTAATACCTCAGTTGATGATTAACCTGTTTGGGATAGGGGGCAGTATTTTCACGGCCGGATAAAAAACGTACCCGATTTAATCTGGTTACTACTCCTGCCCAGAAACTAGAATATGCATATAATTATTATATTTGGATAGAAAACACTCTAAAGTTTCTAAAACTGTTTGAATGGTGTCTGTGAGTATAACAGAACTCATATGGCAGGCCAAAACCTGAGAAGATTCTATACAGGAAGTGCCCTGTCTGACAATTTGTTCTCCTTCTAGGGCATCTCTATCAAAAATACAGCATCTCTGCTGTAACGTGACATTTTCTAAGGCTTCCATTGGCTCTAGGAAGGCGCCAGAAAGTGGAATGAGACCTCTCCAGTCTCTGGGCGAAAAACAGCAGGGGTTTTTGTGAGTGGTTCTTCTGAGAACAATGACACTGAGGCGCGCGTGCACAAGACGACTCCATTTTTTTTTCAGTGTTTGAATGAACACAACGTCGCCCGGTTGGAATATTATTGCTATTTTACGAGAAAAATAGCATAAAAAATTATTTTAAACAGCGTTTGACATGCTTCGAAGTACGGTAATGGAATATTTTAAAAAAATTTGTCACGAAATGCGCCGGCGCGTCACCCTTCGGATAGTGACTTGAACGCACGAACAAAACGGAGCTATTTGGATATAACAATGGATTATTTGGAACCAAAACAACATTTGTTGTTGAAGTAGAAGTCCTGGGAGTGCATTCTGACGAAGAACAGCAAAGGTAATACAATTTTTCTTATAGTAAATCTGAGTTTGGTGAGGGCCAAACTTGGTGGGTGTCAAATTAGCTAGCCGTGATGGCTGGGCTATCTACTCAGAATATTGCAAAATGTGCTTTCACCGAAAAGCTATTTTAAAATCTGACACCGCGATTGCATAAAGGAGTTCTGTATCTATAATTCTTAAAATAATTATGTTTTTTGTGAACGTTTATCGTGAGTAATTTAGTAAATTCACCGGAAGTTTGCGGTGGGTATGCTAGTTCTGAACATCACATGCTAATGTAAAAAGCTGGTTTTTGATATAAATAAGAACTTGATTGAACAAAACATGCATGTATTGTATAACATAATGTCCTAGGAGTGTCAACTGATGAAGATCATCAAAGGTTAGTGCTGCATTTAGCTGTGGTTTTGGTTTTTGTGACATATATGCTAGCTTGAAAAATGGGTGTGTGATTATTTCTGGCTGGGTACTCTCCTGACATAATCTAATGTTTTGCTTTCGTTGTAAAGCCTTTTTGAAAGCGGACAATGTGGTTAGATAAAGGAGAGTCTTGTCTTTAAAATAGTTTTTGCATTTTTGAGGTATTTGTAATTCGCGCCACTCTATACCATTGGATATTGGTGAGGCGTTCCGCTAGCGGAACGTCTGTCCCTAACAGGTTTTAAGGAGAAGTTTATCTTTAATCCTATGTAAAACACTCATATCTTTAATCTGTAAATTGATGTGCTCATTCACCGGTGGTTTTGGAGGCAAAACATTTCTGAACATTATGCGCCAATGTAAAATGGGTTTTTTGGATATAAATATGAACTTTATCGAACAAAACATACATGTATTGTGTAACATTGAGTCCTGGGAGTGTCATCTGAAGAAGATCGTCAAAGGTTAGTGATTCATTTTAGCTGTATTTTTGGTTTTTGTGCCGCCTCTCCTTGCTTGGAAAATGGCTGTGTGGTTTTTCTTGTCTAGGCGCTGTCCTAACATAATCTAATGGTATGCTTTCGCCATAAAGCCTTTTTGAAATTGGACACTGTGGTTGGATTAACGAGAAGTTTATCTTTAAAATTGTGTATAATACTTGTATGTTTGAGAAATTTGAATTATGTGATTTTTGTTGTTTTGAATTTGGTGCCCTGCTATTTCACTGGCTGTTGGCGAGGGGTTCCGCTATATATATATATATATATATATAGAGAGAGAGAGAGATTATTATTATATATTTTTTTAATTATCAGAACATTAACCATGTGTTTTCGCTTGTTTTGTACTGTTCTGTAGTTTCGACCCAATGATCCGTCTGACAAACAAAGAACTATGCATCCTGCAGGCCCAGGCATGGATCAAAGCTGGTGAGACATTCAATAACATCATCTTCACAGACAAATCAACCGTGGCACTTGAGCAATTTGCTCAAAATTGCTACAGAAAAAAAGGAAGAAGATCAAGAAGATTAACGAAAGCGTAAAGATATTGATGAAGAAATGCTGATTTGAGTTAGAAACGTAACACTTCAGAGTACTTAAGTATCGAATATATTGCAAGTTGAGGGATTTTCACAACAGCAGCTGGGCTATAAAAAGTCTATTGTCCTGCTAATAGGAAACATTTGCATGATGGGCTACATTCTTTATTGTAACCACAATTTCACACATAATTTGTATCTACCTTTCCAATTACTTTTAGAGTTTGGGATTTACAAATGTGTGCTTTCATTATTAGCTACATTGTTTTAGTTTGAACGTGCAGACTTTTTTCTTTAAATTCTTGTTTTATGTAGGATGCTACATTTTTGACCAGTTGCAATTGTAAGTAGGCCTAATAAAAAATCCTACTTCTATTAGGCTGTTAACCTCTTACATCTAGACGTTCTGCTAGCGGAACACCTGCCCCAATATCCAATGATAGGCGTGGCGCGAATTACAAATTCCTCAAAAATACAAAAACTTCAATTTTTCAAACATATGACTATTTCACAGCATTTTAAAGACAAGACTCTCATTAATCTAACCACACTGTCCGATTTCAAAAAGGCTTTACAGCGAAAGCAAAACATTAGATTATGTCAGCCGAGTACCCAGCCAGAAATAATCAGACACCCATTTTTCAAGCTAGCATATAATGTCACAAAAACCCAAACCACAGCTAAATGCAGCACTAACCTTTGATGATCTTCATCAGATGACACACCTAGGACATTATGTTATACAATACATGCATGTTTTGTTCAATCAAGTTCATATTTATATCAAAAAACAGCTTTTTACATTAGCATGTGACGTTCAGAACTAGCATACCCCCCGCAAACTTCCGGGGAATTTACTAACAATTTACTAAATTACTCACGATAAACGTTCACAAAAAGCATAACAATTATTTTAAGAATTATAGATACAGAACTCCTCTATGCACTCGATATGTCCGATTTTAAAATAGCTTTTTGGTGAAAGCACATTTTGCAATATTCTAAGTACATAGCCCAGCCATCACGGGCTAGCTATTTAGACACCCGGCAAGTTTAGCCTTCACCAAAATCAGATTTACTATTACAAAAGTTTGATTACCTTTTGTTGTCTTCGTCAGAATGCACTCCCAGGACTGCTACTTCAATAACAAATGTTGGTTTGGTCCAAAATAATCCATCGTTATATCCGAATAGCGGCGTTTTGTTCGTGCGTTCCAGAAACTATCCGAAATGGTAAATCAGGGTCGTGCGCATGGCGCATTTCGTGACAAAAAAATTCTAAATACTCCATTACCGTACTTCGAAGCATGTCAACCGCTGTTTAAAATCAATTTTTATGCAATTTATCTCGTAAAAAAGCGATAATATTCCGACCGGGAATCTCCTTTTCGGCAAACAGAGGAAAAAACACAAAGACGGGGACGGCCAGTGCACGCGCCTAAGCCCACAGTCCCTTGATCGGCCACTTGAGAAAGGCGATAATGTGTTTCAGCCTGGGGCTGGTATGATGACATTCAGGTTTTTACCGAGGTTTTGAGAGCCTATGGAAGACGTAGGAAGTGTCACGTTAGAGCAGAGATCCTTTGTAATAGATAGAGATGGCAAAGAAGTTCAAGAAATGGTCAGACAGGGTACTTCCTGTACAGAATCTTCTCACGTTTTGGCCTGCCAAATGAGTTCTGTTATACTCACAGACACCATTCAAACAGTTTTAGAAACTTTGGAGTGTTTTCTATCCAAAGCTAATAATTATATGCATATTCTAGTTTCTGGGCAGGACTAATAATCAGATTAAATCGGGTACGTTTTTATCCAGCCGTGAAAATACTGCCCCCTAGCTATAACAGGTTAAGCCTCATAGCCTACCTCAGCCAGTTAAGTTATTTTATATAGGTCTAGGCTCCAAAGAAATAGACTCCAATTAAGCCCTCTTGTTGTTTGTGAAGTCAAATTAAAATGAAGATCATTGTTGAAATGAATTGCTCGACTGGTGTAGGTTTTCTCCATCTGTTGGTGTGCAACACTTGCATAAAAAGTTAGCTATATTTCAGCACCAGCCACTGTTCACCTCCTATTGATTGCACTGCGGTTGCCGCCAGTTGTTTTTTTTAATTTAACCCTTATTTAACTAGGCAAGTCAGGTAAGAACAAATTCTTATTGACAATGACGGCCTACCCCGGCCAAACCCGGATGACACTGGGCCAATTGTGCGCCACCCTATGGCACTCCCAATCATGGTCGGATGTGATACAGCCTGAATTCAAACCAGGGAGTGTAGTAAAGCCTCTTGCACCGAGATGCAGTGCCTAAGACTGCTGTGCCACTTAGGAGCCATGGCCAATATATATATATGTATATATTTTTTTCAGAACATTAACCGTGTGTTGGTAGATACGTGTGTAGGTAGATGTGGAACGATAGATATAAATGATTTGTTGCAAGTTGGGGGGGAGTTCAAACCTAGCTCAAGTTGGGGAGGGGGGTTTCACACCTAGCTCAGCTATTAGACAATTCTATAGTAAAGGTTGAATAGTCTATTGTTCAGCTAATAGCCCATCCTTCTATGCTTGTGAAAAACTAATAATAATACTTTTTCCCCTTTCCACGTCAAAGATTCCAATTGATAAAGTGTTTTTAGCCACAATCAGCCCCAACCCCAATTAATACATTTGGGCACAGTCAATAGCGTGCTGGACTTCGGGCTATAATGTTGAGGGTTCGAAACCTACTCCCTGCTTGTTTCATTGCATTATTATGACTGTCTCAGAGCAAATATCCTGGATTGTTATTCCCATCTCGTTCCTTGCCGTCATTCTCCGCCTGAGTGGCTCGCTTGTGGGTGTGCTGGCAGGATGTACTGTTTGTTATTCTGTATATATGACTTACAAATCAGCCTTTACTTAAATCATGTTTCTAGTCTATTGCATAGTTACAATGTGTAATCATTGATGTCCCAGGAGCAGGAGTGGTAAACACTGTTGAAGTGTATAATTGTAATACATCATTTAAAGAATGGAGTTTGATACACCTGGTATTGGATATGACTGAAAAAAACTTGCAAAATAGCGATTTTCGTAAATTTACTTTTTGACAAAAAAAATATGCACTATCGTTTGTCTCTACATTAACGTATTCCTCTCAATTGTACATTTTTTGTTTGACTTGTTATGACGTTATAATTACTTAAATTTGCTTCCATCATAATGTTATGTCAGCCATCTTTGCTGAAGAAAGTCACCAGGGACGGGTGGCTCGCGTCAAATTCGTAATTGGAACCAGTCGATGTGATTGGTCATATAAAAACCTTGGGACCCAAATGCTAAAAATGAGTGCTCTAACTCCCCCTGGCGGTGGTCTGGAGCAATGAAGCTGTGACGCTGGGTACCCGCGGTTTAAGTCCCGCGGTTTAAGCTCACAACTTTTAAAGGAGGAACCACTGTATGTATCACATGATTAGGAAGACATAAATGTATGAAAATGTGTATACTTTTTTTTAATTGATGTCATTCTGTCTATTAATGTTATGTATTATGTCATGTTTTTTGTGGACCCAAGGAAGAGTAGCTGTTGCTTTAGCATCAGCTAATGTGGATGCTAATAAAATTAAAATAAAATACTAGTTATTGCATGTTTTTCTAATGTCTAACAACCTTGCCAGCAGGCATGCCAGCTAAGATAGTTAGACAAGCTACTTTAATTTGATTGATGGTCTGAAATGGCTTGGTAGCTAGTTATGATGTTGGGATCCTATCTAGCTGTCTAGCTAAAGCCAACTTCATAACATTTCTAGATGGCTAGTATTACAGAGAAACAACAAAACATTTAAATTGTATTATTCATCAAGAAGGAATCAATAGGCTATATAGCTTGATCAAATTAATTTACAAACATACCTACTTGCGAGTCCTCCCTATCACCGTCAGCTAAAATCAAATCAAACACTGTATGTGTCAGTCTGCACTCTCTCTCCTCTTCCACTGATGATACTGCACACACTATTATCTAGCATCCTGCCTAGCATATCTTTGCTCCGTGCACCTGGGAAGGAACCACTTACTAGGGAGTATAGGGGGAAGGGGGGCTGGACAGTGTGCCCCCTCCACAAAATACCACTGACAGATCTTTTTTTAAATAATTATGATAAAATGTGAGTTTAAAAATGACGGGTTTTTTTTATCTGAGGGCATTGGTTGTTGTGCCCCCTATGGGCATGATGCCACTGGCTCCACAACACAGTGTCTTAAACTCACGATACAAAAGAACATTAGATTAGGATTTAATACGAGCGTATAAAAGGTCTCTCTGGTCCCTAGAAAGGCCTGGGGGAACCCACCCACCCACACACACAGAGACACAGTCATCACACTACTGTCATCACACACTAAGGCCTGTTTGTTCCTCCATCAATCTGTTAGGAAGAGAGTGAGGAAGAGTCTGTTCAAGGAGGGAAATAATGTGTTTGTTGTGTAAGGTGCACTATGGTGTTGAATGCTGAGCTGTAGTCAATGAACAGCATTCTCACGTAGGTGATCCTTTTGTCCAGGTGGGAAAGGGCAGTGTGGAGAGCAATAGAGATTGCGTCATCTGTGGATATGTTGAGGCAGTATGCGAATTGGAGTGGGTCTAAGGTTTCTGGGATGATGGTGTTGATATGAGCCATGACCAGCCTTTCAAAGCACTTCATGGTTACAGACGTGGGGTCTACGGAGATGTGTTGTTGGGCACAGGGACTATGGTGGTCTGCTTGAAACATATAGGTATTACAGACTCAGTCAGGGTGAGGTTGAAAATGTCAGTGAAGACACTTGCCAGTTGGTCAGTGCATGCTCTGAGTAGGTGTTCTGGTAATCCGTCTGGTCCTGCGGCCTTGTGAATGTTGACCTGTTTAAAGGTCTTAATCACATCAGCTATGGAGAGCGTGATCACACAGTTGTCCGGAACAGCTGGTACTCTCATGCATGGTTAAATGGTGCTTAGCTCGAAGCGAGCATAGAAGCATTTAGCTTGTCTGGTAGGCTTGCATCACTGGGCAGCTCAAGGATGGGTTTCCCTTTGTAATAATAGTTTGCAATCCCTGCCACATCCATCGAGCATCAGGGCAAGTGTAGTAGGATTCAATCTTAGTCCTGTAGTGACGGTTTGACTGTTTGAAGGTTTGTCAGAGTGCAAACCATCAAACAGTTCCTTGAAAGCGGCAGCTGTAGCCTTTAGCTCAGTGCGGATTTTGCCTGTAATCCATGGCTTCTGGTTGGGATATGTACGTACAGTCACTGTGGGGATGACTTTATTGATGAAGCCGGTGACTGATGTGGTATACTCCTCAATGCCATCGAATGAATCCCGGAACATGTTCCAGTCTGTTCTAGCAAAACAGTCCTTTAGCTTAGCATCCACTTCATCTGACCACTTCTGTATTGAGGGAGTCACTGGTACATCCTGCTTGAGTTTTTTCCTTTAAGCAGGAATCAGGAGGATAGAATTATGGTCAGATTTGCCAAATGGGGGGCGAGGGAGAGATTTGCAAATGTTTCTGTGTGTGGAGTAAAGGCGGTCTAGAGCTTTTTTCCCTCTGGTTGCACATGTGACATGCTGGTAGAAATGAGGTCTCACTCTACCTTACGCAGCCACCACATATCATAATTATACTTTACCTAGCCCCAAGGTATTATCAGTCTACTAGCCCCTTATGCATTCTCTCCAATGTAGCTCCTTGTATCTCATTTTATCCTTCCCCAGATCTCTCACTATGCTTTGGATTGCAGCTCCATTTGGATCATACTGGGAGGAATGCATTAGGTATTGGGTATTAGATGCTCAGAGATGATGGATTCAGCTGCTTCTTTGAAGATGCTCTGCTTTCCACTGCTCTCAGGAAACAGGAGAGCAGTCTTGGACAATGTTTTCTAAATGGGTGTCCATGACCAATTGTTGGGTCCTGCTAGTTCATTCTGGGTCACAGGTAAAGACGAGGCTGGATCATCAATCATGTGTTGGGTCATGATTTGGGTCATGAAAGGCTTTTGGTCACCCCCCCCCAAAAAAAAGATTTTTTTACAAAAATGATGAGTGCGTTCATGAGTTCTAATGCACTTGTTTTTGTTAAAGTCAACCTTTATTCAACAGAAACTGTTTAAAGTGGCTAGCAAAAGAGAAGAGTTTAGCTCTCTCTCCCTTGGAACAAATATTCTCCTGTTTGTACTTCCAAAGGTGCAATATCCTGTACTTCTACTGCACAAACATAAATAATTGCATTAATGTAAACAAATGATTATTGATGTAAACCAATCAGCATTGATCAGCAAGTGTACTTTCTGGTTACTTTCTATTGAGTGTACTTTCTGCCATCGCACTGCTTTTTTCATAACTGTTATTCACCTCACCTGTCAACAGAAACAGTTCAGTGTTTCCATCTTAATTAACACAGATGTAATCAAATCCACAGGCATAATTTAATATAAGTCTGTCTTTATCTATGTATCCTGAGAGGACATGGTTGCCATAGCAACTTGTGTGAAAAGCCCAGTGGTGTGGTGAATGTTGAGCAGCAGCATGGACCATAATGCCTGTGAAATCCGGTAAATTAGCAGTCTGTTTGCGTGCGTGTGTGTTTGTGTGTTTGTTCATGTGTGTGTTTGTGTGTGTGTCCTGGAAAACGGTTTGCTTGAGTTCAATGCCACCGGAAAGGCCCGCAATGATTCCCGGCAGACACTTGTTTGTCAGTTTTTTAAGGCCTTCGCGAGGTGAGTCAACAGCACAGAAAGGGATGGGTTGGATAACATCGTTGATGCAGAATGATAATAGGAAAACTGTTAGTGGTGTGTACGGGGGGCGAAGTCAGGTGCAGGAGAGCAGAGTGTAGTAACAGGCGCACTTTTAATTCCGGTCCAAAAATGAAAGCACAGAAGTACATAAATGTGCCCAAAAAACACAGAACATGAACAAAAGTATGGCGCGTGACAAATACCCACATAACATAAAACAATTTCACACAAAGACATGGAGGGGAACAGAGGACTAAATACATTCAGTGTGATTAGGGAATGAAAACCAGGTGCGAATGGAACAAGACAAAGATGATCTATGCAGGTTTAAAATGTGAACATATGAAAGGCGTCATTGGAATGTGTATGCTTCTTTATGCGTCATGTCTCAGAGGTTGTAGTGTTAATAAAGTAACTATATTAATACAGGGAAACAACCAACTTTAATTCCAAACTCATTTTCAATCACATGCCATGTGATGAGTATTGTGTGAAATTACAATGCTTTTTGTAATGACTAATCTTTTTGTACCAGAATATTCCCCTCCATTTGTGGTGGCAACATGGCTCAATGTGATGAGTTTGGGAGCCTCAGGTTGACCATCTGTCTGACAGTTCCCAGGGGAAAAGGGGAAGAGCGGAAGGGAAAAGGTGGAGGAACCAACAGATGCTGCCTAGGCCTCGTTACACACGGTACTACTCCACAGGGACAGGCAATATAACCTCTATTGTCTCACCATCAACTGAAGGCCAAATTCAATCAAACACACTTTGCTATGCACTGGAAGTGGCATATGTAATAGGTGATGTAATGTTACGGAGTGCTGGGTAATCACTAGGGTGACACACCATGTACGCTTACAGCATTCAGAAGAAGCTGTGTGCGCAAGGGATGAATGTCCATATGAATATAGACTAGTAAAAACATTGCTACGGTAGGTTTGATTGCCATATAGGGCCCTGAGAGCCATCCCAGACCTGCAATAATTTGTTTTTTGTATTTATTTTTATTTAACTAGGCAAGTGAGTTAAGAACAAATTCTTATTTACAATGATGGCCTACACCGACAAAACCCGGACGGCGCTGGGTTGCGCCGCCCTATGGGACTCCCAATCACGGCCAGTTGTGACACAGTCTGGATTCGAACCAGGGTGTGATAGTGACACCTCAAACACTGAGATGCAGTGCCTTAGACTGCTTCGCCACTTGGGAGCCCAATAAGCTGCATTCCCATCATACACACTCTGAAAAAGTAAATATTCCATATGTTGACATCACGTGAACACTACAGACTTTAATATCGCAATCAATCAGAGATAGTGGCCACCAATGTCCCTAATGCTTGTCTCCGACAGGACATGTTGCTATGTACGTTCCTTGTGTGTGGCAGGTTCCTTTCATAGCATACTGACTGGGCTGAGACAGTTGCTCTGTGACTGCATTGTCCTGTAATGTGATGATTGTTTTGTCTGTTTTATTGTCCTGTGATAAACTATTTTACAGCTCCTCGGCCTCAGAGGAGGGACTGAGTATGACTAGGGTCCAGTCTATTGACCACTACCACCTGAGGTTTTGACCACATGCTGCCCAGTGTTTGACTGGGTTTACCGACTGCATAGTGGTGTCTTGACTGTTGGCCATATGATCAACATAGACTGGTAACTGATTAACTCTAGCATAAAGAGATTGGGTGCTCATCTTTCACAACACAATGGGAAGCCTGGGAAATAACATGTTGATCAGAGGTGTCTTACTTGACCTGTAAACATACCTGTAAACATAACATGAAAATGACATATGTAAAGTGACCACCTTTGGGATGGAAGCTGATGTCTTTCTATTCTCTCTGTAAATGTGATGAGTGGGAAGCTAGCAATCATAACAGCAGCAGGCTCTGGGCAGGTAATTGTTTGTTATTAATTAGGAAGCTACAGAGAGAGAGGAGAGAGAGTGGCACGTTTATAAGATTTCTCGTTAGTGAATTAGAACACATGTTGCCATGACAACAGTTTGCTTTGGAAATTTGTGCAGCTGGAGTCTGTTTGGAGGCCATTTGTTTGGCTTTACTGCAAATAAATACAGACAGTAGTGGGAATAACATTCAAAAAAGGATCACCCAAAAACATTATGTTGAAGATTATTTTATGTAAGAAAGGAGTACCACTATGTAATCATCACCATTCAGATTATTATAATCATTTAGGTCATCATAACAATTTCTATCACCATCATAATTACATAATCATCATCACCATCAATAATATCCAAGGTAGCACGGTGGGTGTGTTGATTGTCTATTGACCTACATCAGCCCAAGTGCTGCCTGTATGCTGCCGTGTGTCTATGGATGAGAACACTGGCCTACATTTCCCCTGGTCCTCTTCCCAACAGTGACTCAACAACTCACAGACACACAGCAGGCAAAACTAAGTGGTGCAGTGGGCGAGACCACTGGGCACCTGGTCTACATATTCAACGGGTGCAGATTCCTTGTAATTGGCACCACAAACATACATTTTTTACGCCTGCACTTATTTTGGTATTATACTTAACGTCCCCTTCTTCTTCTTCTCCTCTCTTTCTCTCTCTTTCTCCCATTCATTCTCTATCTCTATCTTGCTGTAACGGTCGTCATATATAGTGGACCAAGGCGCAGCGGGTTGAGTGCTCATTTTATCTTTTATTTAGAACACTTAATTAACAAGAAAACGTACGAACGAACAGCATTGCAGGTTAACCTCTTGGGGCTAGGTGGGACGCTAGCGTGCCACCTGTGGTGCACTCCATCAACAGCAGGTGCATTTCAAGAGCGGCAAATTTGAATCCAAATAAATGTCAAAATTCAAATTTTTCAAAAATACAACTATGTTACACCATTTGAAAGATAAACATCTCCTTAATCTAACCACGTTTTACGATTTCAAAAAGGTTTTACGGCGAAAGCATAAATTTAGAGTATGTTAGGACAGTACATTTACAAGAGTTGTGTGTAATGTTTTGTCAAGTCAAAGACAGGGTCACCAAAACCATAAAACCAGCTAAAATGATACACTAACCTTTTACAATCTCCATCAGATGACACTCCTAGGACATTATGTTAGACAATGCATGCATTTTTAGTTCTATCAAGTTCATATTTATATACAAAAACAGCGTTTTACTATGGCATTGATGTTGAGGAAATCGTTTCCCTCCAATAACCGGCAGTCAAGTCAGCGTCACAAATTAAATAATTAAAATTAGAAAACATTGGTAAAATATTATATTGTCATTTAAAGAATTATAGATTTACATCTTTTGAACGCAATCAACTTGCCAGATTTAAAAATAACCTTACTGGGAAATCACACTTTGCAATAATCTGAGCACTGTGCCCAGAAAAATACGCGTTGCGATACAGACTAGACGTCATGTTGGGGAGATCTAAAATCGAAAATACTATGTAAATAATCCATTACCTTTGATTCTCTTCATCAGATGTCACTTCCAGGTATCACAGGTCCATAACGAATGTAGTTTTGTTCAAAAAAGCTCATCATTTATGTCCAAAAATCTCCGTCTCGTTAGCACATGATGTAAGCCAGCCGGACTTCTCGTCATGAACGAGGGGAAAAAATATATTTCCGTTCGTTCAAACATGTCAAACGTTGTATAGCATAAATCATTAGGGCCTTTTTTAACCAGAACATGAATAATATTCAAGGTGGACGAATGCATAGCCTTTTATAACGTATTGGAACGAGGGTACCCAACATGAACTAGCGCGCCAGGTGTCTAATGGGACATCACCGTTCCATGGCTCTTGTTCGGTCAGATCTCCCTCCAGAAGACTCAAAACACTTTGTAAAGGCTGGTGACATCTAGTGGAAGCAATAGGAAGTGCCAAAATATTCCTAAACCCCTGTGTTTTTCAATGGGATAGCTTTAAAGTCAATACAACACATCAGGTATCCACTTCCTGTCAGAAAATGTCTCAGGGTTTTGCCTGCCAAATGAGTTCTGTTATACTCACAGACACCATTCAAACAGTTTTGGAAACTTTAGAGTGTTTTCTATCCATATATAATAAGTATATGCATATTCTAGTTACTGGGTAGGATTAGTAACCAGATTAAATCGGGTACATTTTTTTTATCCAGACGTGCAAATGCTGCCCCCTAGACCCAACAGGTTAACACAGCAGTGCAACAACAACTTCCCACAAATCCCATGACAAAAACACCCCTCTTAACCTCTATGGGCTAGGTGGGACGCAAGCGTCCCACCCGTGGTGCACTCCATCAACAGCAGGTGCATTTCAAGAGCGGCAAATTTGAATCCAAATAAATGTCAAAATTCAAATTTTTCAAACATACAACTATTTTACACCCTTTGAAAGATAAACATCTCCTTAATCTAACCACGTTTTACGATTTCAAAAAGGTTTTACGGCGAAAGCATAAATTTAGAGTATGTTATGACAGTACATTTACAAGAGTTGTGTGTAATGTTTTGTCAATTCAAAGACAGGGTCACCAAAACCATAAAACCAGCTAAAATGATGCACTAACCTTTTACAATCTCCATCAGATGACACTCCTAGGACATTATGTTAGACAATGCATGCATTTTTAGTTCTATCAAGTTCATATTTATATCCAAAAACAGCGTTTTACTATGGCATTGATGTTGAGGAAATCGTTTCCCTCCAATAACCGGCAGTCAAGTCAGCAACACAAATTAAATAATTAAAATTAGAAAACATTGGTAAAATATTATATTGTCATTTAAAGAATTATAGATTTACATCTCTTGAACGCAATCAACTTGCCAGATTTAAAAATAACCTTACTGGGAAATCACACTTTGCAATAATCTGAGCACTGACCCAGAAAAATACACGTTGCGATACAGACAAGCCGTCATGTTGGGGAGATCTAAAATCGAAAATACTATGTAAATAATCCATTACCTTTGATTCTCTTCATCAGATGTCACTTCCAGGTATCACAGGTCCATAACGAATGTAGTTTTGTTCAAAAAAGCTCATCATTTATGTCCAAAAATCTCCGTCTTGTTAGCACATGATCTAAGCCCGCCGGACTTCACTTCATGAACGAGGGGAAAAAATATATTTCCGTTCGTTCAAACATGTAAAACGTTGTATAGCATAAATCATTAGGGCCTTTTTTAACCAGAACATGAATAATATTCAAGGTGGACGAATGCATTCTCTTTTATAACGTATTGGAACGAGGGTACCCAACATGAACTCGCGCGCCAGGTGTCTAATGGGCCATCATCGTTCCATGGCTCTTGTTCAGTCAGATCTCCCTCCAGAAGACTCAAAACACTTTGTAAAGGCTGGTGACATCTAGTGGAAGCAATTGGAAGTGCCAAAATATTCCTCAGCCCCTGTGTTTTTCAATGGCATAGGTTTAAAGGTAATACAACACATCAGGTATCCACTTCCTGTCAGAAAATGTCTCAGGGTTTTGCCTGCCAAATGAGTTCTGTTATACTCACAGACACCATTCAAACAGTTTTAGAAACTTTAGAGTGTTTTCTATCCATATATAATAAGTATATGCATATTCTAGTTACTGGGTAGGATTAGTAACCAGATTAAATCGGGTACATTTTTTTATCCAGCCGTGCAAATACTGCCCCCTAGCCCTAACAGGTTAAATAAGACCTTCAATTAGAAGCAATGAAGAGCAGCTGCTTCCAATTGAAGGTCAACCCCATCAACTAAACATAGAAATATAAAGACTAGTCTAGAACATAGAAATATACTAACAGAACATTAACCAAAACCCCGGAACACTCTAAACAAACACCCCTCTACATAAACACATACCCCAACAAACCCCGAACCACATAAAACAAACACCCCCTGCCACGTCCTGACCAAACTACAATAACAAATAACCCCTTTACTGGTCAGAACGTGACACTTGCCCTCTCTCACCCTATCTTGAACTCTCTCTCTCTCTCTCGCTCGCCCTCTCTCCAGAGGGGTTATCTATTCAGTGGTATGTTGTGTATCTGTGTGCATCATGTCTGTGTCAGAAAATTCAGCTCGACACCAGGTCATACATTTTTTATGTTAAAATCTCAGAGGACATTGCATTCAAGGTATGTACGACTATGAGCAAACCATTGGCAATGATTTGTTGCAAAATTCACATTTTACTATTGCATGGTTGTAAGTTTTGTAAGTTCGTAAGTGTAAATCATATCTTTTAAAATGTGTATATCATAAATAATTGAAATATACTCGATTATATCTTAGTCAGAATAGTAATAATAATAATACAAATATTCATAATATGAAAATAAACTCACAGTATATGGGTAATTCTACAGAAGTGGTGTAAATGACTGCTTACATCATGATACTGTATGTTTAAGCAATAAGGCATGAGAACCAAGGAATTATTGTGTGATGGCTCCCGACTACGGGCTGTTAGGCCCGAGGCGAAGCCAATAATTAAACGATAATTCCCGTGTTCGAGTGCCTTATTGCTATTATAAAATGGTTGCCAACATATTAAAAAAAAAAGATTAAAAAAGTTATTTTACTTAATAAATTTGTTTTATTTCATCCTTCCACCAGACAATATAGACTGGGGGAAAGCGAATTTTTAGTTCTCAGATTCTGAAGTTGCTAGCCAAATGCTGGTAGTTCATTATATTAATTCTATTTGCCATGATTTGTTGATTTCTGGTGTCAAAATAAATAAATCAGAGCACATTTTTGGACTCAGTCAGTAGTTTTTACAGTATCATTGGAAACTAATGTTGAAAGTTCAATCCTAAATCTTAAGTTGAAAATGATGCTGTCGCTGCTTGCTGTTGAGAAGACATTTTAATAAAAAACCCAATGTCAAAATACATTTTTTATGTGTCCAAATCAATATTTAAAACCTACAAATAAAATGTACTATCTTGACATACATGTGCAACAATAATCATATTATTATATATATTTTTTTTTTTTACAAATACCTTAATAACTGCACACACCAGAAAGCGGCAATAATTCACTCATATTGACTTGGGGGAACACCAGCTGGTGAAACAAAAAAAAACACATGGAAGCTGGAAATCTTTTTTACATCACTGGATAGAGGACAACCTGCAGAAGGTAGTCAGCTACATTTCAAAGTGTTGGATTTTGATACAGGGGACACCAAACAGAAAAAGAAACGCAACACTGTTTTCTCAATTACTCATACTGATATCAAGTTTATTACTAGGTGGCAAGTAATAAACTGGTCCTAAACATCTCTAAACTAAGCTTTGTATTTGGTACAAAAAGTTCTAGACCTCAGCTGAATCTGGTAATGAATGGTGTGGCTGTTGAACAAGTTGAGGAGACTAAATTACTTCCCGTTACCTTAGATTGTAAACTGTCATGGTCAAAACATATAGATTCAATTGTTGTAAAGATGGGGAAAGGTCTGTCCGTAATAAAGAGACACGGCACTCCAAAAAGCAAGTTCTGCAGGCTAGTTTTGTCTAATCTTGAGGAAAATAAGAACAATCCGAAATTTCTTTTTGATACTGTCGCAAAGCTAACTAAAAAGCAGCATTCTCCAAGAGAGGATGGCTTTCACTTCAGCAGTAATAAATTCATGAACTTCATTGAGGAAAAGACCATGATCATAAGAAAGCAAATTACGGACTCCTCTTTAAATCGGCATATTTCTCCAAAGCTCCGTTGTCCTGAGTCTGCACAACTCTGCCAGGACCTAGGATCAAGGGAGACACTAAAGTGTTTTAGTATTATATCTCTTGACACAATGATGAAAATAATCATGGCCTCTAAACCGTCAAGTTGCATACTGGACCCTATTCCAACTAAACTACTGAAAGAGCTGCTTCCTGTGCTTGGCCCTCCTATGTTGAACATAATAAACGGCTCTCTCTCCACCGGATGTGTACCAAACTCACTAAAAGTGGCAGTAATAAAGCCTCTCTTGAAAAAGCCAAACCTTGACCCAGAAAAAAATAAAAAAACTATTGGCCTATATTGAATCTTTCATTCCTCTCAAACATTTTTGAAAAAGCTGTTGCGCAGCAACTCATTGCCTTCCTGAAGACAAACAATGTATACGAAACGCTTCAGTCTGGTTTTAGACCCCATCATAGCACTGAGACTGCACTTGTGAAGGTGGTAAATTACCTTTTAATGATGTCAGACCGAGGCTCTGCATCTGTCCTTGTGCTCCTAGATCTTAGTGCTCCTTTTGATGCCATCGATCACCACATTCTTTTGGAGAGATTGGAAAACCAAATTGGTCTACACGGACAAGTTCTGGCCTGGTTTAGATCTTATCTGTCGGAAAGATATCAGTTTGTCTGTGTGAATGGTTTGTCCTCTGACAAATCAACTGTAAATTTCGATGTTCCTCAAGGTTCCGTTTTAGGACCACTATTGTTTTCACTATGTATTTTACCTCTTGGGGATGTCATTCGAAAACATAATGTTACATTTCACTGCTATGCGGATGACACACAGCGGTACATTTCAATGAAACATGGTGAAGCCCCACAATTGCCCTCGCTAGAAGCCTTTGTTTCAGACATAAGGCAGTGAATGGCTGCAAACTTTCTTCTTTTAAACTCGGACAAAACAGAGATGCTTGTTCTAGGTCCCAAGAAACAAAGAGATCTTCTGTTAAATCTGACACATAATCTTGATGGTTGTACAGTCGTCTCAAATACAACTGTCAACAACCTCGGCGTTACTCTGGACCCTGATCTCTCTTTTGAAGAACATATCAAGACTGTTTCAAGGGCAGCTTTTTTCCATCTACGTAACATTGCAAAAATCACTTTCTGTCCAAAAAAACTTTCTGTCCACAAATGATGCAGAAAAATTCATCCATGCTTTTGTTACTTCTAGGTTGGACTACTGCAATGCTCTACTTTCCAGCTACTCGGATAAAGCACTAAATAAACTTCAGTTAGTGCTAAATACAGCTGCTAGAATCCTGACTAGAACCAAAAAATGGTATCATATTACTCCAGTGCTAGCCTCCCTACACTGGCTTCCTGTTAAGGCAAGGGCTGATTTCAAGGTTTTACTGCTAACCTACAAAGCATTACATGGGCTTGCTCCTACCTATCTTTCTGATTTGGTCCTGCCGTACATACCTACACGTACGCTGCGGTCACCAGACGCAGGCCTCCTAATTGTCCCTAGAATTTCTAAGCAAACAGCTGGAGGCAGGGCTTTCTCCTATAGAGCTCCATTTTTATGGAATGGTCTGCCTACCCATGTGAGAAATGCAGACTCGGTCTCAACCTTTAAGTCTTTACTGAAGACTCATCTCTTCAGTGGGTCTATGATTGAGTGTAGTCTGGCCCAGGAATGTGAAGGTGAATGGAAAGGCTCTGGAGCAATGAACCACCCTTGCTGTCTCTGCCTGGCCGGTTCGCCTCTCTCCACTGGGATTCTCCGCCTCTAACCCTATTACAGGGTTGCTGAGTCACTGGCTTATTGGTGTTCTTCCATGCCATCCCTAGGAGGGGTGCGTCACTTGAGTGGGTTGAGTCACTGACATGGTCTTCCTGTCTGGGTTGGCGCCCCCCCTTGTGTTGTGCCGTGGCGGAGATCTTTGTGGGCTATACTCGGCCTTGTCTCAGGATGGTAAGTTGGTGGTTGAAGTTATCCCTCTAGTGGTGTGGGGGCTGTGCTTTGGCAAAGTGAGTGGGGTTATATTCTTCCTGTTTGGCCCTGTCCGGGGGTATCGTCGGATGCGGCCACAGTGTCTCCTGAACCCCTCCTGTCTCAGCCTCCAGTATTTATGCTGCAGTAGTTTATGTGTCGGGGGGCTCGGGTCAGTCTGTATTTCTCCTGTCTTATTCGGTGTCCTGTGTGAATTGAAGTATGCTCTCTCTAATTCTCTCTTTCTCTCTCTTGGAGGACTTGAGCCCTAGGACCATGCCTCAGGACTACCTGACATGAGCTGTCCCCAGTCCACCTGGCCATGCTGCTGCTCCAGTTTCAACTGTTCTGCCTGCGGCTATGGAACCCTGACCTGTTCACCGGACGTGCTACCTGTCCCAGACCTGCTGTTTTCAACTCTCTAGAGATAGCAGGAGCGGTAGAGATACTCTCAATGATCGGCTATGAAAAGCCAACTGACATTTACTCTTGAGGTGCTGACTTGTTGCACCCTCGACAACTGTGATTATTATTTGACCATGCTGGTCATTTATGAACATTTGAACATCTTGGCCATGTTCTGTTCTAATCTCCACCCAGCACAGCCAGAAGAGGACTGGCCACCCCTCATAGCCTGGTTCCTCGCTAGGTTTCTTCCTAGGTTTTGGCCTTTCTAGGGAGTTTTTCCTAGCCACCGTGCTTCTACACCTGCTTTGCTTGCTGTTTGGGGTTTTAGGCTAGGTTTCTGTACAGCACTTTTAGATATCAGCTGATGTAAGAAGGGCTATATAAATACATTTGATTTGATAGCAGGGTAACAGGATCTCAACAGTAACAAATAGCTAGAAGCGTACACTGACTGAGCAGAGATTACGATCTGGCACTGTGGAAGTGGCAGGACTGAGTATTTGTAGAGGTCTTGATTATGGAATGGGTTGCAGCTGGTGGGGATCTGCTC
This sequence comes from Salmo salar, assembly GCF_965601325.2. Lineage (NCBI taxonomy): Eukaryota > Metazoa > Chordata > Actinopteri > Salmoniformes > Salmonidae > Salmo > Salmo salar. The sequence continues at coordinate 20,352,590 of NC_138313.1, forward strand.
TGACTCCAGCACACCTGTCTCTGCTCACACAATCACACACATAGAAAGAGCACTGGGGGAGGTGGCAGGTCAATGAGCAGTAGAGGGCATTGCAGGAGCAGATGTGACAAATGTTCTGTATTATGACATGTTTCATCATCTTGTGTGGGCCCCAGGAAGAGTAGCTACTGCTTTTGCAACAGCTAATGGGGATCCTAATAAAATGCCAAAAAGTTGAAATCAATAGAGCAAGAGGGGGGAAATTAAGAATGTATTACTTTTTTTAATTAGAGTCTGTCTTCATATGTCTTCATAAAAAGATACTCAAAAAATAAATCATAAGGAATAAGGTTTTGAAGTGACTGTCCTATAACTAGGAGCTATAAGAGAGCTCAGGAAATATATATATATTTTTTTACACATATTTAACCCCTTATTTTTGTTGGCACAAATCTACCTCCATACTTCCATTCATTTGTATGAGTTACCTTCAGACGAGTCCTGTGAAACTTGTGGGGGACGTTGAGCAAAGCGGAAAACACCATTGTGTTATTGAGAGTCTCCTCTTTCCAAAGAGTGCAATAGTTTGTAGGCCAAACCGTTCGTTTTCGTGAGAAGATCAATTTTCTGGCTGTCTAATGGTCTAACAAACATCGCTGTAGTTCAGCCACCTTCCACCACATTCACATTTGCATTTACGTCATTTAGCAGACGCTCTTATCCAGAGCTACTTACAAATTGGTGCATTCAACTTATGATATCCAGTGGAACAACCACTTTACAATAGTACATCTATATCTGGGGTGCCAGAGCAACGAACAGTTTTGACTGGGCTGAGCGGGAACTGTGCTTCCACAGAGGTAGGGGGGCCAGCAGGCCAGAGGTGGATGAACGCAGTGCCCTTGTTTGGGTGTAGGGACTGATCAGAGCCTGAAGGAACAGAGATGCCGTTCCCCTCACAGCTCCGTAGGCAAGCACCATGGTCTTGTAGCACATGCGAGCTTCAACTGGAAGCCAGTGGAATGTGCGGAGGAGTGGGATGACGTGAGAGAACTTGGGAAGGTTGAACACCAGACGGGCTGCGGCGTTTAATGGCACAGGCAGGGAGCCCAGCCAACAGCGAGTTGCAGTAATCCAGACGGGAGATGACAAGTGCCTGGATTAGGACCTGCACCGCTTCCTGTGTAAGGCAGGGTTGTACTCTGCGGATGTTGTAGAGCATGAACCTACAGGATCGGGTCACCGCCTTGATGTTAGCGGAGAACGACAGGGTGTTGTCCAGGGTCACGCCAAGGCTCTTAGCACTCTGGGAGGAGGACACAATGGAGTTGTCAACCGGGATGGCGAGATCATGGAACGGGCAGTCCTTCCCCGGGAGAAAGAGCAGCTCCGTCTTGCCGAGGTTCAGCTTGAGGTGGTGATCCGTCATCCACACTGATATGTCTGCCAGACATGCAGAGATACGATTCACCGCCTGGTTATCAGAAGGGGGAAAGGAGAAGATTCGTTGTGTGTCGTCTGTGTAGCAATGATAGGAGAGACCATTTGAGGATATGAGAGAGCCAAGTGACTTGGTGTATAGCGAGAACAGGAGAGGGCCTAGAACTGAGCCCTGGGGGACACCAGTGGTGAGAGCACGTGGTGCGGAGACAGATTCTCGCCACGCCACCTGGTAGGAGCGACCTGTCAGGTAGGACACAATCCAAGAGTGAGCCGCGCCGGAGATGCCCAACTCGGAGAGGGTGGAGAGGAGGATCTGATGGTTCACAGTATCAAAGCCAGCATATTGGTCTAGAAGGATGAGAGCAGAGGAGAGAGAGTTAGCTTTAGCAGTGCAGTGTGGAGAGCCTCCGTGACACAGAGAAGAGCAGTCTCAGTTGAATGACCAGTCTTGAAACCTGACTGATTTGGATCAAGTGCAGAAGGCTGACATACACGGATGCGATGGATTGAGACACAGCCCATGCAAAAAAACATATATTTCTAGCTTAAACTGACAGATTTTGATGGGTATTTTTTATTATGCTAATTAGACTCGTCTGAAGTTGCTACAGCTGATCGGTAGCATCCTAACAGTTTGGCCTACAAACTAATGTGACCCCTCTATGAAAAGGGGGGTCACATTAGGATGCCCACACGCCTCAAAAGACTAGTCTGAAGGTAGCCGGGTACAAGGAAAAATAAATTATGGAAATATATACAGTGCATTCAGAAAGTATTCCGACCCCTTGACGATTTTTTTCCCCCTCATCAATCTACACATAATACCTCATATATTGACAAATAAAAGAACAGGTAACATTTTTGTGCAAATGTATTAAAAATAAAAAACTCATAGCACATTTACTTAAGTATTTAGACCCTTTACTCAGTACTTTGTTGAAGCACCTTTGGCAGTGATTACAGCCTCGAGTCTTCTTGGGTATGATGCTATAAGCTTGGCATGCCTTTATTTGGGGAGTTTCAAACTCTCTCAGGTTGGATGGGGAGCGTCGCTCCACAGCTGTTTTCAGGTCTCTCCAAAGATGTTCGATCAGGTTCAAGTCTGGGCTCTGACTGGGCTACTCAAGGACATTCAGAGACTTGTCCCGAAGCCACTCCTGCTTTGTCTTGACTGTGTGCTTAGGGTTGTTGTCCTGTTGGAAGGTGAACCTTTGCCCCAGTCTGAGGTCCTTTGCGGTCTGGAGCAGGTTTTCATCGATGATCTCTCTGTACTTTGCTCCATTTATCTTTCCTTTGATCCTGACTAGTCTCCCAGTCCCTGCAACTGAAAGCATCCCCAAAGCATGACACTGCCACCACCATGCTTCACCGTAGGGATGGTGCCAGGTTTCCTCCAGATGTGACGCTTGGCATTCAGGCCAAAGAGTTCAATCTTGGTTTCATCAGACCAGAGAATCTTGTTTCTCATGGTCTAAGAGTCCTTTATGTGCCTTTTAGCAAACTCCAAGCGGGCTGTCATGTGCCTTTTACTGAGGAGTGGCTTCCGTCTGGCCGCTCTACCATGAAGGCCTGATTGGTGGAGTGCTGCAGAGATGGTTGTCCTTCTGAAAGGTTCTCCCATCTCCACAGAGGAACTGTGGAGCTCTGTCAGAGTGACCATCGGTTTCTTGGTCATCTCCCTCACCACGGCCCTTCACCTCGAATGCTCAGTTTGGCCGGGCGGCCAGCTCTAGGAAAAGTCTTGGTGGTTCCAAACTTCCTTCATTTAAGAATGATGGAGGCCACTGTGTTCTTGGTGACCTTCAATGCTGCAGACATTTTTTAGTACCCTTCCCCAGATCTGTGCACCGACACAATCCTGTCTCAGAGCTCTACAGACAATTCCTTCGAAGTCATGGCTTGGATTTTGCTCTGACATGCACGGTCAACTCTGACAAATTATATAGACAGGTGTGTGCCTTTCCAAATCATGTCCAATCAATTGAATTTACCACAGGTGGACTCTAATCAAGTTGTAGGAACATCTCAAGGATGATCAATGGAAACAGGATGTACCTGAGATCCATTTCAAGTCTCTTAACCTCTTGGGACTATGTGGGACGCTAGCGTGCCACCCGTGGTGCACCCTATCAACAGCAGGTGCATTTCAAGAGCGGCAAATTTGAAACCAAATAAATGTCAAAACTCAAATTTTTCAAACATACAACTATCTTACACCCTTTGAAAGATAAACATCTCCTTAATCTAACCACGTTGTCCAATTTCAAAAATTACGGCGAAAGCATAAAGTTAGATTATGTTAGGAGAGTACATTGACAATAGCTGTGTGTAATGTTTTGTCAATTCAAAGACAAGCGTCACCAAAACCATAAAACCAGCTAAAATGATGCACTAACCTTTGACAATCTCCATCAGATGACACTCCTAGGACATTATGTTAGACAATGCATGCATTTTTAGTTCTATCAAGTTCATATTTATATCCAAAAACAGCGTTTTACTATGGCGTTGATGTTCAGGAAATCGTTTCCCTTCAATAACCGGCAGTCAAGTCAGCACCACAAATTAAATAATTAAAATTAGAAAACATTGGTAAAATATTATATTGTCATTTAAAGAATTATAGATTTACATCTCTTGAACGCAATCGACTTGCCAGATTTAAAAATAACCTTACTGGGAAATCACACTTTGCAATAATCTGAGCACTGCGCCCAGAAAAATACGCTTTGCGATACAGACAAACGGCCATGTTGGAGAGATCTAAAATCGAAAATACTATGTAAATAATCCATTACCTTTGATTCTCTTCATCAGATGTCACTTCCAGGAATCCCAGGTCCATAACGAATGTAGTTTTGTTCAAAAAAGCTCATCATTTATGTCCAAAAAGCTCCGTGTTGTTAGCACATGATCTAAGCCCGCCGGACTTCACTTCATGAACGAGGGGAAAAAATATATTTACGTTCGTTCAAACATGTCAAACGTTGTATAGCATAAATCATTAGTGCCTTTTTTAACCAGAACATGAATAATATTCAAGGTGGACGAATGCATTCTCTTTTAAAACGAATTGGAACGAGGGTACCCAACATGACCTCGCGCGCCAGAGTCTAATCGGCCATCACCGTTCCAAGGCTCTTGTTCGGTCAGATCTCATAGTAGAAGATTCAAAACACTTTGTAAAGGCTGGTGACATCTAGTGGAAGCAATAGGAAGTGCCAAAACATTAATCAGCCCCTGTGTGTTTCAATGGCATAGGCTTAAAGGTAATTCAACACATCAGGTATCCACTTCCTGTCAGAAAATGTCTCAGGGTTTTGCCTGCCAAATGAGTGCTGTTATACTCACAGACACCATTCAAACAGTTTTAGAAACTTTAGGGTGTTTTCTATCTATATATAATAAGTATATGCATATTCTAGTTACTGGGTAGGATTAGTAACCAGATTAAATCGGGTACGTTTTTTTTATCCAGCCGTGAAAATACTGCCCCCTAGCCCCAACAGGATAAAAAGGGTGTGAATACTTATGTGCATAAGGTACTTAAAATATACATACATAAATTAGCAAAAATTTCTAAAAACATGTTTTTACTTTGAATACTTTCAAAATAAACTGTATGGAGATAATTTAGTGCCTAAAATAGGTGGTTAAATACATGTAAAAAATATAAATAATAATAGTTTCCTGATCTTTCTTACACTACACGGCCAAAACTAGATGTTGGAACATTGCTGTGGGACTTGCTTCCATTCAGCCACAAGAGCATTAGTGAGGTCGGGCACCGATGTTGGCCGATTAGTCCTGGCTCTCTATCAGTGTTCCAATTCATCCCAACGGTGTTCGATGGGGTTGAGGTCAGGGCCCTGTGCAGGCCTATCATGTTGTTCCACACTGATTTTGACAAACCATTTCTTTATGGACCTCGCTTTGTGCATGGGGGCATTGTCATGCTGAAACAGGAAATGGCCTTCTCTGAACTGATGCCATAAAGTTGGAAGCACAGAATCATCTAGAATGTCACTTATGCTGTAGCGTTATGATTTCCCTTTACTGGAACTAAGGGGCCTAGCCCGAACCATGAAAAACAGCCCCAGACCATTATTCCTCCTCCACCAAACTTTACAGTTGGCACTATAATTTGGGGTAGGTAGCGTTCTCCTGGCAACTTTTGTTATTGACCAAATACTTATTTTCCACCATAATTTGCAAATAAATTCATGAAAAATCCTACAATGTGATTTTCTGGATTTTTTTTTCTCATTTTGTCTGTCATAGTTGACGTGTACTTATGATGAAAATTACAGGCCTCTCTCATCTTTTTAAGTGGGAGAACTTGCACAATTGGTGGCTGACTAAATACTTTTTTGCCCCACTGTAAACTATGCAGAAAAATGCACATATTGTTTACATAGAATTAGCCATAATGATTATGGTTCTAGATTGCAGGGAAAAGCTGTTTCAGGTGTTTGAAAAATGCTAAATTCTCCCAACTTTCCCCTTCTACATCCTACATAATTCGTGCCCCCTCTAAAATAATTGGTGTATGATGCTCCTGTGTGGAGCGTTAGCTAACCCGAATGGTCCCTAGGGTCTATTTTATGAATCATACACTGATGATGCAGGTTGATTCATCCTCATCATCGCTAACTACGCTTTATTAATGCTCTGATTCAGTATGTTTGTGTATTGCACAGTCATATGTTTTTTTCTCTAGGGTCATGTAAGAAGGATGGGCAATGAAAATGATGCATCTGTCTCTGATGACATTATGATGATATACTGTACATGCAACTATGAAGGCAGAGCTGTTGTGTAGAGAGAGTTTATTGAAAAGGGGCTCAAAGGGCTCAAAACAATGGGTATTATGATGGAAGTTTCATTGTAGTGTGTGTTTGTGTTATTACATCTGTTCGTATTGTATTTCCCAAATTAATATTTGTCCTGTGTTTTCTCCTGAATGTGAGGTGCAGGTACAATATTATTTATCTTAAGTGGTTCCTGGTTCCAGCAAACTTTAATATATACAGTATATGTGGCGCCACTGGAATGAGGTGTTTATCTGAGTCATTGTAGATCCTTGATATTCCTAAAAAAGGAAAGGTGATAGCATCTGCAGTCATTTACCGGAGATGCTATCAACCTTTCCATTTTTGGAATATCAAGGAGCTGTGTATATCCAATCAAACGTTATAATTATCATTAAACATGACTAAATAATCAAACCACATTTCCTTCCCTGAAACCAGCCCTAGGGCCTCATTTATCAATATTGCATAGTTATTCTAAAATACTACTTACAAATGAAATTTAAAACACATAGAAAAAGTGTGATTTATAAAACTTTCACACATGCCTCTAATTTAACAAATTACTGTACTTAATATGGATTATTATTGTAAAAAATGTGTGCCTGTGCATGATTGATAAATGAGGCCCCTGGACTTTTTGTATCTACTGTATGAGATCATCTTTGTTAAGGGGTTATTAATGTATTCTCATTTTATCTCCCCTGTTGTCTCCTGTGTGTGTGTGCATGTGTGTGTCCAAGCAGTGATCATTAACAACAGACAAAGGAAGAGCATCCTTGTCGAGGTGACATCCAACAGGTGGTGGATATAACAGTGAACATGTTGACACCTCTTCTTTATGGTTAGTAAACACTGCCACACATACACGCACAAACATATGCATACAAACACATCCATGCACACACACACCGACACACACCGACACACACCGACAAACACCCGCTGGCCCATGTAAGTGGGAGATTCATTTTGTCCAATCAGACAATAACATGTTTTCAGAGAGCAGAAAGAAAACAAACAACACAAAAGACTTGTTTGATTTCAGGGATGTTGAAAAGTAATTTCCCAGCTTCGCCCTCCATCTCTCGCTCTCCTATATTTCCCTCTCTCTTTCTCTCTCTCACACCCTCCCTCCCTTCCTATTTTTCGTGCTCCTTCCCCATCTCTCTCTGTATCTCCCTCTCTCACACACGCGCACGCACACACACACACACACACACACACACACACACACACACACACACACACACACACACACACACACACACACACACACACACACACACACACACACACACACACACACACACACACACACACACACACACACACAGTCTCGAGGCCGTGTCATTGGCTGAGTAGGCTGATGACAAGTCTCAGGCTGGAGGATAAAAGCTCTCTGCTCCCTCACTGCAGACACACTCTGTTGATCTCAGTCCAACTGCTCGCCTGAACTCGAAGGATTTACTTACCTACACTACGTACCGCTCTCTGACATCCACATCAACTATGTGCAAAGGACTAGCTCTGTCTTCCACCTGCCTAGAAAGGTACATACAACTATTCACTGTCGCTGTCTCTGGCATTTGGATTAAAGGATTATAGGGGATTATTATTTGGCTTTCCAGCTTCAGTAATGATGAAGGTGAAGGCGGTTTTAGTGGATTCTAAATTTAGACCTTGCAGCGAGGAGACGTGTCTCGATTTGTTAATGACTAGTTAGTAGCAAAATATTGTACTGAACAAGGACTCAATTCAAGGACTTGTGCATTATTTATCTTACCTATGATATTATTCTCTCTCCTTAGGGCCAAGGAACTGAAATCAAGAATGGTCAACTTTCTGCAAAAATCCAACTGGAGTCTATCAAGCTGCAAAATAGGCAAAACTAGACCTACTCTGGAAGAATGCATGAGGTGGAAAGAGTCTTTTGAAAAGCTGCTGTCCAATAAATGTAAGTAAACCTTACTCTTCACTGCACACACACATATACACACACACACACACACACACAACTAGTTCTGCAGAGATGCGACGAAAATAAACCTTTAATTCTGCACTTAGGTTAGAGTAGGATATTTTGTCCCATTTAAAAATGTATATATATATATATATATATATATATATATATATATATATATATATATAGTCCCATTTTAGCCCCAGGTGCTTATAGAGTATTACTGGGAGCTTGCTAATTACGAAGATAAGAGATTTGATACTCACAACATCACACAGCCGCTGCTGTGGAATACACATGCTGGCACAGTGCTGGGGGTTATTCCACAAGATACAGACAAATGCATACACTTGTACACACATATAGAGAGACACACACATACACACACACACTAATGTACACACACATACCCACACAGTAGGTAATGCAAGGAAACAGATGCTAGGATAGCCTACTACATAGCATCATTGTTATTGAACTGTACCAATATGAATCTCTCTCTCATTTTCTCTCTCTCTCTCTTCATCAGATGGACTGATAGCCTTCACAGATTTCCTGGTGTCAGAGTTCAGTGAGGAAAACATTGCGTTCTACTTTGCCTGTGAGGACTTCAGGAGCACTAAGTCTGCTGCCAAGCTGGCCGCCAAAGCCCAGAGAATCTATGATGAGTTCATCTGCACCGACGCCCCCCGAGAGGTATGCATCCCTCAAAAGCTTGCTTTATTTTCCCTCACCAATGAAATTTCTATGGCATCCCAATTTCAATCATCTTTATTACAACTATAAATTACAACTTTATTACAACTATAAATAAAAAAAGAACACATCTTCATTCAGACTGCAGCAGCTGACTAACCTCTCTCTTTCCATTCTCTATCTCCAGGTGAACATTGACCACGAGACTCGTGACATCACCAGGGCCAACCTGAAAGATCCATCTACGTCCTGTTTCGACATGGCCCAGCACAGGATCTATCTTCTCATGGCAAAGGACTGCTACCCTCGCTTCCTCCGTTCCCCGGCTTACAAAGACCATATCAGCCAGCTCTGTGCCAAGTGCACATCCACCTCCAAGAAGGCGTGAACTAGTAGCAGTGGACCTAGTGTGGTCATCTAAAGTTTGAACAGAAAAGGAACTTATCGCCGTTGAACGTTGACCAGGCATGAAGCCTTAAGATGGGAATGTCTACAGATGGAGGTGGACAGATGTCTCGTCATGAGCGGACAAGAGATGGGGAAATGCTGATGCCAGCTATTTTGAAAGATGAAGACTGTCAATCACCATAGAGCTCTGAAGGAGGGAAAGAGAAAGAGAAAAGACAGACGGGGTGATACCCCATATGGACAGAAGTTGGGACAAGAACCGAGATGGCAATATCACCACATGATGTGGACTATCATTAGTGAATGTACGGAGATACAGAGTGGGCTGAAGAAAGTGTGTAAAGGATGCATTGACAATGAGTTGGACTTTAACAATCAAAGGTACACTGATATAGTGTCTCATTCTATTGCATCAATGTCTAACTGTGTTCGTAACTAGACATGTTTTCAAGGTTGGGTATGTTACTTTGTAAATGTAATCCATTACAGTTACTTGTCCAAAATTGTAATCAGTAAAGTAACTTTTGGATTACATTTAGATGACTTTCCCCTTAAGAGGCTTTAGAAGAAGACAAAAGGGATCCATCAAACACATTTGGTGTGTCATCATAGGGGTCTCTGACTTGTGGTCAGAATCACTAAGGTGGAACAATTAAACTTGAGCCTTTTTTCAATGCTGAATTGATTGTCATTGAGAAAACAAAAAGGTGTAAATGTATTTTTCCTCAAACATCCTTGCTGAATTCAAAAGTAATCTGTGAAGTAATCATCGAGTTCTTACAAAGTACCTGTAATCTGATTATAATAGTTTTGCTGGTAACGTACTGTAACTGATTACAGTTGCAGTTTGTAATCGGATTACATGTAATTGATTGCATGTAATCAGTTACTCCCGAACCCTGCATGTTTTCTACATGCAAATGAGTATTTATACTATTTATTTGTTTCTACTCGGTTCTGTTGTCTCTATGTGTTAAATAATGTATTTAACAAGACAAAGAGAGGAAGAAAAAACTGTGCAATATATTTATACTGTTGTCTGATACTGTTGTTGTTTTTACATCACAGAAAGAATATGCTAAGTTATTTGAATAAAAAACGAATATTTGAATATTGAAACTGTGTCTGTCTTACTTTCGATAATATCACTTCCATACGCAAATGGTTGATATCAGTGACGGTCAAAGTTTGAGAAGATTTGCAGACACCCAATTTTGATTAGGTAAATGAATAGCAAAGTCGAGATGATTTTGACAGTGTAGTACAACACTGTTTAAAAAAAATACTAACATTCTCACTGCATAATTAATATGAAGCATATACAGAATTATCCATGTATTTTAAGCTTTTTATCCATGGATACTAAACAGAGCCTATCCTTAGGAAGCTAGGCAGCATCCATCTCAATGCGGTAGGATATCCGACTTCATTTAACAACACTACTTCCTCTCTCCGGATAATGATAGAACATGTTTGCTCATACTCTATCATTGCTATGATTACTATGAGCCTGTGATTATTTTTATTAAGCCCACTCTGCAGTGAGATGAACTAGCAGGTGTCACGCCATACACTGATTGGGTCACCAAGGCAACTGTTTGGCCTGTATTACAAAGCATCAGGAACACTAAATGTTCTTGTCAGCTAACGGACAATGCTTTTGTCTCATTGTGCATTGTATGTGCATTGTGTTGACTATGTGAGCTTTCGTTTCACATGGAGTGAAATGGAAGTTAGTTCTTGGAAACAGGAAATAAAAGGGAGATAGTGTGAGAGCATCTACGTAATAGAGAGTCATAAAGCCTTGTTAGTCATTTTTGTTTGGACAAGTCATCGATCTTTGACAATAAAGGACATAAATCAAGCTAGCGTTGTGACAGGGCTGCTACAACCACACCAGCCATCTAACATATCCACAGTGGTTTAATCTCCTGCTGAGATTATGTAAAACCGTTTTTATGACTTAGTACTGTGGCCTCAACATTAACTATCACTATTACATGTCAGCATAGCCCGAAAATAATTTGGTTACTTGTTATAGCAATTCCCACATAAAAACTTCATTGGGAGGAACGATGTTTAACATGCTTTTTACATAGATCACAAAAGAAAATCATGATGAAAGTGGCCATTTTAGGCCCTTTTTAGAGCTATACATGCCTCGTGAGACCCTATCACCCACCGGGGAACCATACATGGTGCAGAGAACATTTTTGTGTCATTATACTCCTTATAGTTTGCTCTAAAATATGGAGTATTGTTACATTATGGATAAACATTCAACATTAAAAAATAGAATTATTAATATCTCAAAAGTACCCTTTTTGATTTTGCTTATTTTTAGACATATTGTTTGGAACAATATACTCTTAAAGCACATCAAACTGCCAGAGTGAGCTCCCTACACTTTTCGATCAATTATCGATTTTTTACATAGGAATTGACATTATAGGTCCTTAGCCAATCACAGCCCTCCTATAGAATTGAATATTCAGCAAATCACCAGCAAATCACCCTTTGAATCCATTTTCCCATTGACTGTGTTGCTGGTGCTCAAAAATGTATCATCATTTTAAAAGTAGCAGAGAGCTCACTTTGGGAATATTGTAGAGAATATTGTTTAAAACAATATGTATAAAAAAAATTACAAAATGAAAAAGGGTACTTTTGAGATAGTAATAGTTTTAATGTTGAATGAATTAATATGTCAAATTGTATTTCATAATGTAGTGATACGCCTATTAGGAGTATAATGACATCAAGGTGTTGCCTGGTTCTTGGAGGGGGGCATGTATAAGTCTAAAAAATGGCCTAAAATGGCCACTATCATCATGGTGTTACAAATGTAAAAAATATTTCAAACATACAAAATTAAGTTTCTATGTGAGAACTGCCAGACAATCTGACATACAAAAACATATTTTCGGTATTTGCTGGCATGGAATCGCTCAATTACTTGGTACAAGTAAGTGCAATGTAATGACTATGTTGGTAGCCTACACATTATTGCAAAGTACCTACTACTAATGTGATGAGGATAGTTATCTGATTTTGACCATGGAAATTTGAAGTTTTCTTTTATTCAGCCAATATCTTAATGAAAAGTGTCCTAGTCAGTGATACCATTTTTGTTATTTAAATGTTATCAGTGAGGAGTGGATCTAGTGCAGGTGGAACTCAGAGCTGCTGAATTTTTATCTCAGTTACATCTGATCTTCTTGGGAACAAAATGTCCATTCATCTCAGCCGATGAGTGTCGATAAAGCTGGTTTTGTAAGCATATGCTGTTTGCCGAGACCTGTTCAGTGCAGTTGGGACTCTGAAGAGGGGTACTCAGGACTATTTTGATGAAGCCTCTTCAGCATCAACTCATTGTTTGAAATTCCCTTTAGTGGAGCACCAGGCAATGTTCTGACTGGGAAATCAAGCTTACAAACCAGAGATAACGGTTGTTTCTTGAAGGCAAATGCAAAAAAAAAAAATGAAGCTTGAAAACTGGGTTGAGAAGAGACCAAAGAGCATTTTGCACCTGTGCAAAGTTTCCAAAATGTTGATCTGTAGTGAGATAGCTTGCTTTGTATCTGGCCCTTAAGTACGCAGATGTGTTAGTGTTAGAGCATATAACAGAGCTCATCCGGACCCATACGAAATGTACTAGTTTGTAGAGTGCTAACAGTTGGTGAGGGAGGAATGTGGAGTGTCCCAAGTCAATTGGGTACTCAAACCATGTTGGAAATAGTATACCGGAGTAGCAAATTCCAGGTGAGATAGTTTGCCCTGGTTTTGGATAGCTGAATCACCAAGCAACTGTGGTCCACTTTTAGCTCAGCAAAAAAGAGGTATAACATATACACTTGCTAAATGTGTTGACTCTGATACTGAAATTAATATGTCAATGGACATTTCCAATCATATTACACCATTTAAATACCTTGTAATGCTATTATGTGTTTGGAGAGAATACAACATGATTATGATATTTTTCTCTAACAACCCTGAAACACCGCTTTTCTTCCCTATTACCTCATCCTGTCTACCATCTCATACAGTAAGCTGTGGAGGAGGAGGTGGACTGTTATGTAAAGCCCACTTCATCTGTCTGCATGGTAAATCATCTGCATGATAGTGGAGAGAGAGTGATGCAGACCTCTGCGTCATCAACTTCCTGACACGACTGCCTGAACTTCTCTCAGTAATTTCATGAAAGAAAAATGCAAAATTACTCTGGAATTCATCCCCTGCTGTCTTTATAAAAATCTAAATTGTATAAACAAGAACAAAAAAGGTACAATTCATCAAGTTTATAGATATTTACAATGTGTGGTCTAAATACATTTTACCTTGCACCATTGTAATTCTCTATAGCTTCATTGTGTAACAACAAATGTATTGACATAAATATACTTTAAGTTGATATACATCATAGGCTACCTTCTGTACATCAGTGGAGGCTGGTGAGATGAGCAATAGGAGGACGGGCTCATTGTCATGGCTGGAAAGGAATAAATCGAACGGTATCAAACACATCAAACATATGGAAACCACATGTTTGACTCCATTCCATTTATTTCATTCTAGCCATTACAATGAGCCCGTTCTCCTATAGCTTCTCCCACTAGCCTCCACTTTTGCACATGTGATTTCTCAATGCCAAACTTCTTATTGCTAACACGTCAGTAGCTAAGCTATATAACCTCCTAGAAACTGCATAAGGCTGACCACTGGGAGAACATTTACAGGAGAGTACTGCCACCATTTGGGGATTAACTGATACAGCACATCCTTTCACTGACTCAAGGGCAGGAGTCGCCAACCTTCCTCCTAGAGATGTACAGTGCCTTGCAAAAGTATTAATCTCCCTTGGCATTTTTTCTATTTTGTTGCATTATAACCTGTAATTTAAATTGATTTTTATTTGGATTTCATGTAAAGGACATACACAATATAGTCAAAATTGGTGTGAAATTAGCAAAATTCAAAAAAATCTAAAACGGAAAAGTGGTGCGTGCATATGTATTCACCCCCTTTGCTATGAAGCCCTTAAATACGATCTGGTGCAACCAATTACCTTCAGAAGTCACATTATTAGTTAAATAAAGTCCACCAGTGTGCAATCTAAGTGTCACATGATCTGTCACATGATCTCAGTATATATACACCTGTTCTGAAAGCCCCCAGAGTCTGCAACACCACCAAGCAAGCGGCACCATGAAGACCAAGGAGCTCTCCAAACAGGTCAGGGACAAAGTTGTGGAGAAGTACAGATTAAAGTTGGGTTATAAAAAAATATCAGAAACTTTGAACATTCCACAGAGCACCATTAAATCCATTATTAAAAAATGGAAAGAATATGGTACCACAACAAACCTGCCAAGAGAGGGCCGCTGACCAAAGCACAGACCAGGCAAGGAGGGCATTGATCAGAGAGGCAACAAAGAGATCAAAGATAACCCTGAAGGAGCTGCAAAGCTCCACAGCGGAGATGGGAGTATCTGTCCATAGGACCACTTTACACCGTACACTCCACAAAGCTGGGCTTTACGGAAGAGTGGCCAGAAAAAAAACCATTGCTTAAAGAAAAAATTAAGAAAACATGTTTGGTGTTCGCCAAATGGCATGTGGAAGACTCCCCAAACACATGGAAGAAGGTGCTCTGGCCAGATGAAACTAAAATGGCGCAAACCCAACACCTCTCATCACCCCGAGAACACCATCCCCACAGTGAAGCATGGTGGTGGCAGCATCATGCTGTGGGAATGTTTTTCATTGGCAGAGACTGGGAAACTGGTCAGAATTGAAGGAATGATGGATGGCGCTAAATACAGGGAAATTCTTGATGGAAACCTGTTTCAGTCTTCCAGAGATACGAGACTGGGACCGAGGTTCACCTTCAAGCAGGACAATGACCCTAAGCATACCGCTAAAGCAACACTCGAGTGGTTTAACGGGAAACATTTAAATGTATTGGAATGGCCTAGTCAAAGCCCAGATCTCAATCCCATTGAGAATGTGTGGTGTGACTTAAAGATTGCTGTACACCAGTGGAACCCATCCAACTTGAAGGAGCTGGAGCTGTTTTGCCTTGAATAATTGGCAAAAAATCCCAGTGGCTAGATGTGCCAGGCTTATACAGACATACCCCAAGAGACTTGCAGCTGTAATTGCTGCAAAAGGTGGCTCTGCAAAGTATTGACTTTGGGGGGTGAATAGTTAAGCACACTGAAGTTTTCTTTTTTTGTGTCTTTCTTGTTTGTTTCACAATAAAAAATATTTGGATCTTCAAAGTGGTGGGCATTTTGTGTAAATGAAATGATACAAACCCCCCAAAAATGTATTTTAATTCCAGGTTGTAAGGCAACAAAATAGGAAAAATGCCAAGGGGGGTGAATACTTTCGCAAGCTACTGTACTGGGTGTGCAGACTTAAGAGGTAGTTATGTGAGGGAACCACCAGTGGGCATGCTAGGCTTTTAAATAAAACAGAAGCCTTCTTAAACCCAATTCTTTGTCTCCCCTTCTCCTCAACGTGTCCATTGTCCATTTCACACCGAAGTAGAGGGAAGAATCAACACTTGGAGGACAACGTAATTAAATAAACGTATTTTACTACCGACAAATGTTTGTGTTTATTTAATTCCATTGTCCTGAAGGAACCATACGTGTAAGTAACATTATTACTTACAAGTATATGTGGTTCCTTGAGAATTACAGTACCAGGTAGAAAAAAAACAGGACTACTTCAGCTTGAGAGCCAGTAAATGAATAAGCCTTGCTTTCAGACAAAACTACAGTTGTCCTCATCCACTGTGGCCTTGGTTGAACTGTCAGTTGAGTACGTATAGGATAGATGCTCACTCTCAGTACAGCCTGTCTGTTAGAGAAAGGCCAATTAAAAACTGCTGAGGTTTAATGTAGATTATATTTGGTTACATCTAACCTCAACTAGGATGGGAGAAAAAGAGAGAGGCAACTGCATGTTACACTCGAAGCGTGGGAAATGTCTTGTTGCATGTCCCTAGCGAAAAGGGAAAACTGTGCTATCCGCTGACCTTGGTCTCCATGGGGTTTAGATGCTTTATCCTCTGTGGATCACAGAGATACCCAGAGAGACCAACTCATACGTTATATCTCTGTTAGGTCATTCAACTCATCATCAGGCATAAAAATACAAAAATATCCTCAAATATGTATTTATGACGTCCTACCCAATGCATGTTTGTCACAGATACAGTATGTTCCATACACGCCTACTCATAAAATCTGAGACGCAAGAACCTTCTACAACAGTCAAATCAATAACCTTTGTATTTAATAATAAAAATTATTAAAGAAAAAAGAATTTATACAAATTCTTATATTAACTTGAACCTGTTAGATAACCCTATCTCAATCCCCTTGTTCAGTGTTAGATAAAGAGCGGCAGGAGCCTGGACAAAACTTTGACTTGGCCACTCCTCTCTAAGATCAACTAACACTCTGATTGAGCCTCCACTTTCATGTTCTCTGCAATTCATCTATTCATCCCCTCCTCTCAACTCTGTACCAGTGTGTGAAATCAATTCTGCACTCCCCTCAGTGCATTCTGTTCCTTCTCTGAATCGAGGAGGCACCCTTGACGAGGAACACAGTAATGAATATTAAGTCAGAAACATACTGATGCTATCTGGGCGATTGCACAAAACCAGCGACAGGTTATGTGTTGTTGTTTACCTATTCGACATCAATCTCAGAGTTTTTATCATGTCGCTCCATGTTTGAACTTAACTCATTTAGAACTTAGAAATAGAACTGTCTGGACTAATCAGTACCAAAAACATCTTGATCCAGGGAATGCTACACAAGAGGTCTTGGTAATAAAGACCATATGTGGAGAGGAAAAGAAGGCTTTCTGGCTTCGCTAGCTACAATAGGGCTGATAACAAGAGACTACATACTACAGTACCTGAAGTGTTTTCAGGTCTCGCAGCCCAAAGTGTGAAAATAGTATTTTGCATATGGTCTAGTAATGTGCCAAATTCTGGCACACAGTTTATTGAGTTAAATATCTGTTAGATGCATTCCTCTGTGTGAACTCCCTCCTTCTTCACCCAGTCAGGCAACCAAACACTATATATTACAATGAGGTCTATAGTCTACAGGGTATTTATAACTTTCATAGATGGACTGTTACACAAGCATCACTCAGCCTTCCATTCACCTTTCCATCTCCAAGATCACAAAAGTGGTCACCTCAGACTGAAGCTATTTTCCATAATTGACTCAGTGTCATGTTTGGTTTGCCCGTTTTTTTAGGATACATAGTCTTAGGGTACACAGTGTTGTGACTTTGCTTTCATTAATCTGATGACTGTTATTTATCGAATCAACTAACCATGATTAATTGTTACCCGATGAAATTAATCATGTAACAATTAACTCATTAGGAATTTGGGGCACCACGAGAGCGGTTGTTTAAAGAGTTACCATCTCCCGAATTAAACTCTATCTATCGCATCCTTAAAACAGGCAATTTATTTAATCATAACCTCTTATCATATCATCATTTTGAACAGTCGTAACCTCACGCATCTGCAAAAAAAACAGTGGGGTGGGGGAGAGAGAGTCTCCTCTGAACAGTTGATGTTGAGATGTGTCTGTGACTTGAACTCTGAAGCATTTATTTGGGCTGAAATTTCTGAGGCTGGTAACTCTAATGAACTTATCCTCTGCAGCAGAGGTAACTCTGAGACTTCCTTTCCTGTGGCGATCTTCATGAGGGCCAGTTTCATCATGGCGCTTGATGGTTTTTGCAACTGCACTTGAAGAAACTTTCAAAGTTCTTGAAATGTTCCGCATTGACTGACCTTCATGTCTTAAAGTAAAGATGGACTGTCATTCCTCTTTGCTTATTGGAGCTGTTCTTGCCATAATATGGACTTGGTCTTTTACCAAATAGGGCTACCTTCTGTATACCACCCCTTCCTTGTCACAACACAACTGATTGGCTCAAAGGCATTAAGAGGGAAAGAAATTCAAAAACATTTTTTAAGAAGGCACACCTGTTAATTGAAATGCATTCCAGGTGATTACCTCATGAAGCTGGTTGAGAGAATGCCAAGAGTGTGCAAAGCTGTCATCAAGGCAAAGAATGGCTACTTTGAAGAATCAAGTATAAAATATATTTAGATTTGTTTAACACTTTTTTGGTTACTACATTATTCCATATGTGCTATTTCATAGTTTTGATGTCTTCACTATTATTCTACAATGTACAAAATAGTAAAAAATATGTGTGTCCAAACTTTTGACTAGTACTGTACACACATTATATCTATGGAACAAAGCCTATATTTATCTTACTGACAAATTGATCAAAGGTACAAATCAATCAGTGCCTAATGGCATTTATAAAATACGTATAATAAAAAGGCTTTTATAATAGACCCACTTATAATTCTTTAGACTGGTGATGTCATTTCATGTGTGGTGGAAACCAATATCTCTCAATGAGGATTCATTTATTTCTCTAAGGAGAGGAATGATTATATATATATATATATATATATATATATATATATATATCCCCTGGCTTGTATATCGCTCCTGCTACAGTTGCATAATGGAAAAGAGAGATAGGCATTGAAATTCAAAAGCAAATCATTTCTGCAATTCTTTTCTTCCACTTAAACAGGCAAGTTCTCCAGAAAAGCCTTTGCAAATAAACCTCCTTTATGTAAGCAATTAGTGGTGCTGTGGGAAAATACATTTAATTTCCACTCTCTTCTGGCCTGTGATAGCGTTCTGGAGAAACAGTACAACTTCATAAGAATCCATCGAGGCCTGTTCTGTCTATACCGTGTCCTGGGTCAAGTCCAGTCCAGTTTGGAACAGTTTAAAAGTGTGGATATGGCATTTGAGATAACAGTCTTGGCAATCCATTGGGTTTCATTACTATAGTCTCCATGATGACGCTTGTTCTGGGGCAACTTCACCTTACTCTGCTTTATCAGCCCCTCCTACTGTTGACCTTTGCTCAGTAGGAAGTGAAACGTTAGAGGGCCAGTCTAAGAGCCACACCAAGCAAGCCAATGAGTCATAACAAAGCACTGAGATTACATAAGAATTGGTGTTCTGTGTTATTTTTGGAGAAATGTCAACGTGAGATTAAACTCGCCTTCCTGTTTGGCCAAACACTCTGGCACGGGAGTCCTGTTGTTATACATTTTTGGGGAAACCCTTAAGACCTAATAAAGTTGATATACTGTTAAAGGCCAGGCACAACAGGCTAAAATTACATTTTTGCATCTAATACATTTTGAGATTTCTTGGTATTTTGGTCCAATAATATTAGTATTTTCAAAAAGTAAACAAACATTTCTACAACTTGAGGAAAATGTATATTTAATTGATCATTTAATTGATCATAGTATTGTCATCAAAATGGCATGAATTTTAACCACTTTTAAATGGACATATATCCATAATTTCAAAGCTCATTTCATAGAGATTGTTACAAACTGGACTATATGTAGTAAGTTACTTTGAAGAGATGGTGATTGGGTCAAAATAGGCATTTGGCGATTGGTAAGCTAAATTCAGTGTAACTGTCTTTAACTGCCATTTCCCTAAAGTCAGACTCTTCCCAAATGGCAACTCATGGGATATGCAAAAATAAGGGAAAAGGGTCTTGTTTTAGAGCAATTATAGCTGGGCAACATGTTCTTTCTTCAGAGCTCTGGGAAGTGAGGTGATTTTCTAAATAGTTATATAGTTCAATAAATATACACGCAGGTGTTCTGACCTGCTCTTTGTTGTGTGATTGCGATTGGACCAAGATTTAAGTCACATTTCAACCAAACTACAATCATTAAAGTTGTTATTAAACATATGATGACCTCATTCAAATGATGTAACCAATGTTTAGATCCACTGCCAATACTAAAGTTATTGAATCTTCATCTTCATTTAAACTAAAGTAAAAAATGTAATAAAAAGTAACACAATAAAATAACAATAACGAGGCTATTTACAGGTGGTGCCGGTATGGGGATACAGGTTAGTCGAGGTAATTTGTACATGCAGGTAGGAGTGAAGTGACTATGCATAGATAATAAATAGCGAGTACCAGCAGTGTACTAAACAAATGGGGGGGTGGTCAATGTAATAGTCCGGTGGCCATTTTGATTAATTGTTCAGAAGTCATATGGCTTGGGGGTAGAAGCTGTTAAGGAGCCTTTTGGTCCTAGACTTGGCACTCCGGTACCGCTTGCCGTGCGGTAGCAGAGAAAACAGTCTATGACTTGGGTGACTGGAGCAGTTGCCATACCAGGCGGTGATGCAACTGGTCAGGATGCTCTCGATGGTGCAGCTGTAGGACTTTTTGAGGATCTGGGGACCCATGTCAAATCTTTTCAGTCTCCTGAGGGGGAAAAGGCATTGTTGTGCCCTTTTCACGACTTTCTTGGTGTGTTTGGACCATGATAGATTGTTGGTGATGAGGAAACCAAGGAACTTGAAACTCTCGACCCGCTCCACTACAGCCCCGTTGATGTTAATGAGGGCCTGTTCGGTCCGTCTTTTCCTGTAGTCCACATTCAGCTCTTTGTCTTGCTCACATTGAGAGGTTGTTGTCCTGGCACCACACTGCCAGTTCCTCTCTATCGGCTGTCTCATCGTTGTCGGTGATCAGGCCTACCACTGTTCTGTCGTCAGCCAACTTAATGATAGTGTTGGAGTCGTGTTTGGCCACGCAGTTGTGGGTGAACTGGGAGTACATGAGGGGACTAAGTACACACCTCTGAGGGGCCCAAGTGTTGAGGATCAGCATGACAGAGGTGTTTTTGCTTACCCTTACGATCTGGGGGCGGCCCATCAGGAAGTCCAGGATCCAGTTGCAGAGGGAGGTGTTTAGTCCCAGGGTCCTTAGGTTAGTGATGAGCTTTGTGGGCACAGTGGTGTTGAACAATGAGCTGTAGTCAATGAACAGCATTATCACATAGGTGTTCCTTTTGTCCAGGTTGGAAAGGGCAATGTGGAGTGCGATTGAGATTGCATCATCTGTGGATTTGTTGGGGCAGTATGCGAATTGGAGTGGATCTAGGGTTTCCTTTCAAAGCACTTCATGGCTACTGACGTGAGTGCTACGGGGCGGTAGTCATTTAAGCAGGTTACCTTTGCTTTCTTGGGCACAGGGATTTAGCTTGTCTGGTAGGCTCGCGTCACTGAGCAGCTTGCGGCTAGGTTTCCCTTTGTAGTCCGTAATAGTTTGCAAGCCCTGCCACATCCAACGAGCGTCAGAGCCGGTGTATTGGGTTTCAATCTTAATCCTGTATTGGCGCTTTGCCTGTTTGATGGTTCATCTGAGGTCATAGTGGGATTTCTTATAAGGATCCGGATTAGTGTCCCGCTCCTTGAAAGCAGCAGCTCTAGCCTTTAGCTTGATGCGGATGTTGCCTGTAATTCATGGCTTCTGGTTGGGATATGCACGTACGGTCACTGTGGGGACAACGTCGTCGATGCACTTATTGATGAAGCTGGTGACTGATGTGGTATTCTCCTCAATGCCACTGGATGAATCCCGGAACATATTCCAGTCTGTTCTAGCAAAACAGTCCTGTAGTGTAGCATACACCTCATCTGACTACTTCTGCATTGAACGAGTCACTGGCACGTCCTGCTTTAGTTTTTGTTGGTAATCACGAATCAGGAGTATAGAATTACGGTCAGATTTGCCAAATGGAGGGCGAGGGAGAGCTTTCTATGCATTTTTGTGTGTGTAGTAAAAGTGGTCTAGAGTTCTTTTTCCTCTGGTTGCACATGTGACATGCTGGTAGAAATTAGGTAAAACGGATTTAAGTTTGCCTGCATTAAAGTCCTGATCCTGGTGTCGTGTCTTTGGCTATGCCGGATTAAGTGATATGACATGCTAACCTATAAAATTCTTTCTCTAATTAATATTACCTGATTAATCTAATCATGTAAATGTAATTAACTAGAAAGTCGGGGCACCACGGAAGAACGTTTATAGAGCCGTTATCTTCCGAATAAACTCTTAAAATACTTAGTAATACTTTACATCGATAGCAGTCAATATTAACCCTTATCTTATTTTCAGTCTCATAATGAAAGTTGTAAATTCTTGGCTATCTTCACGAACCCTGGCTAACAAGTTGAATCAGCAATACCAAATTGGGTTTAATTATTTATTTACTAAATACCTAAACTAATCACACAGAATTACAAATACACCGAATACAAATGATGTCATACATGATGGCTGGTTACACAAAGGAAAGGGGGTTGGGCTTGAATGAAAGAGCGGGAAGACTTAGGAACAAAGAAACAGCAGCTATGCTATCGTAAATACATTATCTTATGCATTCTAAATTACCGCCCATTTGGAAAAAGAAAATGCAATAAATATTTACTCTGAGCTGCGCTTCGGTAGATTGGTCGTAGATGCTGGCCGGGTTGGCCAACAGATCTTCCTGTCCTCGGAAGAATGCCAATGGTGGTAAAGTGGATACGTGGTGGTATCTTCGTCTGGTTGTTAGACTGGATCCGTCGTCCGTCCTTTCCTAGCCCACATCTACAGCGGCCGCTGCTAACTCAACGGCTAGGAAGTATCACTTCTGTAGTGAATAAGCTCAAAGTTCATACCATTCGCCACCAAAGCTCACGCCGAGGTTGGCTTAGTTCTGTACTTGACATGTGTGTCCTTCTAATGTAGAGGCTGCAGACCTCACGTACTGGAACTATGGTTATCTTTTCGTCAAAGGCTTATATAGTGGAGAGGGGGAAGGATGTGTTTCATCGTTTATAACCCCTGTCTCTTCACAGGGGTGGGCCACTGATCAAGCAGGGCACTTTCCTTATGAAAACCCAATTCTCTCATTTGGAAGCTAAAATTACATTTAACCTGTTAGGGCTAGGGGGCAGCATTTGCACGTCTGGATAAAAAAAATGTACCCGATGTAATCTGGTTACTAATCCTACCCAGTAACTAGAATATGCATATACTTATTATATATGGATAGAAAACACTCTAAAGTTTCTAAAACTGTTTGAATGGTGTCTGTGAGTATAACAGAACTCATTTGGCAGGCAAAACCCTGAGACATTTTCTGACAGGAAGTGGATACCTGATGTGTTGTATTGACTTTAAACCTATCCCATTGAAAAACACAGAGGCTGAGGAATATTTTGGCACTTCCTATTGCTTCCACTAGATGTCACCAGCCTTTACAAAGTGTTTTGAGTCTTCTGGAGGGAGATCTGACCGAACAAGAGCCATGGAACGATGATGTCCCATTAGACACCTGGCGCGCGAGTTCATGTTGGGTACCCTCGTTCCAATACGTTATAAAAGAGTATGCATTCGTCCACCTTGAATATTATTCATGTTCTGGTTAAAAAAGGCCCTAATGATTTATGCTATACAACGTTTGACATGTTTGAACGAACGTAAATATATTTTTTCCCCTCGTTCATGACGAGAAGTCCGGCTGGCTTAGATCATGTGCTAACAAGACGGAGATTTTTGGACATAAATGATGAGCATTTTTGAACAAAACTACATTCGTTATGGACCTGTGATACCTGGAAGTGACATCTGATGAAGAGAATCAAAGGTAATGGATTATTTACATAGTATTTTCGATTTTAGATCTCCCCAACATGACGTCTAGTCTGTATCGCAAAGCGTATTTTTCTGGGCGCAGTGCTCAGATTATTGCAAAGTGTGATTTCCCAGTAAGGTTATTTTTAAATCTGGCAAGTTGATTGCGTTCAAGAGATGTAAATCTATAATTCTTTAAATGACAATATAATATTTTACCAATGTTTTCTAATTTTAATTATTTAATTTGTGACGCTGACTTGACTGCCGGTTATTGGAGGGAAACGATTTCCTCAACATCAATGCCATAGTAAAACGCTGTTTTTGGATATAAATATGAACTTGATAGAACTAAAAATGCATGCATTGTCTAACATAATGTCCTAGGAGTGTCATCTGATGGAGATTGTAAAAGGTTAGTGCATCATTTTAGCTGGTTTTATGGTTTTGGTGACCCTGTCTTTGACTTGACAAAACATTACACACAACTCTTGTAAATGTACTGTCCTAACATACTCTAAATTTATGCTTTCGCCGTAAAACCTTTTTGAAATCGTAAAACGTGGTTAGATTAAGGAGATGTTTATCTTTCAAAGGGTGTAAAATAGTTGTATGTTTGAAAAATTTGAATTTTGACATTTATTTGGATTCAAATTTGCCGCTCTTGAAATGCACCTGCTGTTGATGGAGTGCACCACGGGTGGCACGCTAGCGTCCCACCTAGCCCATAGAGGTTAATCTCCTAACAAACAATTTCAATATCAAACATTTCAATTGCATAACAATTCCATGTTACTCTGATAACTAGAGGGTGTATACTTTCTCAGGTACAGTTTATGTCGTCCTGTCATCAGTCATAATGTCTCAGATGACAACCGAACTGACATCCATACTCTTTACATTCCCAAGCATATTTCCAACTGGTTTTATTACCAAAATATGGTTCCTTTTCCCGATTTGTTTGATGTTCCCAGACTCTCTATATTTAACACAGGCTATTCAAGTCCTTCAGTAGGGTCAGAAAGAGAGGGGAAGGGAGAAAGGTATTTATGGGGGGGTCATAAACCTTACCCACAGGCCAACGTCATGACACTGGTTTGTCTGGGACAGGAACGGGCACCTTCTTCCTCCTATCCAGGGTACAGGCCTTTGTTTTCTGTGTGCTCTCCAAATATCCATCCCTGTCAAGCAGCCTGGCCTGTATAGTATGGCTACTGGCTGTAAATCACGTTCCATCACCCAGAGAATGAGATTATTCTACACAAAAAGGGTTCTTCGGCTGTCTCCATAGGAGAATCCTTTTTGGTTCCTGGTAAAAAATGTTTTTCGTTCCAGGTAAAACCATTTGGGGTTCTATGTAGAACCCTCTGTGTAAAAAGTTCTACATGGAACCCAAATGTATTCAACTTCGAACCAACAAGGGTTCTTCAAAGGTTTCTCCTATGGGGTCAGCTTGTAGGTTCTTGATAGCACCTTTTTTTCTAAGAGTGTAGTTCCTGGCTTGGATTCTATTCAGAGATGCTCTTTAGTTTACAGCAAACAGACAAATTAAGTGTATTTAAATATATATATCTTCTTCATACAGTAGAAGGATCAGACCGAACGTAATGGAATGTTTGTTTACTTGTTTTCTGAGTGTCATGTGTGTAATCGCAGTTTTCCATGCTTGTTCACCATTTTGTTCCTGAACTTTCTTTAAAAAATGTAATGTTCTTCTGAGAGGACTCCTCACATTAGGAGATTTGGGAGGATTGTTCATTTTCAATTTGCTTTACACATACAGATCGTAAATGTCATGGTACCTAAATAGTACTGATTTACTGAAAAAATTTCAAAGCAACTAGAAGTTAAGATAGAGTACCAGTCAAAAGTGTTGACACACCTACTCATTCAAGGTTTTTCTTTATGTTTTACTATTTTCTAGGTTGTTGAGAGAATGCCAAGAGTGTGCAAAGCTGTCATCAAGGCAAAGGGTGGCTACTTTGAAGAATCTCAAGTATATTTGATTTGTTTAACACTTTTCTGGTTACTACATGATTCCATATATTGACTACGACTACAGTATACTGTATATTGGCAACTAAACCTTTCAAATGCCAGTACCATGATCCAACCAATCATGCTTATACCAGCCATGGAACAGTTGAAGTTTACATACACTTAGGTTGGAGTCATTAAAAAATGTTTTTCAACCACTCCACAAACGTATTGTTAACAAACTATAGTTTTGGTAAGTCGGTTAGGACATCTACTTTGTGCATGACACAAGTAATTTTTCAAACAATTGTTTACAGACAGATTATTTCACTTATAACTCACTGTATCACAATTCCAGTGGGTCAGAAGTTTACATACACTAAGTTGACTGTGCCTTTAAACCTGTTTGGAAACTTCCAGAAAATTATGTCATGGCTTTAGAAACTTCTGATAGGCTAATTGACATCATTTGAGTCAATTGGAGGTGTACCTGTGGATGTATTTCAAGGCCTACCTTTAAACTCAGGCTTGATATCATGGGAAAATCAAAATAAATCAGCCAAGACCTCAGAAAAATTGTAGACCTCCACAAGTCTGGTTCATCCTTGGGAGAAAATTCCAAACACCTGAAGGTACCACGTTCATCTGTACAAACAATAGTATGCAAGTATAAACACCATGGGACCACGCAGCCGTCATACCGCTCAGGAAGGAGACGCGTTCTGTCTCCTAGAGATGAACGTACTTTGGTGCAAAAAGTGTAAATCAATCCCAGAACAACAGCAATGGACCTTGTGAAGATGCTGGAGGAAACAGGTACAAAAGTATCTATATCCACAGTAAAACAAGTCCTATATCGACATAACCTGAAAGGCCGCTCAGCAAGGAAGAAGCCACTGCTCCAAAACCGCCATAAAAAAGCCAGACTACAGTTCGCAACTGCACATGGGGACA
This sequence comes from Salmo salar, assembly GCF_965601325.2. Taxonomy (NCBI): domain Eukaryota; kingdom Metazoa; phylum Chordata; class Actinopteri; order Salmoniformes; family Salmonidae; genus Salmo; species Salmo salar. Next base: position 20,379,416 of record NC_138313.1, read on the forward strand.
ACGATTGTACTTTTTGGAGAAATGTCCTCTAGTCTGATGAAACAAAAATACAACTGTTTGACCATAATGACCATCGTTATGTTTGGAGGAAAAAGGGGGACGCTTGCAAGCCGAAGAACACCATCCCAACCGTGAAGCACAGGGGTGGCAGCATCATGTTGTGGGGGAGGGACTGGTTTACTTCACAAAATAGATGGCATTATGAGGATGGAAAATTATGTGGATATATTGAAGCAACATCTCAAGACATCAGTCAGGAAGTTAAAGCTTGGTCGCAAATGGGTCTTCCAAATGGACAATGACCCCAATCATACTTCCAAATTTGTGGCAAAATGGCTTAAGGACAACAAAGTCAAGGTATTGGAGTGGCCATCACAAAGCCCTGACCTCAATCCTATAGAAAATGTGTGAGCAAGGAGGCCTACAAACCTGACTCAGTTACACCAGCTCTGTCAGGAGGAATGGGCCAAAATTCACCCAATTTATTGTGGTAAGCTTGTGGAAGGCTATCAGAAACGTTTGACCCAAGTTAAACAATATAAATGCAATGCTATCAAATACTAATTGAGTGTATGTAAACTTCTGACCCACTGGGAATGTGATGAAAGAAATAAAAGCTGAAAATAACTCATTCTCTCTACTATTATTCTGACATTTCACATTCTTAAAATAAAGTGGTGATCCTAACTGACCTAAGACAAGGATTATTTTCTCAGATTAAATGTCAGGAATTGTGAAATACTGAATTTGAATGTATTTGGCTAAGGTGTATGTAAACTTCCGACTTCAACTGTAATTGTGTGCGAAGTTGTCACAAGTTACATTGCATTAGCTTCATCAGACCAGTGTTTTAAGATTAATGATTACATCACTGAGAATATACACCGTTTATTAAATGCAGTCTTGTTTAACAATCTATCCAAGATAAATGGGAAATACCTCCAAACTCTCAGACAAGTATGTTTTAGAGAAGTCCCACTGTTATCATTGTTATGATTTTGCTTTATAATGATTGATATACAGCAAGTATTACTCTGTACCACCATTAACAACTAGACCTTATTTAGGGTTGTTGGTGTAGCTACATTCTTTACCAGTGTGGTGGACTTTCACATGACAATCAGCTTGAGTTGGCATGGGAATGTGAACCAGTCTTTCGTGTTACTGTGCATTAGTAACCAATGCTATCAGCTATATAGGAATGGTAACTTCACATCCCATTGTTCAGGGTTCAAGTCCAAACCTCAGTCTACTGAGACTTGCTAGTGCCAAAGAAAGTTGGAGAGCGTGGGTGTGCACTCTATGTCTATGCATACCATTACTCGTCAATGGGGAAATGCAATCATTGTTCACCATTCTTGATTACAGCATGGTCAGTTACATTTGTCACACTGGCTAATCAACACAATGTTGAAAACAATTCAACATGAAACTACTTTAATAGAAACTTCTAACATGAGGTCCAGATCTCTCTTGTAAGGAGATAAGTGTTGGTCTTTTTGGATAAAAATGAATGGCTCCAACTACCATATAAATTACAAGGTTTTTTTTCCTCAACAGCTGTAGACGGGATATCTGTGAGTGAACCTTTCCTATTTATAGCTAATGATGTTTGCTTTGTTTGATGGTTGAAAAAGCCAAGCATGCATTGCTCACATAGTTAATGTTGATCTGAAACATGTTTTTCCAGCTCCGCTGGAGTTCATGCCAGTCCTAGGACCACCTACTTGCAGTCTATACCTAAAGTTGAATTCACTTCCATGTTTTGCTAATTGAGAAAGATAATCGAAAGTAATCTTGATTTGAGTGTTAATAGGCTGTTAAAATCCTGATGAATTACTTGACACATTTCTCTTTCACCACCTGATCAATGGTTCAGTTCAGTACAACTTTTTTTTACCTTTGTAAATTTAAGCATCTGATCCCAGATCTGTGGTTAGGGACTAACCTCTTCTTCCAGCCATCCCAGTTCTACCAGACCACTTCTCTCCCAGCTGACCCTGACTTCTCTTCCTGCAGTCGCAGACCTCCATTTCATTGGCTTATGCTCTTGGCCCTGAGCCAATAGTCTCTATGTATATAAACTCCTCAAGAGTGCTGAAAGACAAAGTCAAAAAGAAAAGGGAATCTTACGGTGGTGGACTCACTCAACAACACATCAAAAGAAAAACAGAAAATGTGTAGAGGATTAGCTGCATTACCCCAAACATGTCTGGAAAGGTGAGATACCAAAAGCATTATGCTCTTCTGCTCTCTGAAAGGGTAATCTCTCCTACTGTAGCTTGCCTGAAATAACCCCAGAGATATCACATCACAAGTTTCTGAGGTTGATTTCTTAGTCGGAAAACATTTAGTCTGTAATTAAAATCAGATTTCTTTATTCATAGTTAATTTTTTATGCTGAGCTCTTTTTTAGTATAGTTGAAGTCATTGACATATGCTGTATGGTAATGAAGTTAATTGTGAATATAGTTCTTCATTAAATAATTTTTCTACTTTTTTTAAATACTTGTCCAAAATCTTTCAACTATCCAAAAAGTTGAACGTTTCCAGTTGCAGAGATAAAGGTATTGTTCCATGATCTGATAAGATCTTAATGGCTGAATGATAGCATCTTGCTGACTGTATTCCACTACTGCAGTCCAGACTTAGCAATTGCTTCCACCTGCAAGAAAGGAAGATTTTGCCAAAATTAAAAGCAAAAAAGAGGTACAGTTTCTGAAGAACAGAATAGCATACTCTGAGTTGTCCTTATGTTAGGCCCTGATCTGGCTATGCCATTATGGCTGTGGGCTACACTAATTCATTTAGCTGACAAGATTTGCTTAGAATTCCGTGGCATTATTTTATATTATTTTATAGTATGAATAATACAATTAAACATAGCTGAATAAAATATAAAGGATATTTTCTCCAAACTATTTGAGGGCGTGAGCTATTCTGTGTTGAGTGATTAACAAAGAAACAGGTACTCCTATATGCTTAATTTTGAGTTTTTATTTATGTAACTTTAGTCGTGATACAAACATTGGGCTACATGTTTTGATTTTTAATACATTCTAAGGTTGCATGATCCGACTCCAATGGTGATTTGAAAAAAGTCACATGAAAGGCATGAGGCTCTGCTTGTTTTTTTGCACAGGCTGTACACGCTTCAGCAGTCTCTCATTCACAATTTGACAAGCACTTGATAATGCCGAGAATTTCCAGGCAGCATCCCCTTTGTGTGGCCATAATGCCACCTAAAAATACCTTTTGTGGCCAGTGGCCGTTGTGGCCTTGGGCTGAATATAATATCACCTCTCACTCACATGGCTCGCCGTCACGTGATCAGGTCTTTCTCACAGGCTACAAGTGAAGACAGACACATCAGGGATACAACTGCATGCGTCCGTATCCAATTCCGAGGCGCATATTGAAGATATTGGAATAACTGTCCACATTTACTTTTTGGCAGCCAACAAGATGAGTGGCCCAACGAACAGCAAAAGCACTAGTCTATGTCAATCTACTATCCCCCATAGAACAAAAGCTGACGCAACCAATCAGAATGTTTAGCTTCAAATGTTGATAAACTATTAGTCTATTTCTTCACATTATGAGTGCAACAATGCGCACACAGCAGTAGGCTATAAGGAAAATGTTCCATTAGCAGGAAAACACCATTCTCAAAAGTGACCGCATATGCGATTATGCATGTAATGCTTTTATTATAAAGGTGCATTTTTATGGTTAATATTATCTTCCCCAAACTTGAAACTCACATGCTGAATATTTATGCCAGTTAGGCTCTACACCCTTTGTAAAGGGGATTAATCTGTTTAATGTTAAGAAGTTATTTGGCCACTTTAGTTGTGATATAAACCTTATCAAAACATACAGTACCAGTCAAAAGTTTGGACACAGCTACTCATTCAAGGGTTTTTCTTTATTTTTACTATTTTCTACACTGTAGAATAATAGTGAAAACATGAAATAACACATATGGAAAAAGTAGTAACCAAAAAAGTGTTAAACAAATCAAAATATATTTTATATTTGATTCTTCAAAGTAGCCACCCTTTGCCTTGATGACAGCTTTGCACACTCTTGGCATTCTCTCAACCAGCTTCATGAGGAATGCTGTTCCAACAGTCTTGAAGGAGTTCCCACATATGCTGAGCACTTGTTGGCTGCTTTTCCTTCACTCTGTGGTCCAACTCATCCCAAACCATCTCAATTGGGTTGAGGTCGAGTGATTGTTGAGGCCTGGTCATCTGATGCATCTTAGTCAAATAGCCCTTACACAGCCTGGAAGTCTGTTTTTGGGTCATTGTCAAAACAAATGATAGTCCCACTAAGTGCAAACAAGATGAGATGTGTCTGTTACTTGAACTCTGAGAAGCATTTATTTTGGCTGCAATATGAGGTGCAGTTGACTCTAATGAACTTACCCTCTGCAGCAGAGGTAACTCTGGGTCTTCCTTATCTTTGGCGGTCCTCATGAGAGCCAGTTTCATCATAGCACTTGATGGTTTTTGCGACTGTACTTGAAGAAACTTTAAAAGTTCTTGACATTTTCCGGATTTACTTACCTTCATGTCTTGAAGTAATGATGGACTGTTGTTTATCTTTGCTTATTTGAGCTGTTCTTGCCATAATATGGACTTGGTATTTTACCAAATAGGGCTATCTTCTTTGAAGAATTTAAATTCTAAAATATATTTAGATTTGTTTAACACTTTTTTGGTTACTATATGATACTATATGATGTGTTATTTCATTGTTTTGATGTCTTCACTATTATTCTACAATGTATAAATAGTAAAAATAAAGAAAAACCCTTGAATGAGTAGGTGTGTCCAAACTTTTGACTGGCACTATATAGGCCTATGGGCTAGGCTACATGAGGTGTGCGACTATGATTTGACAAAGTCAACAACAAAAAAGGCATGCACTGTTTCTTGCCTTAAGCTGGGCATCATTCACAAGTGATAATATATCATTCAGAAGTGATAGGCCAGTATTGTAGCGAACGGAGGACAATATTCCTGGGTTTCATTTTCATGCCAGCCAGATTGTTTTTCTTTAAAACAGGAGTATAACCTATGTGCTTAATATTAGGAAAGTTGAGAAATAAATATGGTAGACCTAGCCTATAAAATACTGTAACATGGAACAATGTTTTTTAAATTAATCAAATGGTTAGCAGGAGAGGCTAAATGGCCAATTCTGGCCTACAAAATGATGATTTATGTTGCGCAGATGAGAGCCAAGTGAACCGAATCACACAGGGTTGTAACACCTAAGGAAGACACTAGAATATATCACGGTGACATCTAGATGGCTACCAATATTAGTTATTTCTTGTGTAGGATGCTATCCTACTTGAAATACTGTATAATCCTGGGAGGGGAAAACCCGCCACGTTACTAGATTCCATCGCCGACACTGTGTTAGGCCACAGCTGACCAGTGACACTGCACCTTAGGTCGGCAGGCACCTCGATACAATACGGTGCACAGGTCATTCGCATCAGCTTTAGTGGATCACGAGTATGGCTCATAACACGGATTATGTGTAAAATTCAGCCCGTCAATCCCCAAAAATATGGGTCATCTTTTGAACTGCTAGAAACAAGCAACTTTCTCTGTATTAATGGTGGAAACATAATGGTCACAAATCTGTCCTCAGTATTCTCTATGGCACTCAGAGACTGCGATACAGCCTTTAATCACAATATTCTCTCAGTGATGTTTTTATAGGTCACACAGCTAGATATCTACAGGAATTTAGAGCAAACCAAAATGGCTTTTGTCAACTTGAGTTAGGTAGCTAGCAAACGTTAGCCAGCTATCTAGCTAGGCTAGCTAAGGAAACATGCAGTAATTCAACATTGGCTAGCAATAAATATGCTTATAAACAATAAATATGCTTATAAACAAGGCAAGGTACCTACTCAGCAGCTGCGGAAAATATTCTTCCACTTCACAGCCGCTTCAAGATTATATTTATTAAAATAGCCAGAGCTTCATGTGTCTCCCCCAACAGCATGAAGATGGAACCTGAAATGGATCATTTGAATCTAGAGTAGGCATAAGCTAGTACTGTAAAAAAAAAAAAAAAAAGTACAGTATGTTAGAGTAATTTTTACAGGAAGCTTCCTAATTACAGTTAATAACAGTATTTTTCAGCATTTTACCCATAATGCAGTGCAATCTACAGCATGAATGCTGTGAAACACATGAATGGTATACTGTGCATCTTACAGTGTTCAACTGTTGAAATTACAGAAAAGTCTTACAGTGTACTGTAGGTCTTCTGCACTGTTGCTGTTTGCTTTTCAACTTGTATTGTATCGAACTTCACTGATTGGTTATAGCTATCTGTGTCTCACTTGGTTTTCCTGACTACAATCTGCATTAGCCAAAGCCATTACTATGGTCGTTATACTGCTCTAACTCCTGAATGTGTGTCATTTAAAAAAATTACAGCATCCTCCTTAATGCCTTTATTTCCTCATGTGTTTCCTTTCTCAGGGCTAAAGAGATCAAGTCTAAGTTGGGGGTTCTCCTCCAGAAGCCTGAGAATGGCATTGACCTGATTATCCTCTATCCCGAGAAACCAGAGAAGAAGCAAGAGAAGCTTCAGAAGTGAGTACTGTAGCGTTCTCCTTCCCTCAGACACACACACACAAACATGAACAAAAACACATACTCTCTCTCTCGCGCACACTCCCGCAAACACCTTAGAACAGCATGGCTACAGACTGCAGCAGTTACATCCCTGTGCTCCTCAAAGGAGGGAAACATATAGAAACTACTCTGCTTCAAACAGTGTCAATTGGCATTTGTAATTGTGACTTCTGAAGGTAATTGGTTGCACCAGATCTTATTTAAGGGCTTCATAGCAAAGGGGGTGAATACATATGCACGCACCACTTTTCTGTTTTTTATTTTTATTTATTTTTTGAAACAAGTTAATTGTTTCATTTCACCAATTTGGACTATTTTGTGTGTGTCCATCACATTAAATCAAAATCAATTTAAATGACAGGTTGTAATGCAACACAATAGGAAAATGCAAAGGGGATGAATACTTTTTCAAGGCACTGTATGTAAACATCATTATAAAGTGACTAGTGATCCATTTGTTAGAGTGGCCAATGATTTCAAGTCTGTATGTAAGCAGCTGCCTCTCTGTGTTAGTGATGGCTGTTTAACAGTCTGATGGCCTTGAGATGGAAGCTATTTGTCAGTCTCTCGTTCCCAGCTTTAATGAACCTGTACTGACCTCGCCTTCTGGATGGTAGCGGGGTGAACAGGCAGTGCCTCGGGTGGTTGTTGTCCTTGATGATCTTTTTGGCCTTCCTGTGACATCGGGTGCTGTAGGTGTCCTAGAGGGTAGGTAGTTTGCCCCCGGTGGTGCGTTGTGCAGACCGCACCACCCTCTGGAGAGCCCTGCGGTTGTGGATGGTGCAGTTGCCATACCAGGCGGTGATACAGTCCGACAGGATACTGTCAATTGTGCATCTGTAAAAGTTAGTGAGGGTTTTAGGTGCCAAGCCAAATTTCTTCAGCCTCCTTCACTACACTGTCTGGGTGGGTGGACCATTTCAGTTTGTCAGTGATGTGTACGCTTAGAACTTTCCACCTTCTCCACTGCTATCCTTCGATAGGGGGGTGCTCCCCCTGCTGTTTCCTGAAGTCCACAATCATCTCCATTGTTTTGTTGACGTTGAGTGAGAGGTTGTTTTCCTGACACCACACTCTGAGTGCCCTCACCTCCTCCCTATAGGCTCTCATCGTCGGTGATCAAGCCTACTATTGTTGTGTCATCTGCAAACTTGATGATCGAGTTGGAGGTGTGCATGGCGACTTGCAGTCATGGGTGAACAAGGAGTACAGGAGGGGGCTGAGCACGCACTCTTTTGCGGCCCCAGTGTTGAGGATCAGCAAAGTGATGATGTTGTTTCCTACCTTCACCACCTGGGGCGGCCCGTCAGGAAGTCCAGGACCCAATTGCACAGGGTTGGGTTGAAACCCAGGGCCTCAAGCTTAAGATGAGCTTGGAGGGTACTATGGTTTTGACTGCTGAGCTGTAGTCAATGAACAGCTTTCTTCCATAGGTATTCCTCTTGTCCAGATGGGATAGGGCAGTGTGCAGTGTGATGGCGATTGCATCGTCTGTGGACTTATTGGGGCGGTTTGCAAATTGCAGTGGGTCTAGGGTGACAGGTAAGATGGAGGTGATATGATCCTTGTTTAGTCTCTCAAAGCACTTCATGATGACAGAAGTGAGTGCTACAGGGCGATAGTCATTTAGTTCAGTTACCTTTGCCTTCTTGGGTACAAGAACAATGGTGGCCATCCTGAAGCATGTGGGGACAGCAGACTGGGATAGGGAGAGATTGAATATGTCCGTAAACACACCAGCCAGATGGACTGCGCATGCTCTGAGGACGCAGCAAGAGTTAAGAAGTTGAAATGTCTTACTCACGTCAGCCACGGAGGAGAGCCCACAGTCCTTGGTAGCAGGCCACGTTGGTGGCACTGTATTATCCTCAAAGCGGGCAAAGAAGGTGTTTAGACCCCGGAGTCTAACGTGGCTGGTTTTCTTTTTGTAGTACGTGATTCTCTGTAGACCCTGCCACATACGTCTTGTGTGTGAGCCGTTGAATTGCGACTCCACTTTGTCCCTATACTGACGTTTTGCCTGTTTGATTGCCTTGTGGAGGGAATAACTACACTGTTTGTATTCGGCTATATACCAGTAACTGAAACGTAGCTGGTTTGAATCCCTGAGCTGACAAGGTGAAAAATCTTTTGATGTTCCTTTGAGCAAGGCACTTAACCCTATTTGCACCTGTAATTCACTCTGGATAAAATATAATGACAACGAGAGAGATCATCCACTTACTTGGGGAACCTCTTACGTAATGGCTATTTTCCCCACTAGTTCAGTAGTACAGCCATCAATTAAGGTTAGATGCTGCAGGGCTCTTTCTCGTACTAGGGGGTGTGTGTGTGTGTGTGTGTGTGTGTGTGTGTGTGTGTGTGTGTGTGTGTGTGTGTGTGTGTGTATTAGCGGGAGAACAATCGAGGACCTCTAAACCTCAATGACCTTGCAGGGTGCTGTATTAATAGGCTGTGGGTGACAAACTGTTTAATCAAGGGTAAGGTGCGTGTTGTTTAACTGTAATATTGTGTTTGTGTGTTGAACAGGCCCATTCCTGAAGAGGCTGCTCAGTGGCGTGAGTCCCTCGACCATGTGCTGACCAACAGCTGTAAGTACGACAAGAAAACACACACACACACACCAAATAAGTCCTTGTGAAAAGCCATGAGGTCTTCTAGAAAACCATATGTTTCTTAACCCAATCATATGATACTTTACAAGTGACGCCAAATACTGAGCAGACTGACTAGAATTAACAGTAACTCTGATGGTATTCATTATCATTATGCAGAGAGATCTCCTGGGAGAACTAACATGTTATAATCCATCTGTGAACATAAAGTCTATATTATGTAATAGATGACACCTGGGTCTAAAATTAAACAGCTGGAAAATACTGAATGCCTTTAAGGGTCTTTTCTCAATCTTCCCAGTCAAAACTGTTTGCTGCTCTGGCACCCCAATGGTGGAACAAGCTCCCTCACGACGCCAGGACAGCGGAGTCAATCACCAAATCAAATCGAATGTATTCATATTACATCAGCTGATCTCAAAGTGCTGTACAGAAACCCAGCCTAAAACCCCAAACAGCAAGCAATGCAGGTATAGAAGCACGGTGGCTAGGAAAAACTCCCTAGAAAGGCCAAAACCTAGAAAGAAACCTATAGAGGAACCAGGCTATGAGGGGTGGCCAGTCCTCTTCTGGCTGTGCCGGGTGGAGATTATAACAGAACATGGCCAAGATGTTCAAATGTTCATAAATGACCAGCATGGTCAAATAATAATAATCACAGTAGTTGTCGAGGTTGCAGCAAGTCAGCACCTCAAGAGTAAATGTCAGTTGGCTTTTCATAGCCGATCATTGAGAGTATCTCTACCGCTCCTGCTGTCTCTAGAGAGTTGAAAACAGCAGGTCTGGGACAGGTAGCACGTCTGGTGAACAGGTCAGGGTTCCATAGCCGCAGGCAGAACAGTTGAAACTGGAGCAGCAGCATGGCCAGCATGGCCAGCCCAACCTTCCGGAGACACTTGAAACCCCACCTCTTTAAGGAATACCTGGGATAGGATAAATTAATCCTTCTAACCCCCCCCCAAAAAAAGACATAGATGTACTATTGTAAAGTGGTTGTTCGACTGGATATCATAAGGTGAATCCACCAATTTGTAAGTCTGCTAAATGACGTAAATGTAAAATGTAAATGTTCTAGTGTGATGCATTCCTCAAGGCTGTGGTGTGTGTGTGTGTGTGTGTGTGTACATGCGTGCGTGCGTGCGTCATAATCGTCCAGGTCGTGTGAATGACCAGACACAGTGCTTAAGCCTGCTTGTTTATGTTTGCGTCGGAAGCCTCATATACTTAGAGCTGGCTGGTGAGATGATGAGCTCACACACACACTGGGAAGCATGATTTACTAAGAACTGGTTTGAGTTATGTTGTGCTGGTGGTGAAATGTGTAAACTGCTCTGCTCCCAGAAGATTCCTGATGCCGACACAACAGACAAAGCAACATAGCATAATGTTCAGGGATGCTGCCATTAATGATGCTTAAATGTATGCAATCACTTCCCCAAAAATTATAAGATGGTATTATGCCAGGAATCTCTCCTCACTTACAACATTCATGTGTAAATCATATAGTTGTCTGTGATCAGATATGTACTGTACATACATAAATACTTACGTGCATAAGTACATGATTTAGGCTAGTGGGTTGTATTGGTACCACATGCTTTGATCTTAGTGTATGGTAGTAGCCTACTGCGTCGCCGGTTTACTAACCACCGTCCTGGCAACCCATCATTACGCACACCTGGCAACCCTCATTACGCACACCTGCCCCCCATCCTGAGGCACACCATCACTACCCTGATTACTCATCCTTTATCTAGCACTCCCTAACATCACTCTTCAGGTAGTATTGGTTCTGTGTTCATGTCCAGACGCTGCGCTTGTTTTGTATTGTGCTATGTTCTTTATTATTAATATTAAACTCACCACATGACTCCCAGCGTCATCGTTACACCTACCCTTATGAAAAAAACGTGTCAAATTTGCAGTTTCACATTCGAAAAATGCAATTTCACACGTGAAACCATATTCTCACATTTATAAAATGTTGAGTTCACATGTTAACACCACCTTTTCACATGTGAGAAGATTAACATGTTTTTACTTCACATGTGAAAACACATTTGCTGTTTCATATTAAATCCAAATGTTAGATGCTACCACCCTCCTCCAAATCAAAACCAAAACATGAATTTCATGTTGTGTTCTCATTTTCTGCGCACACCTGTCTGTGTTTCACACCTGTTTGTCCTAGCTAATCAGCGTCGCAATACAGGCACCATGCTGCCAGACAGGAAGTAAAACGGAGCGTGTGCGAGCAAACATTGCCATCTACAGTATGTTTGGTTTTGATTTGGAGGTGGGTGTGGTAGCATTAACAATTGCATTAAATTATTTCCTGGGAACTGCTCCGCGCTGCAAAAAAAACAAAACACTTTTCAATCAGAACCGTCTATTGAATACAGATACACTACATGGCCAAAAGTATGTGGACGCCTGCTAGTTGAACATCACATTCCAAAATCATGGGAATTAATGGGGAGTTGGTCCCCCCTTTGCTGCTATAACAATGTCCTTTCTTCTGGGAAGGCTTTCCGCTAGATGTTGGAACATTGCTGCAGGGACTTGCTTCCATTCAGCCACAAGAGCATTAGTGAGGTCGGGCACTGAGGTTGGGCGATTAGGCCTGGCTTTCAGTCGGTGTTCCAATTCATCCCAAAGGTGCTTGATGGGGTTAAGGTCAGAGCTCTGTGCAGGCCAGTCAATTTCTTCCACATCAATCTCAACAAAACATTTCTTAGAATCGTCTAGAATGTCATTGTATGCTGTAGCGTTAAGATTCCCTTCACTGGAACTAAGGGGCCTAGCCCGAATCATGAAAAACAGCCCCAGACCATTATTCCTCATCCACCAAACTTTACAGTTTACGCTATGCATTCAAGTAGGTAGCGTTCACCTGGCATCCGCCAAACCCAGATTCATCCGTCGGACTGCCAGATGGTGAAGCGTTATTCATCACTCCAGAGAACACATTTCCACTGCTCCAGAGTCCAATGGCAGCTTGCTTTACACCACTCCAGCTGGCACTTGGCATTGCGCATGGTGATCTTAGGCTTGTGGGAGGCTGCTTGGCCATTTCATGAAGCTCCCAATGAACAGTTATTGTGCTGACATTGCTTCCAGAGGCAGTTTGGAACTCGGTAGTGAGTGTTGCAACAGAGGACAGATGATTTTTACACTCTATGTGCTTCAGCTCTTGGAGGATTGGCAATCCCGTTCTGTGAGTGTGTGTGGGCTACCACTTCGCGGCTGAGTCATTGTTGCTCCTAGACATTTCCACTTCAAAATAACAGCACTTACAGTTGACCGGGGCAACTCTAGCAGAGCAGAAATTTGACAAACTGACTTTTAGGAAGGGTGGCATCCTATGAGGGTGCCCCATTAAAAAAGTCATTGAGCTCTTCAGAAAGGCCATTCTACTGCCAATGTTATCTATGGAGATTGCATGGCTGTGTGCTCAATTTTATAAACCTGTCAGCAACGAATGTGGCTGAAATAGCCAAATCCACTAATTTGAAGTGGTGTCCACATAATTGTTTATATATAGTGTAATATGGAACATTGATTTAACAGAAATAAAGTTTGTTAGGAAACCTGAACAAACAGGTAGCATGGGGAAAGTGGTGAAGATTATGTTCTGTAATGTTATTATGTTGATGTGTAGCAGTGTGATTCAATAGCCTACTAAATGCCACAAGTGAAGTTTCAATCCAGGAAAAATAAAATAGTTCACTACAGTTCAATTCAATGTTCTTCTCCAGAATTTTTTTTATCATCCATAGGGTTTTGTGTAATTTGATTTCAGATTGCTGCATTTGATTGCCTCTCTGTGTAACACATTGTCTCAAAGTGGCCATTCAGATAGGAAATAAAAGCCAGAGAGATAACATCAGAGGTAGACAATAGGACACACATCCATGAGCTTTGTGTTTCTGCAGTAATGTTCACTATAGTAGAGTCCCTGGATAGATGAAAGCAAAGAGATTTTTCCAAAAAGAGGTCAGGTGGTTTTTCTTTTTTCTGAGTCAAGGGAAGTTGCCGGATCAGGGTTCTGGTTATTTATTTATACTAAACTAAAATATAAAAGCAACATGCAACAATTTCAACACATGTACTGAGTCACAGTTCATATAAGGAAATCAGTTAATTAAAAAAAAATTATTAGGCCCTAATTTATGAATTTCACATGACTGGGCAAGGGCGCAGCCATAGGTGGGCCTGGGAGGGCATAGGCCAATTTTCCCTACAAAAAGGGCTTTATAGCAGACAGAAGTACTCCTCAGATTCATCAGCTGTCTGGGTGGCTGGTCTCAGACAATCCCGCAGGGGAGGAAGCCGGATGTGGAGGTCCTGAGCTGGCGTGGTTACACGTGGTCTGTGGTTGTGAGGCCGGTTGGACGTACCTCCAAATTCTCTAAAACGATGTTGGAAGCGGCTTATGGTAGATCAATTAATATGAAATTCTCTGGCAACAGCTCTGGTGGACATTCCTGCAGTCAGCATGCCAATTGCACGCTCCCTCAAAACTTGAGACATCTGTGGCATTGTGTTGTGTGACAAAACTGCACATCTTAAAGTGTCCTTTTATTGTCCCCAGCACAAGGTACACCTATGCATGATCATGTGGTTTAATCAGCTTCTTGATATGCCACACCTCTCAGGAGAAATGGCAAAGAAGAAATGCTCACTAACAGGGATTTAACACATTTGTAAACAACATTTGAGAGAAAGAAGCTTTCTGTGCTTATGGAACATTTCTGGGATCTTTTATTTTAGCTTATGAAACATGAGACCAACACTTTACATGTTGTCTTATATTTTTGATCAGTATACTGTATATACAGTTAGGCCCATTATGTTTTCACTTCAGCAACACATATTGAGGATTAGCGGGCCATGTTAGAATCCAACCCCTAACTCTGATATTGTAAACACTCAGCCATCAGAGCTTATCATCATCCTATCATAACAGTGGCAGCATGTCTCTGGAATTCAGGTCTCAGGGGAGATGTTGGAGGATTGGCCAAATGCCCTCTGTGTTAAAATATGGGAACAACTCACTGTCTCTCTATTTCACTCTCTCTACTTTCTCTCTCTTTGCTTCATCTTTGTTCTTTGCTCTGTTTCCCTCTCCCCCCACTCTCTCTCTCTCTCTGACAATTTAATATTCCCATCTCCTCTATCTCTCCGTCTCCCAGATGGCCTGGCCATGTTCCGTGGCTTCCTGCGCTCTGAGTTCAGTGAGGAGAACATTGAGTTCTGGGTGGCCTGTGAGAACTTCAAAAAGACCAAGTCTCCCATGAAGATGACTGTGAAAGCCAGAAAGATCTATGAGGACTTCATCCAGACCGAGGGACCCAGAGAGGTGACAGAAAATGTGGCAAGCAAATGTGTACTATTGTTGTATTTGTTGTGGAAGCCCAGACTTAACTTATCCTTCCTGTCTCTGTCTCTCTCTGTCTCTCTCCTCCTTCCCATCCTTCTCACTTTTCCTCCCTTAAGGTGAACATTGATCATTACACCAAGGATGTGACCCTGAGGAACCTGCTTGACCTTTCCTCCACAACCTTTGACCTAGCCCAGAAGAGAATTTATGCTCTGATGGAGAAGGACTCCTTCGGCCGCTTCCTGAGATCCGAGAAGTACCAGGAGCTGGTTAAATAAGAAGATGAGTAAGGGTAAATTCCAAACCAATTGGTTATCATTTGAAGTGGAATTAGGCCTTTAAAATTATTTGATGGAATTGATTCTGACTGCAGGTTTGATAACTAAGGACAAACATAAAGATAGATCTCATTCTAAACCACCTTGACTCCATACTGACTAATTACTACTATATTTGTCTTATATACCTGTAGCCAATCAACATTTTACAAGTCAATTAAAAAAGTAAAGAGTGTAGAAATACAATATGACAATATGACATTATTTGTTAAATGCTTAGTCCAACTGAGAGAAACAAACCGCCAATCAATTAAACAGTGATTTAAACAAATACATTTGAACATCACCATTTCTTAGAAAGATAAACCAAAGGTCATAATTATTGCAGACAAAATAATCTGCAATGGTTTTGTCCCATAGACTAAATAAAAAGATCCTAGACAGACAGACAGACAGACCATATTTGTACAACAACTTTCCCAGGGATAAAAGACCATTGGCTTTCAGAGTTTCTGGGGAGGAGAATTGACCTCTGCCTTGAGACTCTTAGTGACACATCCAGTACCCATCCAGTGTTCTAAATGGGGGAGAAAGGGTGAGGGACTTCTTGGAACCAGACACTCTAGCATTCCCACAGCCAAGTAGTAAACAGTCTAAGAAGAAAAGACATACAGTAGAAACCAGGTGCCTTGAGAAGTTGTGAGAACCATGCTCTCATGCGATCCTTGGGACCAGTGGTAGGCAGTTTGTTCAGTGGTTTATGGACCACTGCATTGTACGTTGATAAGATGGGAATACCGAGTAAGAGTGGATTTCATAAAAGAATAGAACTCAGTATTTTCTCCAAGTATTTTTTTGAGGGGAGGTGAACTAATTGAAAGTCAGTCATTTCACCTAAAGATAGCAATGAAGCATTGGAGATGAGTAAAAGACACATACCCAATACAGCAACATCATAAGGTTTTGTGACTTTTCTACCATAACAAAATAGAAATATATGCACTCCATTATTGATTAACTAATCTTATCAAGTATTTCTATACAGCTTCCAGCATTTCTGTTTATCACTCACCATTCACTATAATAACATTTCTTCACACCTTTGATGATCTGAAAAGTAGATGGTTTTAAAGGGTGGAGGTATATCAGTATGAAAAGGTTCTTGTAGTATGCTCTCAGTCTAGTGTAGCAATTATATAAATACCTTACATTGTGTTTCTATTATGCACATGCATGTTTTTATATATTTTAAGGGTGCATCTGTCATAGCCATAACATTGAAGTATTATTACACAAAAACTCAGTACCTATACAAGTCCTTATTGTTGCCCCATACACACAATTCAACTTGCTGCAACACTGCAGGTCAGGAGTTGACAATATGGTCATTATAATTAATTGATTGTCCAATAAAAACTTTGCAATCACTTGACATGGTACACTAATAGAGTTTAGTAACGATAAGGCAATTCCATGTTAACAGAATGATGCTGAGACTCAGATTTTTCACTTTAAAATGTATGTCAAACAAAAACAATGACTGCAAAGTTAAACTATACAACTCTATGTTCAAGGACTACTTTAAACAATTTCCACTGACACATTTACTTGAAGAACAGTGCAGATGCAAAGTTTGGTAACAGAATGACGGTTTGTCCTGTTTGTGCCATCCTTCTTTTACTAAACTTTGCATCGGCACTGTTCTTCAAGCAAATGTGTTTTTGTAATATTTTCAGTGGAAATTTTTAAACATCGTCCTAATGCATAGAGTTGTATCGTTGTATTCTCTTACTGTGGAATTTCCCAATACTAACACAAAACAATATGTTTCTGATGTGGCATTGATAAGTGTATCTGGTTGCATAGATTGGCCAATCTACTGCTATTGCTCAAGATGTGCCTTCAGTGAAAACACTTACGGACTTATGACTTATGGAGTGCTAAGTTAATATCTAACACATGTATTATTTGTAGTCAACCACATAAAATACATCAATACATTAAATTCATGAAGATGTAGTTATTTTTCTATGTAAATATCTACCAGTATTTGTGTTGATTAAGTTGACTACCCCACTTGACTGAATGGGAGTTGTGGCCAAGAGAGGACTGATTGAAGAGTATCCAGGAGAGGACCATGTATTTTAACTGTCATAAAAGAGAAAACATCTGACTATCTATTGTCACTCTGTTTTATTATGCAATATCCATGTATTTTTTACTCTTTTTGTGATCACAAGTTTATCGTTTACTAAAGAACATCTCTCAACATAGTACCCAAGAGAAGGCCTACACAAGGATTTTACACACACCAAGTGTTTCATAATAAGTAATTATTTGTTTGTGTGATGACATAAGGGATCAATATTACACAGATACATAGGGGAGAGTGGGGTAAGTTGAGCCAAAGGGGTAAGTTGAGCCATCCTTGTTTCTAGGAAACCATAAAATCCTCCCATAAATAACAACACTCACTAACACTCACACTTGACTTTTCCCCCCCTTACTAGCTCTGACTTTGCTTATTGAAAACATTTACTTACTGTGACTGTGATATGTGGTTGTCCCACCTACAGTAGCTATGAATGCACAAACTGTAAGTCACACTGGATAAGAGTGTGTGCTTAATTACTAAAATGAAAATGTAACAATTTTGACCATATATTTAAAAAGATTTCATCATTTTATGGAGTTTGTGAAGGAAGAATCCACATGGAAAAAGTGGTAAGCAAGTTTGGTCCAAAAAACTGATTTTCACCAAGTCAAATGAATTTACTGTGTTAGAGGTATCATGATGCTTGTATCTAAACCAAAGTAGATCATTTTAAGATTGTTCTATAAATCAGTTGGGGGTCTTTATAAGCTTCAATATGAGGTCCTAAACCTAGCATGAAAGTGCATCCTTGTAGCTGTGTGGGCTAATATAAACAGAATGTTTGCCTTGGGGTAAGTTGAGCCAATAGTCATTGGGTACATTGAGCCAATGGTTGAGCCAATGGCAAGTTGAGCAAATTGAAGTGTTTTCTTCCAAGGCATAATGCAAGGGATTATCACTGGGATACAAGTGTAAAAAAAATAGTGTTTGTTAGGTGTTAAGGCTGTGTTAAAATATGCTTAAAATAATAAAAAGACAAAAATTGATTGTGATTGTGTTGAATTGTGTTTGAAAAATAAAGATAAAAGTAGTGGTGATTTTTCATTCAGCACAGAAATGTGGGTCGGTTTAACTTATGCGGTCCTGCGGCTCAATTTACATGAATTCTGATTATTTCCAGGGATACACAACATCCTGAAATATATGTAAATATCTTAGAAAAAATACTATATTTCCCTTGCGGGAGTAATGCTGAACGTAAATAATGCCTCAACTTAACCAACTCTCCCTTACATACAGTACACAAAA
Organism: Salmo salar; assembly: GCF_965601325.2. Lineage (NCBI taxonomy): Eukaryota > Metazoa > Chordata > Actinopteri > Salmoniformes > Salmonidae > Salmo > Salmo salar. Next base: position 20,397,769 of record NC_138313.1, read on the forward strand.
TGAATAACCCAAAAAATAACTATTTAAGACAGAGGAGATGATGATAAATCCCATCTAAAATACACACCCGCTATGATATTGTATATTAACAAACACACAGCTTCCTGAGGCAGAGTTAGCTAACCTCCAGACGACTACTCACATGAAGAGAGAGGGTGTTTTTATTCTAATTAACATAGTGCGTGCATTGGACCCAGGAGGAGAGCATCATTTACCTGCGAGCGAATGAAAACGTCAGAGTAGCGAGTGGAAAACAAAGAGGAAGCTGATGCACAGTGTCACAGCCTAAAATGTAGGCTTTGCACTCCTTATTTCTGTCATGGTTCCTAGAATCACATGGAGGGTTGTGATGTCCCCTTTTGGTCATCTGTGAACCTGACAAACGTCTCGTTGGTTCTCTCTTCCCTTTTACATGCGTTCACTTCACACACTAGCGGGTTCTGTCGTATGTGTTGAGATTTACACAACCCAAATGGGCAAAAACTGGTTGAACCAATGTTGTTTCCACATCATTTCAACCCCCAAAAAAATCTATGTGATGACGTTGAAGCAACGTGGAAAACAAATTGGATTTGCAAAAAGTCATCAATGTCAAATTGGATTTGGAAAAAGTCATCAACATAAGGTTATTTCCAATTTTTTTCCCCCAACATTTAACCTAAATTCAATAACATGGTGACATTTGTTGTTGATTTCACATTGAATTCATGTTAGTTGACAACTCAACCAAATTAAAATCAAAACTAGATGTTAAACTGACATCTGTGCCCAGTGAGAAGGCTGTGTCATTGGAACAGGATAAATAATATCAGTCATATTGGTAAATCTTTATAATATACATTTTATGAACAAATACTATTAAAAGCCAGACCAGACAACATGACTTCATAATGTTAAAAAATATCCTACATCTCTTTTTACTCTCTGGCCAATCAACACCATTACTACTCCATGAACCATATCGGTCCGCAGCCATGTGTCCAATTATATACCATGAGAGTACACACAACACTGGGCTGGAGATAAAACCCCACACACCGTGGAGATGGTCAGATAACACCTCAATTCTTCTTTCAGCATGAAGAGATGGATGATTACGATGAAAGCTAGGATTACAGAAATATCAAGGTTGCTTTTATAAAAAAGGGCTTCACCTTCTCTCCTCATATGAACTTTTCACTCAACTGCTCCTCATCTCTTAGCCCGTAGAAGCACAAGCTGTCTCATCCTACAGCATACAGTAAGGAAGCTTCTCAGGTGAATTTGCTCATCTGTCATGGAATATCGCCATCAAGACTTGGGAAAGAAAACTAAATAGTACTCCCTAAGGTTTCTATGTTTAGATCCCATTGATGGATAGTGGCCATAAACCTCCATGTAATATTATTCATGTTTACACTAGCTTCATAAAAGGCAGAGGACTTACGGACTGAAGAGTTTTTCTGAAACCGTTGTGAGCTGGGCATTTCCATAAGCACCAACGTGAAATTCAAAGGAGCATGTCAAAATGGGTGTCAAATGAAAGCTAAGAGTCTATATTTTTAGACATTAAGGGAAATATACATTTTTACCATTTTCCATCCCACAAATTTGGAATAAGTAAAAGCTTTGACATCTGATCAAACAGATGGAAAAGGGATCTCAGACAACATCTACCAGAAAAAAAATCTTAAAAGGTATTAGAAATACATCAAAACACAAAAATGCTGAAGTAAAGTAACAAGTTAAGGTAGCTCTACAAATTAGTTAGTGTTTTTATTGATATCAAGTTTGTTTATGAAATACAGGCAGGTAGGTAGCCTAACAGTTAAGAGCATTGGGTCAATAACCGAAAGATTGCTGGTTCGAAGCCCTCGTTGTGTAGGTGAAAAGTCGCTCTGGATAAGACCGTCTGCTTAATAACGAAAAATATTAAATCGGTAAAGGAATTACTGAAAAATCCTGGAACAGATGTATTCCAATTTAATTGGTTACAAGGGGATTCCATAGTTGTCACCTGCTACTGTCCTCCCATCGGCTGGCATACGGTTATATTCAGCTGATAACTATTTTCTTTCTCTTTCTGTCATCTGGTGGTAAAAGCAAGACTGTGAAAACAGTCTGGACAACCCCTCCCTCTCACTCTCCATCTCCAGTTAATGTTACCTCTCCCGACTCTTAATGAAACCTTCCATGACGCCTACCACCTTCCCTCTTTGCATTTACTGTTACAAGCATCCTCACACACTGAGCACCGACCGACACCAGATATCCCTTGACATTGAAATGTAGCGTGGTCAGTCCACCCTGGACCAAAGCTGAACCAATCATAGAGTCTATGTTTCACAAGTTTGGACAACACAGTACAGTACAGTAGAGCACAGTACAGAACTGTAAGTAGAGTACAGTAAGATGTACTGTATTGTACATATCTACTTTACTGTACTCTACTGTATTGTACTGTACTGTACACAGTGCTCCTGATGGAGTACAGTGCTCCAGGTGGAATAAAACGTGATTTTATAAGCCCATTCATTGTGCAACTAATCTAAATGCAATCCCCTGTTAACTGTTTTGGTGCATGATTAAAAATAGCTACTATTTCTATTTCTCAACCTGTAATTGAAGCGTGCCTCCCATTCACCATTCAAGTTCAGGCAACAGGCTATCAGCGCATTACCCACCACTGAACAATGTGAGCTGGTGGCAGTATGCATTTTGAAAACATACTTAATTGTTTGATACCTGAATGTTTTATTTCATATTATGAGGCATGTCTTACCTTGCTTCAAAGTAGCCTATAGGCAAAATCCAACCATGGAAAAATGGAGCCAATTAATTTATAAAAACTTAATGGATGGCGTGTGAGTTTCAAGTTTGGGGAAGCTTACAATTATCCTACCATTTCTACCATTCTGCGTGCCAGTTATGGTTTTTATATGCTCATTTTCGTGGCACAGTTTTATTTCTATAATAATGTTTTCGTTTCTCAAAATCATTGTCATGTGCTTAATCATAAAATCTGAATTAAAATGCTAAAAAACTAAAAGGTAAAAGTAAACTAATGCGAGATCACCAGCGTCTGCCATATGGACACATTGATACACCGTGATCCATTGGTGGCTAAAGAAATGAGCGCATGGAACACCTAGCCTATAGGCCAATGCAGTAGTAGGCCTATAACTTCCAGTCTTCTTTCACACTGTTGCGGTGGAGAACAGGGTTTCTTATGTACCATATTCCAGGCCAAGAGTTTACCTCTCTGTATTTGACAACCGCCTTTCAAGCCTATCACAAGACAAATCAACTGCTCCCTTTACGACTCTAAATGGACTGAGGAGGACAAGAGACAAAGAACAGGCTGTCTTTTACGACTCACATGTGAATAGACTGTTGGGTTATTAGAGACCTTAGGGCGCCAGAGCCAAATTTCTCCTCCCACTCTATGTAACGAAGAGAAAATGGAGCTAAGAGGGCTAAAGTTCAATTGAAGACATTTTCTTCACTGTATTGGAACTGTTGGACTCAAGACGTTGATATACAGTGCCTTCGGAAAGGATTCAGACCCCTTGACTTCATCCACACGTGACCCGATTCAGGAAACTAGGCGTATGTCGCAAGTCACGAATTCACAGGAGAGCTGTTTGAATGTAAAAAAAAAAAAATCCAAAAATGCGGGGTTTTTTTGGCAGAAATGCCTTCATGTGAACTTTCATGTGCCTTAATATCAAACTTGTATGCCATCTGTAAATATAAATAAAATTGTTAAATTACGAGCCCAGTTGGTTTAGCCACAGCAAAAGAGAGAAACCTTCCCGCTAGCCATAATTGCCTGAGATAATAAGTGGGCTGGACATGCTGAGAGATGAGTTTGGATTGGTCTGCCATATAGCAGGCGTCTGTCTATTGGAGCTGGTCAGTATGCCTAGGTAATCGTGTCAAACTTGGCTTTTTTTAAATGTATCATGTAGTAAAACTGCATAAACCTAATGTCAAGTTAAAGTGTACTGTTAGCTATGTAAAATTAGCTGGCTGGCTTGCTAACTAACGTTATGTGTATGCTCTCCATTTTCTGGAGCACCGAGTTTTGAAATCAGTGAAATTCGAGTGTGATAGCTAAGGAGCTGGAAAAAACATGTCTGGATTACATCGTGCATGGCATCAGACAGGAGACGCATCCAACCATGATGTATACTGGTAAAATAGTCTTGCTAGCTATATTTTCAGATATTACACATTTCTAATTTTGACAGAAAGGAGTTTCATTTCAAGTGTACTGTTAGCTAGCTAACGTTAGCTGGCTGGGTCCCTCGCTAACATTATATGTATGATCTTATTCTTCGTATCTCAGACACATTTGCATGACTAGTTACAGCCATAGAACAGTATAGAACCTGGTTGGTTAGCTACCTGCAGATTCTTGCATGGTATTAACATCATGAGTTGTGATTATGGTCCATTGTTTAGTTAGCTTGCTACATGTCTTAACAAAAGACTCCACTCTAATTTTGACAAAGTATTTTCATTTCAAGTTAGTGTACTGTTAGCTAGCTAGCTACATTTCTTACAAAATACTCTGTCTTTGTGTGCCAGAGTGCAGAATAACTGATACATTTTTGAACGCTCAACACCAATTTGTCCGGTATCAGTAAACATCGGCAGCAAAGCTTAATTCATGAAAACTGCCTAACTCGCTCTGCAAGGGGGAGTAAAATGGTCAATGTGGTGATCAATGTGGAAGTAGCTAGCCAATGGTAGCCAGTTAGCTTGGGTGCTTGACTGTCGTTGTGAGGTCAGAGCTTTCAGGCGCAACCCTACTTATTGGCCAGAGCGTCCAGTGTGCGCTCTGAACGCGAAACGCTCTGCATTTACAAACGGACAATCTGACAGCACATTTGCAGTCACCAACGCTCTGGATAACATACTGTAACAGCCTAACTAGCTCTGCTAGGATGAGTAATGTTCAGTGAGCTGTTCTCCCTCTCTCTCTTAGATGTCTGGAAGTAGCTGGCAAGTTAGTACAGAACGCACAGATCAAACCTTAAAGAGATGGGTGGGGCTAAGGCTTAAGAAGGTGTGATCAATGCTGAATGGGTGTAGACAAATAAGGGCTCTCCAGTAGTAGTACCAAAACATTGAAAGAAGGTTCTCTCAAAAGTGAGTTTACAAGTTGATCAACTTTCAAAGCAGAATTACTTTCCCATTGTTTCCTCAAATGCAGTGTATGATATACAATTTTGTAGTCTATACTTTTATCCAATGTAAAAAAGAGAAATTAAAATGTTGCTACATGCTGTAAGACCAAATCCAGGTGGTGAGGCACACTGTTAGGTTACAGACTTATTCTAAAATAAGATTAAACAAAAAAAAATCCTTATCTACACACAATACCCCATAATGACAAAGAAAAAACAGCTTTCTAGAAATATTTGCTAATTTATAAAAAATAAAAAATAAGTTCTCATTTACATAAGTATTCAGACCCTTTACTCAGCAGCTTTGGCAGCAATTACAGCCTCGAATCTTATTGGGTATGACACTACAAGCTTGGCACACCTGTATTTGGCCAGTTTCTCCCATTCTTTTCTGCAGATCCTGTCAAACTCTGTCAGGTTGGATGGGGAGTGTTGCTGCACAGCTATTTTCAGGTCTCTCCAGAGATATTTGATCGGGTTCAAGTCCGGGCTCTGGCTGGGCCACTCAAGGACATTCAGAGACTTGTCCTGAAGCCACTCTTGCATTGTCTTGGCTGTGTGCTTCAGGTCGTTGTCCTTTTTGAAGGTGAACCATCGCCCCCAATCTGAGGTCCTGAGCGCTCTGGAGCAGGTTTTCATCAAGGATTTCTCTGTACTTTTCTCCGTTCATCTTTGCCTCGAACCTGACTAGTCTCCCAGACTCTGCCGCTGAAAACACCGCCACATCATGATGCTGCCACCACCATCTTTCACCGTTGGGATGGTGCCAAGTTTCCTTCAGACGCGACGCTTGGCTTTCAGGCCAAAGAGTTCAATCTTGGTTTCATCAGAACAGAGAATCTTGTTTTTCATGGTCTGAGTCTTTAAACTCCAAGCGGGCTGCCATGTGCCTTTTACTGAGGAGTGGCTTCCGTCTGCCACTCTACCATAAAGGCCAGAGACGGTTGTCCTTCTTGAAGGTTCTCCCATCTCCACAGAGGAACTCTAGAGCTCTGTCAGAGTGACCATCGGGTTCTTGTTCACCAATCTGACCAAGGCCCTTCTCCCCCGATTGCTCAGTTTGGCCGGGCGGCCAGCTCTAGGAAGAGTCTTGGTGGTTCCAAACTTCTTCAATTTAAGAATGATGGAGGACACTGTGTTCTTGGGGACCTTCAATGCTGCATACATTTTTTGGTACCCTTCCCCAGATCTGTGCCTCGACACAATACTGTCTGGGAGCTCTACGGACATTTCCTTCGACCTCATGGCTTGGTTTTTGCTCTGACATGCACTGTCAACTGTGGGACCTGATATAGACAGGTGTGTGCCTTTCCAAATCATGTCCAATCAATTGAATTTACCACAGGTGAACTCTAATCAAGTTGTAGAAACATCTTAAGGATGATCAATGGAAACAGGATTTACCTGAGCACAATTTCGAGTCTCATAGCAAAGGGTCTGAATACTTATGTAAATAAGGCATCCGTTTTTTTATTTTAATAGATTTGCAAAAAATTCTAAACCTGTTTTTGCTTGGTCATTATGGGGTGTTGTGTGTAGATTACTAAGGATATTTTGTTATTTAATCAATTTTAGAGTAAGGCTGTAGTGTAACAAAATGTGGGAAAAGTCAAGGGTCTTAATACTTTCCAAAGGCACTGTAACATGAGTATGCATTGTGTTACTTTTATCTTTTTCCATGTTATTTAAAGAGTAATAGGTGTTTCACTGTAACAAAATGTATGGATGTTATCATAGTCATATTTGCACTCTACAGACTACATATTTATCTTTCAAAACACATTTTAACATTCTATGAACACTTGTGAGCCAATTTCAGGTTTTGTCCCAATATTGGCATGCCCTATGGGACACTCGAAGGCGTGACTAGGCAGTCTTCGTGACACTTCCTTGGTGACCCCCCCACAGTATGAGTAGTGAGACTCGTACTCCAACCCATGAGATCAGGTACCGCGGGCAAGGCCACGCCAATGGACAGAGTGATCCATCTCCTTGGAAACCAAAATGTCTCTGTGAGAAACCTACACAACATTGACTTGCACCATCCTATTCAAACAGAAGAATCACTTGAGAGGATCCCGCATCTCTGCTCAGTCACAACGAACTGCTGAGTTTTATCGCTCCCAAAAGGGGACCCGAACCAGCATTATATTGCACCCTGTGCCTTAACAGGCTTTGTCTTTTTGGACTGAACAAATTGAGAACTGAACCGAGAAAGAACGACGACCCTACGCGTGAGCCCCGACGAGGGAGTTGATTCTTTCAACCATAAGCGCCAACGCCTGGGCCAGGAACCCTAGACCTTTCTCTGTCTACCACTCAGTCATCACGAAAACTCAACTGAACCAGACGACACACAGATTCAACGTAAATACCTTGTTGCATTGAATTTCCATTTTGTGTGATACTGTTTCTGTGTAATAGTGGTGGCAGTAACTTATTATTGTAAGGTTGTTTCTCCTTGTTGCATATCATGATTAATATTGTCACTGCATTGTCTACATTCGGATGTGAATGGATAGCCTAGCCACTGGTGACGCCTGGTGGATGAGCCTAGAGTTTCACGGCTGTAAAAACGTACTGATGTAGCCTTTGCTTCACTCCTCCTGTTTCCACAAATAAGAATTTAGAACTCTTCAAAGTCCTGTTAAAGTGTTTTCATATCTGCCGATGAACCCTTTGTTGCATTGAAGTTCTTAAATGAGTGATTGGATTCTTGAAGTCGGAGAGCTCGACAACCTTTCAGAATGAGAATGGAGGAAATTGACTATTGGTTGAGACTACTGATGACATACAGTATGTATTAATGGTATAGCGGTTAATGATAACTATTGATAGAATTAATTCAAGGGGCCTCTTTATATCAAAACCCTTAATGATGCCCCTACTTTATTCATTTGGATAGGATAACCAAATGAATTACTATAAATTAGATTAATTAATTATTCCAGTAATTAATCAATAAATGATCTTGAATAGCCATAGCCAAAGTCACAACAACACAGAGGATTGATGATTATTGAGGGGGAGATTGTTAGAAATATTTTTCAAATAGCTTACTGTGAGGAACGATAGTTTAACATATCATTCACAATGGATGTTAAAAAAACACTTCCCTACATTTCTGCGCAGCAGTCCAGGTGCTTCTACACATACTCAGGTACACGCACTCGATCAACATTATCAGGACAGAGAAACAAGACGCATGCTCATTGCTCACATGGAGCACTCTAAACAAAACACCAATGTAAAAATGGACAAATCTCATGATGGTTATGAAATAAATCAAAACTTGTTTCTCACAAGTGTAGCAGGTGGTGAACAACGTTTCCACCCCGAGAATGAGAACGGTAAATTACTGTAGTTAATACATGCATTAATAGAAAATGTCACCAAATGATAGGGACCAAATGAACGGTACATTTACTACTGGTGACATATGAAATGGGGAATTAATTTAAAAAAATCTAATCAAAGGGAAAACAATTCACACAATAAAACAATGAATGCACAAGAATTGGCAGGATACAGCTGAGCCATTCTGGAGAGAGACTCACCAATATCTTTGCCACATACCCCTCCCCTTCTTCTTGTCTCAACATTTTAAATTATACTTAAAACACATTATTTTCACATATTTTAGATGCTCTCCACTGACAGCCACAGCTCAATTGTCACATCTACTCCCACTCCTCCTCTCTGGCGCTCGTTGTTGCCAGTTTACATCTGTCACCGTCGTTACGTGCACCTACGCCTCATGAGACTCACCTGGACTCCATCCCCTCCCTGATTACCTCCCCTATATCTGTCACTCCCTTTGGTTCTTTCCTCAGGCGTTATTGTTTCTGTTTATATTTTTTATGTCTGTACACTACTCGTGTTTTTTTATTTCTATGTTCGTTTATTTATTAAATTCACTCCCTGTACTTGCTTCCCGATTATTAGTGTTCACGTTACATCAATAATCAACTAGGCCTATTGGCACACACGCTCCCCAAATTGCGGGCTTCCAAAATAGGCATAGGCCTACAAGCTTGTGATTTGAAACAATCTACAGCAATTATTTTAAAGAAGCTAATGATCCTGGATTCAGTGGCTAAGTCATGCTTTCTGGTGAAGAATTTTGAATGATTTTATTTTTGTATAGACAGTAATACAATTTTGGCAAATTGATTTACATTTACTTCCTTATTGGACCTACCACTATGACATTTCGCTCCTGTTCTATTGGTTTTCATAACAACTTTCATTTTCCAGAAGCCAAAGGCCTAGTCAAATTACAGTAGCCATCCATTCTAGTTGTTGCATCTGTAGAATCCCCCTCTTTCCATCTCTGGCACATATGAGACTGCTATCAGGTCAGCTGTTTAGAATGGTGTTTTCCCCACAAATGGCATTTTGGCAAATGTTTGAAAATGACGTTTTATTGGCTGCTTCATTACATGAGTTGCATGTCCTGTTAAAATGCATTACCATAGCTTTCTGTCATTCTAAGCACCCTAATGGTTATGCACCCAATGCATATGGGTCTGGTAAATTTCTGAAATGGACGGTAAATTTAAGTCTTCACAGTCACAATGTACGGAGCCACATTTTCCTAATGGAAATCCTGGTCCGGTCCAACCAAAGATTGTCTTGTTTGGGAGCGGAGCTCATTAGAGTAATAGTGTCATTGAATAAGTCGTACTCATCCTTGAAAATGTCATACATGAGAGAGACGGACCAAGGCGCAGCGGAAGTGTGGACACTCATGTTTCTTTAATTAACAAAAACAAGTAAAGTATCCACTGGAAAAACAAAAACAAAAACAGTACTTACAACGGTGACAGTGTGGCAGGCTCAAACCAACGCAGTGCACACAACAATTCCCCACAAATGACAAACACACCCTAATATATGGGACTCTCAATCAAAGGCAAATAGACAACACCTGCCTTCAACTGAGAGTCCCAACCCCAATTAACCAAAACATAGAAACAAACACACTAGACTAAACATAGAATACATGAAAACCAAACAGTGCCCAAAAACCCCGGAATGCTTAAATCAAATGCCCCTTCAACAAACACACCACCCCGAACCACATAAAACGAATACCCTCTGCCACGTCCTGACCAAACTACAATACTAATTAACCTTATACTGGCCAGGACGTGACAAATAGTCCATTTGTAGAATAATATCCAAATATGCAAAGGAGGATAACGCATATTTCTCCCTTTTTGTACCTATTCAGGATACATCACAATTAAGAGAATAATATTAATATCCATAATTATGCATTTGGCCTTCCCTGTAGCTCAGTTGGTAGAGCATGGTGTTTGCAACACCAGGGTTGTGGGTTTGATTCCCACGGGGGGCCAGCACAGAAAAAAAATGTATGAAATGAAATGTATGCATTCACTACTGTAAGTCGCTCTGGATAAGAGCGTCTGCTAAATGACTAAAATGTAAATGTCTGTATAGTACAGATAAGAGACCCATGATGTAATTCTGTTACCGGATGTAAATCCACTACACTTACTGTAGTTCAATAACCAAAATATATATTTTTTTAAGTCAAGGTGTCATGTCATAGCTGGAATTATGTTACCAAACTTTGCATCCGCACAGTTCTTCCAGTAAATGCGTTTTTGCAAATTGTTCTCAGTGGAAATAAAAAGGAATTTTGCATAGAGTATGGTTTGTTAAACTTCTGAGTCTCTGTTACTGTGGAATTACCCAGATCCTTACTCCCTTGGCTCCTGGAATATTCTGTCCCTGTCACAGACATAGGCTGTAACACACACACAAAGGTCATTAATACCAGATAACGCTGTGACTCTAGAACTTTCTCATGAATGCTCAGAAAAAAAGTTTGGGTTTAAACACTGACAGTAAAAAGGAATAAAATATTTATATGACATGAAAGACAGAACAAACAGTACATTTCAACTTAATACTGGTTTGTTCAGATCCATATTGGCAAGAACTACACTTCAGCCTGTCCACACAAAACAATCATACACATATACAGACGCACAAATGCTTCCCAAACAAAGTGTGTAAACTTTATTATATTCTAAAAATAGTCATCTGAAACACAATCAGCGTGAGATGTTTCAATGGACCTGCAGTTCCTCTCCTCCCAGAGCAGGGATCCAGAGCTGCAGGCCTCCAGAGCTCCAGAGATGCAGGGCTACAGCCTAGGGGACTGGGTGTGATAACATTACTCCTTAATGACCAGGCCTGCATGTCTCCTGTCCTGCCTGCAGCAGCAAAGACACAGAGAGGAGAGGAATCAGGGAGATAGAGAGAACAGGGTGAGAGAGAGGGAAGAGAGAAAGAGAAGATCAGGATGTCATCGACGTACACAATCACGTGACATCCGTGCATGTCCCTGAACACCTTGTTGACGAATGCCTGGAACACTGATGGAGCATTGGCTATGCAAAAGGGCATAACCAAGTACTTGTAGTGATCAGACATGATGCTAAACGTTGTCTTGCACTCATCTGCCTCCCGGATGGAAATGAGATTGTAGGCACTCCACAGGTCCAGTTTGGTGAAGAACCGGGCCTCGCGGAGCTGCTCGATGGCTGACGGCACCAGCGGGAGAGGGTACCGATACTTTGCGGTGATGTCATTGAGTCCACGGTAATCGATACAAGGGCGTAATCCCTCCTCCTTATTGGCCACGAAGAAGAAACCAGCCGACGCAGGGAATGTGGACCTGCAGACGAAACCCTGTTGGGGCACCTCTTGAATGTAGTCCTTCATGGCCTGGGTCTCAGCCACCAACAGAGGGTAGATGCGTCTGCATGGAGGTGTAGCACCAGAAGACAGGTCAATGGCACAGTCCCAGGGGCGATGAGGGAGACAGGTAGCGCGGGTCTTGGAGAATACCTCCCTTAGATCCTGATATTCCTCCGGGACGTTGGGCTGGAGGGCAACCACAGGACTCTCAACCGACGTGGAACCAAAGGGGACAGGAAAGCAGGTCTTCTGCCATTCAGGTGACCAGTTGGTGATTCTCATCTGATCTTGTGAACTGGTGCACTGATGAAGGGGATGTTTTCCTCCACGATGAGAGTGAGTGGTTGGGTGATGTGTGTGATGGTTCCGGATCCTAGAGGCCGACAGTCGAGACCTTGAACCAGAAAAGGAGAGGAGAGCAGGTAGGTAGTAATATTGAGAGAGGAGGCAAGGGTCTGATCCATAAAGTTCCCCGCGGTGCCGGAATCCACTAAAGCTGTAGACACAGGGCATTAGGGTCAGCCAGAGTGATGAGTACTAAAAAGAGTAACAGGAAGAGCAGTAGATGGAATACTCACTCCTGGTCCAGGGGATGTAACATCACGTGACCACCCCTCTGCTCTAGTGGATCCCAGATACTGAAGTAAAGGACACCGCTGGCACTTGTGCCCTCCCTAGCCACAGTACAGACAGAGCCCTAGCTGTATCCGTCTGCATCGTTCCACCGCGGGAAGGCATGTGAACCCTACCTCCATGGGTTCAGGCTCTGATTTCGAACACTGGCCGAAGGAGAGAGAAGCGATGGAGATGCCGATGCTCCCGGAGGAGGTTATCCAGACGGATGGCCATCGCAATGAGTGCGTCCAGGGTGAGGTTGTCATCTCGGCAGGCCAGTTCCATCTGGACCTCCTCGCGCAGACCTCTTCTAAATAACGTGATGAGCACCAACTCATTCCATCCACTGAAAGCTGCTACTGTCCAGAAGGTAAGCGCATTACTCAGCAGCCGTCTGATTCTCCTGCTGGAGCTGAAGCAGACACTCAACTCCCTCTCTGCGGGATGATCGAAAATACATTTAAAACAGAGCCATGAACCCCTCATAAGACTCGAGCTCCTCTTCTCTCTCCGATGGCCGTAGACCATTCCAATGCTCGCACAGTCAGCAGAAATAACCGTGGTAACCTTAGACCTCTCGGTGGTGGGAGCTCCCAGCTGATGTGCGAAGTAGAGGGAGCACTGAAGGAGAAAGCCAAGGCATTTGGCTGGTGTCCCGTCATATTTCTCCGGGAGGGATAGACGGGAATCGCTGACCTGAGCGGGTTGCTGAATGGGCCGGTGTGCTGACTCGTTGGGTAGACTGGCTCTAGAATATCCTCCGCTGTTGAGACGTTGTAGACTGCGGAGAACATCTTCCATGGCTGCCCCCAATTGAGCCAGTTGGCTTTGTCTTTTTTGATCTAATAGAAGTTTCATAGTGCTTAGGTTGTTACGAGTGTACTGATAATTATGACACGTGACATCCCGGCAACTTTGAGAAAAAAAAACGTTATATCGGAGCTGTTCACGCGCGTTTCTGCCCTCTCATGGGCTGGAATGGTCCCACGTAATCTTGCCTCATCCATTTGTTAAGACATCTCTTTCCATTGTTGGAGTGGCCACTTGAGTATCTGGTCAATAAAATGGATAATCTGTGGTTTCATGAAACTACACTTCTTGTTCCATCAAAACAGAAACTCTGTGATACAAGTGTGTCGCTCCAGCAGAGACGGAAGAGGAAGCAAGAAATCTCACTAACCAATTTTTTCCACTTCATATTTGTTTTCTATTTTTATTTAACTTTTTTTTACCAGGTAAGTTGATTGCAAACACATTCTCATTTAAAGCAACGACCTGGGGAATAGTTACAGGGGAGAGGAGGCAGAATGAATGAGCCAATTGGAAACTGGGGATGATTAGGTGACCATGATGGTATTAGGGCCCTGATCAGGACACCTGTTTAACGTCCCATCCGAAACATGGCTGGGACGAATAGACCAGACCCAGCAGCTATCGCATAGGTGTCTATGGGAGAGCCACCCCTTATGTAGCCCGGAACTGTGACCATTTTTTCAATGGTAAACAGCCCGATTAAGACGTCTTCATATATCCACCATGTTTAGCTCTTCGTGCACAGATCCACAAGACTATTGGTAATTCTACATAGAATATCTCAGCCTAACATATTATTTATTGACAATTGGCTGTAAAAATAGATTTAAACTCAGTATCATGTCAAAGCGCAAGGCAGATGATCTCAAGCCCAGGACTTGGCCCATGAAAGAGTGTGGTCACTGCCACATACTTTTGGAAAGACAGCGTACTACGAATGTAAAGCTAGGTTCTAAAATAAATCTTCAATGGCCAGTTGAATGGCAAGACACAGCCACCTTTCTAGACAAATTGCCATTTCAGCAAGAACAGAGCAAGGAGTTATTTTGGCAGGATGAACATGGTGCGTGTGTGCGTGTTTATTATTACGGAGTTGTTTGTGTCTTCTCTATAAAAGCATTCATAATTTTGTCCCCCAGTAGCCTATTCTCCAACTAACAACTAGTGTACATCGATAATATATCATAACAATTCATAAAGTAGGCTACTTTATTGCCGGGCCTTTCAGGTCCCTGTTAATTTTCAATGTCATTCTATCAGAAATATTTGGGACCAAGAACCTGATGGTCACTCTGACAGAGCTCCAGAGTTCCTCTGTGGAGATGGGAGAACATTACAGAAGGACAACCATTTCTGCAGCACTCCACCAATCAGGCCTTCATGGTAGAGTGGCAGACGGAAGCCACTCCTCAGTAAAAGGCACATGACAACCCGCTTGGAGTTTGCCAAAAGGCACCTAAAGGACTCTCAGACCATGAGAAACAAGATTCTCTGTTCTGATGAAACCAGGATTGAACTCTTTGGCCTGAATGCCAAGTGTCACGTCTGGAGGAAACCTGGCACCATCCCTACGGTGAAGCATGGTGCTGGCAGCATCATGCTGTGGGGGTGTTTTTCAGCGGCAGGGACTGGGAGACTAGTCAGGATCGAGGGAAAGATGAACGGAGCAAAGTACAGTGAGATCCTTGAGGAAAACCTGCTCCAGAGTGCTCAGGCCCTCAAACTGGGGCAAAGGTTCACCATCCAACAGGACAATGACCCTAAGCACACAGCCAAGACAACACAGGAGTAGCTTCAGGACAAGTCTCTGAATGTCCTTGAGTGGCCCAGCCAGAGCCCAGACTTGAACCTGATCAAACATCTCTGGGGATACCTGAAAATAGCTGTGCAGTGACGCTCCCCATCCAACCTGATAGAGTTTGAGAGGATCTGTAGAGAAGAATGGGAGGAACTCCCCAAATACAGGTGTGCCACGCTTGTAGCATCATACCCATGAAGATTCGAGGCTGTAAACGCTGCCAAAGGCCCTTCAACACAGTACTGAGTAAAGGTTCTGAATACTTATATAAATATATTTCAGAGTTTTGTTTGTAATACATTTGCAAAATAAATTGAAAAGCTGTTTTTGCTTTGTCATTATGGGGTATTGTGTGTAGATTGATGAAGGGGAAATAATATTTAATCAATTTTAGAAGATGCTATAATGTAATAAAATGGTGAAAAAGTAAAGGGGTCTGAATACTTTCCAAAGTCAAGGGGTATGAATATTTTCTGAAGGCATGATATGTTTTAGAATCTGGTAAGTTTTACAATAGCAGCCTTTCGTTCATTTTTGGAAGTTTTAAAGTAAGTGACTAAACAGAAAAAACAACTCGGTGAAACTGTTTTTTATTTACATATACATTATAAATAATCGTGCCAAGAATAGAAGCAGAAAATAAATATAAAAAAATGATTATTACAATGAATATCTAGCTATTTATCATAATAGGAGGGGAGTAGGAGTAATGTGTAAACAAAACTCACAGAACCATATACTGTAATGATATCAATTGCATTACCAATAGTATCAATATCAATGATATATGATAGCCTAATAAGACACGTTCATCTGCCCTACTTGTCCATCGCCAATAACTTTACAACATAAATAATTCACAATAAGCAGTACAGGGAGATGTTATCAAAATACAATACCAACAAAGCTATAATCGGAAAAGTTTTCATAGAATGAACACAAAGCTTAAAGCCATGGATATTTAAGCTAAATGTTAATGGTTGAATAAGAAGAGTGACATAAAGTAGACCAATACATTGAAGTAGACCATTCACATGTATTAAAAGCTATGGAAGAAGATGCTCAGCACTGCCAGTTGTGCTGTGATTATATCATTCTGTAGGGGGGGTTGCTGCCTTCATGCAGTGGAATGAAGCTGAGGGACAACATTGAAATTGTTCAGATGATGTCCATACATCTGTGGGTTAACTTTATTTATTTGTTTATTTGGATTCCCATTAGCTTTTGCAAAAGCAGCAGCTTCTCTTCCTGAGGTCCACAAAAAAACACAAAACATGACAAGTAACAAAACACTGATATATTGATAGACAAGAAAAGTCACACAAATAAAAAATATAATGAAAATATAATGATACACAAACAATGCAACTTAAAAATAATACAAACAATACAACAAAAACATGTGTGTGTTAGAGTGTGTCTCTCTCTCTCTGTGTGTGTGTGTGTGTGTGTGTGTGTGTGTGTGTGTGTGTGTGTGTGTGTGAGTACCATCACAGTTTTACTGTTTGCTTGAGTAATTGGAGATGGGAGTTCCATGCGATCATGGCTCTGGTCATCCCTGTGGCTCAGTTGGTAGAGCATGGTGTGTGCAATGCCAGGGTTGTGGGTTCAATTCCCACGGGGGGCCAGTACAACAACAAAAAATGCATGAAATGAAATGTATGTATTCACTACTATAAGTCGCTCTGGATAAGAGCGTCTGCTAAAAAGTAAAATAAAACTGACTATTGCCGTGGACTTGGGGACTGTGACGAAACCACTAGCGGCATGTCTTGTGTGATATGTATGGGTGTCTGAGCTTATATTATTATGCAGATAATCTGGAATTTATCACAATAATATCTATCATAAAAACTAGAAGAGAAGCAGTTCTTCTCTCGTCAGTCCTCAACCAAGAAAGACTAGCATGCGTGTTGTTGATGTTAGTTCTGTATGTGCAGTTAAGGGCAAGGAACCAGGTCTTCTTCTAGGATTTTTCCTGTGCTTAGCTCCAGTCCTTTACAATTACAAGCATACCCATAACATGATGCAGCCACAACAATGCTTGAAAATATGGAGACTGGTACTCAGTTATGTGTTATATTGGATTTTCCCCAAACATAACACTTTGTATCCAGGACAAAAATGTTATTGCTTTGCCATATTTTTGCAGTTTTACTGTAGTGCCTTGTTGAAAACAAGATGCATGTTTTGGAATATGTTTTATTCTGTACAGGCTTCCTTATTTTCCCTCTGTCAATTAAGTTAATATTGTGTAGTAACTACATGTTATTGATCCATCATCAGTTTCTTCTATCACTGCCATTAAACTCAGTAACTGTTTTAAAGTCACCATTGGCCTCATGGTGAAATCCCTGAGCGGTTTCCTTCCTCTCCGGCAACTGAGTTAGGAAGGACGCCTGTATCTTTGTAGTGACTGGGTGTATTGATACACCATCCAAAGTGTAATTCATAACTTCACCCTGCTCAAACGGATATTTAATGTCTGTTTTTTTTTTTACAAATAGGAGCCTTTCTTTGCGATGCATTGGACAAACTCCCTGGTTTTTGTGGTTGAATCTGTGTTTAAAATTCACTGCTCGACTGAGGGACCTTACAGATAATTGTATATGTGTGGAGTACAGAGATTAGGTAGTCTTAACAAAATGATGTTAAACACTATTACTGCACACAGAGTGAGTCCATGCAACTTATTATATGACTTGTTAAGCACATTTTTACTCCTGAACTTATTTAGGCTTGCCATAACAAAGGGGTTGAATACTTACTGACTCAAGACATTTCAGATTTTCATTTTTAATTAATTCGATTTTTTTTGTTGAAAAACATAATTCCACTTTGACATTATGGAGTATTGTGTGTAGGTCAGTGACAAAAAATCTAAATGTTATAACACAACAAAATGTGTAAAATGTCAAGGGGTGTGAATATTTTCTAAAGGCACTGTAGCAAATAGCAGTGGCAATACAGTCTGCTACCATTCTCAATAGTTTCCCATCAAGGTTGTCTATACCCAGTGGTTTTTTGATTACTGATTGATAACCATAGTTTTTCCACCTCTCCCACACTAAATTGACCATTCAAAACAGCAATCCGTCTCTTTCATTATTAGATATTTTATACAAAAATATGGTGTTTCACTGTTAATTGTTGTCATTTCACTTTACTAGTGAAATGACTGGCAATATCTGCCCATGACATCATTTAAAGTACTCCAAAGTATTTTCCATTGTGTTTTATGTTACTTATCTTTTTTTGGTATTATAATTTCTTCTTCTTTTTGTTAAGTTTACAGTATGTCAACCAATCAGCTGAGCAGCCTGACTTGTTTGCCACCTCTTCTGCATTATTTATTTGAACCATAACAATTTTTCAATTCATCATCAATCAATCGGGCTCTAACAGTTCGTTTCTTAACTGGTGCATGCATGCTTGTCAACAATTGGAATCAATCATTAATACATTACTTTAGGCCCAACCTTTGGCTTTCCTTGTTATTGCCACAATGTTATGGTCACTACAGCTATTGGAAACTAGTATTGCCTTGGAGCAAAGCTCTGCAGCATTAGTGAAGATATGATCAATACAAGGGGATGTCACAGATCCAACACTATTAGTATGCACTCTAGTTGGTTTAGTGACAACCTGAGTCATATTACAGGCACAGTCACAAGCTTCCTCTTGAGAAGACAGCTAGCTGCTAACCAATCAATGTTCAGGTCACCCAGAAAGTGGGATAGGGATGGATAGAGAGGTAGTTCCTCATTGTTTTTCCCTGTGTTGTGAATCAAAACATCACCTGGTCATGACTTCATCGGGCAGGTTAACAGAGGACAAGTGAGCTACACCTCAGCAGTGCACAAACTAGCCTAAGGTAAAGCAATGATAGAAAAACAAAAATATCAGTCAGGTGAAAGGAGCTTTTAACACCAATCCAGACATAGTTATCTCCATTCAGAAACGATAATCTAATTTAACACTCAGTTTGAGGAAGTGCATTTTCAAGCCGGAAAGCATTATTGGCGTACATGCATGACTTAGCTTTGAGCACTTGATGAAAGCCAGACAGAGGGGATACAGGGAGCTGACCAGAGTGAAATACCTAAATGCCTGTTTGAATCATTTGACTCTTGTTAGAGCTCAGGAAGATATTACATGGAAAGAAAGTAGACCCTCACAAAACAATGAAAATCAGGAGAAAGAGGATGATATTTCGTCCTGAAAACCACATCTCTGATCGTTTTCTTCTCTCCCTCTCCAAGCATACCCTAGTCTGAAAGATAAGCTATTTGTGATACGTGTTGAAATAGTTCTCTTGAACAACGGACAGAAAAAATCTAAATCCACCTACTCATAACAATGTTTTCTCTTCAAGACTACCTACTCTTTCCCTCATGACAGAGTGCTTTAATTGTCAATGTTTCTCTCTCTCCATCTCTGTCTATGCACCACCGTTCTCAGAACAGCCTCTCATCCCTCCCCTTTTCTCCAGAGCACTGAGTTGGGTGGTGGTGGGCAACGGGGACAGATCCTGGATCAGTTTGGAACAGAGGAACCTTCTGTATGAATCTTTCTCCATCAAAGTGAAGATCTTCTGCTGGGCGTTGTCGAAACAGGATGGGCCGGCATTAGATAGGTTCTGTCTGGTCTCCTCTCGCGTTGCTGAGTCCAAGTTCACCTGATAGGGAGAGGGAACAGCAGATATATAAGTAATGAAATACAACATGGATACTGTATCAACAAAAGGTGCCATAAAAAGCGCTATAAAAATCCAAAATGGCAATCATAAAGGAACAATCACAGGTGCTTTTAGAAAGGGAGGTTAAAGGTTAAAGAGGAAAAAGAGGATACATCAACAGGATGTATTAAGTGTTTTCAGAATCCATGTCAAAGGCACTCATGCAGGAATATTAAAAGCTTTTATATTAATGGAGAAAACTGATGTATGGAAAGAGCCAGGTCATTACTCATAAGTGTATTATGACTCCAACAGGTCTGTGTAACACAGAATACTGCCTTTGAATGAAACCATGTTGGGATAGCAGAGATTACCAAGTGAAAATTTAAGCCAATTTTTATTTCCATTTTACCTCGTTAAGAGCATCTGCCGCGATGTACTGGTCATAGATCTGTTTGGCTTTACCTGCCATATTTTTGGGGGCTGACATTTTGTATTTCTCACAAGCTTTCCAGAACTCCATGTTCTCCTGGCTGAACTCTGCCATCAGGAAGGTAGTGAACACCGTACGGCCAGCTGAAAGACAGACAAAGAGAGAGAGAGAAAGAGGATAGATTAGTCAGGTGCTGGGTTTTACGATTTATATGAAGCTACACACTATTATGCTCCTAATGAAATGCTCCTAAAGAGAGAAACAGAGAGCATCCCTCTGAAGGGAGTCATGGAGGAAGCTATGGAATGTTGGAGGTCAAGGCCAGGATGGTTCTCAGTTGCTCCTACTCCGTGTCCCCACAGAAAGCCTGACACCACAGGGACCATCAGCTAGCTCACACACACAGACACAGACACACACAGACACAGACACACACACACAGACACACACACACACAGACACACACACACACACACACACACACACACACACACACACACAGAGAGAGAGGGTGTAGAGCAGCAGACCCCAGGGGCCACCCAGCATTGCCTCCAGACACGTAGCACATGACCAGAGCATGAGAACACAGCCGAAGAGCCATGTAAAGTCCCCAACAACCTACAGCCAAGTACCCTACAGCCCACACAGGCGTCATGATAGTCTCTTAAACAGAGAGACAGGGGTCAGAGAGACAAGGGAGAGGGAGATATGAATGTCACTCAAGTTAAAGTGTTTGAAAACATGTAGTCTTGTATTGTGGTGTAACACTAGTGTTGTGGGTTGGTAATAGGTAGTGGCAGAGTCTTAACAAAGATTTAGGAGTTCTACACAAGGGGCAGCAGAGAGCTTCATTCAAATGTTTTTTTTACAACTTATTAATTCATAAAACCACCATCCCATTATCGAATGTGTTTTCGCATTTGAGCAAGATAGACTCCCCGATTCTACATTCGCAGGGCGGCAGTGGTTAAGAACATCGGGCCAGTACCCAAAAGGTCTCTGGTTCGAATTCCCGAACTGACTAGGTGAACAAAAATCTGTCAATGTACCCTTGAGCACTTAACCTTAATTCCTCCTGTACGTAGCTCTGGGTAAAAGTGTCTGCTACATTACTAAAATGTAAATGTGGTCCTTAAGATGTCTCCTTTGATTTGTGACAAACTCACCTTCACTATTCATCAGGTTGTTGAAGGACAGTTTCCATTTCTCCACATCAGCAGGTGAAGCTCTAAAACCAGAGAAAGAGCATAATCAGTATATTGGGATTAACAATAATATTTTCAATATTTCGGGCCTCCCGAGTGGCGCAGCAATCTAAGGAACTGCATCGCAGTGCTAGCTGCATCACTACAGATCCTGGTTCAATCCCAAGCTGTGTCGCAGCCGGCCGTGACCAGGGCGTTGCACAATTGGCCCCGCGTCATCTGGGTTAGGGGAGGGTTTTGCCAGCCGGGTTGTCCCATCGTGCTCTAGCAACTCCTGTGGTGGATGCTGACACGGTTGGCAGGTATATGGTGTTTCCTCTGACACATTGGTGTGGCTGGCTTCTGGGTTAAGTGAGCATTGTGTCAAGAAGCAGTGCGGCTTGGCGGGGTTGTGTTTTGGAGGACGCACGGCTCTCAACCTTCACCTCTCCTGAGTCTGTCCGGGAGTTGATGGGACAAGACTGTAACTACCAATTGGATATCACGAAATTGGGGAGAAAAGAGGGGTATATATATATATATATATATATATGGGTTTTGTTGTAAAACGCTATATATTGATTGTTTAGCTGGAATGGAATGTTCATATTCTGTATTTGACAGTGATATGTGGATGTCTCACCTAGCTATCTAAAGATGAATGCACTAACTGTAAGTCACTCTGGAAAAGAGCATCTACTAAAATCTCAAATGTAAATATTTTCAAATAGATCTCATATAATTGTATTGATTCATTTAAAAAAAGTTTTAATAATGATGTCACAAATGTATAATTCGTACAGTTCTTTTTAAAAATGAAGTTCTTTATTACATTTGACTGTGTAAAACCTAGCAGTACTACTTATTCCTCCTGAGAGTGAGGCGGATATATAGGATTTTGCAACAAAACATTATTCGTCTCTCTGAAATGAAACTATCAAGTGATAGATTTCAAACAAATACATGTCTGTCATTGAACAACAAATCCCATAATTAAATGGTGAAATAACACACCAATCTCTATAAGTTCTTTAAATAATAAAAGCTAATATACCAACATTTCTGAAATTTTAATGAAACTCTTCAATTACTTTCACATACATTTCGAAGTAAGTATTCAGATATGATCTATCTTTAAAGAAAATTAGTTGAATACTGGAATGTATTTGGAAATACACTTGGAAACTACTGTCATGTATTTTAAAATACTAAAATACAAACTCCCATGCATTTGACCCAGGTATTTGAAAATAGTATTTGGAATAAGTATTTGAAAGTAGGCTATTTAGAGGAAATTAATGGAAAATACTTTCAAATACTTCCAATATAATTAGTTGATTCGGGCCACATTATTGAAAATAATCAAATACACAGAAAATAATTATTTAAAAACACATAATCAAATACACATGTATTTGAACCAAAGTCGGATTTCAGTACATCCGTTGTGTGTTGATATCCCACAGTTCTTGACCTGCAAATTGCTAACGGCCTATATTTTAATGATACAAGCAGATGTCATATCTATCATCTTACATAATGCTCTTTACAACAGGACATAAACTACTGTGTTTTCCATGAGCATCAACCATACCGTATACACCTCTTTGAGTTAATGAGTAACCAAGCATACTAAAACATGTCAATTAAGTATTAAAAGTACAATTTACAGTTTTTGTCTGTAAGTACATTATTTCACACTAGCTGCAATCAGATTATCAAAGTTTATCAACATTACTGCAGTGGCGGAAAAGTATCCAATCGTCATACTTGAGTAAAGGTATACTTCAGTAAACTTAATAGAAAGTTACTCAAGTAAAAGTGAAAGTCACCCAGTAAAATATTACTTGAGTAAAAGGCTAAAAGTATTTGGTTCTAAATATACTTAAGTATCAAAAGTACATTTAATTGCTCAAATATACTTAAGTATCAAAAATAAAAGTAAAACTATAAATCATTTCAAATTCGTTATATTAAGCAAAGCAGACGGCAACATTTTCTTGTTATTAAAATGTACGAACAATGCATTTGTATTTAGTGAGTCTGCCAGATCAGAGGCAATAGGGATGACCACGTGTTATCTTGATAAGTGCATGAATTGGAGAATTTTCCTGTCCTGCTAAGCATTCATCATGTAACGAGCACTTTTGTGTGTAAGGGAAAATGTATGGAGTAAAAAGTACATTATTTTATTTAGGAATGTAGTGAAGTAAAAGTAAGAAATAAATAAATAGTAAGGTAAAGTACAAAAAAAAAACACCTTAAGTAATACTAAATAATAAACTATTTTACTTAAGTACTTTACACCACTGCATTACTGTAAATTGTGAAGATAGTTAAGGGGTGGCATTTATTTGTTTTCACTCCAAGCACACTAATTAGATTAGTCCTAATGAAAGGAAAGGTCAGACTGGATATTGTCTAAGCTAACTTGTTTAGGAACAGCAGATGTTCCAGGGGGAGGACTCCAACACAGCAAATCAATCTGCGTTAAAGTTCTTCACCTACGTGCACATTGGTTATTGCCTTGAGAGTATCATTCCCCATGGTGTGATAAATTAATTTAATAGAATCTGAATGCTGTTTTATCTATGATATCTGGTATGTTGTTCAATATTATGTATGATGATTAGAATCAAGTGTTTGTTTGCTGCTCTCATACAACAGGTCTCCCTTGTCTCGATGTCCTTTAGAAATAAATGATATATCAATCAACACATTCAAGGTTAAAAGGTTTCAGTATTCACAGTATCCACTGTGATTATTATTATCTGACCTTGCTGGTCATCTATGAACGTTTGAAAATCTTGGCCATGTTCTGTTATAATCTCCACCCAGCACAGCCAGAAGAGGACTGGCCACCCCTCATAGCCTGGTTCCTCTCTAGGTTTCTTCCTAGGTTCCGGCCTTTCTAGGGAGTTTTTCCTAGCCACCGTGCTTCTACATCTGCATTGCTTGCTGTTTGGGGTTTTAGGCTGGGTTTCTGTATAGCACTTTGTGACATCGGCTGATGTAAAAAGGGCATTATACATACATTTGATTGATTGATTGATTGATTGATTATTCTCCAATACACTCACCTCTTGGCAATGTTGGTCTTCTCTTTTATCTGTTCCTTGTCTGGTGGAAACTCAGGCTTATGGAGCAGAAATCCAATCTTGTGCTTGATGTCTTTGGCACTAAGGGTGGAGAAGTAGAGTGAGTAGTGTTAGGCAACAGAATGCATAAATATCAAATTAAGACACAGACGTGTGTCCTATTATTATAGCAGCACCAAGATGCCTGACACGCAAGGCTTGTATTCAACATACAATACTGTCTGAAAATCTCCCATTACAGTACACATATTACATCATTTATTTGTTAGGATTTCACATGTATTACGTCTGTTACTAGTGATCTAAAACAATATAATAACAACCTCAAACAACTAAAATAGCCATCTTACCTTTTCATACAGGTTGCAGGCAGTGTTGCTAATCCCTTACACATGTTGCCTCTTTGCTAAATCCAAATTAAGGAGAATTATTTGCAGTGGTTTTGAGCGCAGAGGAAAAGGTTGTAATATTATGACTGGTAGTCCTTTCAGTAAGTCGGCAGTACGCTCTGTCTTAGCGAAGCCTCCCACAGTTGGGGTTTTATACAGCTACAGTGCTGAAACGCTGACGAAGAGCCAATCACAGCCCTCACTGGGCTAAGTATGCTCTCTTAATTTTCTCAAAGAGGAGAAATGATATGAGCAGGGAGAAGAGCACAGAAGTGGGTAACAAAACTCAGCTTCCTTTGATCTACATGCAGGTTAGCAGAAATACACACATACTTACAGTTTTTGTCCGTAAGTACATTATTTCACACTAGCTGCAATCAGATTATCAAAGTTTATCAACATTACTGCAGTGGTGGAAAAAGTACCCAATTGTCATACTTGAGTAAAAGTATAGATATCTTAATAGAAAGTTACTCAAGTAAAAGTGAAAGTCACCCAGTAAAATATTACTTGAGTAAAAGTCTAAAAGTATTTGGTTCTAAATATACTTAAGAATCAAAAGTACATTTAATTGCTCAAATATACTTAAGTATCAAAAATAAAAGTAAAACTATAAATCATTTCAAATTCGTTATATTGAGCAAAGCAGACGGCAACATTTTCTTGTTTTTAAAATTTACGAACAATGCATTTGTATTTAGTGAGTCTGCCAGATCAGAGGCAATAGGGATGACCACGTGTTATCTTGATAAGTGCATGAATTGGAGAATTTTCCTGTCCTGCTAAGCATTCGTCATGTAACGAAGCACATTTGGGTGTAAGGGAAAATGTATGGAGAAAAAAGTACATTATTTAGGAATGTTGTGAAGTAAAAGTAAGAAGAAAAAAAATAGTAAAGTAATGTGAAGAAACCCCCCAAAACACCTTAAGTAATACTAAATAATAAACTATTTTTACTTAAGTACTTTACACCACTGCATTACTGTAAATTGTGAAGATAGTTAAGGGGTTGCATTTATTTGTTTTCACTCCAAGCACACTAATTAGATTAGTCCTAATGAAAGGAAAGGTCAGACTGGATATTGTCTAAGCTAACTTGTTTAGGAACAGCAGATGTTCCAGGGGGAGGACTCCAACACAGCAAATCAATCTGCGTTAAAGTTCTTCACCTACGTGCACATTGGTTATTGCCTTGAGAGTATCATTCCCCATGGTGTGATAAATTAATTTAATAGAATCTGAATGCTGTTTTATCTATGATATCTGGTATGTTGTTCAATATTATGTATGATGATTAGAATCAAGTGTTTGTTTGCTGCTCTCATACAACAGGTCTCCCTTGTCTCGATGTCCTTTAGAAATAAATGATATATCAATCAACACATTCAAGGTTAAAAGGTTTCAGTATTCACAGTATCCACTGTGATTATTATTATCTGACCCTGCTGGTCATCTATGAACGTTTGAACATCTTGGCCATGTACTGTTATAATTATTTGCAGTGGTTTTGAGCGCAGAGGAAAAGGTTGTAATATTATGACTGGTAGTCCTTTCAGTAAGTCGGCAGTACGCTCTGTCTTAGCGAAGCCTCCCACAGTTGGGGTTTTATACAGCTACAGTGCTGAAACGCTGACGAAGAGCCAATCACAGCCCTCACTGGGCTAAGTATGCTCTCTTAATTTTCTCAAAGAGGAGAAATGATATGAGCAGGGAGAAGAGCACAGAAGTGAGTAACAAAACTCAGCTTCCTTTGATCTACATGCAGGTTAGCAGAAGCACACACATACTTCTGCGTACATGTTTAGCCGGCATATGCAGGCATTTAACCTCTGCAAGACTGCCCAGAACAGAGCAGCCTGTGCAGGAAATGTAATGCAGTCCAAATGGTATGTGGCTGATTGCTGTACATTTTTGTCTGATGGCATCAGTCAGAATTGAGAGAGAACTGTTTGCTTGTGTTGGTTAAACTAACTCCTCAGGTTGAACTACCCAGACCTGTGCAATCGAATTGTGAGCGTGTATGTGTGTGTCAAAGTGTGTGTGTGCGGTCTTTCAAAATCACCCCTGGGCAATGTACAACAATGTATAACAATCAGTCACATACCATTTTCATTGAATTTCATTTCCTGCGCAGACTGCTCTACTCTGGGCAGCCATCCAGAGGTTAAATGCCTACATATGCCGGCTAAACATTTACTCAGAAGTATGTGTGTGTTTCTGCTAACCTGCATGTAGATCAAAGGAAGCTGAGCTTGGGCGGTTGATGACAAGAGAGGGTGAGGGAACATTCTGGGAATATGGAGTTTGAGATGGGAGGAGTTGACGATGATGTCAATGCCATTTTAAAAGACCACTAAGTAACAGAGGTGGTTTGGTGAACCACGCTCGCATGAGGATTAACCTTGCCTGAGACTTGAAGAGATGCACTATCTCCCCGAAGTACATAACAGACAAGCGCTTTGAGGAAATGGACCCCGTGTTACCTCCCTGAAGAGTTCACACTGATATTCACAACAACAGACTGAGAGGACACTGATAATAACATAATCTCTCACACACACACACACATAAAAACACACACAGAAACACACACAGATACACAGAAACTCCTTTTTATTATATTTTGGTTAGAGGTCTAAGGAGTGCTGTTGACAAAGCACAATGTTATCCCTGCTGATTTCATTCTGTTTACTCTCTCTGTCTTTGTTATGGCCAAAACAAACGTGAGTAATATCCTAAAGAAGAGAGGAAGAGGGAAAGAACGAGAGAGAGAGAGATAAATAGAGGTCGGTGTGTGTGCGGACAATATTATGGTGCTATGCTACTAAACTGTATTTTGTATTCCAGGAGTGACTGTGCAAATTGTTTATGTTAGATGACAGACAGAAAGGTTGTGTCTGTGGACGATTAGTGATTTAGAAAAGCAGAAACAGATGTTAAAACATCTATGCTACCCGGTTCTGCATCCTACATACAGGGGCGATTCCGTGGGAAAGCCAACCTGAGCATACAGAAATAAAATGTGTCATTTCCAACTAAAGCCATGTTCATAATTATCCTTAAAGTCTATAATATAAAATTCATGCAATGTTCTACAGTACTTGAGTGATTCCTCAAGCAATACCATGATTTTGGGGATAAAAAAATGGAATCCATAGAATAGTCTTTTGCAGGACGCATATTTGACATTTGTATCTAAAAGCGTAATTGAGAAATAATAATTCAAAGTTGTGACATTTTGACCTTACACAGGCCTCCTTTAAGACTCCCTGATGTTTCATTGGGATGTGCTAAAAAGCTACACTTAGTGTCATATGAAGCTTTACTGCTTGCTGTGTAATTGTCACAGGTGTCGTATGGATTGGACCAAAACGCAGCGGGAGTGTGTATACTCATCTTCTTTTTATTAGGTAGAAAGAAGGAAAACCAGCACAAAACACACGTATACAAAAACAACGACGATAAACAGTCCTGTAAGGCTTACAGCTATACAAAGAACAATTACCCACAAAAACCCCATGAAAAACACCCCTACTAAATAGGACCTTCAATTAGAGGCAACGAGGAACAGCTGCCTCCAATTAAAGGTCAAAACAATAAACTAGACATAGAAATAGAAAAAATAGAAAATAGAACATAGAAATACAAAACATAGAACACAACCCAAAAACCCCGACAACACAAAACAAACACACCCCTGCCACGTCCTGACCAAACTACAATAACAAATAACCTCTTTTACTGGTCAGGACATGACAGTAATATTAGTATATATACATACTTTTTTTGTGACATACATTTCTGAATATTGAAAAATGTAAATATGCCATTTTAGATTTTGCTAATATTTCTAAACATAATATACTCTACGGGCATATCAAAGTTAAAGCCCATTTCATACAGAGAAACAGCATTGTAGGCAATGTAACCAAACACAGCAATCCTTTTACTTGTATAATTGCATATCCTGCAAATCACCAGCTGAGGGTGAAAATGTATTATCAATTTTCACATTCACTCTGTTGGCAATGCTTACCAATTGGATCATAAATCTAAAAGTAGCAGAGATCCCTCTCTGGAACTGTGATATGTCCGTAGAGTATATTATGTTCAACAAAATATAGAAACATTTGAGAAATCAAACATCTATATTTACAAAGTTATTGAAATCAAAACACTACTCTTATTACAGAGCAAGCTATAAAACTTCAGATGACAACAATGTTTGCTTTGTAGCACGTACAGATGAAATAATATGGAGTCTTAATTAAAGGAGGCCTGGTTAAAGCCAAAATGTCATAAATATACCAACTTTAATAAATCATTTCTCAATTATGCTTTTAGACACAAATTTCAAATATATGTAAATAATCCTTCCTCCAAAGGACTATTCTATGGATTACATTTTGTGAAAATCCCCCAAATCATGTTCTTTCTATGTCTGAGTTTTGTGAGGAATCACTCACTTAAACTTTTCAAATAAAGCCTGAACGCCAACATATATCAACATCTATTGTATATGTTCAACCCAGTACCAGTTTATGAGCGTCAATCTGTGATTCTTTTCCAAAAATATAGACATCACAAGACATGATGCCTATGATATGCATCATCTACAGTATATTGACGCATGATATGCAAGAGCTTTGAGGAAATGGACTCTGTGTAATGCTTCAATAAATTACATGCAAGAGCTTTGAGGAAATGGACCTTGTGTTACTTTCCAACAGACTGTCTGAGAGGACCCGGTCTGAGAGGACTGTCTGACAATAACAGGTTTCTCTCTCACACACACGCAGACACTCATTTTCCAGAGTTTTGAGGCTCTTTTGTCCTTATAAAGCCAGGTGGTGATGACACATCCCTCTAATCCTGAACACACACCTGTTCTTCATGTTGACACTGAGGCAGACTAGCCCACCTGGCTATCAGCAGCCTCTTTCAATCAGGGCTGTGCACAACAAACTCCAATTGTATTCTGTCTGCATGAGACTGATGGAGGAATAGGTACAATGCTCTTCTCACAGTCTGAAATCTATTTGGGGATGTTTTGTCTAATTTGTTAGTGAAACAAAACCCCACATTCTGGATGTGCAAAGATAATATCTTGTTCTCCGCTGAAACCTGTTGATCAAATTTGATTGAACATATCCTTCTGTTCCCTGATAAACAGAGTGTTCAGAACTCACAGACCAGAACAAGAGGACAATCCTGACCTGAATTCACATGATACACAGGGATTATTCCATTAATTTACATGGAATCATATTATTCTATGTTGGTCAGAGATCTAAGGAGTGCTGTTGACAAAGCACAACGTCATCGCTACTGCATACGGTTCTGTGTGTCTTAGTTATTGCCAAAACAACAGTGAGTAATATCCTGAGCAGAATTTCTAGTTGATGCAATGGCAGGTATCATGCTGATGGGAAACTATTATCACCATGCTGAGCTACCATCAATAGCATAACATCTCTGGCTGTGTGTTTGCTTCCGCCTAGGATTTGAATATCACACCCAGGTGTGACTTCACACCAGGATGTTAATATCACACCCACGTGTTGTATGTAAATATCAACCCCATTGTTCTGAGTGGCCAGGGATTCACAAAGTGGAGATGAATATGACACCCTTGTGTTATTGTTTTTTTTTTTACCAAGTGTTGTATGAAAACATCACACCCCACTGTTCTGATTATAGTGTTGTGGATGTGAGAAGGGGTCCTAGTGTCTGTGTGCAGATATGTTGTGAAAGGTGTTGGTGGGGTGAAAGAGACTATTGTGTTGGTAAAGGGAATATTGTATTGGGGACTATGGTGACACGGTGGGGGTTGGTGTGATGGGTTAGTTAGGATGGGGGTTCCATGTCTGGGTATGACACATTGTCCAATTTTCTTAACCAGTGAGAATGTTTGAAGTCGTGATGGGTTAGTTAGGAGGGAGGTTTGTGTGTTTGTGTGTATTGGTGGGATGGGGCTGGTGATGTGGGTCTGGACAGTTTGGCAATGATTAGTTTCCAAAATGCTTAGCTGCAAAATCTTGTGATTTATGAGGGGGCGGGACTTCCCAACCTGGATATAAATATCACACCCATATGACTTCACGACTTCAAATGATGTAGAGTTTGTTCTGTCAAACTTTTATTTCACACCTCATGATTTTTGAGAGGGGTTTGGCAGGAGCAAATAAAATGTGGTTATTAAATTAGATAACCACGTGGTCACCACGTTTTGTATGTACACAACTTTGATCTGATTACTTTGTTATGGATGGCTTTGATGTAGGTTTTGCTGCAGGATGTGTGTGTGTGTGTGTGTGTGTAAGACAAAAGACAGTGCTTTTTTTTTACACAGTAGAGTCCTTGGTCAATTTTGGGGCAAAGATGTGTTATGCCCTTGATCAGTGGTAGTGTATTAGGCTATATAGCCAAAGGTCTATTGGGACTTTTGATCAAGTTTGTGGGTGGAGAGGAGGAGGGTTTGGTTAAACATGTTGAAACAGTTTTGGTGTTGAGGGTAGGGTTTTGGTTGGGGGGGCCTGTTGAAACTGTTTGAATGGGGTGTGTTTTGGGGGTCTGGGTTGAAATCCAAACGTTGTAATCAAACTGGTTGGGGGTAGGCTTAAGGCTGCCGCATGCTTCTCAACCGAAACAGTTCGGAACAGTTTGTGCATATACTGTATTATGATGACATTTTGTGGCGTTTTTGTTCGTTTTAATGTTTGGGCACACAACATCACCACTACGATTCTAGCCATACATTATAGAAAGACCAACATGTAACGGCAAATTCATAGAGGGAGATTGCGGAGATGCTGAGGTCCGACCCAACGACTTCTTGGAAAAAGTGGGGTAAGGTTCGCAACAAGTTTGACAAGGCAAAGAAAAGAAACAAGGGCCACAGTGGAGATGCCAGTGGAAAGACAACTCCAGACATTTTGCTGGCTTGTACAGCACGTGAAGCATGGGAAGACTGAAAGCAACATGCCATCTTCACCAAAGGATGAGGTATAAGGTTATATTTTCTATTGTAGTCGATGAAAAGAGTAGCCATATTTTGCTAATGCTAGCTACTTGGCTGGCTAGTGGCTAGCTAGCCTTGCAGCATATTCATGCAGAGAAAGCAAGCCAACCAACTAAATTAAAGATCTATACAACTTTTGATCAAACATAATTTTGTCAGAGAAAGAAAATCATAAGCCTCGCACATTGGTAACATCAAAGTCAACGTTTGGTACAAAGGTCCAGCTAGTTAAAGTGTTGCAAACGTTTGAGCAGAGTTGAGTAGCTAGGCCAGGCCTACTCAACTCTGCTGTCACGTGTGCTCCCTCTCCGGCCTCTAGGTCACCAGGCTGCTCGTTATGGAGCAGACTTGTCACCATTGTTATGCGCACCTACACGTCATCAGACTCACCTGGACTCCATCACTACCCTGATTACCTTCCCTATATACAGTTGAAGTCTGAAGTTTACATACACTTAGGTTGGAGTCATTAAAACTTGTTTTTCAACCACTCCTCAAATTTC
Organism: Salmo salar; assembly: GCF_965601325.2. NCBI lineage: Eukaryota > Metazoa > Chordata > Actinopteri > Salmoniformes > Salmonidae > Salmo > Salmo salar. The sequence goes on from NC_138313.1 coordinate 20,430,210, forward strand.
TTGGTAACAAACTATAGTTTTGGCAAGTCAGTTAGGACATCTACTTTGTGCATGACACAAGTAATTTTTCCAACAATTGTTTGCAGACAGATTATTTCACTTATAACTCACTGTATCACAATTTCAGTAGGTCAGAAGTTTACATACACTAAGGTGACTGTGTCTTTAAACAGCTTGGAAAATTCCAGAAAATTATGTCATGGCTTTCGAAGCTTCTGAAAGACTAATTCATATCATTAGAGTCAATTGGAGATGTACCTGTGGATGTATTTCAAGGCCTACCTTCAAACGCCTCACCTAAGGGAAGCATCAGGGAGTGTTTTTGTATTTTATTTTTTCGGTGGGAATGACGTCGGGTCCGGGAGCTGCTACAGGCTCTCATGTCTCAGACAGATCGCCAGGTTCCCGCGCTCCAGCCGGCGACAGGTTCCCAGGTATCAGCAGGGGTGACCGGTCCGCTCCTGATCCCCGGGATCGTCCCTTTTGTTGGCGTCCTGCGGCTGGAGCCGAACGCACCAGGGACGGGGGTACCGTCATGTATGCTTTCTCCGGCGCTCTAGGTCGCCATGCTCCTGCATCTCAGCTGGACTGACAGGTGTCCCGCACCTCAGCAGAGGTGATTGGTCCGCTCCTGATCCCCGGGATCGTCTTTTTGATCGGCGTCCTGCGGCTGGAGCCACGCGTACTGTCACGTGTTCTCCCTCTCCGGCCTCTAGATTACCTTCCCTATATATGTCACTCCCTTTGACGCCTGGGGAAGGAACCATTGTTTCTGTTTCAGTTTCATGTCTGTGTGCTGTTAGTGTTTCTTGTTTTATATTATGTTCCGTTTATTTTATTAAAACACTCACTCCCTGAACTTGCTTCCTGACTCTTAGCGCACATCGTTACATCTGCTCAAACTTCTGTAACATTATATAGTCGATTGCAGGTATTCCCAAACTGGGGTACGCGTACCACAAGGGTTACACGCAATGCCGTCGGGGGTACGCCAAAGCAAAATGTGACTCAATTTTATTTTTTTATATTTGAAAAAAAAGAACATTCTTTTTTTTCTTCACATTTTCAAACAGTCCATTTGTATTTTCCAACGGGGCTATACATTTGTGGAAGCAAAACAACTTGTGGTGTCGACAGGTGCAGGTGTAGTACTGCTGCTACCAGCAGCATTACACCTGCACCTGTCGACACAAGTAGTTCTGCTTCCACGACCACATCCAACGCTAGCATCAGTAATTCTACATTTGTTGTTAGCCCAGCTAGCATGGACACTGACAGTTGTGAATCTGATACAGCCGAAGAGCTTCTGTCCCTTTAACTGGGAAAGCACCGAACAACAGACAGGGATATTGCACCATCGAAGAGGCACAAATATGATGAGAACTACATTGATTTGGGGTTCACTTATATTGGGAGTAGTGCCTTTCCTCAGCCACACTGTGTTATATGTGCAAAAGTACTATCTCACCACTCAATGAAATCTTCACTCTTGCGCAGACATTTAGAAACAAAACATGACAATTTGGAAAATAAGTCACATGAGTTTGTTTAGCGAGAATTGGGCCGACTTTCGAGTAGTAAGAAAGGTATAAAAGCAACAGATACCAAGAAGGGGCTAGAAGCGTCTTATATGGTGAGCTACCGAGTGGCTAGGACAGGAAAGCCCCATACTATTGTTAAGGACTTCATTCTTCCTGCTGCCGTGGATATGGCTGGGACAATGCTGGGGGAATAGGCCAAAAAAACTATATAGACAATGACTTCATCAAACAACACTGTTTAACGATGCATCAGTGACATGGCAGGAGATGTTTTGAAACAATTACTGCTTCACATACAAGCCAGTAAATGCTATGCTTTACAGCTGGATGAGTCAACAGACGTGGCGGGCACAGCTCCTCGTATATGTCCGTTACGATTATGGAGGGTCAATTAAGGAAGACATCCTCTTCTGCAAACCACTTGAAACCAGGACAACAGGAGAGGATATTCTGAAAGTACTGGACAGCTTTGTGACATCAAATGGACTTTGGTGGTCAAGATGTGTTGGTACAGTAGGGAAAAAAGTATTTGATCCCCTGCTGATTTTGTACGTTTGCCCACTGACAAAGAAATGATCAGTCTATAATTTTAACGGTAGGTTTATTTGAACAGTGAGAGACAGAATAACAACAAAAAATCCAGAAAAACACGTCAAAAATGTTATAAAATGATTTCCATTTTAATGAGGGAAATAAGTATTTGACCCCTCTGCAAAACATGACTTAGTTCTTGGTGGCAAAACCCTTGTTGGCAATCACAGAGGTCAGACGTTTCTTGTAGTTGGCCACCAGGTTTGCACACATCTCAGGAGGGATTTTGTCCCACTCCTCTTTGCAGATCTTCTCCAAGTCATTAAGGTTTCGAGGCTGACGTTTGGCAACTCGAACCTTCAGCTCCCTCCACAGATTTTCTATGGGATTAAGGTCTGGAGACTGGCTAGGCCACTCCAGGACGTTAATGTGCTTCTTCTTGAGCTACTCCTTTGTTGCCTTGGCCATGTGTTTTGGGTCATTGTCATGCTGGAATACCCATCCACGACCCATTTTCAATGCCCTGGCTGAGGGAAGGAGGTTCTCACCCAAGATTTGACAGTACATGGCCCCGTCAAATGATGCGGTGAAGTTGTCCTGTCCCCTTAGCAGAAAAATACCCCCAAAGCATAATGTTTCCACATCCATGTATGACGGTGGAGATGGTGTTCTTGGGGTCATAGGCAGCATTCCTCCTCCTCCAAACACAGCGAGTTGAGTTGATGCCAAAGAGCTCCATTTTGGTCTCATCTAACCACAACACTTTCACCAGTTGTCCTCTGAATCATTCAGATGTTCATTGGCAAACTTCATATGGGCATGTATATGTATTCTTGAGCAGGGGGACCTTGCGGGCGCTGCAGGATTTCAGTCCTTCATGGCGTAGTGTGTTACCAATTGTTTTCTTGGTGACAATGGTCCCAGCTGCCTTGAGATCATTGACAAGAATCTCCCGTGTAGTTCTGGGCTGATTCCTCACCGTTCTCATGATCATTGCAACCCCACGAGGTGAGATCTTGCATGGAGCCCCAGGCCGAGGGATATTGACAGTTCTTTAGTGTTTCTTCCATTTGCGAATAATCGCACCAACTGTTGTCACCTTCTCACCAAGCTGCTTGGCGATGGTCTTGTAGCCCTTTCCAGCCTTGTATAGGTCTACAATCTTGTCCCTGACATCCTTGGAGACCTCTTTGGTCTTTGCCATGGTGGAGAGTTTGGAATCTGATTGATTGATTGCTTCTGTGGACATGTGTCTTTTTTTACAGGTAACAAGCTGCGGTTAGGAGCACTCCCTTTAAGAGTGTGCTCCTAATCTCAGCTCGTTACCTGTATAAAAGACACCTGGGAGCCAGAAATATTTCTGATTGAGAGGGGGTCAAATACTTATTTCCCTCATTAAAATGCAAATTAATTTATAACATTTTTGACATGCGTTTTTCTGGATATTTTGTTGTTATTCTGTCTCTCACTGTTCAAATAAACCTACCATTAAAATTATAGAGTGATCATTTCTTTATCAGTGGGAAAACGTACAAAATCAGCAGGGGATCAAATACTTTTTTCCCCCACTGTATCTGTACTGATGGCGCAAAAGCCATGACAGGGAGACATAATGGAGTGGTAACGCGCATGCAAGCAGTTGCTCCCGACGCCACTTGGGTACACTGCAGCATCCACTTGGCTCTTGCTGCCAAGGGAATGCCTGACAGCTTGAAATACGTTTTGGACACTACAGTGAAAATGGTTGACTTTGTTAAATCAAGGCCCCTGAACTCTTGTGTATTTTCTGCACTATCTAATGCTTTTACAACATACAGAATTGCACTGGTTATCAAGGGGCAAAGTATTGACACGTTTTTTTTTATTGAGAGACGAGCTTAAAGTTTTCTTTACTGACCATCATTTTCACTTGTCTGAACGCTTGCATGATGATGAGTTTGTCACACAACTGGCCTATCTGGGTGATGTTTTTTCTCACCTGAATGATCTGAATTTAGGATTACAGGGACTCTCCGCAACTATATTCAATGTGCGGGACAAAATTGAGGCTATGATTAAGAAGTTGGAGCTCTTCTCTGTCTGCATTAACAAGGACAACACACAGGTCTTTCCATCATTGTATGATTTGTTGTGTGGAAATTAACTCAAGCTTACGTACAATGTCAAATGTGATATAGCAAAGCACCTGAGTAAGTTGGGTGCGTAATTACGCAGGTACTTTCCCGAAACAGATCTTCATCAAAATTGCAACAAGCGGTTCTGTGAAAATGTAATTTAATCAGAAGTCACTGCCAGATTTCTGGATTGGGCTGCACTCAGAGTATCCTGCCTTGGTAAATTGCGCTGTTAAGACACTGATGCCCTTTGCAACCACGTACCTACGTGAGAGTGGATTCTCGGCCCTCGCTAGCATGAAATCTAAATACAGGCACAGACTGTGTGGAAAATTATTTAAGACCGAGACTCTCTCCAATACAACCCAACATTGCAGAGTTATGTGCATCCTTTCAAGCACACCCTTCTCATTAACCTGTGGTGAGTTATTCACAATTTTCGATGAACAAATAAGGTTTTATATGTAAGATGGTTAAATAAAGAGCAAAATGATTGATTACTGTTATATTATTATTTTTGCCTTGGTCCTTAAGAGCTCTTTGTCACTTCCCACAATTCGGTTTGTGACAAAAACTCACACTCATTCTTATGTTTAATAAATTAATCGTATTTTGTGTGTGTGTCAGGCTTGCAATGATGGCAAAAAACTACATTTGAAAGTACGCTGACCCTGGTGCTAGAGGGGATACGCAACTGGAGGTTGAATGTTTGAAGGGGTCTCTCCTACCATTGCTATGCAGACGACACTCAAATAATCTTCTCCTTTACCCCTTCTGATTACCAGGTGGCGAATCGCATCTCTGCATGTCTGGCAGACATATCAGTGTGGATGACGGATCACCACCTCAAGCTGAACCTCGGCAAGACGGAGCTGCTTTTCCTCCCGGGGAAGGACTGCCCGTTCCATGATCTCACCATCACGGTTGACAACTCCATTGTGTCCTCCTCCCAGAGTGCTAAGAACCTTGGCGTGACCCTGGACAACACCCTGTCGTTCTCCACTAACATCAAGGCGATGACCCGATCCTGTAGGTTCATGCTCTACAATATTCGCAGAGTACGACCCTGCCTCACACAGGAAGCGGCGCAGGTCCTAATCCAGGCACTTGTCATCTCCCGTCTGGATTACTGCAACTCGCTGTTGGCTGGGCTCCCTGCCTGTGCCATTAAACCCCTACAACTCATCCAGAACGCCGCAGCCCGTCTGGTGTTCAACCTTCCCAAGTTCTCTCACGTCACCCCGCTCCTCCGCTCTCTCCACTGGCTTCCAGTTGAAGCTCGCATCCGCTACAAGACCATAGTGCTTGCCTACGGAGCCGTGAGGGGAACGGCACCTCCGTACCTTCAGGCTCTGATCAGTCCCTACACCCAAACGAGGGCACTGCACTCATCCACCTCTGGCCTGCTGGCCCCCCTACCTCTGAGGAAGCACAGTTCCCGCTCAGCCCAGTCAAAACTGTTCGCTGCTCTGGCACCCCTATGGTGGAACAAGCTCCCTCACGACGCCAGGACAGCGGAGTCAATCACCACCTTCCGGAGACACCTGAAACCCCACCTCTTTAAGGAATACCTAGGATAGGATAAAGTAATCCTTCTAACCCCCCCCAATTTTTTTTTTTTTTTATGCACTATTGTAAAGTGGTTGTTCCACTGGATATCATAAGGTGAATGCACCAATTTGTAAGTCGCTAAGAGCGTCGATAAGAGCGTCTGCTAAATGACTTAAATGTAAATCACTGCCAAAAGGTACTTCAACAAAGTACTGAGTAAAGTGTCTAAATACTTAAGTAAATGGGATATTTCCGGGTTCTTTTTTCTCTCATTATAGGGTATTGAGTGTGGATTTATGAGGGGGGGAAACTATTTATTCAATATTAGAATAAGGCTGTAATGTAACAAAATGTGGAAAAAGTCAAGGGGTCTGAATAGTTTCCAAATGCACTGTAAACACAACATGCAACAATTTCAAAGATTTTACTGAGTTACTGTTCATATAAGGAAATCAGTCGGTTGAAATTCATTCATCTATGGATTTTAAATCACTGGGAATACATATATGCTTATGTTGGTCACAGATACCTTTAAAAAAAAGTAGGGGCTTGCATCAGAAAATCAGTCAGTATTTGGTGTGACCACCATTTGCCTCCTTCGCATAGAGTTGATCAGGCTGTTGATTGTGGCCTGTGGAATGTTGTCAGGTGAGTATGTAGGCCATGGAAGAACTGGGAAATGTTCAGTTTCCAGGAATTGTGTACAGATCCTTGCGACATGTGCATTATCATGCTGAAACCTGAGGTGTTACATGAATGACAGAAAATACACACATCAATGTAAATACAAAATGCAAGCAGAAAGAAAGAACAACATGGTCATAAAAAACAAACACTTTCATCAGTAGTAAGGTCCTCAATCAGCCTTGACTTGCCCTAAAGGCACAAAAACATCACATTTAAGAGCATTTTGAAGATTGTTCCACAAATAAGGTGCAAGAAAAGCTAAATTACTTAACTCAGTAGAGACCAAAGTAATTATCAGAGTTAACCATCCCTGAGACCGGGTGTGGTAACTCGTATGTCTACAGTTTAGTAAAGATGTTAGGTACAGTGGGACTTTTTGTAAAAGGGCTTTATAAATGAAAACATAGCTATGTATCAACCTACGTGACATCAAAGAGGGCCAACCAACTTAGAGAATGCAGTGATGAGTGCTAAAATTGTCGCCCATAATAAAGCGCAGTGTGCTATGATAAACTGCATCTAACGGCTTTAATGAAATGGCAACTGCGTTCATATAGATGTCGCCGTAGTCTAGGACCGATAGGAACGTCGACTGAATAATCTACTATTTAGCGAGAGCAGGACCTATTTCTATAGAAGGCCATTTTTACTCTCAGCTTCTTAAACTCATCAATATGTTTTTTAAAAGATAGCTTTTCATTAAAAAAAAAATCCTTTATTTAATCAGGCAAGTCAGTTAAGAACAAATTCTTATTTTACAATGACGGCCTACCCCGGCCAAACCCTCCCCTAACCTGGACGATGTTGGGCCAATGTTGCGCCGCCCTATGGGACTCCCGATCACAGCTGGTTGTGATACAGCCCGGGTCTGTACTGACGCCTCTAGCACAGAGATGCAGTGCCTTAGACCGCTGCGCAACTCGGGAGCATAACTATATATTCATCAAATATATTTATTAGATAGTTAATCCAGAGATTTTTACCTTTGCCTCGACTCAGCAGTCTTGTTCAGATCATCATGGCCCTGGTGAGTTACGTGACGCTTGCAGCAGGCATGTGTAGTTCTGTATGATAGTCACATTAGCGGCTAATAGCATTAATCACAAATTTAAATAAAAGTGAATATATTGATAAAAGTCACCTTCTCCAAGAGAGATTCACAACCTTATTTGAAGTGGTTCCGTCCTGTGTAGCTCAGTTGGTAGAGCACGGCACTTGCAATTCCAGCGTTGTGGGTTCGATTTCCACGGGGACCCGTATGAAAAAAGTATGAAAGTGCTCTGGATAAGAGTGTCAGCTAAATGATTAAAATGTCAAACATAAAATCTGCTTTGGTGAGAAAACAATTGGAACCATTTTCGTGTTTGACTGCTAGGTTTCATGGGTATTATGACTCACACTGTGGTACTCTATATCTCTGGGTTTGAAGACTACTGTACATCGAAAGCAAGGGAATGTAAGATACGTTTCAGGAGTTTAGCTAATCACTAATTATTCAATAAACAATATAATCATTCTGATAGATTGTAACAATATTGTTTGTCTGGGCCTACTATGAATGAATCCTCAACATTCAGAATCAAGTTTTATGTGGGCCTAGGCCTACTCTGTTTATTTTGGTTTCTGAACTATTCGTTCTGAATTTTGATATGAATTTCAGTATCCTTGGGATGTTTTAAGATTGTAGTGAAATCAAATGTATTATATTCAATTTGACAAAGTTATACAGAATAGAGACGATTATTGCTGTTAATAAAAGCGTTATTTTGACTAAATCATTCAACTGAATGGTGATGTCAGAAGTATAGTGGTTCTTAAGTGTCACGTTCCTCTGCTTGTCTCCTTTCTTTCACCTGCACTGATCTGAGAGAACTGGACAGGCGAAAGCTAAATTGAAGAAAATATTATGAAGAACTCTAGTGACACTGTGTGGCTAGCCTAAAACACATAGAATCTAGTGTTTTTATTACTTTCAAGTACCTTCTACTCCTTCCACCCACTAAGTATGCACTGCACCATACAGTATCATGACAAAGACATCAAGTCATATTCTCTCCATGACTCACCACATGAAAACAAGCCACATGAAAACAACCACTCCACTCAAGGATGTTAATGAATCACTTTGTTGCTTAACACCCTGACGACTCAAAGCTTTCACTGTCTGCAAACATATTTTCATTTACATTACATTTAACATTTACATTTAAGTCATTTAGCAGACGCGAGCGACTTACAAATTGGTGGATTCACCTTATGATATCCAGTGGAACAACCACTTTACAATAGTGCATCTAAATCTTTTAAGGGGGGGGGGGGGGGTTAGAAGGATTACTTTATCCTATCCTAGGTATTCCTTAAAGAGGTGGGGACATTTCAGACATCTAGCTGTGCCTTCAGACGAAGGTCTACCAGTTTATAACGCACTATAGCACCTAACATTCACAAAGGCTAAACTAAACACATTGTGCACCCTAATTGCAGAACGTTGTCTACATGAACAATCCAATTTAAAGTGAAACACTTTCCAGTTTTGACTTAAAGACATTCTAAGTTGAGGGTCAGTTAGCCTAGTGTGGTGGCAGGTAGCCCAGTGGTTAGAGCGTTGGACTTGTAACCGAAAGGTTGCAAGATCAAATCCTCGAGCTGACAGGTAAAAATCTGTTGTTCTGTTCCTAGGCCGTCATTGAAAATAAGAATTTGTTCTGAACTGACTTGCCTGGTTAAATAAATGAAGTTCAGTTCAACTCCCTTTTAAAATGTAATGATTAACCTTGACTCTATGTGTGTGCAGAAGCAGGTCCCTTTAATGCCTCTGAGTCAGATGAATCCTGATTTAAGGTAAAGATAGGTTACAGACAAAGCTTTGAGACTGGTTAGAGAAAAGCTTAAAGGCAATAAAAAAATTGTAGAGTCAGGGAAAGGGGGGAAAGACGGGGAGGGAAAGCAAGAGACCCATTAGTCGTTGGTGCTTTGAGTAGATGGTTGTCTATTGTGTGAGCTAAAGTATGCAAATTATCGTCAATCAGAGCATCCCTTTCTTTTACCTGTCCCTCTCTATTCTTTTTTCTCAGTTGGAGGCAAAGAGAGAATTTAGAGTAATGCCCAAAATAAAGAAAAAATACATAACAATCATCACAAATGTCAAGGCCTTCGATCGCAAATATTGTTTATTTTCTGCGTTGTTTTGTGTACTGTTGGGGGTGACAGAAAATGACACAAGGAAAAACACGTAATAATAGTTCGTAATTACACACCTGGGACGGTCTGCCTCTTTGAAAGAGAACACTTGAATGCTACCATGCTGTGCGAGAGAATGAGTGATTCTCCACCTTCCTCAGTAGGGTAGTCGTTGACAATACATCTATCTATATGTACATCAGCATTATGTGTGAAACAGCTTGCTGGATGGAGAGAACATCCTGAATTGTACAGTACAGTAAACACATGGCTCTAATACAGAACACATGCACAACATACACATTTACATTTTAGTAATTTAGCAGACGCTCTTATCCAGAGCGACTTACAGTTGCATTCATTTTAAGATAGCTTGGTGGGACAACCACATATCATTTTACATTTTTACATTTTAGTCATTTAGCAGACGCTCTTATCCAGAGCGACTTACAGTAGTGAATGCATACATTTCATACCTTTAATTTTATGCATTTTTTTGTACTGGCCCCCCGTGGGAAACAAACCCACAACCCTGGCGTTGCACACACCATGCTGGCGTTGCAAACACCATGCTCTACCAACTGAGCCACAGGGAAGACCGGAATAAAATGAAAGTGTGACTCCTGACATGTCTAAACAATAGAACAAGTTCATTTCACTGTGGTCTCAGTCGTTCGGTCCATGTCATCTTCTTGAAATCATGCACGAACTCGTGCAGCTGGTGATAGAATTCCTCCCAGAGATTGGTCAAGAGTTCATCCATGAAATCAGCTGTAGCTGCCAGGACCCTCTGGGACAAGCTGAGATATATAATATCATATATCATAGACAATATCATTTTCATAGTAAGTACATTTTTCCTCAAAGTAGGGGAGAACCGGGACAAAAGTAGCACTTGTGTTTTTCCTAATTACTCATAGATCGATAAAGCTAGAGACACCATATTTTATGACGAACAACGTATATAACTCTCCTCTACCATTAGTAATTTCATTCCTAGGGTTAATGAGTTGAAATTAAATAGACCGAGAACAGAACTACCACAACGTTACTTTTGTACCTGGCGGCGGGGCGGGAGTAACACAGTTTTGGGACGGAAGTAACACCTGGCGAGAAGTGCACAATGTCTGTCTTATCTCCATGTTTCTGGTTTGTAATGCTAGTTACTTTCAAAAGAATGTACTAATCAGCCATAATTTCATGTTTGTGTTGATTTTAATAATTCACGCTTTAGGTTCACAATTTTTTTTAATGAAACATGCGACATTGCAACGTTGCTCAACCACAATATTTTGCCTTACAATATTTATTGGACTAAAATAGATCACATAATAGCTATATTAACCAATTTTCTCATCTCACTTTAATGGGAATGTAGTAGGAGATGCTTTTCACCATTTTCAATGACTATTCATCCGTAGCCCTACCAATCAGGTGCCCTCCAGCTGTTATTGTCATGTGTGCTCCTCATGTCTTGACAGAATAAATGTCTTTACTCTCTTCACAAACAGAAAACTTATCATGCTTATCACATTTCCATGGTTTGACAGAAGACCACCAGAATCATAAAGATATACATTTGTTAACCACTAACTTGGCGGTAAAAGCTTATGTGAGAAGCTGATCCATCAAGTCAATTGAGTAAGGCATAATTCTAATGATGTCATATATAATTTTCAAACATTCAGGCAATATAAACCACAGGAGAAAAACGTGTTTAAATGTGTTTCTATTTTATTCCAGGTCATCAGTTTACATTGTGTTACTTTTGCCCCACCCGTCTCTCCTGTAACTTCTCCCAGGCTAATACCCAAGACTAGCTAGCATGATACTTGAAACCAGTGGAGGATGCCGAGGGGAGGACAACTCATAATAATGTCTGGAACGGAGCGAATGGAATGGCATCAAACACATGGAAACCATGTGCTTGAGGTATTTGATATCATTCCGCTCCAGCCATTACCACTAGCCTGTCCTCCCCAATTAAGATGCCACCAACCTCATGTGCTTGAAACCTATGCTGTCATTTAGTCACTAGATGGGTTAAAAAAAATTACATATGTTTGGAACCTGTTTCATGGAAACATGGCTCTCTCGGGATATACTGTCTGAGTCCGTTCAGCCAGTTAGGTTCTCAGTTCATCGGGTAGACAGGAATAAATATCTCTCCGAGAAGAAGATATGGTGTGATTGTGATAACATACTGGAACTCAAGTCCTTTTTCTCAGCTGACCTAGAATACCTAAAATACAATCAAATGCCACCCGTATTACCTCCCAAAAGAATTCACTTCGGTTAAAGTCACAGTCGTGTATATTCCCCCTCAAGCCAATACCACGACGGCCATCAAAGAACTTCACTGGACTTTGTACAAACTGGAAACAACATATCTTGAAGCCGCATTTATTGTAGCTCGGGATTTTAACAAAGAAAATTTGAGGAAAACGTTACCAAAGTTTTATCAACACATTGACTGTAGTACTAACATTGCTAAAACACTCGACCACTGCTACTCCAACTTCCAGGATGCCTACAAGGCCCTCCCCCACCAAATCTGATCACGACTCGATTTTGCTCTTCCCTTCCTATATGCAGAAACTCAAACAGGAAGTACCCGTGCTAAGGACTATTCAACGCTGGTCTGACCAATCGGAATCCACGCTTCAAGATTATTTTGGGATATGGGATATGTTCCGGGTAGCCTCTGAGAACAACATTGACGAATATACTGATACGGTCACTAAGTTTATCAGGAAGTGTAAAGGAGATTATTAAAACCTACCCTAACCAGAAACCGTGGATAGATGGCAGCATTCACACAAAAACTGAAAGCGCGAACCATCGCATTTAACCATAGCAAGGTGACTGGGAATATGGCCGAATACAAACAGTGTAGCTATTCCATCCGTAAGGCAATCAAACAGGCAAAACGACAGTATAGAGACAAAGTGGAGTCGCAATTCCACGGCTCAGACTCGAGACGTGTGTGGCAGGGTCTACAGACAATCATGGACTACAAAGGGAAAACCTGCAACGGCGTGGACACCGACGTCTTGCTTCCGGACAAGCTAAACACCTTCTTCGCCCACTTTGAGGATAAAATAGGGCCACCGAAGCGGCCCGCTACAAAGGACTGTGGGCTCTCCTTCTCCGTGGCTGACGTGAGTAAGACATTTAAACGTGTTAATCCTCGCAAGGCTGCCGGCCCAGACGGCATCCCTAGCCGCGTCCTCAGAGCATGTGCAGACCAGCTGGCTGGAGTGTTTACGGATATATTCAATCTCTCCCTATCCCAGTCTGTCCTCACATGGTTCAAGATATCCACCATTGTTCCTGTACCCAAGAAAGCAAAGGTAACTGAACTAAATAACTATCGTCCCGTAGCACTCACTTCTGTCATCATGAAGTGCTTTGAGAGACCAGTCAAGCATCATATCATCTCTACCTTACCTGAAACCCTAGACCCACTTCAATTTGCTTACCGCCCCAACAGATCCACAGACAATGCAATCGCCATCTGGACAAGAGGAATACCTTTGTAAGAATGCTGTTCATTGACTATAGCTCAGCATTCAACACCATAGTACCCTCCAAACTAATCATTAAGCTCGAGGCCCCTGGTCTGAACCCCGCCCTGTGCAACTGGGTCCTGGACTTCCTGACGGGCCGCCCCCAGGTGGTGAAGGTAGGAAACAACACCTCCACTTCGCTGATCCTCAACACTGGGGCCCCACAAGGATGCATGCTCAGCCCCCTTCTGTACTCCCTGTTCAACCATAACTACGTGGCCATTCACGCCTCCAACTCAATCATCAAGTTTGCAGACGACACAACAGTAGTAGGCCTGATTACCAACAATGATGAGACAGCCTACCGGGAGGAGGTGAGGGCCCTGGAAGTGTGGTGCCTGGAAAATAACCTCTCATCCAACTTCAACAAAACAAAGGAGCTGATTGTGGAATTCAGGAAACAGCAGAGGGAGCACCCCTCATCCACATCTATGGGACCACAGTGGAGAAGGTGAAAAGCTTCAAGTTCCTCGGACAACCTGAAATTATCCACCCACACAGACAGTGTGGTGAAGAAGGCGCTACAGCGCCTCTTCAACTTCAGGAGGCTGAAGAAATTTGGCTTGGCACCTAAAACGCTCAAACTTTTACAGATGCACAATAACCGTCTGGTGTGGCAACTGCACCGCCCACAACCGCAGGGCTCTCCAGACGGTGGTGCGGTCTGCCCAACACATCATTGGGGGCAAACTACCTGCCCTCCAGGACACCTACAGCACCCGATGTCACAGGATGGCCATCAAAGATCATCATTTTTCCAACAATTGTTTACAGACAGATTATTACACTTATAATTCACTGTATCACAATTCCAGTGGATCAGAAATGTACATACACTAAGTTGACTGTGCCTTTAAACAGCTTGGAAAATTCCAGAAAATGATGTCATGGCTTTAGAAACGTCTGATAGGCTAATTGACATCATTTGAGTCAATTGGAGGTGTACCTGTGGATGTATTTCAAGGCCTACCTTCAAACTCAGTGCCTCTTTGCTTGACATCATGGGAAAATCAAAAGAAATCATCCAAGACCTCAGAAAATAAATTGTAGACCTCCACAAGTCTGGTTCATCCTTGGGAGCAATTTCCAAATGCCTGAAGGTACCATGTTCATCTGTACAAACAATAGTACGCAAGTATAAACACCATGGGACCACACAGACGTCATACCACTCAGGAAGGAGACGCGTTCTGTCTTCTAGAGACAAACGTACTTTGGTGCGAAAAGTGCAAATCAATCCCAGAACAACAGCAAAGGACCTTGTGAAGATGCTGGAGGAATCAGGTACAAAAGTATCTATATCCACAGTAAAATAAGTCCTATATTGACATAACCTGAAAGGCCGCCCAGCAAGAAAGAAGCCACTGCTCCAAAACCGCCATAAAAAAAACTGACTATGGTTTGCAACTGCACACGGGGACAAAGATCGTACTGTTTTGAGAAATGTCCTCTGGTTTGATGAAACAAAAATAGAACTGTTTGGCCATAATGACCATCGTTATGTTTGGAGGAAAAAGGGGGAGGCTTGCAAGCCAAAGAACGCCATCCCAATTGTGAAGCACGGGGGTGGCAACATCATGTTGTGGGGGTTCTTTGCTGCAGGAGGGACTGGTGCACTTCACAAAATAGATGGCATCATGAGGATGGAAAATTATGTAGATATATTGAAGCAACATCTCAATATATCAGTCAGGAAGTTAAAGCTTGGTCGCAAATGGGTCTTCCAAATGGACAATGACCCCAAGCATACTTCCAAAGTTGTGGCAAAATGGCTTAAGGAAAACAAAGTCAAGGTATTGGAGTGGCCGTCACAAAGCCCTGACCTCAAACCTATAGAAAATGTGTGGGCGGAACTGAAAAAGTGTGTGCGAGCAAGGAGGTCTACAAACCTGACTCAGTTACACCAGCTCTGTCAGGAGGAATGGGCCAAAATTCACCCAACTTATTGTAGGAAGCTTGTGGAAAGCTAACCAAAGCGTTTGACCCAAGTTAAACAATTTAAAGGCAATGCTACCTAATACTAATTAAGTGTATGTAAACTTCTGACCCACTGGGAATGTGATGAAATAAATAAAAGCTGAAATAAATCACTCTCTACTATTATTCTGACATTACACATTCTTAAAATAAAGTGGTGATCCTAACTGACCTAAAACAGGGATTTTTTACTAGGATTAAATGTCAGGAATAGTGAAAAACTGAGTTTAAATGTATTTGGCTAAGGTGTATTTAACCTTCTGACTTCAACTCCGGACTTGAAATCACTGGCCACTTTAATAATGTTTACATATTTTGCATTATTCATCTCATATGTATATACTGTATTCTTTCCTATTCTACTGTATCTTAGTCTATGCCAATGACATTGCTTGTCCAAATATTTATATATTTTTAATTCCATTCCTTTAGTTTGGATTGTGTGTATTGTTAGATATTACTTGAATATTACTGCAATGTTGGAGCTAGACACACAAGCATTTCGCTACACCCACAATAACATCTGCTAAACACGTGTATGTGATAAATACAATTTGATTTGATTTGAACCTTACACAACTCTACAACTGAAAAATAATTCTGGGTCCATTTCTTTACTTACATCGCTCAAAATCACTTTTTGTTGATTTTTCGGCAAAACATGGTCAAATTGGGCTGTTTTTCAGGGAGGTCATTCTCCACAATAGTAATGTGCTGACTTCACTACATCCTTCTAGCTTCTGTGTTATCTGAGAAAATGGGTGTGTTACTTTTGCCCCGTGTTACTTTCTTCCCAGCTCTCCCCTAGCTATCAGCAAAGTCCGAGCTAGTAAGGGGGAAAAAAAGTCAAGTGCGAATGTTAGTTCACGAAAGGCATGAGGAGGGGGTGGGGAGGAGGGTGCTGTGGGATTATTTAAGACACTGAAAAGGTAGGGTTTCAGATGTTTTCAGAAGATGGGCAGGGACTCTGCTGTCCTAGCTTCAAGGGAAAGATGGTTCCACCATTGGGGCTCTAGGACAGAGAAGAGCTTGGACTGGGCTGAGCGTAAGCTGCCCCTGGGGTGGGAGGGCTAAGAGACCAGAGGTGGCAGAATGGAGTGCTCAAATTGGGGTGTAGGGTTTGAGCATAATCTGAAGGTAGGGAGGGGCAGTATTTCTTGCTGCTCTGTAGGCAAGTACAATGGTGAAATCTCCCTCTGGTTTTTAATGCAGCCACGTTTTCTAAAAACTCTTAAATATATGCTCCGAATTAAGATTCAAAGATGTCTGCAGAAAGAATGGGGTGTCAGCTA
The DNA here is from genome assembly GCF_965601325.2 of Salmo salar. Lineage (NCBI taxonomy): Eukaryota > Metazoa > Chordata > Actinopteri > Salmoniformes > Salmonidae > Salmo > Salmo salar. The sequence goes on from NC_138313.1 coordinate 20,446,652, forward strand.
TGACATGCCACCTTGAGTTTGAAAAAATCTGTTTTGGTTATTGAACTACATTAAGTGAAGTAGATTTACCCTGGGTAACGGAATTACATCAGGGGTCCATAATTTGTAATACGCAGGAATACATAATTATGGATATGAATGTCATTCTCATGTTTTACAAGTTTGGACATCACAGCGCAGCAGGGCACAGTAAAGTACAGTGCAGTATAATACAGCACAGCAGGTTAGAGTTCCGTACAGTAGAGTACAGTACAGTAGAGTTCTAATTAGATCAAATGTTATTTGTCACATGCGCTGAATACAACAGGTGTAGACCTTACCGTGAAATGCTTACTTACATGCCCTTAACCAACAATGCAGTTGAAGAAATAGAGTTAAGAAAATATTTACTAAATATGTTTTCAAAATGCATACTTCCTCCAGCTCATTGCAAAGTGGTGTGTGACATGCTGATTAAGCCTGACCACCGGAAGTTGCCTACGCATTTGCATGTCAAATGGGAAGCATGCTTCAATTACCATAAGGAAATCAGTCAAGTTAAATAAATTCATTAGGCCCTCATCTATGAATCTCACATGACAGGGCAGGGGCGCAGCCTTGGGTGGGGAGCCAGGCCCAGCCAATCAGAATGAGTTTTTCCCCACGAAAGGCTTTATTACAGACAGAAATACTCCTCAGTTTCATCAGCTGTCCGGGTTGGCTGGTCTCAGACGATGTCGGATGTGGAGGTCCTGGGCTGGCCTGGTTACTCGTGGTCTGCAGTTGTGAGACCAGTTGGACGTATTTCCAAATTATCTAAAACAATGTTGGTAGAGAAATTAACATTAAATTCGCAACAACTCTGGTGGACAATCTTGCAGTAAGCATGCCAATTGCACCCTCCCTCAAAACTTGAGGCATTGTGTTTGTGTGACAAAACTGCACATTTTAGAGTGGGCTTATTATTGGGCTTATAAAAGTGCTGTCTGACATATTTTCCACTAAAAGGGTCTCTATCTGTATGCTGTGTGTGATAAATAAGGAATATTCACACATGCCAATTTAATTCCACAAAATGATGTTAATTAACCCATCGATCAATAAGCATTACTGGTCAAATGTATTTCCATCAACTGGTATTCCCATAAATACATAGGATAGAGAGCATTATTTCGCTATGGGATTTTTTCTATTTTCCTAGAACAATTGGCTGGTGCCAATTCCATTTTTTCATCTTAAAAAAACATGCAATGGCCAAAAGCTGACTATTACGGCTAATGGAAACTCTGCTCTACTCACTGTATTGTATTGTAATGTATTCTACAGTTCTCTATCGCTGTACAGTAATGTACTGTGCTCTACTCACTGTACTGGACTCTACTGTGCTCTACTTACTGTACTGCACTGTGCTATCCAAACGTCTATGATAGGTTCCGATTTGGCCCAGTCCGGTCCGTCTGTGGACATTAACATCAAGGCCAGAGTGCACTGACAAAATGTAAATGTCCATGGACGTCCGGTGTCGGTCGGTGCTCCGTAGTTGAGGATGCTGATTACAGTAAATGGAAAGAGAGGAGGCTCATGGGTAGGTGTCAGTAAGACCTGGGAAAGGTGACATTAACTGGAGAGTGAGAGGCAGAGAGAGAGAGAGAGAGAGAGGCAGAGAGAGAGAGAGAGGCAGAGAGAGAGAGAGAGAGAGAGGCAGAGAGAGAGAGAGAGAGAGAGAGAGAGAGAGAGAGAGAGAGAGAGAGAGAGAGAGAGAGAGAGAGGCAGAGAGAGAGAGAGAGAGAGAGAGAGAGGGAGAGAGAGAGAGAGAGAGAGAGAGAGAGAGAGAGGCAGAGAGAGAGACAGAGGCAGAGAGAGAGAGAGAGACAGAGGCAGAGAGAGAGAGAGAGAGAGACAGAGGCAGAGAGAGAGAGAGAGAGAGAGAGAGAGAGAGACAGAGGCAGAGAGAGAGAGAGAGAGCGAGAGAGAGAGACAGAGGCAGAGGGAGAGAGAGAGAGAGAGAGGGAGAGAGGCAGAGAGACAGAGGCAGAGAGAGAGAGGCAGAGAGACAGAGGCAGAGAGAGAGAGGCAGAGAGAGAGGAGAGAGGAGAGAGAGAGAGAGAGTTAGAGTTGTCCAGACTGTTTAACACTCTTGGTTTGACAAACAGAAAGACAAAGAAAACCATTATGAGCTGAACATAACACTGTGCCAGTGGAAGGGAGGACAGTAGAAGGAGACCCAACTGTGGTTTGTGACTATTATGACTTCCCATTGTTGCCAATTCAGTTGCAGTAATTCCATTACGTATTTTTTGGTAATTCCATGACCAATTCGATAACGGAATTACGAGTTTTAATCACTTAATAATTAAAAACAAAAATTGATATGTGGAAAATCACTAACTAATTGGTAGGTTTATCATTAATTGTTACTTCTGTGAACTTTCTTTATCCTCCCACCGCATGAGGGAGAGAAATTGGAAAATATCTTAAAGATATGTGGGTTTTTGATAACAGAATTATAGAAGGTAAAGAATTTATCCAAAACTAAATATACTGTGTTATTAGTTGGCAGCAGGGATCTTTATGTCATCATTATTTTGTTTTGATTCTTCTGATACATTTTAAAACTTCTTCAGGATCGGTGTCCCTTCCATGGCACGGTTGAGCTAATGTAGGCTATTTCGATTAGCATGAGGTTGTAAGTAACAAGAAAATTTCCCAGGACATAGACATATCTGATATTGGCAGAAAGCTTAAATTCTTCTTAATCTAACTGCACTGTCCAATTTACAGTAGCTATTACAGTGAAATAATACCATGCTATTGTTTGAGGAGAGTGCACAATTTTGAACATGAAAAGTTATTAATAAACAAATTAGGCACATTTAGGAAGTCTTGATACAACATTTGAAATGGAAATACAATGGTTCATTGGATCAGTCAAAAACGTTGCACATACACTGATGCCATCTAGTGGCCAAAATCTAAATTGCACATGGGCTGGAACGATACATTATGGCCTTTCTTTTGCATTTCAAATACAAAAGAACGGTTGTTTTTTTCTTTGTATCATCTTTTACCAAATCTATTGTGTTATATTCTACTACATTCTTTTCACATTTCCATAAACTTCAAAGTGTTACCTTTCAAATGGTACCAAGAATATGCATATCCTTGCTTCAGGGCCTGAGCTACAGGCAGTTAGATTTGGGTATGTCATTTTTGGCGAAAATTTTAAAAAGGGGCCAATCCTTAAGAGCTTTTAATACTTTTTCTGCTAGATGTTTTATCCAGATATTTATCCAGAAATAAAAGCCTTTACTTACGCCTAATATTTGAGATGGAAAATTGTCTTAATTTCCCGAAAATATAGAATCTTAGCTTTCATTTGATACCCAATTTTGATATGCTGCTATGAACTACACATGTTGGTGCTCATGGGTCCTTTCTGATGAACATGCCCAGCATGAAAGGCCCCTGACCTTTAATGTTTATCAGAGGATAGCAGAGCCATGAAGTGCTTTTCATGTTGAAACAAATGTGAGCGTTGCTTTGTGCTCTCAGCTAGGAATAAACCCTATGTAGACCTCCTGAGGAGCGACGCATGCCTACTGAGAACACCTATTCATACCCCAATGACCCCTCTTTCTCTGTGTAGCTCCAAGTGCACCAGAGGAGAAAAGGATAAGTGGTTTTCTGATTTTTCTACTGCACATGTTTTTGAATCGTCCTGCTACTCAGACAGAGTAGCTGTACTGGTGTGGTAGACATGCAGAGAGAGAGAGGGAGTTGTTTATGTTCTCTTGACACATAAATTATGTGCTTTTAGTCTTAGTAATATATATCTTCTTGTCCAAGTGGCGCAGCGTCAAAGGCACTGCATCTCAGTGCTAGTGGCGTCACTACAGATCCTGGTTCGATGCCAGGCTGTATCACAACCGGACGAGATTGGGAGTCCCATAGGGCGGCGCACAATTGGCCCAGCGTCGTCCGGGTTAGGATTTGGCCAGGGTAGGCCGTCATTGTAAATACGAAATTGTTATTAACTGACTTAGCTAGTTAAATAAAGGTTACATATTTTGTTTTACAAAGTCAGTCTCTCTCTAGGACTGATTGTTGTCTAGTATTAATCTGTGCAGTTCTGGCTCCCCCTATGGGAGCACTGCAAGTATTATTACACCTACAATGTGGAGTTTGAACAGGAGCCTCTCAAAATCACTCCAGGTTAATCATCTGCAGGAGCAGAGTCATGCAGTGTAGACGAGTCTCTGTGTTGCTTCCTGGTCTGTTACTGGATACTGTTCCGTTTATGTACTGTCTGCTTTACTTTATTCTTTCTGATGGATTAGTATTTTGACTGTCTATATTGAACGTTTACTCTCTCTTCATCTATCCAATTAACTCAGTAAATATTCAGCTTCCCATCTTTTGGTCTCTCATTATGACTCTCTCGCATCTTTAAAATCAAATCAAATGTTATTTGTCACATGCGCCAAATACAACAGGTGTAGACCTTACAGTGAAATGCTTATTTACAAGCCCTTAACCAACAATGCAGTTAAGAAAAAAATACCACAAAAAAAGAATAAGAAATAAAAGTAACAAATAATTAAAGAGCACCAGTAAAATAACAATAGCGAGGCTATATAAAAGGGGGTACCGGTACAGAGTCAATGTCCGGGGGCACCGATTAGTCGAGGTAATTAATATGTAATATGTACATGTAGGTAGAGTTATTAAAGTGACTATGCATAGGTAATAAACAGAGAGGGGGGAGGGGCAATGCAAATAGTCTGGGGAGCCATTTGATTAGATGTTCAGGAGTCTTATGGCTTGGGGATAGAACTGTTTAAAACCCTCTTGAACCTAGACTTGGTGCTCCGGTACCACTTGCCGTACGGTAGCAGAGAGAAAAGTCTATGAGAAAGGTGGCTGGAGTCTTTGACAATTTCTAGGGCCTTCCTCTGACACCACCTGGTATAGAGGTCCTGGATGACAGGAAGTTTGGCCCCAGTGATGTACTGGGCCGTACGCACTACCCTCTGTAGTGCCTTGTGGTCGGAGTCCGAGCAGTTGCCATACCAGGCAGTGATGCAACCAGTCAGGATGTTCTTGATGGTGCAGCTGTAGAACCTATTGAGGATCTGAGGACCCATGCCAAATCTTTTCAGTTGCCTGAGGGGAATAGGTTCCCTCTTCACGACTGTCTTAGTGTGTCTTGGTGTGCTTGGACCATGTCAGTTTGTTGGTGATGTGGACACCAAGGAACTTGAAGCTCTCAACCTGTTCCACTACAGCCCCGTCGATGAGAATGTGGGCATGCTCGGTCCTCCTTTTCCTGTAGTCCACAATCATCTCCTTTGTCTTGATCACGTTGAGGGAGAGGTTGCTGTCCTGGCACCACATGGCCAGGTCTCTAACCTCCTCCCTATAGGCTGTCTCATCGTTGTTGGTGATCAGGCCTACCACTGTTTTGTCATCGGCAAACTTAATGATAGTGTTGGTACAGGAGGAGACTAAGCACACACCCCAGAGGGGCCCCCTTGTTGAGGATCAGTGTGGCGGATGTGTTGTTACCTACCCTTACCACCTGGGGACGGACCATCAGGAAGTCCAGGATCCAGTTGCAGAGGGAGGTGTTTAGTTCCAGGGTCCATAGCTTAGGGATGAGCTTTGAGGGCACTATGGTGTTGAACGCAGAGCTGTAGTCAATGAATAGCATTCTCAAATAGGTGTTCCTTTTGTCAAGGTGGGAAAGGGCAGTGTGGAGTGCAATAGAGATTGCATAATCTGTGGATCTTTTGGGGCGGTATGCAAATTGGAGTGGGTCTAGGGTTTATGGGATGATGGTCTTGATGTGAGCCATAACAAGCCTTTCAAAGCACTTCATGGCTACAGACGTGAATGCTACGGGACGGTAGTCATTTAGGCAGGTTATCTTAGTGCTCTTGGGCACAGGGACTATGGTGGTCGGCTTGAAACATGTTGGTATTACAGACTCAGACAGGGAGAGATTGAAAATGTCAGTGAAGACACTTTCCAGTTGGTCAGCGCATGCTCGGAGTACATGTCCTGGTAATCTGTCTGGCCCTGCAGCCTTGTGAATGTTGACCTGTATAAAGGTCTTACTCACATCGGCTATGGAGAGTGTGATCACACAGTCGTCTGGACCAGCTGATGCTCTCATGCATGCTTCAGTGTTAATTGCCTCAAAGTGAGCATAGAAGTAATTTAGCTCATCTGGTAGGCTTGTGTCACTGTGCAGCTCCCAGCTGTGCTTCCCTTTGTAGTCTGTAGTAGTTTGCAAGCCCTGCCACATCCGACAAGCGTCGGAGCCGGTGTAGTACGATTCAGTCTTAGTCCTGTATTGACGCTTTGCCTGTTTGATGGTTCATCGGAGGTCATAGCAGGATTTCTATTAAGCTTCCGGATTAGTGTCCCGCTCCTTGAAAGTGGAAGCTCTACCCTTTAGCTCAGTGTAGATGTTGCCTGTAATCCATGGCTTCTGGTTGGGGTATGTACGTACGGTCACAGTGGGGACGACGTCATCGATGCACTTATTGATGAAGCGACTGATGTGGTTTACTCCTCAATGCCATCGGAAGAATCTCTTAGCATCTGCTTCATCCGACCAGTTTCTTTTTGACCGAGCCACTGGTGCTTCCTGCCTTAGTTTTTGTTTGTAAACCGGAATCAGGAGGATAGAATTATGGTCAGAATTGACAAATGGAGGGCAAGGGAGAGCTTTGTACGCGTCTCTGTGTGTGGAGTAAAGGTGGTCTAGAGTTTTTTTCCCCTCTGGTTGCACATTTAACATGCTGGTAGAAATGAGGTCAAGCGGATTTCAGTTTTCCTGCATTAAAGTCCCCGGCCTCTAAGAGCGCCGCCTCTGGGTGAGTGTTTTCCTGTTTACTTATGGCCGTATACACCTCACTGAGTGTGGTCTTAGTGCCAGCATTGGTTTGTGGTGATATGTAATCAGCTCCGAAAAATACAGATAAAACTCTCTTGGGAAATAGTGTGGTCGTCAGCTTATCATGACCTCTTGTTTAAGAGGTCTTCAGCTTATCTCTACCTCAGGTGAGCAAAACTTTGAGACTTCCTTAGATTTCATGTACCAGCTACTGTTTACTAGAAAACCTCTTAAACAAGATTAGCCATACCTCTACAGAGCTAAACCTTGTCTATGTAAATTTGCGTCAAATCGACATTCCCGACAACGATATACACCGCAGAGTTGATACTTGTGAAGCAGTTACAATGTCTATTATCAAGACTGTAAGGTGTCATTTAACCTCTTATAGCTCCTTAACCTGTTAGGGCTAGGGGGCAGTATTGACACGGCTGGATAAAAAACGTACCCGATTTAATCTGGTTACTACTCCTGCCCAGTAACGAGAATATGCATATAATTATTGGCTTTGGATAGAAAACACCCTAAAGTTTCTAAAACTGTTTGAATGGTGTCTGTGAGTATAACAGAACTCATATGGCAGGCAAAACCTGAGAAGATTCCATGCAGGAAGTGGCCTGTCTGACAATTTCTTGCCCTTCTTGATTATCTCTATCCATTACAGAGGATCTCTGCTGTTACGTGACACTTCCTACGGCTCCCATGGGCTCTCAGAAGGCGGCAAAAAGCTGAATCGTGGCTTTGCAGGCTCTGGCTGAAAAAAAGTAGCGCGTTTGGGTAGTGGCTGGTTACAGTACTGTGAGACTCAGGCTCGTGCCCGCGTCGACCTCATGCTTTATTTTCTTTTGTCTGTTTACCTAAACGCAGATTCCCAGTCGGAATATTATCGCTTTTTTACGAGAAAAATTGCATAAAAATGGATTTTAAACAGCGGTTGACATGCTTCGAAGTACGGTAATGAAATATTTAGACATTTTTTGTCACGAATTGCGCCATGCTCGTGACCCTTATTTACAATTTCGGATAGTGTCTTGAACGCACGAACAAAACGCCACTATTTGGATATAACGATGGATTATTTTGGACCAAACCAACATTTGTTATTGAAGTAGCAGTCCTGGGAGTGCATTCTGACGAAGAACATCAAAGGTAATCAAACTTTTGTAATAGTAAATCGGAGTTTGGTCAGGGCTAAACTTGGTGGGTGTCTAAATAGCTAGCCGTGATGGCTGGGCTATCTACTGAGAATATTGCAAAATGTGCTTTCACCGAAAAGCTATTTTAAAATCGGACACCTCGATTGCACAAAGGAGTTCTGTATCTATAATTCTTAAAATAATTGTTATGTTTTTTTGTGAACGTTTATCGTGAGTAATTTAGTAAATTCACCGGAGGTTTGCGGGGGGTATGCTAGTTCTGAACGTCACATGCTAATGTAAAAAGCTGGTTTTTGATATAAATATGAACTTGATTGAACAAAACATGCATGTATTGTATAACATAATGTCCTAGGTGTGTCATCTGATGAAGATCATCAAAGGTTAGTGCTGCATTTAGCTGTCTTCTGGGTTTTTGTGACATTATATGCTAGCTTGAAAAATGGGTGTCTGATTATTTCTGGCTGGGTACTCTGCTGACATAATCTAATGTTTTGCTTTAGTTGTAAAGCCTTTTTGAAATCGGACAGTGTGGTTAGATGTGCTGCTAGCTAGCTAGTCATCACTGTTAGCTAGCCAACTTCTACCGACTAGCAGCACCGCAGAAACTATTACATTACAACGCAACGACTTGATTAGTGTGGTGTTAGTGTTAGTTAGCCAGCTACATAGTTGTCTTTGCTGTCTCTGTATCTAAGATAATTGTGTAGTTTGAGTTTGAGTATTATCGAGGTGTGCTAGCCAGCCGCGACGCGGCGCCAGACTTACTCAACACACCTAGTCATCATTAACCCACTGCCAGCTAGCCAACCGTTACCGACTAGCAGCGCTGTAGTTACTAATACTTTACAACGGAACGATTTGACTAGTGCAGTGTTACCTAGCTAGCTACCTAGTTGTCTTTGTCATAGCTTGATAATTGATAATTGTTAGCTAGCCAGCCATCGAGGTTAGCTAGCCAGCTATTTCCGTCCCCCGCGACGCCATTTTTCCTAACCTAGCCAACTATTACCGACGAGCAGCATTGTTGAAACTAAATACACTACAAGGAACGTCTTGATTAGTGTTATGTTAGCTAGCTAGCTACAAAGTTGCTTTGTATCATGACAAGGTGTAGTACTGAAACTACCGAGGTTACCTAGCCAGCTACACGTTCAAAGTCAACAACGCAGCCACCGCTAGCTAGCCTACTCCACCAGCCAGCCAGCAGTACTGTATCATTTTAGTCAATAACATTTTTGCAACGTAAGCTTAACTTCCTGAACATTCGAGACGTGTAGTCCACTTGTCACTCCAATCTCATTTGCATTAGCGTAGCCTCTTCTGTAGCTTGTCTACTATGTGTCTGCCTATCCCTGTTCTCTCTCCTCTGCACAGGCCATACAAACGCTCCACACCGCGTGGCCGCTGCCACTCTAACCTGGTGGTCCCAGCGCGCACGACCCACGTGGAGTTCCAGGTCTCCGGCAGCCTCTGGAACTGCCGGTCTGCGGCCAACAAGGCTGAGTTCATCTCAGCCTATGCTACCCTCCAGTCCCTAGAATTCCTGGCGCTGACGGAAACATGGATCACGACAGATAACACTGCTACTCCTACTGCTCTCTCCTCGTCTGACTACGTGTTCTCGCATACCCCTAGAGCATCGAGCCAGCGGGGTGGTGGCACTGGAATCCTCATCTCTCCCAAGTGGACATTCTCTCTTTCTCCCCTGACCCATCTGTCTATCTCCTCATTTGAATTCCATGCTGTCACAGTTACCAGCCCTTTCAAGCTTAACATCCTTATCATTTATCGCCCTCCAGGTTCCCTTGGAGAGTTCATCAATGAGCTTGACGCCTTGATAAGTTCCTTTCCTGAGGATGGCTCACCTCTCACAGTTCTGGGTGACTTTAACCTCCCCACGTCTACCTTCGACTCATTCCTCTCTGCCTCCTTCTTTCCACTCCTCTCCTCTTTCGACCTCACCCTCTCACCCTCCCCCCTACTCACAAGGCAGGCAATACGCTTGACCTCATCTTTACTAGATGCTGTTCTTCCACTAATCTCATTGCAACTCCCCTCCAAGTCTCCGACCACTACCTTGTATCCTTTTCCCTCTCGCTCTCATCCAACACTTCTCACTCTCCCCCTACTCGGATGGTATTGCGCCGTCCCAACCTTCGCTCTCTCTCTCCCGCTACTCTCTCCTCTTCCATCCTATCATCTCTTCCCTCTGCTCAAACCTTCTCCAACCTATCTCCTGATTCTGCCTCCTCAACCCTCCTCTCCTCCCTCTCTGCATCCTTTTATTTCCTCTGTCCCCTATCCTCCAGGCCGGCTCGGTCCTCCCCTCCTGCTCCGTGGCTCGACGACTCACTGCGAGCTCACAGAACAGGGCTCCGGGCAGCCGAGCGGAAATGGAGGAAAACTCGCCTCCCTGCGGACCTGGCATCCTTTCACTCCCTCCTCTCTACATTTTCCTCTTCTGTCTCTGCTGCTAAAGCCACTTTCTACCACTCTAAACTCCAAGCATCTGCCTCTAACCCTAGGAAGCTCTTTGCTACCTTCTCCTCCCTCCTGAATCCTCCTCCCCCCCCTCCTCCCTCTCTGCGGATGACTTCGTCAACCATTTTGAAAAGAAGGTTGACGACATCCGATCCTCGTTTGCTAAGTCAAACGACACTGCTGGTCCTGCTCACACTGCCCTACCCTGTGCTTTGACCTCTTTCTCCCCTCTCTCTCCAGATGAAATCTCGCGTCTTGTGACGGCCGGCCGCCCAACAACCTGCCCACTTGACCCTATCCCCTCCTCTCTTCTCCAGACCATTTCCGGAGACCTTCTCCCCTACCTCACCTCGCTCATCAACGCATCCTTGACCGCTGGCTACGTCCCTTCCGTCTTCAAGAGAGCGAGAGTTGCACCCCTTCTGAAAAAACCTACACTCGATCCCTCCGATGTCAACAACTACAGACCAGTATCCCTTCTTTCCTTTCTCTCCAAAACTCTTGAACGCGCCGTCCTTGGCCAGCTCTCTTGCTATCTCTCTCAGAATGACCTTCTTGATCCTAATCAGTCAGGTTTCAAGACTGGGCATTCAACTGAGACTGCTCTTCTCTGTGTCACGGAGGCTCTCCGCACTGCTAAAGCTAACTCTCTCTCCTCTGCTCTCATCCTTCTAGACCTATCTGCTGCCTTTGATACCGTGAACCATCAGATCCTCCTCTCCACCCTCTCCGAGCTGGGCATCTCCGGCGCCGCCCACGCTTGGATTGCGTCCTACCTGACAGGTCGCTCCTACCAGGTGGCGTGGCGAGAATCTGTCTCCGCACCACGTGTTCTCACCACTGGTGTCCCCCAGGGCTCTGTTCTTGGCCCACTCCTATTCTCGCTATACACCAAGTCACTTGGCTCTGTCATATCCTCACATGGTCTCTCATATCATTGCTATGCAGATGACACACAATTAATCTTCTCCTTTCCCCCTTCTGACAACCAGGTGGCGAATCGCATCTCTGCATGTCTGGCAGACATATCAGTGTGGATGACGGATCACCACCTCAAGCTGAACCTCGGCAAGACGGAGCTGCTCTTCCTCCCGGGGAAGGACTGCCCGTTCCATGATCTCGCCATCACGGTTGACAACTCCCTTGTGTCCTCCTCCCAGAGTGCTAAGAGCCTTGGCGTGACCCTGGACAACACCCTGTCGTTCTCCACCAACATCAAGGCGGTGACCCGATCCTGTAGGTTCATGCTCTACAACATTCGCAGAGTACGACCCTGCCTCACACAGGAAGCGGCGCAGGTCCTAATCCAGGCACTTGTCATCTCCCGTCTGGATTATTGCAACTCGCTGTTGGCTGGGCTCCCTGCCTGTGCCATTAAACCCCTACAACTCATCCAGAACGCCGCAGCCCGTCTGGTGTTCAACCTTCCCAAGTTCTCTCACGTCACCCCGCTCCTCCGCTCTCTCCACTGGCTTCCAGTCGAAGCTCGCATCCGCTACAAGACCATGGTGCTTGCCTACGGAGCTGTGAGGGGAACGGCACCTCCGTACCTTCAGGCTCTGATCAGGCCCTACACCCAAACAAGGGCACTCCGTTCATCCACCTCTGGCCTGCTCGCCTCCCTACCTCTGAGGAAGCACAGTTCCCGCTCAGCCCAGTCAAAACTGTTCGCTGCTCTGGCACCCCTATGGTGGAACAAGCTCCCTCACGACGCCAGGACAGCGGAGTCAATCACCACCTTCCGGAGACACCTGAAACCCCACCTCTTCAAGGAATACCTGGGATAGGATAAAGTAATCCTTCTAACCCCCCCCTTAAAAGATTTAGATGCACTATTGTAAAGTGGTTGTTCCACTGGATATTATAAGGTGAATGCACCAATTTGTAAGTCGCTCTGGATAAGAGCGTCTGCTAAATGACTTAAATGTAAATGTAAATGTCTTTAAAATGCTGTAAAATAGTCATATGTTTGAGAAATTGAAGTAATAGCATTTCTAAGGTATTTGAAAATTGCGCCACGGGATTACACTGGCTGTTGCGTATTTATATCAAAAACCAGCTTTTTACATTAGCATGTGACGTTCAGAACTAGCATACCCCCGCAAACTTCCGGCGAATTCACTAACAATTTACTAAATTACTCACGATAAACGTTCACAAAAAGCATAACAATTATTTTAAGAATTATAGATACAGAACTCCTCTATGCACTCGATATGTCCGATTTTAAAATAGCTTTTTGGTGAAAGCACATTTTGCAATATTCTAAGTACATAGCCCAGCCATCACGGGCTAGCTATTTAGACACCCGGCAAGTTTAGCACTCACCAATATCAGATTTACTATTACAAAAGTTTGATTACCTTTTGTTGTCTTCGTCAGAATGCACTCCCAGGACTGCTACTTCAATAACAAATGTTGGTTTGGTCCAAAATAATCCATCGTTATATCCGAATAGCGGCGTTTTGTTCGTGCGTTCCAGAAACTATCCGAAATGGTAAATCAGGGTCGCGCGCATGGCGCAATTCGTGACAAAAGAAATCTAAATATTCCATTACCGTACTTCGAAGCATGTCAACCGCTGTTTAAAATCAATTTTTATGCCATTATTTCTCGTAAAAAAGCGATAATATTCCGACCGGGAATGTCCATTTAGCTAAACAGAGGAAAGAAAACAAAGCTTTCAGTCGACGCGGGCACGAGCCTGAGTCTCACAGTACTGTAACCAGCCACTACCCAAACGCGCTACTTTTTTTCAGCCAGAGCCTGCAAAGCCACGATTCAGCATTTTGCCGCCTTCTGAGAGCCTATGGCAGCCGTAGGAAGTGTCACGGTACAGCTAAGATCCTCACTCTTCAATAAACAGAGACAAGAAGAACGACACCTTGTCAGACAGGCCACTTCCTGCATGAAATCTTCTCAGGTTTTTGCCTGCCATATGAGTTCTGTTATACTCACAGACACCATTCAAACAGTTTCAGAAACTTTAGGGTGTTTTCTATCCAAAGCCAATAATTATACGCATATTCTAGTTACTGGGCAGGAATAGTAACCAGATTAAATCGGGTACGTTTTTTATCCAGCCGTGTCAATACTGCCCCCTAGCCCTAACAGGTTAATCTGATACTGTTATAGCTCCGGCTAAACTGTTTATGTATGTAAGCACTTCAGAGTTATACCAAGCTAATAAGTCACTCGTAGGATAAGAAGGTTGTAAGAGTGTGCTTAACTGTATTTTCATTTACTTTATAGTTCTCACGGAAGGTGATAATTCTGACTAAAACTACAGAATAAAGCCGCCAGTTAAAATCAAGGAACGGTTGTGCTCGTGGTTACTGGAGGGAGCTACACTAATTGCTGTATCATCAGTAGCAGTGGTAAGTAGTAGTAGTAGTATTTTATAAAGTAGGAGCTATATTAGAAATGGTCAGTGACAGCAGAATCAGAGATCCCTCTTCTAAAGAACCAGGCTGCATAATGACTGATCCCAAAAATCAACTTACTGCTGGGAGCATATGCAGGTAGCCAAGTGGTTAGAGAGGTGAGCCGGCCACTGGAGGGTTGTAAATTTGAATCCCGGGTCTGATGGGAAAAATCTGTTGGGATTATTATTGTTTTGCCTTCAAGCAAGGCACTTACAGTAACCCCCCAACAACAGCTACCCGGGCACCCAGTATGGAAGCCCCACACACCTCTCCAAAACCTGTGTGTGTGTGTGTTTTAGAGAGATAAAAAGGATTAAAAGTTGGACCAATAAAGTAATCTTAAAGCCAGCACAGTATTGAGTACACAGACAGAAATGGAGAGAGAGCTAGTGAGACTTGGGTAGTGTCCCAATAGTCTAAAGATGCTCATCCACACTAATCTGAAAGCACGGGATATGTGGTATCAGATGCCCAAAGGCATCTCTACATTATCCATATGATTTTCACCCATATGGATAAGGCAGCTAGGAGAGGAAGTGACATAATACTGTTGGGATCAACCCTTCAACTGCAATCATTTATGTCACAATCTTTCAACTGCAATCATTCATATCACTGCCTGGATAAACATAATGATGGTTAATGTGAAGAAAGATGAGGAGAGGAAGGAAATTTAAACTATTGAGATGCACCCTTAGGCTAGTTAGTCAGTCAATGCAGCTACATCCTTTAGCCTCTGCCAGTGTTGTGAATTGGTGCTGCTCCAATTGCCCACACATCTGAGACACCTTGGGGAGCAGAGCGCTGCTTCTTACCATACGTTACAGACAGGTGACACAGATGGACTGCATTATACAACACCAAGCTACATTCATCATGCACATCTTGTACAGAACATTGCCTGCATGGAATACTGAGTACCTTACTACAGTCATTAGCTTAGGTGACCACTAGTAGGTAGTCTTGCTCTTTCTAAATTTCAAGCCACTGTCTATCCATTGATATCTCCCTATATTTTATAAACAACATTACTATTCTACATAATCATAATAATTTAAAGAGATTATCCGGTACTTTTGTTTACTTTTTAGCCAGTAGTTCTGAAAGTAGCCTTACGAGACAAAGTGGTTTAAAAAAATTGCGTACTACGTCACATATGTGCACCACATCATTACTCTCTCTTGCTCTGCTGTGTGTGCATCTTGCTAGCTGTCACTCAAATTTCGAGGGGCTGAACCTCATTGGCTGGAACTCAAATTGCTAGGGGGCTGGCCCACATGGGAGAAAATGGCGCTGCACAGCTTCCAGTAAATAGTTGCTTTCAAACTAGGGATTTCGTGGCTAATTGAAGTAAAACAGTAATTCTGCTCATAGATTAAGAAGGTATGAACTACACATTCAGCCCAAAGCGGGAGGTTTAAAAATATTTACTAATCATCAAAGTTCTGGAACATGTCTTTAACTTCTTTAATTTTACCTTTATTTAACTAGGAAAGTCAGTTAAGAACAAATTATTATTTACAATGACTGCCTACCCTGGCCAAACCCGGACGACGCTGGGCCAATTGTGCGCCCCCCTATCACGGCCAGATGTGATACAGCCTGGATTTGAACCAGGAACTGTAGTGACACCTCTTGCATTGAGATACAGTGCCTTGGGCTCCCGAGTGGCGTAGCGGTCTATCTTCTAATGAAGATCAATGGATTTTAGATCAGTTAACGTGAATTTACCCACACTTAGTTTGAGTTGGTATAGTAATCCAAAGCATAAACATAAGTCTGTCTCATAAAAAATGTAAATGGCCAGTCAGCAGTTGAAACAATAACAAAGTGTAATCATGCCACTGTTTCGGTAAAAGGCTGAGGGATGGGGCCTGAGAAATCGAATCACTCTCAAATTCATAGACAGAGCTATGGATGTAAGGACTGATGAGCCAAAATTATAGTTTTAACCATGTTTTGAGGCTATACAGTGCTCATTTACATGTACTTTGTTTACAAACATTGGCGTAAAACAAGCTTATATGATGAGGTTCTGACGGGGTATGACAGTTAAACTAAGCTCATGAGGAATTTATAAGTGATATTCTTCATCAATCAATGGGTACATATCATTAATTTATAAGTCAAAAAATGGATGTAGCAACTGCTGATTGCCCCTTTATACAATTGTTACTTTGATTTCATTTATCTAGGCAAGTCAGTTAAGAACAAATTCTTATTTACAATGATGGCCTACCAAAAGGCAAAATACCTCCTGTGGGGACGGGATTAAATAATAATAACAACATATAAATATAGGACAAAACACACATCACGACAAGAGAGACCTAAGACAACAACAGCAAGGCAACAACACATGACAACACAGCATGGTAGCAGCACAAAACATGGTACAAACATTAGTGGGCACAGACAACAGCACAAGGGGCAAGAAGGTAGAGACAACAATACATCACGCAAATCAGCCACAACTATCAGTAAGAGTGTCCATGATTGAGTCTTGAATGACGAGATTGAGATAAAACTGCCCAGTTTTAGTGTTTGTTGAAGCTCGTTCCAGTCGCTAGCTGCAGCGAACTGAAAAGACGAGCGCAGGGATGTGTGTGCTTTGGGGACCTTTAACAGAATGTGACTGGCAGAACGGGTGTTGTATGTGGAGGATGAGGGCTGCAGTCGATATCTCAGATAGGGTGGAGTGAGGCCTAAGAGGGTTTTTATAAATAAGCATCAACCAGTGGGTCTTGCGACGGGTATACAGATGTGACCAGTTTACAGAGGAGTATAGAGTGCAGTGACGTGTCCTATAATGAGCATTGGTGGCAAATCTGATGGCCGAATGGTAAAGAACCAGGGGCGAAAATCTGATATCCACTTTGGAGGGGACAATTACATTACATTTTCTCAAGAGCAATTCCTGAGGGGGACACCAAAAGTAGTGCTGTAACACATAGCCTACATTGTAATATGGTAAATGTATATTGAGGAACCAAAGAAATAAGGTGTTTGCCATACTCCTAACTACCGGTACCCAAAACTACACAACTAATCACAACAGCAATACCATTGCCTTTAACAAATCTTAGTTCAGTCACCAGTTTAAGTTGAGAGTGGGGGTATCCATGGCATTTTCCAATTATGTTCCTATTTAAAAAAAATTGAGAACCTTTCATAATGTTGCCAAACAAAGACTCAACAAACTTACCTGAGACTCCCTGTCTCTGCCAGTCTGTCCCTGCATATCTGTCCCCAACTCTGCTGTCTGTGTGCCATCTGTTGCCTGCTCTGCCTAATGACATCATTGTGAAACATTTCCATTAGAATTTCATTTCTTTCTTATGAACATTTTATCAACTAGTCTTTGAGATATTAGGCTACTAGGGTTCTTACTATGCGTTTTGGTGTATTGAAAAATACTCTGATGTCCGTCTTTTATTTTTCTGCCATTTTTCTACCTGGCTGGCTACACACACAGTGTGTAGGTTATTTACAGTATGAGATGGGCTTCTATCATCTTCAATCATTCTATATGGGCTTCGATCTAAAAGGTAGCTAGCAAATGTGAAACGAATTAAAATGACAAGAGTTGACAGCTGTATGAGTTCACCATTTACACAACATATGCTGCAACCTTTTGTAATTTTAATAGTTTGTTTCATATTGGCTGGCTTCCAACAATAGCTGAATTTGCAAAGCTAGCGAGCACCAATTCAGTTTCAGTGGTGTTTGCTATAATCTTTGCTACCCGGGTTAAATAAAGGTGAAATAAAATAAATAAATAAAAGTTCGCTTGCGACAATTTAGCTTTTGTAACGAGACCATTAAATATATTTAAGACAATGGTAGATGAGAGTGTAGTTCTGTTCAGTTTGGACTTCAGTTTATCGCTAACCTTATCACAGGGACTTTAAAGCACTAACTTACATAGCAAGCTAAGGAACTGGCAGTGGATCAAACCATTGTGAGGCAAAGGGCGGGGGTGTCGCAATCTTTTGAAATTTAAAAACGCGCTATTAAGTGTCTATAATCAGCACAATTGCTTTCATTGCGTATTATTAATATTATTTAAATTAAATAATTATGTTTCAGTGATATTGGGGGGGACAAATCATATTTTTCCCAGGATGGGGGGGTCGTGTCCCCCCCGTCCCCCCCGGGATTTCCGCCCCTGTAAAGAACATATAGCCGCTCAAGAGCACCCTTACCTGCTGATCTATAAATTATGTTTCCGTAATCTACCATGGGTAGGATGGTCATCCGAATCAGGGTTGGTTTGGCAGTTGGGGTGATAGAGGAAAAAGGGTCTAGATTTAACTTTAACACAGTGATAAGTAGGCATACTGTACACCTGCACTGCAATAAGGCATACACTGTATGTAAACACTAGCCTACCATCATGTCACTACATAGCCTTTACGTTGAACAGAAAGAGCAACTATTTTTTCCCCTGTGCTGCTAGGGTGACACTGGCAAAGATCGTTTTGCATGGCCCCGTACCCCGGGTAGGCGGAGTTTATATATTGTAGACTATTCCATTGGTCTATAAGTGAACTCTCACTCAGGGCACCGGGCCGTGCAAAACAAACTCGCCCTCCTATTATACCATGAATTACTATGTTCCAATGAAAACTGGAGGAATTACGAGGTTCCTCCAATCCCGATCTGCCTGGAGAATCCATGCATGGGGAGAGTGAGGGGCGGCTAGGCTGGTCATGGCATTTTACTAGTGGAAAAAACGGCAGGACAAGGAACGCAACATTTTTGACTGTTGGGGTAGTTTTGGTGATTTTACGTCACTGAAAGTAACCTTGAGCTACTTATTTAGGAAGTGAATTGATTTGCTGGAGAGACACGATTGTTATTGTATCGGAACTGAAAGCCAGCCTACTTGCTTGAGCAATAGATACAAAGTTTACACCTCCTAGCCCACTGGATAATTGTGTGACACACGGATCTGGGACGACTACTCGCTGCAATGGACCACTGGATTTAAGGAGTTTGGGACGCGTTTTGGGTTTTGGATTAACAATTAGGTTCGTACCCTTCCGTCTGGTGTGAAAACGGATAGTCGCCAGTCATGCCAGCGAAAACAAAGTACAATCTTGTTGATGATGGCCATGATTTGAGAATTCCAATGCATAACGAGGAAGCATTCCAACATGGGATCAACTTCGAAGCAAAGGTGAGTTATTTTTATATGCTACTGTATTGAGATTATTTGCCAAACTATCTCCCAATCCCTCCTTTTCCTCATTAATGGAGTTGTGTTTAGCCTATTGAATATTACGGTGGTATATTGCTGCCACTCAGCAAAATAATATATTTTGTATCATTATGATATAACATCACGTTATTACGAAATAAATCAATAACGAAAATAACCCATGTTGTCGTTATTATAATACAGATAACGTTATAATGAGACAGATCTCGTTATTACGAGAAATATAATGTTGTAATGAGAAATATGTAGTTATTATGAAATAGCCCGGTTGCACGCTATTATGAAAAATAGCCTATGCCTTACGCTACTTGGCAAATTTGGCTTCCTCTCTTGCACAGGTTGACATTCTGGCTGGTTTGCTTGAGTTGGTCAATTACATTTTTTCCTCGGTTTGAGGCATTGGGAGATATTAGAGAGATGTCGTTGAGGAATAAAGATGGTGTTGTCATTAGTTTACGGACATTGTGGAGTTCTCTAAGGCTCTATAAACGGAAAAAACTATCGGACTTCCTTGAAATAGCTTTATTCCTTCTTGATCAACTGGGCCGTTATGGGAAGTTACATGGATACCAACTAATGCATCTAAGCGGAATATGTGGTAATCCAAAACACAGTCAGGCATTTACTTCATGCTCTAGACACCCATGAAGTGGGCAGAAGTCTCTGGGAACGAACTTAACTGGCTTGCTACTTTACATTCACAACCAAGAGGACAGTCATCGAGGAACATTTTAGGTAACCCAGCTAGCACAGAACCTTCCCTAAAGGGTCTCCTTTGGTTCTTAGAAAAATAACTTTCACAGAACGTTCTGGGAACATTGTGGGAAAGTTATTTTTCTAAGAACCGAAGGAGACCCTTTAGGGAGCGTTGCTATTTTGGTAGAAACACATTGTTCTGAAAACATTCAAATAACCTCATAAAATGACGTTATTTTTGGGTGAATTAGAACTTTTACATAACATTCCCCTGTGGTTCCCGTTTGGTTGTTGGAAGAAAAAAAGTTCTGGGAACGTTCTGGAAATGTTGCATATCTAAGGCCGTATTGGATCAAACTGCTGAAAGAGAAGATAAAGTGTGTGTGGAGGTGAGTGCACATCATTTTGTAAATAGCTAAATAGTTTTTTTATCCCCCCCCCCAAAGAAACATGTTTTGAACTCTCCTTTACAATTTATTCACAAGACAAACGGTCATGTGGCACCATCGTCACCAAAGCAACGGTTGACAGTTAAAGAAATGGCTGCCAGACAGTTTAGCTTGTTTCAAGTACTGCTAATATTATTATTTTTACAGGTAGAGTCAGAGAAACATACTAAAACTATAACACGTGTTTATATGAACATGTTATGGGGTAGCATAGTTATTTTTTTTACTGTTTTGTGTTTTCAGAATAAAAATGTTTGAGTAAATTAGCTAGCTTAGCTAGCATGTTCTCCAGCTGCATTGGCTGCTAGCTAGGTCTGACCATAAAAATATGTTTTTGGGGAGAGTGACAAATGAGGTCTGATAACCCTTTTGCTATATTATAATTGTTTTTACTATTTTGAAAAGGATGGCGATAGATTTGATTTGTTGAATGACTAGACTACTTGGCTAGTACCTGACAATGGTATCCAAGTCACATGACCCGTCATGTAAATAAGGAAC
Organism: Salmo salar; assembly: GCF_965601325.2. NCBI lineage: Eukaryota > Metazoa > Chordata > Actinopteri > Salmoniformes > Salmonidae > Salmo > Salmo salar. The sequence goes on from NC_138313.1 coordinate 20,467,468, forward strand.
TGATTGCAATTAAATAGTAAAGAGGTTTAAAAAAATCAATAGGATATCCACTGAAATACATTAGTAATTCATTAAATGGGTCACAACTGAATAAAACATTTAATTAATAGAAATTGATTCTTTTAACATCACTTTCTGTTTTACTTTTAGCTTGCTTGGACAGTTTCCCCACCTGCACCATGTGAGTTATCTTCTACAGTAGTTTAGCAGAAGGCCACCACGGAGTTGATAAGTGCATGAGAAACAATACATTTGCTAAGTGATTAATCGGTTTCTGATTCTTTGTTTCATTTGCAGCTCCATTTTGTCCAGAAGTATACTAGTTAAAGGTGAACAGGTTTACTTTATTACTACAATGAACACTCACCAGACGGTTTATTAGGTACAGGACCGCGTTCATGAAAATCCATTTTCTACAGCTATTAGTCTGCTTATCTAGTCTCTTATCTACCATTTCTCATTTTTTACAGATGGAGCAATTGTGGGACACCACCACTTGTGAACACCTACTCAACCTCTAAGGTAAATGGCTTACAGTAACTTGATAGCATTGAAGCCTTCACATTGAAACAATGGACCTTATTTTGTTGATAATCCCAAATGGACCCCTATACCCAATGCACTTGTGGAGGTCTGAGATGATTTGATGGGTTTAAACAATATGATTAAACTTCCACCTAGCCTATCAGAGGGCTAATTGGAATAATGACAAATTTGCTCACATAAGTCATCCTCTCAGATCTCCTCAAGTGCATAAGGAGTAGGGTCTAGGGCAGGTTTATTCAACTCTTACCCTACGAGGGTTGGAGCCTGCTGGTTTTCTGCTCTACCTGATAACTAATTGTACACACCTTGTTTCCTAGGTCTAAATCAGTCCCTGATTAGAGAAAAACATTATTTTTTTTTTGTAGTGGAACTGGCTTCGAGGTTCAGAGTTGAGTTTGAGGGGTCTATGGGTTGATTTAGGATTGGACCATACTTTTGGAATCAGAACTTTCAACTAAAGTGTGACATACATTAGACGTCTGTTATGGTTAACGTGATTCAGTTTGTCTCACAGAAGTTTCTCTAAGCTCAACTGGAAGTGTCACAGAGCAGAGGTACAGTAAATGGCCTACAGTAACTTGATAGTATTTAAAAACATTGAATCATTCACATCGAAACAGTGGACCTTATTTTGTATTGTCACATTTTAGAGCCTGAACTTTCAAATGAACTCAGATGTCTGTTAATGTTAACGTGATTCATTTTGTCTCAGACATCACTCCACCCAACCGTACCACAAGACAGCAGATGTATGGCTTACAGTAACTTAATATATTTAAAAACATTGAATCATTCACATCAACACAATAGACCTTGTTTTGTGGCGTCAACAATGAAGTGTGACATACAGTACATTAGGCGTCTGTTAACAGACATCTCTCCACCCAACCGTACTGCAACAGTCCCAGTCTCTCCACTTGTCCCGCAGTCTCCCCAATCAGAAGAGTAGGACCTGCCCTCTGTGAGAGTAAGTAAACACTGAAACATACAAATGGAGTAAAAATATAATGTTCCTTGTTGAAGCTAGAATCCTTGATAGAAACAATAAAAAAGCGGTCTCCCCGCCTCCATTTGGTAAAAAGCTGAGGGATGGGCCTGTCATAGCCAGATTATCTTTTCTGTAACATTTCTCTAATTTGTTTCTACTATCCTGTCTCTATAACTCCCCTTATGTATGCCGTTACTATAGAAGCGAGCCAACTTAACTTAAAAAAAGTGAATACACTAGCTGTGCCACTAGAGATTCTGGGTTTGAGTCCAGCCTCGAACCCGACTCCTGTGGCGGGCCGGGCGCAGTGCACGCTGACACGGTCGCCAGGTGTACGGTGTTTCCTCCGACACATTGTTGCGGCTGACTTCTGTGTTGGATGGCATTGTTTCAAGAAGCAGTGCGGCTTGGTTGGGTTGTGTTTCGGAGGACGCATGGATCTCGACCTTCGCCTCTCCCAAGTCCGTACGGGAGTTGCAGCGATGAGACAAGACTGTAACTACTACCAATTGGATACCACAAGATTGGGGAGAAAAAAGGGGTGAAAATACAAACAAAAACATAAATAAAATTGTGAATACAAATCAGATGTATTTGTCACATGCGCCGAATACAACAAGTGTGTAGAGTTTACCGTGAAAGGCTTACTTATGAGCCCTTTCCCAACAATGCAGTTAAAAAGTAAGAAAATTAACAATAGATAAAAATAGTAACACAATAACAAGGCTATATACAGTACAAGGAGTATCGGTACTGAGTTAGTGTAGTGGGGTATGAGGTAGTTGGGTTGATTTGATTGAGGTAATATGTACATGTAGGTTTGGTTAGGTGACTGAAGTACTCTACTTGTAAGGTCATATTTTAGAACTTAGCTAGCTAGTCACGTTGACAATAGAATAAGCTTTCAAATGATGGCCACCTGACCCAGATTGCTATTTATAATGGACTATTTTTGGATTGCGTAAACAACAACAGTGTGATGGTGGATACAGGGCTGTTTTCCAAAAAAATCATAAATACAAGCAGGGCATAAAATTAACACCTACCACATGAGGGTAGATTAAGGTATTGGGGGGTAAGAATGTCTATTTCACCAGCCTCGTTGTAGGCTGGTCAATTTGCAGGGCTCAACAGTGCAAGCTTTACATTCACATTTGCGAGTAAAAAGTCAAGTATGAGCACATGCTGCAGTATCTGTTTTAAAGTATTTCTGCCGTTTTTGTTTAATAGCTGCTAATCGCACAAAGAAATGCAAATATTATGTTCTCTTCTAGAATGAAGCATCTGTATGCAGGGGTGGTAATAGCATTTGAAGGAGTGAAATATGTGGGGGTTGTTACAACCACCTGGATTGTTACAGATTCAGTAAGTTTCTACTCTGACAACCAAAGATTGTGTTCTGACCTTTAAAAAAAATATATATATAATTGTAATATATACTGTTTATTGGGTTATAATTGAAATACACTGTAACCTCTTCATCAGGGTGTGTATTGCTAATGGACCAAAAAAGATAACCCAAAAAAAGTTAAACTGTGAACGACCTGACAAGACATGGAAAATGCAACGGCCAGAATTCTGGAGACCACATGTAAATTTAATATGTTTAAGACTGATAGTATGAAATCTGGATTCAGTATGACAATCTAATAGGGCATCTCCAGTATGGGACTTTACATTGGGGTTTGGCCTATCAAATGACTATTGTAGAATTATTTGTAACCAGATTATATATAGTTTTTTGACTCGTATGACAGAGCAAAGAAGAAAGTTAACTGGGCAGAGGAGACATCTAATTTGGATACGGGTCATCTAAAAAAACAAATAAAACCCTCACTTTCGAGACTATCAAAGTCATGGTAATTACCGGTAATCTATATAACTAGCAGTTAACATTACAGTGCCCTAGTAGGCCACGTTTAATTTGTGTGTTGCCATTGCATTGATTGTATGGAACGTACAGTTGTAGCCAAAAGTTTTGAGAATGACACAAATATTAACCTCTATGGGCTAGGTGGGACGCTTGCGTCCCACCTACGTAACAGCCACTGGCAGCCTGTGGCGCGATTTTCAAAACGTTAAAAATCCTATTACTTCAATTTCTCAAACATATGACTATTTTACAGCTATTTAAAGACAAGACTCTCGTTAATCTAACCACACTGTCCGATTTCAAAAAGGCTTTACAACGAAAGCAAAACATTAGATTATGTCAGCAGAGTACCAAGCCAGACACCCATTTTTCAAGCCAGCATATAATGTCACCAAAACCCAGAAGACAGCTAAATGCAGCACTCACCTTTGATGATCTTCAACAGATGACAACCCTAGGACATTATGTTATACAATACATGCATGTTTTGTTCAATCAAGTTCATATTTATATCAAAAAACAGCTTTTTACATTAGCATGTGACGTTCAGAACTAGCATACCCCCCGCAAACTTCCGGGGAATTCGCTAACATTTTACTAAATTACTCACGATAAACGTTCACAAAAAGCATAACAATTATTTTAAGAATTATAGATACAGACCTCCTCTATGCATTCGATATGTCCGATTTTAAAATAGCTTTTTGGTGAAAGCACATTTTGCAATATTCTAAGTACATAGCCCAGGCATCACGGGCTCGCTATTTAGACACCCGGCAAGTTTAGCACTCACCATAATCATATTTACTATTATAAAAGTTTGATTACCTTTTGTTGTCTTCGTCAGAATGCACACCCAGGACTGCTACTTCAATAACAAATGTTGGTTTGGTCCAAAATAATCCATCGTTATATCCAAATAGCGGCGTTTTGTTCGTGCGTTCCAGACACTATCCGAAATAGTAAAGAAGTGTCGCGCGCATGGCGCAATTCGTGACAATAAAATTCTAAATATTCCATTACCGTACTTCGAAGCATGTCAACCGCTGTTTAAAATCAATTTTTACAACATTTTTCTCGTAGAAAAGCGATAATATTCCGACAGGGAATCTCCTTTTCGGCAAACAGAGGAAAAAATCCCAAAGGCGGGGGCGGTCGGGGTCACGCGCATAAGCCCAGTGTCCCTTGATCGGCCACTTGAGAAAGGCGATAATGTGTTTCAGCCTGGGGCTGGGATGACGACATTCTGTTTTTTCCCGGGCTCTGAGCGCCTATGGACGACGTGGGAAGTGTCACGTTAGAGCAGAGATCCTTAGTAAATGATAGAGATGGAAAAGAAGTTCAAGAAATGGTCAGACAGGCCACTTCCTGTAAAGGAATCTCTCAGGTTTTGACCTGCCATTTGAGTTCTGTTATACTCACAGACACCATTCAAACAGTTTTAGAAAATTTAGGGTGTTTTCTATCCATATGTAATAAGTATATGCATATTCTAGTTACTGGGTAGGAGTGGTAACCAGATTAAATCGGGTATGTTTTTTATCCAGCCGTGTCAATACTGCCCCCTAGCCCTAACAGGTTAATTTTTACAAAGCTTGCTGCTTCAGTGTCTAGATATTTTTGTCAGATGTTACTATGGAATACTGAAGTATAATTACAAGCATTTCATGAGTGTCAAAGGCTTTTATTGACAATTACATGAAGTTGATGGAAAGAGTCAATATTTGCAGTGTTGACCCTTCTTTTTCAAGACCTCTGCAATCCGCCCTGGCATGCTGTCAAGTAACTTCTGGGCCACATCCTGACTGATGGCAGCCCATTCTTGCATAATCAATGTTTGGAGTTTGTCAGAATTTGTGGGTTTTTGTTTGTTCACCCGCCTCTTGAGGATTGACCACAAGTTCTCAATGGGATTAAGGTCTGGGGAGTTTCCTGGCCATGGACCCAAAATATCAATGTTTTTTTCCCCGAGCCACTTAGTTATCACTTTTGCCTTATGGCAAGGTGCTCCATCATGCTGGAAAAGGCATTGTTCGTCACCAAACTGTTCCTGGATGGTTGGGAGAAGTTGCTCTCGGAGGATGTGTTGGTACCATTCTTTATTCATGGCTGTGTTTTTGGCAAAATTGTGAGTGAGCCCATTCCCTTGGCTGAGAAGCAACCCCACACATGAATGGTCTCAGGATGCTTTACTGTTGGCATGACACAGGACTGATGGTAGCGCTCACCTTGTCTTCTCCGGACAAGCTTTTTTCCGGATGCCCCAAACAATCGGAAAGGGGATTCATCAGAGAAAATTACTTTACCCCAGTCCTCAGCAGTTCAATCTCTGTACCTTTTGCAGAATATCAGTTTGTTCCTAATGTTTTTCCTGGAGAGAAGTGGCTTCTTTGCTGCCCTTCTTGACACCAGGCCATCCTCCAAAAGACTTTGCCTCACTGTGCGTGCAGATGCACTCACACCTGCCTGCTGCCATTCCTGAGCAAGTTCTGTACTGGTGGTGCCCCGATCCCGCCGCTGAATCAACTTTAGGAGACGGTCCTGGTGCTTGCTGGACTTTCTTGGACGCCCTGAAGCCTTCTTCACAACAATTGAACCGCTCTCCTTGAAGTTCTTGATGATCCGATAAATGGTTGATTCAGGTGCAATCTTACTGGCAGCATTATCCTTGCCTGTGAAGCCCTTTTTGTGCAAAGCAATGATGATGGCACGTGTTTCCTTGCAGGTAACCATGGTTGACAGAGGAAGAACAATGATTCAAAACACAGCCCTCCTTTTGAAGCTTCCAGTCTGTTATTCAAACTCAATCAGTATGACAGAGTGATCTCCAGCCTTGTCCTTGTCAACACTCACACCTGTGTTAACGAGAGAATCACTGACATGATGTCAGCTGGTCCTTTTGTGGTAGGGCTGAAATGCAGTGGAAATGTTTTTTTGGGGATTCAGTTCATTTGCATGGCAAAGAGGGACTTTGCAATTAATCTGATCACTCTTCATAACATTCTAGAGTATATGCAAATTGCCATCATACAAACTGAGGCAGCAGACTTTGTGAAAATTAATATTTGTGTCATTCTCAACTTATGGCCACGACTGTACATGTGCTTCGGTCAAAATGGCGACCAGGCAGAGCAGAAAAAGGAGATGGAGTTAAAGTAATCACAGGTGTAGTTTCTTGATCTATGGTATACTGAATCACACCTGTTTTGTTCAATTGTTGTGTGGTCATTGAAAAAACAACATATTTGATTATCACTTTTATTTAAATGTATAATAAATATTTATTAAACAGATTTTTTTAACATTCAGTTCACAGAATGCCGATGTTTCCAGCACCAGAGGTACACAATAGTGATGCTAAATTAGGAACTTTCAAAAGAAACTTGAAAATACATTCCAATACCTCTAACTAATAACGTGTCTTATTTTGTTTTACAGCTGTCTCTCCGCTGTCCAATGATGGTAAAAAGCTCAACTTACAACTATTTCAAAACACATATTTGATTTTCACTTTTATTTATATATACTGCTCAAAAAAATAAAGGGAACACTTAAACAACACATCCTAGATCTGAATGAAAGAAATAATCTTATTAAATACTTTTTTTCTTTACATAGTTGAATGTGCTGACAACAAAATCACACAGAAATAATCAATGGAAATCCAATTTATCAACCCATGGAGGTCTGGATTTGGAGTCACACTCAAAATTAAAGTGGAAAACCACACTACAGGCTGATCCAACTTTGATGTAATGTCCTTAAAACAAGTCAAAATGAGGCTCAGTAGTGTGTGTGTGTGTGTGTGTGTGTGTGTGTGTGGCCTCCACGTGCCTGTATGACCTCCCTACAACGCCTGGGCATGCTCCTGATGAGGTGGCGGATGGTCTCCTGAGGGATCTCTTCCCAGACCTGGACTAAAGCATCCACCATCTCCTGGACAGTCTGTGGTGCAACGTGGCGTTGGTGGATGGAGCGAGACATGATGTCCCAGATGTGCTCAATTGGATTCAGGTCTGGGGAACGGGCAGGCCAGTCCATAGCATCAATGCCTTCCTCTTGCAGGAACTGCTGACACACTCCAGCCACATGAGGTCTAGCATTGTCTTGCATTAGGAGGAAACCAGGGCCAACCGCACCAGCATATGGTCTCACAAGGGGTCTGAGGATCTCATCTTGGTACCTAATGGCAGTCAGGCTACCTCTGGCGAGCACATGGAGGGCTGTGCGGCCCCCCAAAGAAATGCCACCCCACACCATGACTGACCCACCGCCAAACCGGTCATGCTGGAGGATGTTGCAGGCAGCAGAACGTTCTCCACGGCGTCTCCAGGCTCTGTCACGTCTGTCACGTGCTCAGTGTGAACCTGCTTTCATCTGTGAAGAGCACAGGGCGCCAGTGGCGAATTTGCCAATGTTGGTGTTCTCTGGCAAATGCCAAACGTCCTGCACGGTGTTGGGCTGTAAGCACAACCCCCACCTGTGGACGTCGGGCCCTCATACCACCCTCATGGAGTCTGTTTCTGACCGTTTGAGCAGACACATGCACATATGTGGCCTGCTGGAGGTCATTTTGCAGGGCTCTGGCAGTGCTCCTCCTTGCACAAAGGCGGAGGTAGCGGTCCTGCTGCTGGGTTATTGCCCTCCTACGGCCTCCTCCACGTCTCCTGATGTACTGGCCTGTCTCCTGGTAGCGCCTCCATGCTCTGGACACTACGCTGACAGACACAGCAAACCTTCTTGCCACAGCTCGCATTGATGTGCCATCCTGGATGAGCTGCACTACCTGAGCCACTTGTGTGGGTTGTAGACTCCGTCTCATGCTACCACTAGAGTGAAAGCACCGCCAGCATTCAAAAGTGACCAAAACATCAGCCAGGAAGCATAGGAACTAAGAAGTGGTCTGTGGTCCCCACCTGCAGAGCCACTCCTTTATTGGGGGTGTCTTGCTAATTGCCTATAATTTCCACCTGTTGTCTATTCCATTTGCACAACAGCATGTGAAATGTATTGTCAATCAGTGTTGCTTCCTAAGTGGACAGTTTGATTTCACAGAAGTGTGATTGACTTGGAGTTACATTGTGTTGTTTAAGTGTTCCCTTTATTTTTTTTGAGCAGTGTATATGTTCTACCCAGGGCCTAAAATTAACACCCACCAAATACGGGTAGATTTTGGCATTGGCCGGTAAGATGTCTATTTCATCAGTCACGTTGGCGGGTGGTCAGGGCTCCACATTGCAAGCATTTCACTCTCATTTGTGAATAAAAAGTCAAGTATGATCACATTTATAGCAAAATAAATACTGCAGTAGCTGTTTTCAAAGTATTTCTGCCTTGAGCTGCAACATTGCATGGCTGGGGGCTGTGTGCACTTGAAGAGCTGAGTGACAGATACATTTCTAGAAGCGCTGCACACAGGCATAAAAATGGGTCTAATTTACATTTACATTACATTTACGTCATTTAGCAGACGCTCTTATCCAGAGCGACTTACAAATTGGTGCATTCACCTTATGATATCCAGTGGAACAACCACTTTACAGGGGGGGGGGTTAGAAGGATTACTTGAAATTAAGTGAGACTTTGTCCTTGTGTTTCTTGGTTATTGACATACTTTTGTTCACAAGCTAGGATGTTTTTCAATGTTTGAGTTTAAGCTGCTAGGGTAGAGAAGCAACAGGATACTAGTCAGACTCAATCTCACAAGCACAAACATGACTCCAGTCGTGTTACCAGGGTAACCTCCCGGCCTTAAAGGGGCAGGTGAACATTTTTGTCTCATCTGTGATATTTTGTTTAACATGAAATCAAATAATATACCACATTACTTCTTACTAGTAATACATTTTTTTTAGAAACATTACAAAGCATGCTCATCTGTTTTTTTGTGTTTTGTTGGTGTAATTGTAGTGGGAAAAAAATATTTTGCCTGCTAGATTTTTTAATATACCTGCCACAGTGGCTGGTGGACCAAAAAGTACATTTAAGCCCTGGTTGTACCCATCTTTGTGGTGCAAAGTTAGGAACTTTCAAATGAAGTGTAGCATACATTAGACGTCTGTTATTGTTAACATGTGATTAATTTTGTCTCAAGTTTCTCCTCCAATCTCACCTGGAAGACTGTCCCCCAGCAGAGTATGTTATGGTGATATTAATTGTTCTCTTAAGCACAGAAAAATATTTAAATGAATTTAAATATTAACTGTACCCTTGTACTTGACTTAACTATTGCAGGATTCCAAATGATCGTGCTGATGAAGCTGGAAACAATTATCGAGAACTAGTTGGAACTCCTAGCAATTCAGCGATAGCTGCTAGCCGCTGGAGCACAAGATCTGCCAGACAAAGTCCTGCCTAGACCTTGTACGACCAAGGAGGATTTGGAGGACCTCTGCAAGAGTCTGGAGGAGGCCACCACATAGCGGAAAGAGATGGTATGCATCTTAATCTTTGAAAATGTTCCTAAAACTTCCAACAACAATCTGTTGTAAATCACAGTATTCAAGATGATGGGATTACTTCTGTTCCCTAGGGGGAAGGGACCTCAACACCATGGTGCGCAAGGTCTTCTGCAAAATTGCTACCAATTATGTTTTCAAACACTACAGTTTGAGAGGGAGGACCTGGGCCTAGATTCACAAAACCTTAAGAAGAATTGTATTCTTATTTGCCATTTTTTTCCTTAACTATAGACTTAAGAAGAAAGTTAAGAAAAGTTGCTATTCCTCAAAGGTTCTTGGAAATGTTCTTGCGCTATTTCTTATGTTTCTCCTTAAGCAAAACGTTAAGAAGAAATTGATTCTTGAAAATAAAGTTAACCTGTTATGGCTAGGGGGCAGTATTTTCACGGCCGGATAAAAAATTTACCCGATTTAATCTGATTATTACTCCTGCCCAGAAACTAGAATATGCATATAATTATTAGCTTTGGATAGAAAACACTCCAAAGTTTCTAAAACTGTTTGAATGGTGTCTGTGAGTATAACAGAACTCATTTGGCAGGCCAAAACCTGAGAAGATTCCATGCAGGAAGTGCCCTGTCTGACAATTTCTTGCCCTTCTTGATTATCTCTATCCAATACAGGGGATCTCTGCTGTTACGTGACACTTCCTACGGCTCCCATGGGCTCTCAGAAGGCGGCAAAAAGCTAAATCATGGCTTTGCAGGCTCTGGCTGAAAAAAAGTAGCGCGTTTGGATAGTGGCTGGTCACAGTACTGTGAGACTCAGGCTCGTGCCCGAGTCGACCCCATGCTTTATTTTCTTTCGTCTTTTTACCTAAATGCAGATTCCCGGTTGGAATATTATCGCTTTTTTACGAGAAAAATGGCATAAAAATTGATTTTAAACAGCGGTTGACATGCTTCGAAGTACGGTAATGGAATATTTAGAAATCTTTTGTCACGAAATGCGCCATGCTCGTGACCCTTATTTACACTTCGGATAGTGTCTTGAACGCACGAACAAAACGCCGCTATTTGGATATAACAATGGATTATTTTGAACCAAACCAACATTTGTTATTGAAGTAGCAGTCCTGGGAGTGCATTCTGACGAAGAACACCAAAGGTAATCAAACTTTTCTAATAGTAAATCGGAGTTTGGTCAGGGCTAAACTTGGTGGGTGTCTAAATAGCCCAGCCATCACGGCTAGCTATCTACTGAGAATATTGCAAAATGTGCTTTCACCGAAAAGCTATTTTAAAATCGGACACCTCGATTGCACAAAGGACTTCTGTATCTATAATTCTTAAAATAATTGTTATGTTTTTTGTGAACGTTTATCGTGAGTAATTTAGTAAATTCACCGAAGGTTTGCGGGGGGTATGCTGGTTCTGAACGTCACATGCTAATGTAAAAAGCTGGTTTTTGATATAAATATGAACTTGATTGAACAAAACATGCATGTATTGTATAACATAATGTCCTAGGTGTGTCATCTGATGAAGATCATCAAAGGTTAGTGCTGCATTTAGCTGTGGTTTTGTTTTTTGTGACATTATATGCTAGCTTGAAAAATGGGTATCTGATTATTTCTGGCAGGGTACTCTGCTGACATAATCTAATGTTTTGCTTTCGCTGTAAAGCCTTTTTGAAATCGGACAGTGTGGTTAGATAAAGGAGAGTCTTGTCTTTAAAATGCTGTGAAATAGTCATATGTTTGAAAAATTGAAGTTTTTGTATTTTTGAGGAATTTGTAATTCGCGCCACGCCTATCATTGGATATTGGAGCAGGTGTTCCGCTAGCGGAACGTCTAGATGTAAGAGGTTAATGGATTTGTTCTTAATTCCAAGATGGCTAAACCCTTGTCCTAAACTCTGGGCAGTTAGAGAATAATCTCATAAAAGCATTTGAACATGTTTCTTTCACTCAAATTTCATCTGAAAGTTTCAGTATTGATTATTTTAAACCCAAGAACATGTTTCTCAGTACGAAATATGCTAACATGATATATAGATAGCAATCTAAATTGGTTATCTAGCAACAAATATCTTAAGAAGATGAATAAGAAGATATTTTAAAAAGTCATAAGATAAGATTCATAAGATCTTAAGATATTGTTGAGGAATTGCACTTACGAACTATCTTTAATTCATTGTTTTGTTAAGTTTTTACATTTCTGCGTAAAGAAGTGTTTTTTTGTGAATCTGGACCCAGGTGATTTGCAGGTTAATAGCCAGGAGGTTCAATACTGAGTGTACAAAACTTTAAGAACACCTAATATTGAGTTGCACCCCCTCTATTCGTCGCGACAAGGACTCTACAAGGTGTCAAAAGCGTTCCACACGGATGCTGGCCCATGTTGACTCCAATGCTTCCCACAGTTGTGTCAAGTTGGCTGGATATCCTTTGGGTGGTGGACTATTTTTGATACACACAGGAAACTGTTGAGCATAAAAACCCCAGCATCGTTTCAGTTCTTCACACAAACCGGTGAACCTGGCACCTACTACCATACCTTGTTCAAAGACACTGAAATATTTTGTCTTGCCCATTCACCCTCTGAATGGCACACATACACAATCCATGTCTCAATTGTCTCAAGGCTCCTCCCCTTCATCTAGACTGTTTTGAAGTGGATTTAACTTCTAGTCAACAGCCAGTGGAATCGCGTGGCGTGAAATACAAATACCTCATAAATGCTATAACTTAAATGCTATAATAATTTCTCAAACATATGACTATTTTACACCATTTTAAAGACAAGACTCTCCTTTATCTAACCACACTGTCCGATTTCAAAAATGCTTTACAGCGAAAGCAAAACATTAGATTATGTCAGGAGAGTACCCTGCCAAAAATAATCACACAGCCATTTTCAAAGCAAGCATATATGTCACAAAAACCAAAACCACAGCTAAATGCAGCACTAACCTTTGATGATCTTCATCAGATGACACTCCTAGGACATTGTTATACAATACATGCATGTTTTGTTCAATCAAGTTCATATTTATATCAAAAACCAGCTTTTTTACATTAGCATGTGATGTTCAGAACTAGCATACCCACCGCAAACTTCCGGTGAATTTACTTAACCTCTTGGGGCTAGGTGGGACGCTAGCGTGCCACCCGTGGTGCACTCCATCAACAGCAGGTGCATTTCAAGAGCGGCAAATTTGAATCCAAATAAATGTCAAAATTCAAATTTTTCAAAAATACAACTATGTTACACCATTTGAAAGATAAACATCTCCTTAATCTAACCACGTTTTACGATTTCAAAAAGGTTTTACGGCGAAAGCATAAATTTAGAGTATGTTAGGACAGTACATTTACAAGAGTTGTGTGTAATGTTTTGTCAAGTCAAAGACAGGGTCACCAAAACCATAAAACCAGCTAAAATGATGCACTAACCTTTTACAATCTCCATCAGATGACACTCCTAGGACATTATGTTAGACAATGCATGCATTTTTAGTTCTATCAAGTTCATATTTATATCCAAAAACAGCGTTTTACTATGGCATTGATGTTGAGGAAATCGTTTCCCTCCAATAACCGGCATTCAAGTCAGCGTCAGAAATTAAATAATTAAAATTAGAAAACATTGGTAAAATATTATATTGTCATTTAAAGAATTATAGATTTACATCTCTTGAACGCAATCAACTTGCCAGATTTAAAAATAACCTTACTGGGAAATCACACTTTGCAATAATCTGAGCACTGCGCCCAGAAAAATACGCGTTGCGATACAGACTAGACGTCATGTTGGGGAGATCTAAAATCGAAAATACTATGTAAATAATCCATTACCTTTGATTCTCTTCATCAGATGTCACTTCCAGGTATCACAGGTCCATAACGAATGTAGTTTTGTTCAAAAAAGCTCATCATTTATGTCCAAAAATCTCTGTCTCGTTAGCACATGATGTAAGCCAGCCGGACTTCTCGTCATGAACGAGGGGAAAAAATATATTTCCGTTCGTTCAAACATGTCAAACGTTGTATAGCATAAATCATTAGGGCCTTTTTTAACCAGAACATGAATAATATTCAAGGTGGACGAATGCATACTCTTTTATAACGTATTGGAACGAGGGTACCCAACATGAACTAGCGCGCCAGGTGTCTAATGGGACATCACCGTTCCATGGCTCTTGTTCGGTCAGATCTCCCTCCAGAAGACTCAAAACACTTTGTAAAGGCTGGTGACATCTAGTGGAAGCAATAGGAAGTGCCAAAATATTCCTAAACCCCTGTGTTTTTCAATGGGATAGGTTTAAAGTCAATACAACACATCAGGTATCCACTTCCTGTCAGAAAATGTCTCAGGGTTTTGCCTGCCAAATGAGTTCTGTTATACTCACAGACACCATTCAAACAGTTTTGGAAACTTTAGAGTGTTTTCTATCCATATATAATAAGTATATGCATATTCTAGTTACTGGGTAGGATTATTTATCAGATTAAATCGGGTACATTTTTTTTATCCAGACGTGCAAATGCTGCCCCCTAGACCCAACAGGTTAATTACTCACGATTAACGTTCACAAAATACATAACAGTTATTTTAAGAATTATAGATGCAGAATTCCTTTATCCAATCGCGGTGTCAGATTTTAAAATAGCTTTTCGGCGAAAGCACATTTTGCCATATTCTGAGTAGATATCACGGCTAGCTAATTTGACAGGCACCAAGTTTGGCCCTCACCAAACTCAGATTTACTATAAGAAAAATTGGATTACCTTTGCTGTTCTTCGTTAGAATGCACTCCCAGGACTTCTACTTCAACAACAAATGTTTTTTTGGTTCGAAATAATCCAGAGTTATATCAAAATACCTCCATTTTGTTCGTGCGTTCAGGTCAGTATCCGAAGGGTGACACGCACTTAGAAGCATGTCAAACGCTGTTTAAAATCTATTTATGTGATTTTTCTCGTAAAATAGCGATAATATTCCAACCGGGCGACGTTGTATTCATTCAAAGAGAGAAAGAAAAACATGGAATTCACATGAACGTGCATCTCCAGTGTCACTGTTCTCAGCCTGACCACTCACAAAATCTCCTGCTGTTTTTCGCCCAGAGACTGGAGAGACGTCATTCCACTTTCTGGCGCTTTCTGAGAGCCAATGGAAGCCTTAGAAAATGTCATGTTACAGCAGAGATGCTGTATTTTCGATAGAGATGCCGCAGAAGGAGAATAAATTGTCAGACAGGGCACTTCCTGTATGGAATCTTCCCAGGTTTTGGCCTGCCATATGAGTTCTGTTATACTCAGACACCATTCAAACAGTTTTAGAAACGTTAGTGTTTTCTATCCAAATCTACTAATTATATGCATATTCTAGTTTTTGGGCAGGAGTAGTAACCAGATTAAAATCGGGTACGTTTTTTTATCCGGCCGTGAATATACTGCCCTCTATCCCAAACAGGTTAATTATATTGAATTACTCTGACTCTCCGACAACGAGAGTGGCGGTAGTTCCAGGTACGCCCAAGTTTGAGATGGACACCTGTGAATTAGAGGTAACAAGAGAATGTCAGATATATCTCAAGATTCAAATATTTTAATAAGTTCAAAAGTTATGCCTACAAGTAGTAAAAATGTAAAACACACAAAGGATTAGCCTATTTCTGTCCTGTCCTCATGGCATTTTCTTTGCAAAAGTCCTGATCAAAAATATGTTTGCTGGGTGGTGTCCAGTCCAGATGATGCTTGCACATTTCTGGGAGGAAGGACGTTAACATTGCAAAGCAGCTAAAATCTGATTATATCTGACTGGACAGTCCTTAGCCACTACAACACTAGACAATTGAACCTGTAAAAGAGGAAAGCAGACAACAATAGACAATGTGTTTTCTATCCAAATCTACTAATTATATGCATATTCTCGTTTCTGGGCAAGAGTAGTAACCAGTTTAAATCGGGTACGATTTTAAATCCGGCTGTGCAAATACTGCCCCCTAGCCCCAACAGGTTAACTTATAATTCACTGTATCACAATTCCAGTGGGTCAGGAGTTTACATACACTAAGTTGACTGCGCCTTTAAACATCTTGGAAAATTCCAGAAAATGATGTCATGGCTTTAGAAGCTTCTGATAGGCTAATTGACATCATATGAGTCAATTGGAGGTGTACCTGTGGATGTATTTCAAGGCTTACCTTCAAACTCAGTGCCTCTTTGCTTGACATCATGGGAAAATCAAAAGACCTCAGAAAAAGAAAACGCCTGAAGGTACCACGTTCATCTGTACAAACAATAGTACGCAAGTATAAACACCACGCAGCTGTCATACCACGCAGGAAGAAAACGCATTCTGTCTCCTAGAGATGAATGTACTTTGGTGTGAAAAGTGCAGCTCAATCCCAGAACAGCAGCAAAGGACCTTGTGAAGATGCTGGAGGAAACAGGTAGAAAAATATATATATCCACAGTTTAACGAGTTCTATATCGACAACCTGAAAGGCCGCTCAGCAACAAAGAAGCCACTGCTCCAAAACCGCAATAAAAAAGCCAGACTACGGTTTGCAACTGCACATGGGGACAAAGATTGTACTTTTTGGAGAAATGTCTTCTGATCTGATGAAACAAAAATAGAACTGTTTGGCAATCATGACCATCAGTATGTTTGAAGGGGGAGGCTTGCAAGCCGAAGAACACCATACCAACCGTGAAGCACGGGGGTGCTTTGCTGCAGGAGGGACTGGTGTACTTCACAAAATAGATGGCTTCATGAGGATGGAAAATTACTTGGATATATTGAAGCAACATCTCAAGACATCAGTCAGGAAGGGAAAGCTTGGTTGCAAATGGGTCTTCCAAATGGACAATGACCCCCAAGCATACTTCCAAAGTTGTGGCAAAATGGCTTAAGGACAACAAAGTCAAGTATTGGAGTGGCCATCACAAAGCCCTGACCTCAATCCTATAGAACATTTTTGGGCAGAACTGAAAAAGCGTGTGCGAGCAAGGAGGCCTACAAACCTGACTCAATTACACCAGCTCTGTCAGGAGGAATGGGCCAAAATTCACCAACTTATCGTGTGAAGCTTGTGGAAGGCTACCCGAAACGTTTGACCCAAGTTAAACTATTCCATTAGTTTTTATTTTTCAACCGTTAGTGGTTACCTTCAGACGAGTCCCGTTACACTTGTGGGGGTCGTAGAGCGAAACGGAGAACACCATCGTGTTCGTGAGAATCTCCCCTTTCGACAATTCATTTTAGAATTTTTTTTCTTATGTAACTTAGATTGACGCAAATCGACTCTAGGTGGTTATTCTCCAGGTCTAGCAAATGGTTTAACTTGTTCAGATAAAAATTAAAGGACCAGCACTCACTTGATATTTGCAGTTAAAGCTTTATTTTCTTAATTTTATAGTAGTAAAATGTCTTAATACACTACATGGACATTTCAGTTTGTGCCTTCCTCAGTGCATGTGTCCAGTTCTTACACTTGCTTCCTGGCCCCAACATGACCAGATGTTTGATGGTTAGTAAGTGCTATTGGTAGGTTGAGTAGCAGGCAGCAAGGTTTCTATGAGCAGCCCTCTTCCTGTAGAAAGGTGATCTTCTCCTTGTGCATTTCCTTTATTTTCTACACTGCTACACTGAGTGACCATCTTCATAGATTAAACTAGATACATGGGGTGTATTTTCAGTTAGCGTTAGGCAAGTTTGACTTATGGGGTCTGACATGCTGACTAGACCGGCATGCACACGCGTGTGTCCGTCATCGCGCGCGTCTTGATTTTGTCCATCCACACCAGGCACGATCAGGACACGTATGTTGAAATATCAAAATGAACTCTTAACCAACTATATTAATTTGTGGACAGGTCGTAGCATTCATGGACTTTTAGCTAGCTAGCTTGCTGTTGCTAGCAATTTTTTTTCCTTGGATATAAACATTGGGTTGTTATTTTACCTGATATTTAATAAGCTTACGTATCGGCCTCACGGCCTTCGTCAGAGCTTTTGGTGGTTGGACGTGTTTAATGCGTTTTATTTATACACTTTTGTGGTGTTTTTGAAATGCATATTGTTATGTTTGGTAGCACTTATTTATTATTTTCCTTTGCTTCCAACCCCTTTCCATGCGTGGAACGGATGTGGGTGGGGCTAGGTCTACATAGGGGTGCTGATTTAAAAAAAAACTCACAAAAGCTCTGACGAAGGCCGTGAGGCCGATTCGTAAGCTTATTAAATATCAGTGATACTATCAAGAGCAGTGTGCGGTTTCCTTTTTCCTTCATCTTGTTCAACTGTTGCCATGCACCTGCAAAAAGATTGCTCAGATGTGCGAGTGCCTTTTGAATTTTGTTGTTATTTTACCTGAAATGCACAAGGTCCTTTTTTTGGGATCTTTGTAGAATGTTCTCTACTCTGTCAATTAATCCACAGATAAAAGGAGAAATGTAGTTTGTTTCTAGTAATGTCTTCTTCTGTGGACGCTCCTAAAAACCAATGAGGAGATGGGAGAGGCGGGACTTGCAGCGCATCAAGCGTAAAAAATAAAATCAAGTTCTATTTTAGCGCCTGGCTACGCTTACGCTCGTGAGCAGTTTGGATGAAATTAGCCAATGTGATTTTATAGGATATTTATTTTGATCAGGATATTTTCTACCTGCAAGCTGCAATGTTTTTATTTGTTGGCTTTTTTTTACATAGTTGGCAATATAAGTTTCTCTTTGTATCATTTTCATTTAGATTTGTATAGAATTTGGATTAACCACTTGACAATGACTGAGATATGAAGATGTTATTATACATTTTAAAATGAAACTGTTTCATGAAAATGTGCATATGAAAACCATAACTGGCACGCAGATCGGTATAAATGGTAAGATAAATTGGCATTCCACATGCGAAAGGTTGCCGACTCCTTGTGTAAACCTATTACTGGCAACTTCAGGAGGGTTTGACAGAATCCTGAAGCTTGCACTAGTGAACTTGCAACATTGAATAAAATATTCTGGGCCCTCAAAGTTTCCCACGCCAGTTATCTCAGGACAGACACAGCTGTAGGGATAAGAAGCAGTACTTGACTTGGGCAGGAGCTCACTGGAGCTGAGTACCTGCACCTCAAATGTTCTACTGCTTGAGCTCCTATTCCTCTTCTAGAATATTAGCTCAAAAGTATTGTGGAGCTCCTGCACCTACATATAAACAGTATCAGCACCCACAATGAGTACCGGAACGTATTTCAGTCCAAGTCAAGCACTGATAAGAAGTAAATCAGGTAGGCCTATTTTATGACGTTTCCATTGGATCAGAGCATGACATTTTTCCCTTTCAAGCTGAGTGGTTATCGAAAAGGAGAGAGATATATTTCAAATACATTGAGGAACTATTGTAATTCTCAATGGATGTAAAAACAGACTTAGGGTTAGGTGAAGAACATTACTTTGAGTAGCTCCACGGGTCATTAGTGGTGGTGCATTAAGCCAATCACAAACACTATCAGATCCCCAAATGGACACATTTATATGCCTACATTTGCACGCAGACCAGGTAGCCTATAGGCCTACTTCTATGCTTGCACGTCCTTACTCAACATTGACAGGAGCGCTACAAACAAAAGACGGTGACTAAATTGTCAAAACTCGTTTCTCACAAGTGTAGCATTGTTTGCAGAGTGCACAACATATGTGTCCACTCCAATAATGAAAACGCGAAGACTGGAATAATAATATTGAATGCTTTAAAATAAATTACCATAATCAAAGTAACAAACATTGTAGATTAGGAATTAACAGTAAATGTACTACTGGTGATATGTGTAATGGGGAATTGATATACACGAACAATCAAACTCAAAATATTCACACAATGAAGTTATGAAACAATGAATGTGCACAAATTGGCGGGAGAGAGCGCATTCTGGAGAGAGAAGTGCATTGTGCATCTGAGCGCATGGTCAATCTGTTGTCTGCATTGGCCATGTAGCATTTATGGTGATATGGCCTCAGCAGAAGTCAGGGCATTCATACTTATTGTACTTCGCAGTGCAGAGCCTAGTGGTTAGAGCATTGGGTCAGTAACCAAAAGGTTGCTGGATCAAATCCCCGAGCTGACAAGGTAAAAATCTGTCGTTCTGCCCCCGACCAAGGCTGTTAACACACTGTTCCCTGGGCGCTGAAGACATGGATGTCGATTATGGCAGCCCCCTGCCCTCCTCTGATTCAGAGGTTAAATGTGGAAAATGCATTCAGTTGTACTATTGACTAGGTATCCCCCTTTCCCTGCTGTCAAGGAAGAGAGTTTGTGTTAATACAGGATGTACCATCCCCACCAACCGTCAACAGATCATGTCAATGCGGAGCTATACAGAGCCCTCCGCATTGTTAAAACATTTGGGTGGCGCATGGAAATAAGCTCGATTTGGCCTCTGCATGCCTCTGGAGGCGCTGCAATTGCATCACACCCTCCATATGGAGCCACATTTTTGGATCAAGCATAAATTGGCTTTTAGTCTAGGCCTCCACAATGGATTCGTTCACTGTGATGGACGCAAAAATATATGTGTGTGTGTGTGTGTGTGTGTGTGTGTGGTGGTGTGTGTGTGTGTGTGTATATGCCCATCTCAGTGAACAAATCCATTGTGAGGCCTGAGATGGGCCTCCAGAGGCCAAATCGAGCTTATTTCCATGCGCCACCCAAATGTTTTTATATATATATATTTATTTTTTGTTACTGCTCAACTAAAACAATCTCGGTCGACCAACAGCCTAACGACCAAACAATCGACCAGTCGACTAATTGGGGTCAGCCCTAAAGTACACCAACAGTCAGTGACAATCATTTGTCCCAAGGGGTGACCGTCTTTCCCGGTAAAGGTTCTGCTGAGCTCCTGCTCCCAGTCTGCTTGCTTTCTGACCAATACAGCATTCTTTCTCTCATTACCTTTGTGTGTAGGTGACATGATTTCTGTTATGTCCCGATTCTCTACATCGGGCTCAGCTCGAGGCCCAAATTAGGAATGAACTGTCCTCCAACAACCAACATTAGGAAGAAATAGTATCATATGAGATTAGAAATGTATTAACTTGTGACCCACCTCTGACATAACCAGGTCACACTTTGGGTCCTGAAACCCTGCTCTACCTCCCTAAGTGTGCACCAATGGCACCAATGGCACAATATCCTTAAGAACCCCAATAATAGTATTTAACTAATTAAGAACTCTTTGTTTTACAGGTTGCAGAGAGGGTTGAAGAGGAGGTTGTGGAGGAGTGAGCCTTTGACTCCCCTGTACCATAGACGGTGGTCAGACAAGACAATTATGAAATCCGTGTGTGCCAATCAGATTGCAGAGATGTCTGAATTGTTAGGAAAAATTATAAATGTGTTAACTGTTAATATATTTTATTTCGTAAGATTTTATTACTTTTTTTCAAACAATACAAAATATGCACATACCAACGACAGCATACAGACGCACACAAACATCAATGACATAACACCTGGCCAGACCCACCTGCTCACACCCCATCCATCTTCAGCGCCCGCATCACTCTCCGCCACATGGCCTCAAACTGTACCATTTTGTTTTACTCTGTCACCAACGCATTTTCAACATTTTAGATAATATAGTATTTGTCTTTTGCATTTTGTTAGTGATGGAGGATTGGTTGATTTCCAGTTAAGTGTGCATTTTTTTCAAGATGATTGATATGCCATGTCTTGAAATATGCAGACAGACGAATTAAACTTACATTTACATTGTGACACTTCTGACAGACAACTTTCTAACTCTGCTCATAACTTTTGGACTTAGTAGCATTCGCAGAAGGCATGGGTTATTCTTAGTTTTACGCATAAGACATGACTCCGCCGTTGTGCTGTAGTATGTGATTTTTCTCTTGTATAATACATTCTATACATTAGTTTATACTGGATTAAGTGTACATTTTTGTTATTGGTGTCGCTATACCGGGAGGTTGAGATAATGTATGCTAATGTAATTAGCATGACATTGTAAGTAACAGCAAACTTTCCAGGACATAGCCATTTCTTATATGGGCAGAAAGCGTAAATTCTTGTTAATCTAACTTCACTGTCCAATTTACAGTAGCTATTACAGTGAAAAAATAGCATGCTATTGTTTGAGGAGAGTGCACAACAACAAAAAACTTTTATCACGGAACTGGTTTGATATATTCCCCTCTGAAGGTAAATAATGTACTTACATTCAGTAGTCTTGCTCTGATTTGTCATCCTGAGGGTCACAGAGATAAAATGTAGCATAGTTTTGTTTGATTAAATCCATTTTTATATTCAAATGTAGGAACTGGGTTCTACAGTTTGAACCCCTGCTGTCTCTGGCTCCACACCCACCCTGCCTGGCCAACTAGATGTGTAAAAGTTAGTGTATAAGCTAATGATCCATCACGTATGACATTCCTGGGAGTGTATAAACCTAGATTTTGCATTATCATATCATTTTGTATGTTCTCTATAGTTATGTATTTGAAAATGTATCGATTGACCAATTCGGCACATTTGTGCATACTTGCAATGCTTCACTGGATCAATCTGAAACTTTGCAAACACACTACTGTGTGTATAGAAAACACATTTTTTGTTGTTGTATTATCTTACCAGATCTAATGTGTTATTCTCCTACATTAATTTCAAATTTCCACAAACTTCAAAGTGTTTCCTTGCAAATGGTATTAAGAATATGCACAGTCCCCAAATCCAGAACAAATTCAAGAAAGCGTACAGTATTATATAGAGGCCTTATTGCATGGAACTTCCTTCCATCTCATATTGCTCAAATAAACGGCAATCCTGGATTCAAAAAGCAGAGAAAGCAACACCTCACGGCACAACGCCTCTCCTCTATTTGACCTAAATAGTTTGTGTATGCATTGATATGTAGGCTACGTGTGTCTTTTAAAATGTATTTATGTAGTTCTGTTCTTGTCTATTGATGTTCTGTATTATGTCATTCTGTATTATGTTTTGTGTGGACCCCAGGAAGAGTAGCTACTGCTTTTGCAACAGCTAATGGGGATCCTAATAAAATAGCAAAAAATGCCAAATATCCTTGCTTCAGGTCCTGAGCTACAGGCAGTTAGATTTGGGTATGTTATTTTAGGCGAAAATTGAAAAAGGGTTCGATCCTTCGTTAGTGATGTTCCAACATTCCCTCCATCATGTGCCAATATCACTTATTTTTAAGTCTTGGAGGGCTTAAAACTTTCCATTTGATTCTGAGTTGTATTTGCCCATATAAAGTCAGTTATGACTGAGTATACTGTACTATAAAAAAATGTCTTCAGTGGGGTAATTGGTATTACTGAGAATAAATATAAGAACAAATTGTTTATATTTAATTGTGCCAGCCTGTGTGTGTGTGCTAATCTGATTGCAGATTTCTCCGAACCCATTTTATAAAACAAATTGATAACAGAAATTATAATTGTGTTAATTGTTCACATTTAACTGTGTAATCCTGTGTGTGTGTGTGTGTGTGTGTGTGTGTGTGTGTGTGTGTGTTTCCAACTTTGTAACCTTCAGAGAATGTTCCCCGCTACCTTCATACAACCAAAAGAGAACTTTCAAAGAGTATTAAGAAAACCGTCCATTTCAACCTTTTGGGGAACATTGGTGCAACATTAATGGAACGCTCCCCCAACTTCAGTGAACATTTCCAGTACCAACATTTGTTATCTGGGAAGTGTCCTTTTTGTCTTGTAAATTCACATTTGGAAGGTGCATTGAAACAATTAGCTAGCATGTGATTGTATCATTTCTAGAACAGCCAGCTAGCTAACAAGCTAAATGAATAATGCACTGAAATTAGCTACTCTCGAGGGGTTCACTATGGTAGCTAGCTATGGCTATTCTCAAGAACAAGCAAGCCACTATCTGAGAAGCATGGCTGACTGATCGAGCATTGTACTCAATGCATTGTTAATGAGCGCTGATTTAATCAAAAGTGCATTACAGTGGCTTGGAAATACAATTATATTGCAAAAGGAGGTAAACAGTAGGAAAAGCTTTTATCATAATTTTTGTCACCAGATTGATGTTAGATGTAGTATAATGTTACCTAGCTATCTAGCTAAGATTGAGGGAAGACCACTGGATTTTAGCTAGCTAATGTTAGCATTGCTACGTCATTTTGACGAACTTTGCTAGCTAATGACAACATTGCCATCCGTTTGATGACATGAAAATGACGGCGAAGTTGTTTCCTACTAAACATTTGTCTACTTTAACAATGTCCTCATATTTCCAGGCCACTATAATGTTATTTAGATGAAACAGTCGTTAGCCTTCATCTAGCCTCTCCCGAGTCTCCAAAAACCTGATGATCAGGTTTTCAGGGGAAATGGAAAGACAGCCTGTGACGCAACATCTGGTTTTGGACGTTAGCAAGGCGACACTCCATCTTAACTCCTCCACATTTGCTGGATTGTTTGAACACTGCAGAAGAGAACCACCCCCGACCAGTTTATTTTCTTCTCGTCAAGACCAGTATCTACAGGGTATCTACAGTACATACAAATTTACCGGACTAATCATATTTCATTCATGTACAGGGTCCACTTTGACCCAAGAAAACAATCCAGACTAAGAATTTGCTGATGGTAACCTCATAATGAATACTAAACTCAGCAAAAAAAGAAATGACCTCTCACTGTCAATTGTGTTTATTTTCAGCAAACTTAACGTGCAAATATATGTATGAACATAAGATTCAACAACTGAGACATAAACTGAACAAGTTCCACAGACATGTGACTAACAGAAATGGAATAATGTGTCCCTGAACAAAGGGGGGGGTTCAAAATCAAAAGTAACAGTCAGTATCTGGTGTGGCCACCAGCTGCATTAAGTACTGCAGTGCATCTCCTCCTCATCGACTGCACCAGATTTGCTAGTACTTGCTGTGAGATATTACCCCACTCTTCCACCAAGGCACCTGCAAGTTCCTGGACATTTCTGGGGGGAATGGCCCTAGCCCTCACTTTCCGATCCAACAGGTCCCAGACGTGCTCAATGGGATTGAGATCCGGGCTCTTTGCTGGCCATGGCAGAACACTGACATTCCTGTCTTGCAGAAAATCACGCACAGAACGAGCAGTATGGCTGGTGGCATTGTCATGCTGGAGGGTCATGTCAGGATGAGCCTGCAGGAAGGGTACCACATGAGGGAGGAGGATGTCTTGCCTGTAATGCACAGCTTTGAGATTGCCTGCAATGACAACAAGCTCAGTCTGATGATGCTGTGACACACCGCCCCAGACCATGACGGACCCTCCACCTCCAAATCGATCCCACTCCAAAGTACAGGCCTCGGTGTCACGCTCATTCCCTCGACGAGAAACACGAATCTGACCATCACCCCTGGTGAGACAAAACTGTGACTCGTCAGTGAAGAGCACTTTTTGACAGTCCTGTCTGGTCCAGCAACGGTGGGTTTGTGCCCATAGGCGACGTTGTTGCCGGTGATGTCTGGTGAGGACCTGCCTTACAACAGGCCTACAAGCCCTCAGTCCAGCCTCTCTCAGCCTATTGTGGACAGTCTGAGCACTGATGGTGGGATTGTGCGTTCCTGGTATAACTCAGTCAGTTGTTGTTGCCATCCTGCACCTGTCCCGCAGGTGTGATGTTCGGATGTACCGATCCTGTGCATGTGTTGTTACATGTGGTCTGCCACTTCGAGGACGATCAGCTGTCTGTCCTGTCTCCCTGTAGCGCTGTCTTTGGCGTCTCACAGTACGGACATTGCAATTTATTGCCCTGGCCACATCTGCAGTCCTCATGCCTCCTTGCAGCATGCCTAAGGCACGTTCATGCAGATGAGCACAGACCCTGGGCATCTTTCTTTTGGTGTTTTTCAGAGTCAGTAGAAAGGCCTCTTAGTGTCCTAAGTTTTCATAACTGTGACCTTAATTGCCTACCGTCAGTAAGCTGTTCCTGTCTTAACGACCGTTCCACAGTTACTTGTTTATTAATTGTTTATGGTTCATTGAACAAGCATGGGAAACAGTGTTTAAACCATTTACAATGAAGATCTGTGAAGTTATTTGGATTTTTACAAATTATCTTGAAAGACAGGGTCCTGAAAAAGGGATGTTTATTTTTTTGCTGAGTTTAGTATTATATGACAGAGTGGACCTGATCCTAGATCAGCACTCTTACTCTGATGGCGAATTCTCTCTCTCCCTTATCTTGACCCCCTGGTCTATGATTTGAAGTTTCTTTTTAAATTACAAGATTAAACCCACAGGAACTTGTTTGTTAGCTAGTACCAATAGTCATCAATCACTAATACATATCTGGATGGTAGTCTGTCTAGACAGACAGGTTAACACCCACAATGTGCCAATATTCCAGCAATGTACCTGTTGAACAAAGAATGAGGCAGCGCTCTGTTGTTTTAGCAAGTTTTGAAAGTGTCTGAAAAAGTGTTCTATTGGAAAAGTTTTGTTACTAGCTAATTTCCTTTTTGATTTTGTATCCTGCGACGCGGTTGGCATCTGTTGCTGGGACCACTGCTATCTGTCCAGGGATCCTGCCGACCGAGGGTCTGATGATGACCTGCTTGGTGTAGCAGCCATTGTTAGCTGCCTATCGAGCTAGTGGGGTTTCCTTGAGGGCTTCAACGCAGCCCGCGACGCGGTTAGCCCTTGTGGCTGGCACCGTGGATTGTCTTGAGCTTGTGACTGTCTAGATCTCTACTGTTTGTTGCTGTTTCCATATTCCCTCCGACCTGCCCTGTCAGGAGTTGCGGAGAGTAACAGTCAGTGGGTGTACCATTGAGGACGATGGTCTCTCTATAGCACAGGTGGAAGGATCTTTTAAACAAACAAAGACAATTCTACAAGCAGTTGCAACAACAACAAAATAGCTTCAAGTGTTGTGTACTGATACTGGTAGAGTCAACTAATAAAAGAATGGATGACCGGTCCAAAAACTGAAGAACAGTTTAAAGTTCTCCCAGGGTCATGAGTTTAAACAGGAAAATGGCAAGATGACGACAATCTGTAAGTCATTGAAAGAGGACATTCGTTTTTTTTATATGAATCCATGATAACAATGACAGAGAAATCAGATTATCTTGAGGGACAATCAAGGTGGGACAACATTGTTGTCGATAGAATTGCAGAATCTCCACATGAGACCTGGATGGAGTCTGAGGACATAGTGAGAGAAACGATCTCGGAGAAACTGGAGATGGACCACAGGAAGATTGAGTTGAATCGTGCCCACAGGACTGGAAAACCCACCACCGGCCCAGGTGACAGGCCCAGGCCAACAATCGTCAAATTCCTGAGGTTCAAGGACAAGGTAGAAAGAGCCAAGAACTTGAGGGGAATGTACATATTCCTCAGCAAGGACTATCCTGAAGCTGTGCGCCAGAAGAGAAAATAACTTATCCCGGCCATGAAAGCTGCCAGAGCGCGTGGGGACATTTGCTTACATCCGATATGACAGGCACATTGTCCACCCTCCCTCCCAAAAGCCTGGAAGGGATGAGAAAGCCAAGCCTATGGGTTTGTAACTTCAGCCCTCACACACACTTACACACACCAACTCATTAATGGACTGCTAACTGTGTTTTTTTTTCTCTTGCTTTGTTTGTTATTTTCAATATTATGTCTGAGAAGCTACCCAGGAAAGAGCTAAACATAGCCCATGTTAATATATGTATCCTTAGAAACAAGGATCATGAAATCAGTAACTTGCTAACGTCAGATAACATTAATATTTTAGCCATTTCTGAGATTCACTTAGATAATTCCTTTGATACAATAGTAGCAATACAAGGATATAACATATATAGAAGAGACAGGACTGCTTATGGGGGAGGTGTTGCTATATATATTAATAGTCAAATCCCAGTAATGCTTAGAGAAGTGTTATTGAAGAAATGTGGCTGCAGTTTCACCTGCCTCGTCTAAAGCCTATTATTTTGGGGTGTTGCTATAAGCCACCAACCGCTAACAGTCAGTATCTAAAATAATGTGTATGAAATGCTTGATAGTGTACAGTTGAAGTTGGAAGTTTAAATACACCTTAGCCAAATACATTTAAACTCAGTTTTTCACAATTCCTGACATTTAATCAGAGTAAAAATTCCCTGTCTTAGGTCAGTTAGGATCACAACTTTATTTTAAGAATGTGAAATGCCAGAATAATAGTAGGGAGTGATTTATTTCAGCATTTATTTATTTCATCACATTCCAAGTGGGTCAGAAGTTTACATACACTCAATTAGTATTTGGTAGCATTGCTTTTAAATTGTTTAACTTGGGTCCGGTGTGGCTCAGTTGGTAGAGCATGGTGTTTGCAACGCCAGCGTTGTGGGTTCGATTCCCACGGGGGACCAGTACGGGGGAAAAAATGTATGAAATGTATGCATTCACTACTGTAAGTCGCTCTGGATAAGAGCGTCTGCTAAATGACTAAAATGTAAATGTTTCGGGTAGCCTTCCACAAGCTTCCCCAAAAAGTTGAGTGAATTTTGGCCCATTCCTTCTGACAGAGCTGGTGTAACTGAGTCAGGTTTATAGGCCTCCTTGCACGCACAAGCTTTTTCAGTTCTGCCCACAAATGTTCTATGGGATTGAGGTCAGGACTTTGTGATGGCCACTCCAATACTTGACTTTGTTGTCCTTAAGCCATTTTGCCACAACTTTGGAAGTATGCTTGGGGTCATTGTCCATTTGGAAGACCAAGCTTTAACTTCCTGACTGATGTCTTGAGATGTTGCTTCAATATATCCACATCATTTTCCATCCTCATGATGCCATCTATTTTGTGAAGTGCACCAGTCCCTCCTGCAGCAAAGCACCCCCACAACATGATGCTGCCACCCCCGTGCTTCACGGTTGGGATGGTGTTCTTCGGCTTGCAAGCCTCCCCCTTTTTCATCCAAACATAACGATGGTCATTATGGCCAAACAGTTCTATTTTTGTTTCATCAGACCAGAGGACATTTCTCCAAAAAGTATTACCTTTGTCCCCATGTGCAATTGCAAACCGTAGTCTGGCTTTTTTATGGCAGTTTTGGAGCAGTGGCTTCTTCCTTGCTGAGCTGCCTTTCATGTTATGTCGATATAGGACTCGTTTTACTGTGGATATAGATACTTTTGTACCTGTTTCCTCCAGCATCTTCACAAGGTCATTTGCTGTTGTTCTGATTTGCACTTTTCGCACCAAAGTACGTTCATCTCTAGGAGACAGAACGTGTCTCCTTCCTGAGCAGAATGACGGCTGCGTGGTCCCATGGTGTTTATACTTGCGTACTATTGTTTGTACAGATGAACATGGTACCTTCAGGCATTTGGAAATTGCCCACAAGGATGAACCAGACTTGTGGAGGTCTTTTCCCATGATGTCAAGCAAAGAGGCACTGAGTTTGAAGGTAGGCCTTGAAATACATCTACAGGTACACCTCCAATTGACTCAAATTATGTCAATTAGCCTATCAGAAGCTTCTAAAGCCATAACATCATTTTCTGGAATTTGCCATGCTGTTTAAAGGCACAGTCAACTTAGTGTATGTAAACTTCTGACCCACTGGAATTGTGATACAGTGAATTATAAGTGAAATAATCTGTCTGTAAACAATTGTTGGAAAAATTACTTGTGTCATCCACAAAGTAGATGTCCTAACTAACTTACCAGTACCTGTTTTCTGGTTCAGGTTATTAATTAACCTACAAGGGCATTTACAAATACCACAGGAACAAGATCATCCACATGTATTAATCACATTTTTACTAATACTGTAGAACTCTGTTCTAAAGCTGTATCCGTACCCATTGGACACAGTGATCACAATATAGTTGATATATATATCTAAGAGAACCAAGGTTCCGAAAGGTCAAACCCGGGTCTATAGTGACGCCTCTAGTACCGATGCACCACTCGGGAGGCCCTAATGTTGCCAAGTATTTTAATGATTACTTAATTGGCAAAGTGGGCAAACTTAAGAAGGAAATGCCAACAACAAACAGTGAGCCATCGTATTCATGCATTAAACAAATTATAATGAAGGAAATGCATTGTAAATTTGAATTTGGTAAAATTTGTTTTATCGATCAATAATGACAAACCTCCTGGCATTTACAACTTAGATGAAAGGCTACTGAGGATGGAAGCTGACTCTTTGGCCACTTCTATCTGCCATATCTTTAATCTGAGTCTAGAGGAAGGTGTTTGTCCTCAGGCTTGGAGGGAAGCCAAAGTCATTACACTACCCAAGAGTGGAAAAGCAGCCTTTACTGGTTCTAACAGCAGACCAATCATCTTGCTCTTAGCAAAATGGAAAAAACAGACTTTCAGCATGCTTATAGAGAAGGGCACTCAACATGTACTGCACTGACACAAATGACTGATAATTGGTTAAAATAAATTGATAATAAGAAGATTGTGTGAGCTGTACTGGTAGATTTCAGTCCAGCCTTTGATATTATTGACCATAACCAAAAACGTACAGTACCAGTCAACAGTTTGGACACCAACCTATTCTAGGGTTTTTCTTTATTTTTACTATTGTCTACATTGTAGAATAATAGTGAAGACATCAAAACCATGAAATAACACATATGGAACCACCCTTTGCCTTGATGACAGCTTTGCACACTCTTACACAAACACAGTCAATCCAAAACATTTCAAAACCATCAAGCGCTATGATGAAACTGGCTCACATGAGGACCGCCACAGGAAAGGAAGACCCAGAATTACCTCTGCTGCAGACGACAAGTTCATTAGAGTTGCAGCCCAAATAAATGCTTCACCCGAGTTCAAGTAACAGACACATCTCAACATCAACTGTTCAGAGGAGACTGCGTGAATCAGGCCTTCATGGTCGAATTGCTGCAAAGAAACCACTGCTAAAGGATACAAATAAGAAGAAGAGACTTGCTTGGGCCAAGTAACACGAGCAATGGACATTAGACCAGTGGAAATCTATCCTTTGGTCTGAGGAGTCCAAATTTGAGGTTTTTGGTTCCAACCACCGTGTCTTTGTGAGACAGAGTAGGTGAACGGATGCTCTCCGCATGTGTGGTTCCCACCATGAAGGATGGAGGAGGAGGTGTGGGGGTGTTTTGCTGGTGAAACTGTCTGAGGCTGTGTAAGGGCTATTTGACCAAGAAGGAGAGTGATGGAGTGCTACATCAGATGACCTGGCCTCCACAATCACCCGACCTCAACCCAATTGAGATGGTTTGGGATGAGTTGGACCGCAGAGTGAAGGAAAAGCAGCCAACAAGTACTCAGCATGTGAGGGAACTCCTTCAAGACTGTTGGAAAAGCATTCCAGGTGAAGCTGGTTGAGAGAATGCCAAGAGTGTGCAAAGCTGTCATCAAGGCAAAGGGTGTCTACTTCAAAGAATCTCAAATATAAAATATATTTTGATTTGTTTAACACTTTTGGCTACACATGATTCCATGTGTTATTTCATAGTTTTGATATCTTCCCTATTATTCTA
Source organism: Salmo salar (assembly GCF_965601325.2). Taxonomy (NCBI): domain Eukaryota; kingdom Metazoa; phylum Chordata; class Actinopteri; order Salmoniformes; family Salmonidae; genus Salmo; species Salmo salar. The sequence goes on from NC_138313.1 coordinate 20,498,793, forward strand.
CAATGTATAAAATAGTAAAAATAAAGAAAAACCCTTGAATGAGTAGGTGTGTCAAACTTTTGACTGGTACTGTATGTTTTATGGCTTTTCAATCTCTGCCATATTGTGGATTCAGAGTGGTCCTATGGACAGATACTCCAATCTCCGCTCTGGAGCTATGCAGCTCCTTCAGGGTTATCTTTGGTCTCTTTGTTGCCTCTGATTAATGCCCTCCTTGCCTGGTCCGTGAGTTTTGGTGGGCGGCCCTCTCTTGGTAGGTTTGTTGTGGTGCCATATTCTTTCCATTTTTTAATAATGGATTTAATGGTGCTCCGTGGGATGTAAAAACGTTCTGATTTTTTTTATAACCCAACCCTGATCTGTACTTCTCCACAATTTTGTCCCTGACCTGTTTGGAGAGCTCCTTGGTCTTCATGGTGCAGCTTGCTTGGTGGTGCCCCTTGCTTAGTGGTGTTGCAGACTCTGGGGCCTTTCAGAACAGGTCTATATATATATACACGTGTATATATCACGTCCTCCAGACGTGATGCTTGGCATTCAGGCCAAAGTGTTCAATCTTGGTTTCATCAGACCAGATAATCTTGTTTCTCATGGTCTGACAGTCTTTTAGGTGCCCTTTGGCAAACTCCAAGTGGGCTGTCATGTGCCTTACTGAGGAGTGGTTTCCATCTGGCCACTCTACCATAAAGGCCTGATTGCTGGAGTGCTGGTTCTACCATCTCCACAGAAGAACTCTGGAGCTTTGTCAGAATGACGATCAGGTTCTTGGTCACCTCCCTGACCAAGGCCCTTCTTGCACGATTGCTCAGTTTGGCCAGCCGGCCAGCACTAGGAAGAGTCTTTGTGATTCCAAACTTCTTCCATTTAAGAATGATGAAGGCCGCTGTCTTCTTGGGGACCTCGACACAATCCTGTCTCGGACCTCTACAGACAATTCCTTTGACCTCATGGCTTGGTTTTTGCTCTGACATGCACTGTCAACTGTGGGACCGTATAACGACAGGTGTGTGCCTTTCCAAATCAAATCAAATTTTATTGGTCACATACACATATTCAGCAGATGTTATTGCAGGTGTAGCAAAAATGTGTAGCAAAATGCCTGTGTTCCTAGCTCCAACAATGCAGTAGTATCTAACAATTCACAACAATACACAAATCTAAAAGTAAAAGAATGGAATTAAGAAATATTTTAGTACGAGCAATGTCGGAGTGGCATTGACTAAAATACTGCTTTATCTCATATGTATATACTGTATGTAAACATTATTAAAGTGACTCGTGTTCCATTATTAAAGTTGCCTGTGATTCCATGTCTATGTTTAAAGAGCTCAATTTCAAGTCTCATTGTAAAGGGTCTGAATAAAAAACCTGTTTTCGCTTTGTCATTATGTGCTACTGTGTGTAGATTTTTGAGTTTATTTCGATTTTTTAAATCCATTTTAGAATTGACTGTAATGTAACAAAATATGGAAAAGGTCAAGATGTCTGAATACTTTCCAAATGCACTCTATACCTGGATATACAAGCAGTTTCTCAGTCTCTCTGTCCCAGCTTTGATGCACCTGTACTGTCGCCGCCTTGTAGATCGTAGCGGGGTGAAGAGGCCATGGCTCAGGTGGCTGAGGCTGATGATTCTCTTGACCTTCCTGTGACACCAGATGCTGTAGATGTCCTGGAGGGCAGGCAGTGTGCCTCTGGTGATGCGTTGGGCTGACCGCTCCACCCTCTGGAGAGCCCTGCGGTTATGGACGGTGCAATTGCCATACCAGGCTGTGATACAGTCCAACACGATGCTCTCAATAGTGCAAAATGGGGATGAGGAGGATCCTAACTTGCTACTTTAATATATTGCAGATTCTCGATTACAGGAAAACATGCTTTGCCTTTAACAGTCTTGTCTGTAGTTGTCAGTTTAATGCACTAAGATCTTCAGGAGTAAATTTAAACTTTTCAGAAAACAAGGCACGACTCAGGCAACTTTCAGCCATTTTGTTGCCATAACAGCTCATCCTTTCCATGGGAGAGCATCCTCACCTGGCTGATAGTGGACCGTTTCAGCAGGATCTAAAAGAAAGTAGGTCTTCTGAAGCACCTAGAGGAGCTGCTGGAGTTTAACCACACACAGCAATGGTGTTGGTCGGGTGGCCCACTCCCTTCTCATGGTTTCCTGAGGGTTAGAAAACAAAATAGAATAGTTGAAAGGCACACTGTCAGGTTGGGATTAGATGAACCCTAAACTAATATAGAAAATAATGTATTCAAAAAATAACTTCTGTAAACTTCTAATCAGGCAACAGCCCCCTTACAGTCTCTGGTACTGTCCCTTGAGCGGATATAATCGTTCACTATTGTAAGTAATCTGACCATAATAACATTTCATTTAGAAAGTAATATCAGCGCCTGAAGAAGAATGTGAAGTGGGTGGAAGCAAAGGGGATTGTAACTGTGACCCACCTGGAAGCCAAAGCCTACCTCGGTCGGTAGAGCATTGCATGGCAATGAACTTGGCTCCTACTTCGGCTGGCGGACATCTTCCTGGCCTCAGCAATGGTCAGCAGACTGCACCGAGTGGTGAAGGACAGCAGGGGGATCTGATAGGTGCTTACCTCCTGCAATAGAAGTGTTGATTGCAAAATAAAGCATCTCTCATGGTGATTGGATGTCAAATAAATTCTTGCCAATAGTTGAGAAGTGCTGCTGTTGCTAGGCTAGTCCCAGATCTCTATGTCCACTCACCCACATTTACAAGGGGGTCAATCTTAAGTTATAGAAAGGATGAGGGAGAGAGAGAATTTGCCATCAGAGTAGGAGTGCTGGTCTAGGATCAGGTCCACTCTGTCTATATAATACTAGTATTTATTATGATCTTACCATTTTCAAATTCTTTCTCTGGATTGTTCTCTTGGGTAAAATTCGACAAAGTGCATTAATTAAATATTATTAGTACTGTAAATCCATATGTACATTGGGGGAAAAAAGTATTTGATCCCCTGCTGATTTTGTACGTTTGCCCACTTACAAAGAAATGATTAGTCTATAATTTTAATAGTAGGTTTATTTGAACAGTGAGAGACAGAATAACAACAAAAGAATCCAGAAAAATGCATGTCAAAAATGTTATAAAATGATTTGCATTTTAATGAGGGAAATAAGTATTTGACCCATCTGCAAAACATGACTTAGTACTTGGTGGCAAAACCCGTGTTGGCAATCACAGAGGTCAGATGTTTCTTGTAGTTGGCCACCAGGTTTGCACACATCTCAGGAGGGATTTTGTCCCACTCCTCTTTGCAGATCTTCTCCAAGTCATTAAGGTTTCGAGGCTGACGTTGGGCAACTCGAACCTTCAGCTCCCTCCACAGATTTTCTATGGGATTAAGGTCTGGAGACTGGCTAGGCCACTCCAGGACCTTAATGTGCTTCTTCTTGAGCCACTCCATTGTTGCCTTGGCCGTGTGTTTTGGGTCATTGTCATGCTGGAATACCCATCCACAACCCATTTTCAATGCCCTGGCTGAGGGAAGGAGGTTCTCACCCAAGGTTTGACGGTACATGGCCCCGTCCATCGTCCCTTTGATGCGGTGAAGTTGTCCTGTCCCCTTAGCAGAAAAACACCCCCAAAGCATAATGTTTCCACCTCCATGTTTGACGGTGGAGATGGTGTTCTTGGGGTCATAGGCAGCATTCCTCTTCCTCCAAACACGGCGAGTTGAGTTGATGTCAAAGAGCTCCATTTTGGTCTCATCTGACCACAACACTTTCACCAGTTGTCCTCTGAGTCATTCAGATGTTCATTGGCAAACTTCAGACGGGCATGTATATGTATTCTTGAGCAGGGGGACCTTGCGGGTGCTGCAGGATTTCAGTCCTTCACGGCGTAGTGTGTTACCAATTGTTTTCTTGGTGACTATGGTCCCAGCTGCCTTGAGATCATTGACAAGATCCTCCCGTGTAGTTCTGGGCTGATTCCTCACCGTTCTCATGATCATTGCAACTCCACGAGGTGAGATCTTGCATGGAGCCCCAGGCCGAGGGATATTGACAGTTTTTGTGTTTCTTCCATTTGCGAATAATCGCACCAAATGTTGTCACCTTCTCACCAAGCTGCTTGGCGATGGTCTTGTAGCCCATTCCAGCCTTGTGTAGGTCTACAATCTTGTCCCTGACATCCTTGGAGAGCTCTTTGGTCTTGGCCATGGTGGAGAGTTTGGAATCTGATTGATTGCTTCTGTGGACAGGTGTCTTTTTTACAGGTAACAAGCTGCGGTTAGGAGCACTCCCTTTAAGAGTGTGCTCCTAATCTCAGCTCGTTACCTGTATAAAAGACACCTGGGAGCCAGAAATATTTCTGATTGAGAGGGGGTCAAATATTTATTTCCCTCATTAAAATGCAAATCAATTTATAACATTTTTGACGTGTTTTTCTGGACTTTTTTGTTGTTATTCTGTCTCTCACTGTTCAAATAAACCTACCATTAAAATTATAGACTGATCCTTTCTTTGTCAGTAGGCAAACGTAGAAAATCAGCAGGGGATCAAATACTTTTTCCCCCCACTGTACATGTACTAACTCGCTAGCACTTTAGTAGTACCTAATATAGGATACTTGTATCTGCTGTTAAAGATTAACTTCATGACGATGAGCTCCTACATGGAATCCAGTAAAGTTGCCCTCAAGTGGCTACCACCACTCCTCCAGCGACATCTGGAACTCCAAGACAGACTGACCGACTGGCAGGCAGACAGACTTAGATACACACAGTCTGATACCTTGGCAAAATAGACAAACGCAAAACCAATGTTGCTATTCATAGGTTGCACCTCCGTCACTGGGTTGCGTCATCACGTTGGGGTGGCAGGGTAGCCTAGTGGTTAGAGTGTTGGACTAGTAACCGAAGGGTTGCAAGTTCAAATCCCCAAGCTGACAAGGTACAAATCTGTTGTTCTGCCTTTGAACAAGGCAGTTAACCCACTGTTCCTAGGCCGTCATTGAAAATAAGAATTTGTTCTTAACTGACTTGCCTAGTTAAATAAAGGTAAAAAAATAAAACATTCTCAAGCCGCCCTCTGCCATCGGCACCATAGTGGTGCCCAAAAGTCATGATAGATGGAGAGCAATGGAGGCTGCTGAGAGGAGGACAGCTCATAGTAATGGCTGGAATGGAGCAAACACAGGGAAACTATGTATTTGATACCATTCTGCTCCAGCCATTACCATAAGCCCTCTTTGTCTGTCTATCTGCCAGCCAGTCTGTCTGTCTTGGAGTCCCAGAGCCCGTCCTCACCAATTAAGGTGCCACCAACCTCCTGTGATGGAGGCCAATGACTTTTTCGTCTAAATAACACAACAGTTGCCTGGAAATATGATGGCATTGCAAAAGTAGGCAAATGTTTAGTAGGAAACAACTATGCCATCATTATCATGTCGGCAAATGGATGGCGATGTTGTCATTAGCTAGCAAATTTTGTCAGAAATAGCTAGCAATGGTAATGTTGGCTAGCGAAAATCCGGTGGTCTCCACTCAATCTTAGCTAACGTTATACTGAATCTAAAGTCAATCTGGCAGCATCAAAATTAGGACAAAAGCTTTTCCTACAAATTATTTTCCTCCTTTTGCAATCTTTGTATATTCAAGCCACTGTAATGCACTTTTGATTAAATCAGCGCTCATTGAGAATGCGTTGAGTAGAACGCTCAATCAGTTGGACATGCTTCTCAGATACAGGCTTGCTTGTTCTTGAGAATAGCCATAGCTAGCTACCATAGTAATCCCTCGAGAGTAGCTCATTTCAATGCATCATTCATTTAGCTTGCTAGCTAGCTAGCTGACTGTGCTAGAGGTAATATAATCATGCCAGCTAATTGTTTCAATGCACCTTCCAAATGTAAAATTACAAGACAAAAAGGACACTTACCTAAACTGTTCCTCTATGCCCTCTTGGTTGTGAAGGTTAGGTAGCCTGCTAGCAAATCTCGTTCCCAGATACTTCCACCAAAAGGCGCACTCAATTGGGGTCTAGAATAAGAAGTAAATGCCTGACTGTGTTTTAGTTCACCACATATCCTTCTTGGATTCATTTAAGATGTATTTGTTTGTATACATGAAGCTTCCCATGTCGGCCCAGTTGATCAAGAAGGACTAAAGCTATATCAAGGAGGTTCCTTAGTTTTTTCATCAGAAGAGCCTTAGAGAACTCAGAATTCTCCGCAATGGACGTAAACTAATGACAACACCATCTATATTGCTCATGACACTAACACTATATCTCCCAATGCCTCAAACCGAGGAGAAAATAAAAGTTGATTAACTCAAGCAAACCGGACATAATGTCAACCTGTGCATGAGAGGAAGCAAAGCTTAACGTTTCAGCATAATAAAGGCTATTTCTCTTAATAACGTGCAACCGGATTGTCTTGTATTAGCTAGATCTTTCTCATTATAACGTTATCTTTCTCGTATTAACGAGATAATGGGTTATTTCATTATAGTTTCTTTAATTATTTGGTAATAGCGTGATATTATCTTGTAATAATTATATACCCCCCAAAAATATGCCACTGTAGAATATATCACAATGGTGAAATAAATATGGTAACATTTCTATCGTTGCTTTCTGTTTTGTTCCTAACCAGTACATCGGCAGTCTGGACGTGGCTCGGCCGAACAGCAGAGTGGAGATTGTGGCTGCTATGAGGAGAATACGGGTTAGTTGCCCCCTTCATCTAAACAAACTAGTCACCTACCTCACCTCAGCTACTGTTGTTCCGTTGTCAAACCTGCCACATAATGCCCCATTGGCATGTAGGCCATGGGGTAAATCTAGCTAGATATGTGTTGGGGCTAGAACATGAGGTGGTTAGAGCTTTGGACTAGTAACCGAAAGGTTGCAAGATCGAATCCCCGAAGTGACAAGGTAAATAAATCTGTCGTTCTGCCCCTGAACAAGGCAGTTAGCCCACTGTTCCTAGGCCGTCATTGAAAATAAGAATTTGTTCTTAACTGTCTAGGTAAAAGGTAAAATAAAGGTAAAGTAAAAAAATGAAGGAACCGTTTGAAAATTGCTGGGGGGGAGTGTGGATTCAACTCGAGATGTGCTTCTAGTTCCGACCATGCAGTAATATCTAACAATTTCACAACAACTACCTTTTACACACAAGTGTAAAGGAATGAATAAGAATATGTACATATAAATATATGGATGAGCGATGGCCGAACGGCATAGGCAAGAGTGGCCAACTCTTTCTGTTGCCGGGTGTTGAGAGCCGCCATATTCCCACCAGTGAATTTTGAATGGACAGAATATGCCAGCTGCTGGAGTGAAATAGCCCTAGGCCCAGTTTCCCAATAGTGATTATAATTATTATTATTTGAAAATAAGCCTGTTACTTCGTAGATATTTTGCAAAAGAAAGCCACACATTTCAATGCATGCCACTGGAACTGGAGTCATTTTTGAACAGACAAAGGCCATTATTTAGAAGCATTCCGTACAATAGAAAGAAAGTATTTCATTGTTTACCACGGCAAATCTACTGTGGCAATTTATCAGACAATTTGAATGAATGGAAACTAATGTTGGTCTAGCATATTGCTATTATTTTATTTGGTTTCTATTTATTTATTTCTATTTATGTTATCCAAAAGTCATTGTCAATTCTTCAAGATTGGGGGTAAAATATCCCTGAACTGTCCATATTGAAAATGTGTAAATGAATCAAGTCAGTTGGGAGGATGGAGTTATTCGTGCCAGAAGGGGCGTGGGCCCGAATCGAACCCACACCGACAGGGTAGGCATATATGTGCGCGGTATAACTGCTGGACTACCGCAGGCCCAAATGGAATTCAATTTTAACTTTAGCATTACACTTGTCACTTGTATGCCATAGCCTAGTGGAGACCAATATCTATCTTGTGTTAATAAGCTATATAAAATGAAAGTTGTTGATGTGTATGGCTGCATTTCAGATACATTTTTGTACATTTGATTGTTGCAGTAATACTGTAGGACCTAGGCCTAGCGTTTCAGTGAGCGAAATCAAATTATTTTGAAAGCAAGCCCTGATCCCAGTGACTCAACAGCCCCCGCATGGAGAGAAAGAGAACTGCCCTTTTTCAGGGAAAATTCAGGGAAAATTCTCAGTGACAAAAGAGTGATCAAGTAAAGATCCAACATCTGTAGGCCTACTTCCAAAGTATTTTCCTTTTCTTCTTAGCTCAGCCTCTGAATGTCATAGAGATTAACCAAAGACCATTAACCCCCATATGCATCAGAGGCGTGTCTTTCTTGTGCCTTGTTTTTAGCCTAAAGCATCGTCGTTATAGATCACTTTATATATTCTGAATCCGTTTTAGTTTCTTCATAATCTTAAACTAGCAAAAAGTAGGCTATAGCATACACTCACATAGGCATACCCCCTCAATTCAAGCACTGGTTTTAGCTTAACACACCAAGCCCTTCACAACACAGAGGTATTTATGTAGTGGTGACACTACTGGAGGAATTGGCTTACAAATCTATTGATGGCCTATAATGTAGTATGTGAAACAGGTAGGCCTACCTCTTATTTCTTAAATAGGAAGAAACAGGCTCCAACACAAAGCCCTCTTGTTAGTTAATTCAAATTAAAATGAAGACTTGAAATGATTTACTCAAATTAGCCTAATTTCAACACCACGTGCTGGCCACCTCCCGATTGATTTCTCCGCGGCTGTAGATTCACGTTTCAGCACCACAAAACTGTCATGGAAGTTACTTGAGTCTGGCTTATTGTGAGATCTGTAACTCTGATAAAAAAGACTCATCATGGGCAACAAAACATGTTGTTTCGTGGTCTTTGGAGAGGCAAATATCAGAGGAGTGTGACAAATAGGAACCCAGAACCAACGGCGACAACCCATGCCGGTACTGTGGCATAGGCTAATGTATAGGGAAAGTACCAAAATCCCTTGATATAAACCATGGATAAAACGCACTACCGTCCCCTGGGTGGCCCTTATACCGCCTCCAGTACAATTTGACCACACCACCAGAAAGTGTGACAAATCAATCAACAAATCACCTTGCAGGACTAAATCGGCATAGATAAGCAATACTGTTACAGACAGAATTTATTACTCAGGTTTTTAGGCTTGTGTATAAAGTCTACGGGGCCGCTTTTTCTTGTTCTCATGTGAGAGTGTAGTAGGGCTGTAGTCCAGATGGTCGGACGGTGATCAGGGATGGCGCTCTTTGAAGTGAGGCAGTGGAGTGGACATATTTAATAGAAACTGCTTTTGGTGGTCTCTCTTTTTTTTTGTCCGTCTTAAAATGTAGCCTCTTTTATTTATTTGAACTCAATATTCACCACCATCCTGTGTTTCTTGTCTTATGACCATTTACTTTTCTATGTCCTGTTGATTCCTCTGCATGATAATGTTGGCTATTTGGTAAAAGTAGGCTATGTCATCACTGTTTTACCAGTACATGCAAAGGTTATAAGGTCAATATTCGCTCATGGTCCTAGCTTACAAGGTCCTGTATGTGCATGTGAAGTTAGATTTCTATCTCAAAAGAGATTCCTGTGGAACATCACGTCTCCTCAGGAGAAAGTTTTTATCTTTAGTGTTTTTCAAATATGTTGAATTCTCCCATACTCCCACCACACGGCTTGCTATCACTCATTGTTTGTTATTTTTAGATATTGTTACTTAGAGGTTCCCGTAAAGGTGCAAACTGTTTGAGAGCCGAGGCCCGCTGCCCAGAGTGCGTAACGCTACTGGGGGATAACAGCAGCTGTTGTTGTTGGCAGGAGAACAGGTTATGTTTGAAAATAGTTAAATCAGGCCTTGTTACATTTTTACATTACAGTGTCCTTATTACTGTGTAATTATTCCAGTAAGTATAATATAGTCCTAATAAATATTGTAATTTGTTCATATTGAACAGTGTGGTATTAGCTGAACTGACAGGATCATAGGGGTCAACTACTGGTTGTATAACGCCTGTAAATGTAAGTGCGCCCTTTGCCTAGCTCCCTCTTTACTGTATGTGCCGGCATACAGGGTATAGGTCTGGGTATTTGACATTGGTATGGGTTTGAGTGTGGGTATGGATATGGTGCACATGGATATGTATGGGTATGGGTGTGAGTATAGGCATGGTGGTGACTGCTCCTCCAGCCCTTGTGTCTCCCACACCACATCATCTACAGTTCTCCATGTAATCCTTTTGTCTCAAATTAACTACAGAGGTTTCATTTAAACAGCATTACAGCCTTGTTAGAGAGCGATAGAAAAGAGAGGGAGAGAGAGGGGTACAGACCAATATAGAAAGAGAGAGACCGCTAGACAGAAAGAGGGGGAAAGAGAACAGAGAGAAAGACAGACAGCGAGACAGAGAAGAGAGAGACAGGCAGAGGCATTGTGTTTCAGTGATTCACTCTCAGCATCTCATTTATTTGGCTCTTCAATTATCCTGCTGCCTGGTGTTTACCTGTGTCTATGTGATTGACAGTAATGAGATGGGATCCAGGCGCCTGTCAAATTAAACAACCTCTGCTCCATTAATGTCCTGTCCTGTTCTCTGAAGTGGGAGGGATGCTGCTGGGTGTTAAAGTCTTAATGTGATGCTACTGCTGCTCTCTGAGGATATAGCAAGCCTACATCAGGGATCATCATCTACATAGAACACTGGTCCTGGAAAACTGCACGGTGTGCAGGCTTTTGTTTGACATTTAAAAAAAAAAATCCAGAGTGACTTACAGTAGTGAGTGCATACATTTTTCCCATACCGGTCCCCTGTGGGAATCGAACCCACAAACCTGGTGTTGCAAGCACCATGCTCTACCAACTGAGCCCAGCACTAACACACAACTAACACACCACTGCTTACCCATATCCTTCTTATGTGTAATGTCTGGCTTCCCCACAGGGAGACTGGGTTGGCAGATTGTAGCTGTGTGTAAATAGCTCAGTGGCTTTAATAGAAGCTTTCAGCAGTGTGGCTGTACTGTAGGGCCTTAGGGAGTAGTGCTGTGGGAAGGAGTGATAGCTAGCTAGCCTAGTGTTGTACCAGACGCTTGACTCACACAGAGGTCTAGATCAGTCATGGGCAACTCCAGTCCTCGGGAGCCGGAGTGGTGTCACACTTTTCCCCCATCCCTAGCAAACATAGCTGATTAAACTAATTGCATTCTAAACTGAAAATCATGATTAGTTGATTGGAGTCAGAATATGTTAGCTGGTTAGTGGGCAACATCATCAGCACTCCTCCCACAAGTCTCCAGAAAACTTGTGTTTTGGGACCCGAGAGGCACCTTTTCATTATAACTTTGAGGGAATATGTTCCTGGCGTGTTTTGTTTGGCTAGAGTTATGCTAACTCATTTGCAATCCATTTAGCGCTGCTTGCTAGCTTGCTGGCTAGCTACAGAGGTTAGCTGGCTACTTAGCTAAAGTAGTTAGCTACTGCCATCAGTTGTTGTTGTGTTATTATAATATTAATTATAATTATAATGTGGATATGGTGGACACATTTAAATGTAAATGTAGACACATGACGTGTTCGGAATTCCATGATCAGAACTCCATTATCAGAATACAAAAGCTGCATGAACTGTCAAGTTTGGACACGGTCAGTGTGACACCAAGCAGGCCCTAGAGGACTGGAGTTACCCATACCTGGTCTAGATTATCTGTGGGGCTATATAGTCATTTGTGTGGAGCAGTAAGATATGCAGAAGGCTCAGCATAGATGAGGATTCCTCTCCCATCTATCCTCGCTGGCCAGTCTGGCTGAGAGTGGGACTCATTCTGGAGTGCCTGCCCTCTCTATCCTCCCTGAAGAGCAGCTCACACACTCAAAGACCCAGTGTGTGTACCCTCTCTTGACAGCAGCAATATGCCGTAAACAGCACTGACCCAGAGTGTGGAAACATAGTCGGACCCCATCCTTCGTTTCCCAGAGAGACTGACCACTCTAAGTCAAACCTTACGTTCCCTCTCTCCTTTTTTCCCTTCCTCCCTCTCCCACTCCCTCCTTTTCTCCCTTCATCGCTTTCTCTCTCTACTTTGCTCCCTGACTCTTAATCTCTCACCTTTCCTCCTTCTCTCTCCTCGGTGTCCTTTGCTAAGCAATACATTAAGCGAGTCATTTCATTCTCCCTTCATAAAATGAAGGATTGAAACTTTGGCTGATTCACCGTTTCTCTTCTGAGAAGCAGCACAGACTTTTGTCAGGCCCTGCTGTAACTAATGGAGATGCTGCTCTAATTTCAGACCCCTTTTTAATTAAGTTCCACAGCTCAAGACCAAAAATGTAAAAGTAGGCTACCTAAAAGTTGACTGAAATCATTCCAATCCTGATTAAAATGCAATGGCTGTTCAGCATTTTGGTAGGCTGGCTTTAGGACCATGCAGAGCAGGTCTCCTAGAGAATCCGCCAGCCTGCACAGCCTTTCTCTCAGCAGACAGTGCCAGACAGTTTGCTTTTCAGCCGTTTAGGTAGTGCGCCGATTGCTTTGAATTTGATGTTGGCATTTGAAGTTGACCTTGTAAGCTTCGCGGCCAGCTGTTTTATGGACCGGTTACACATCGATGTTGGCATAGGTGGCGCGTCCAATAGGCTAGGGGAAGATAAACTTCCCCTAAAGTAAATTAAATTAAATTACAGAAATAAATAAAATCATTCAAAATACTACACCAGAGAGCATCATTTGATGATTAACTTCTATGAGCTGTGGATTGTTTTAAGCACGTAATTTGGGCAGCGCGTTTGGCAAAGAGCCTACCAAACAGTTGATTGTTGAGTTGCAGTGGTCAGTGAAAAGCAGTTAAAGGGTAGATAGCATAAACTTAACCAAATGTAACATATGGATTTGCATTACAATACACATCAAAAGTCCCAATGCAAAGTTATACCTCACTTTTCTATTTTTCTAGATATTGCATAAAACTTCTGAAGAATGCCTAAGTCATTCCGGAAAAAACATTTGCGGGGTGTGACGTAATATGGAGGACCCGGCAAGCCAGCCTATTCCCTATATTGTAAACTCCAACAGAAATAAATTCAAATGTATAACTTCAAATTAAACCAAATTGTTTGCACTCATGACTACTGATTTCAATTAAATGTTCAGCTAACTTACTTTATGAATATATTGTTACAAATCAGCTTGCAAGGTTGCTAGTCAACTAGCCTGTTAACGGTAGTCCTACTAGCTAGCTAGCATTAGCCCTACCAGCCTGCTAACATTACGTTAGCATTTGATGAGTCAGCCAGTTGCTATCAACACCTAGTTTACAAGCTACATTAAAGTAAACCAAATTTTTGGAAATCCATAACCACATCTAACCAGTTATCAAAGAATGTTATATGCAATTAACGTTATCTTAGCCAGCCAGTTAACGTTAGATATTTTAGCCAGCTAGCTAGCCTAGCCAGCTAACGTTACAACAACGAAGATCAGCAAGCACAGGCAGTAACCCACAAAACATAACTAAAACAAAACCCTCCGGCAGATAAAAAAAAAGCTAAGAGAGAGCAGAGACTTACATATTGACATCTGGGGCCCATCATGGTAAGGACTGTAGGCCGAGTTAACTACCAAACAAAGCGAGAGCGGCACTTCCGATGTAAGAATCCTAGCTAGCTATTTTAGCCAGCTAACTAGACTTGCAAGCTAGCATTTGACTGCAGAGGAAACTTCCGCCAGATACGAATTGTCAAAATGTCTGACAAAAGCAGCGACTCCGAGCATAGCAGGAACTCTGTTTTCCCTGGGCCTGACCTTTTTGGAGAATCTGATAAAGACGAGGTGTTGGCAGAGCAGGCAGCTGAGGCAGGGATCACTTTCCCGTTTCTGAGAGTGCACTGGTGCTTAACTTGTAGTGTAGGATGCGGCTCCACATGTTGGGAATGTTGATTGGTAATATTGCCAGCTACTTTGCTTCTGAGAATACACCCTATAATGTCACTTCCTTCCTAACTACGGCTGAACCGCGTAAAAATAACGTGTTGTAGGTGCTCGTGCAGCAGGGATATTCCCATGCCGATACACATGGGGTCTGCGCTGTCAGGAAAACTGTCAGACAACGTCCACGATGACAGAGGAAGGAGTGGGCTGTATGACACAACATTCTGGCCTCTCCACGTTCTGCATGGATGTCAATATAGTTAATCTAGAAATAGAATCCCCACTAATCTAATGCAATAATGAACTCAAATAATGTTACTCCACTCCCCCTAGTAGTACACTTTTTAGGAAGTTCAGAACCGTTGCCTACGGGTAGTTTATCACCTGGAATTGGGGCTATCTGGGGCAGCACAACTGTGTGCCAATTCCAGTGTGTGCAGTCAATGGGACAAGAAATAGGTTTCCAAATGAGAAGAACATGCCCTACACCGGCTTCAAGTTACCATAAGAAGAATTCAAACATGTTTTTACCTTTTTATTAATATATGTTATACCAATACAACACTTTCATCATGGGTCTTTTTTTATTTTTTTTTTATCTGTCAACATTCCACTTTGTGGACACAGTCCCTATAATAATGATAGTTAATATACAATAACAATACAATTTAGAAATTCAATAAATAATTGTGTACATTTCTTTATGGTTAGTTGAGTTCCACTCTGAAAGCTTGGCGGCAGCAGCAAAGATGTAGAGCGCTTGTTGTGAGGAGTGTCAAGGAGCACAACATCCGATGAACATAGACCGAGCGCGGGTGTGGAGTTAGGCTTGTTACAGGTGCTGCTTACTCTAATCCCATTATCTCATCTCAGTAATGGGAAGTAAACAAGGGCAGAGGATAAAAGGGAACAACTCGGTGTAATAAAACCCTAATGACAGTTACAGCAGGCAAACAGGAGTCAGTTTAGGGCTGGATGCAGGTGTGTTGATGGCAGCGTGACAGAAGGCTGATGTTGGACTGAGGTGGTATTCAGGTTCCTAGAGGAAGAGAGAGGGAGAAAGACAGAAAAATAAATTAGGAAGTTACTCGTTCTCACATATTGTTAAACATTTAGACTTTGAATCATATTATGACACAGTATATTACCAATGAGATAACAATACTTACTGCGTGAGTACTCAAGCTGTTTCAGAGCAGGCCAGAGAAGCGGAGGGATGAGGAGAGCCACGCAGTACAAGGGACATGGACAGGATGCTACGGCTAGTATGGTTCACTGTCAATAACAAACACCAACACAGAACAGTCAACATTGTGAGCAAGGTCTGCAGAGTCAAGTGCCAAAGCATCTCATCACTCCACAAATCCAGAACCATCCACAAAGCCAGACGAATCAATAAAAGACGTCACACACCCGTACGACTAGTATCAACTGCCACACTATACAAAAGTATGTGGACACCCCTTCAAATTAGTGGATTCGGCTATTTCAACCACACCCGTTGCTGATGTGTATAGAATTCAGCACACAACCATGCAATCTCCATAGATAAAACATTGGCAGGAGAATGGCCTTACTGAAGAGCTGCAATGCAATGACATTGACCAACAGGACCGTAACTTTAGCTGACGTTAGCTAGCTAGGCAAGTTCGAGATGTGGCTGGCTGGCTCCCATGTCTCAATCCCAGCAATGTGTCGACATGTTTTTGAAACACAGTCCCAAATTGACAAACTGGATAAGATTACTAGCTAGCAGAGAGAGAGGCTATGACATGGTAGTGTTGGGTTGCGTCAATCGAATCTGGTATTAGGATATAAACAAACCATGCAACTTAGTTTTGCAATGATTTTTTTATTAATCTTTAAGTAAATAGAATGATAGTACAAATGGTAAATATGATGTTCGTATATACGGGCTCACTGCACCATCTCGCAGGGTATACAGAGAACTCTCTGTTTAAGCACAAAGTTCTTCTTTAATACCCTGACAGAGATAGGCCCGCTCTGAGCGGGAACTATCAGAGTAGAGGCTGAGCGTGGTTTAGACTTACTCAGCCTATAGCAGACGCACAGGCTGGTCCAAGCCTCCTGGTGCATCACATGTTGCCAGGCGTTGGATCTTATCTTCATAGTGTATACTCAAGAGTCAGCAACCACTCAATTTCCAGTGATTTACTTATACAGTTGTTTCTCCACTCTATCTGTTCCTCACATGCTCCCCTTGTGATGGGTTTCACAACCTCCTATCACTAAGTCAGCTGCCTACACCTTGTTACACAATGTTCTCTTTGTCTACCCATTATGCTGTCCTGTTTAAGTTCCGATATATTATAAACCATAATTATAGTTGCACATTCAATATCTGCAGAAGCATAAAACCGAAAAAAAAAACACATTAGCTAATTAGCTGGTTAAAAACATTGCAGGCAGTGTAGCCTTACTTGTGACGTTACTAGTAAACAGGTAGCAACCTTATAATAAACCTTAGCTAGCTAGATATAACAATCTAGAAATGTTAGTTAGATGATGGATAGATATAATTAATACAAAATACATAACTAGTTCAATTTACCCGGTTTATCTCCATCACTGCTGACACTCGTGATGTAAAGTTACCGGTAGCTCGGCAAAGCACCTGGTTTCAGTCGCATTCCGAATCATGCCTTCCGCTGGTTATAGCCATCGAAATCCTCTGGGGTTAAATGAGCACCTCATACAGTAGACGTGCCTGCGGTTCCCTTACTCCAATCCGCTCGCTTCAACCTGACAAACCGGTTCCACTTCAAAGCTAGCTTCTCGTTTTTGGGCCACAAATGAGTCATAATGAATGTTGGGTCTGAAATGAAAACTAACACTGGCTGCTTGCTACAACTAAATTACTAAGTCTTTGATCACACTGTGTTGATGCTTTGGTGAGTAAAAACGAATGCTTCCTACCTATTAAATAAGCCTAGGCCCATCACAATACTTCAAAAAAGCAAATAGCTATTGCTAAGAATATAATCTAATCTGTCTCTAGTTATCAAAATTCTCAACTCCCAATTGAGTGAACAGTAAACTATTGTAATGAGACAACAGGGAGCAGGTCTCGAACCCTCGACCTTCTAGCCCGAAGTCCAGCGCGCTATCGACTGTGCGGCAGAGTCGATTTCCGCGCTTATAAACCCAGGGTCGTTACCAGTGTTGCCAACTAATTTTCAGGGTAAGTTGCTAGAGGCAGGTTGATTTGTTGCTAAAAGTTGCTAAGTGACGTTTTGATGTTATTGCATGATAACGTAAAACTGCGTCATTACGTAGAATACACAATAACGTTACTCAAATTGACTGGTCATCTCGGCAAAATATATAATTTGACATTTGTTCAGGTACAGACTCCCACTCTTTTCTGTACTTCTGGCTGTACAATTTCGATTGAGACATGATGATTGATGTTGTAAGTTCTGTTCAAGATCAAACATTCGTGACCAACTATATTCATTGGGTTTGGCTCTTCGAACCCGTACTACTGCTGCTGCAGTCAGCCAACAATGATTTGCAATGTACTGAAATTGCTGCTGGCCTTCTGCTGACGTCACTCAATGCACTTTTGCAGCCAGGCACGTGTGTTGTGACTGAGTGTGTGACAGAGAAAATCGTTTTTGTGTCATTTAGAGGGAAAATACGTGCATTTTAGCGTTTGAGTCACTTTTCAAAAGTTGCTAAAAGTTCCAAATACATTTTTTAAAGTAGCTACATTTGTTGCTAGGTGCTGTTTGAAAAAAAAGTTGCCAGGGTAGTCTGAACAGTTGCTAAATCTAGCAACAAAATTGCTAAGTTGGCATCACTGGTCGTTACACTATTTTATTGGCACCTGCAGAGAGCATCATCCATATACCATGTGAGTGTGCGCATATTCACTGTCTTTATCATTGGATCAGATGATAGCGCCGACAGAGATCGCATCTCGCTTTAGGTCCCACAAGCATTTCGTTACACTCGCATTAACATCTGCTAACCATGTGTATGTGACCAATAACATTTGATTTGAATATCACTGTAAAGTTCTTTTGGGGGGGGGGGGACAATAATTCCCTCCTCCAGACTAGATGGACGTCATATTGTACAATTTGTGTCTCCCATTTTCGTAGGCCTAGATTAGATGGTTGCATTCAAGAGAAGAGTGTTTTTACTGATCTGTTTGTCAGTGTCAGCAGAGTAGGCTACTAATTTGCCGTATTAAAAACTATGTTGCTTATGTCTTCAGTCATATAAGTAGAATTGAATGACGTGTTTTTAAGGGCCTCCCTAGTGGCGCAGCAGTCTAAGGCGTTATTACAGACCTGGGTTCGACCTGTATCCCAAACGGCTGTGATCGGGATTCCCATAGGGTGGCGCACAATTGGCCCAGCGTCATCCGGGTTAGGAGAGGGTTTAGCCGGGTGGGTTTTACTTGGCTCATCGTGCTGTAGCGACTCCTTGTGGTGGGCGGGCGCCCCCTGCATCACAATGAGATTCTATAAACTATTAGAGTCCGTTGCTATATCAACGGTGTGATGACCTAATGATTAGAATTTGAGATCATTACACCCTAAATTATGTTCTTAATTGCTATGCAAACAAGGCTGATTTCCGCAACAATTTCACTGTTTGAATAAGTTTTGTTTAGCTAATAAAATGAAAACATTACTTCAAACTACTTTTGGGTACCTTGCTAACATTACAACATGAAATCCATGTCTTAAACGTTGCTACGTTTCGGAAATAGCAAAGAAAACTTGTCATCTGCTTGAGACATTAAAGTTACTCACTTTACAGATCACAAAGTCAGCTAATTTCCACTCAATTCATATACAAATCCATTTGATTCATACACAGGCTTGTCTGGCTGTCATGTTTTTATCTTCACCTGCCTTTCCCTTATCTACACTGAAATAATATGTCAGTAGTCCTCCATTATGATTAAAAAAAAAGTATATCTCGCATAGCTCATTAGTACACCCTTGTGGTTGAATATATACTGTACCAGTCAAAAGTTTGGGCACACCTACTCATTCAAGGGTTTTTCTTTATTTGTACTATTTTCTACATTGTAGAATAATAGTGAAGACATCAAAACTATTAAATAACACATATGGAATCATGTGTAACCAAAATAGTGTTCAACAAATCAAAATATATTTTATATTTGAGATTCTTCAAAGTAGGCACCCTTTGCCTTGATGACAGCTTTTCACCCTCTTGGCATGTTCTCCCACCATTCCTGTAGCTGGCTAGCTGACTAGGCAGGCTGAGGTACAGTGGCTAGCGAAAGTATTCATCCCCCTTGGCATTTTTCCTATTTTGTTGCCTTACATCCTGGAATTAAAATATATTTTGGGGGGGTTTGTATCACTTGATTTACACAACATGCCTACCACTTTGAAGATGCAAAATATTTTTTATTGTGAAACAAACAAGAAATAAGACAAAAAAAAACAGAAAACGTGAGCGTGCATAACAATTCAATTTATTTTTTAATAATGGATTTAATGGTGCTCCGCGGGATGTTCAAAATTTCAGATATTTTTTTATAACCCAACCCTGATCTGTACTTCTCCACAATTTTGTCCCTGACCTGTTTGGAGAGCTCCTTGGTCTTCATGGTGCAGCTTGCTTGGTGGTGCCCCTTGCTTAGTGGTGTTGAAGACTCTGGGGCCTTTCAGAACAGGTGTATATATACACTGAGATCATGTGACACTTAT
Organism: Salmo salar; assembly: GCF_965601325.2. Lineage (NCBI taxonomy): Eukaryota > Metazoa > Chordata > Actinopteri > Salmoniformes > Salmonidae > Salmo > Salmo salar. Next base: position 20,518,405 of record NC_138313.1, read on the forward strand.
ATTGCACACAGGTGGACTTTATTTAACTAATTATGTGACTTCTGAAGGCAATTGGTTGCACCAGATCTTATTTAGGGGCTTCATCGCAAAGGGGGTGAATACATATGCACGCACCACTTTTCCGTTTTTAATATTTTTTTATTTTTTGAAATAAGTAATTTTTAAAATTTCACTTCAACAATTTGGACTATTTTTTGTATATCCATTACATGAAATCCAATTAAAAATCGATTTAAATTACAGGTTGTAATGCAACAAAATAGGAAAAACACAAAGGGGGATTAATACTTTTGCAAGGCACTGTAAATAAGTACAGCAGCAAGCAAAGTCAATCTTAAAACAGCTTAAATAATTTCTTCCTATTTTACAATATGTTCTATATAAAGACACATATGTTGTAAAGAAAGAGTTCTCTTTCCAGTCTTTTCGGTCCTCTGAAACAGTAGGTAGTCAGCAGGTAGTCACCGTCAAAAACACCATCCTTGGGGAGCAATTCTGAGGTAATAATTTTGCGCGGACTGTGCGAGTGCTTATGAGGTGAAATAGAACTACATCTTCCCGCGTTCTCCGTCCTTCGCGACCTCTACCAGGTAAAATAGAGCCAAGCAACCAGCATAGCAACAGACGCTTTGGTTCCTTACGTAACCTGTCAGAATTTTGCAAGTTCTATGAACAGCCCTAGCAACGGAAGCTAGAACTTTTCGAATCCCATTGTGACGTGGAGGGGGACACACACTTTTAGGTATGACACCCCCAATGAAATGAACACCCCCACCTTTCTGTCACGGTTTAAACAATTTATTTTTATGTGGTGGCACTGTCCATCCAGTAGTGCGCAATTTCAGCCTCAGCTGAGCTCCTTTACACATCGATTTTCCTTTGTACTTCCTAATTTTTGCTGTAATTTTGTTTACCCTCCACCATATGCCTTGGCTGAGAGGGTAGGCTTCTGGCATGTGGTGTAGACCTAGTGGAGGGTCAACTAAATTAAATGCCTTTTACCCAACTTTTCATTTGAAAAAATGCATTGAAAGTGTAGGGCGTATTACTTTTTTCACAGCGACCGGCAATCAGAGTTTACTCACCTATTTCTTTTTTAACACAACATCACTGGCTACCGGTAGGCCGATTTGAAGTTCATGATAATACACATGAATATCATACAGTGGACACATAAGCCTATAGGCCCATGCATGCAATGCCCTGATACATTTAGTGCTCAAATCTCTGACAGCAGAACCATGAGATGGACAATTATTGTTTTGGAAAAGTATCCTAAAAAACAATAAAAAAAAAAATAGGCTATACATTTTTGCGTATGCTCCATATTGAAACACAAATTTGTTATAGCTGTTTTTAAGGACACGTAAATGTGACTCATTTGGCCAACGTCCCTAATTTTTTGATGCCGCTGGCTGCGCCAAGATCTGAATTCATATGGATGTCCATTACATTTCTCAAATGACCGGTAAATTCAAATCTTCCCTTTCATGTTGTCCAGCTCCAAATTTTGCTAATGGAGACTGAAATTGCATATAGTTTTTATGAAGGTTTTAGAATATTTGCATGTAAATCTGTCACCAATTGGATGGAAACCTAGCTATAGACACCCTAAAGACTCTGGCAAGTGCACTAGTCCAGTGTCACTTTGATTATGCCTGCACATCATGGTTCACCAGCAGCCCCAAACATCTAAACAATAAGCTACCAGCCAAACAAGCTTGTAAGAATAGTACTTAAACTCCCCCCTGATACTCATCTGGAGGTTGAGCATTTTTTCATCTCTATATATATTGTGCAACACCAAAACGTTTAATGACATTCGGAGATTCTCAAGCCAAACCTTCGATACTTGGTAGGCCGACAAGGTAGGGAGGGATGTATTTTCTGTTTGTCGAGATTGACATAGTCTATTTATTGTGGCGTTGAAAACGCAAACCATGATATTGAAGTGCCCGAAGTCGGTAGGCTTTGTTTATTGGTTGTGTAGTGCATTGGCACAGAAACCTATTGGTGGATTTTTTTTAAAATATAATTATAAATATGGCATCAAAATTTTGAAAATCAGATTTCCCCCCTAGCTGATCATTGACTGCAGCCGGCTCTGATCGTGTAATGAAACAGGCAGGGAGAGTGAGTATGTCTGTTGTGGTTGGCAAACCCTCAACCTTCTGGCCTGTAGCCCTGAGTGGCATTGACTGTGCCACAAAAGCATGCTGAAATGGCAAAGTCGCTATCCACGTTTATAAACACAGGGTCGCTACAGTTATTGTTATTTTTGGTCATAAACATTATTTTCAGTTAATTCTATGAGGGGGGATGGTGTTCAGTTCATTTTACAGTACAAGGGGAGGGTCATGTGAAAATATGTTTAGTGTTGGGGAGGGGGGCGCATTTTTTTTATGACACCTTAAGTTGGACCAGCCCCTGCCGCCCAGTACATTTCGATCTGTCCCTTACCACTTTTAAATTTCATACTTGATTTTCCCTTAGGAAAAATGTATCAGCCCCGATAGAAATGCCCACTAATATGTTAAGGATATGTTTTACTGCTTGTTGGCAGAGCTCTCAGGGGAATTACTCATTCAGGAGGCATGGTCTTAGCTTAGTGCACTGTACATTAATAAAGATATCAGCAGAGATTCCCCTGTTGCCTCTTTAGACGATGACAAACTCATCTAGCAGCCTTAGTGTTGTCAGCAGACTGAGGTGTGTTTCCTTCCCTCCCACACACACACAGCCTTCGGAGCCCAACGCCACTCTTCATCTTGTCACAGGGTAATGTAGCCCAGATACTGCAGCTTCTGCTGCTACTTCATTTAGACATGCAGTTCCCTGGTATTAGAGGCCAGGTACAAAAGGTGGCTTCTGTGTTGGAGAGGTAATGGCTTTTCCTTAGCAAAATGTCAAATGAGAAATCCCCCTGGCTCTACCGTTCAGCCTGGTTGCTAGTGCTAGGCTCTGAGAATTAATGTAGGCATATTAAACTGGCTACCACACACACACACACACACACACACACACACACACACACACACACACACACACACACACGAGGGTGTTCTAATCTGGAGAGCTGTGATCCACTATGGAAATTGTTTGCTGGTGAATCACTGTCATGTTCATAAACCAAAGGCCTCCTCCACAGAGAGATAGAGATAGACAGCTGTGATCTATGCATTTCAATGTAACTGATGCAAGTCTGCTGATAGTGTTACTTTTCAACTGATAGTGTACTCTTATAATCTCCACATGGCACAGCCAGAAGAGGACTGGCCCCCCCTCAGAGCCTGGTTGCTCTCTAGGTCTCTTCCTAGTTTCCAGCCTTCCTAGGGAGTTTTTCCTAGCCACCATGCTTCTACATCTGCATTGCTTGCTCTCTGGGGTTTTAGGCTCGGTTTCTGTATAAGCACTTTGTGACTACTGCTGATTAAAAAGGGCTTTATAGATACATATGATTGAAATTTGATTACTGCTACCTTGAGAATATAATGGATTCTGCTTGAGCGCTTCAAAGTCAAAGTGCGATTCCACGCCAGAGGGAGATATTTTTGATATCTCAGATTATGGTAATCGCAAAATTGAACTTAATTAGGAGGAAGGATGTTTATCATGCTTTTTACCTTTATATCACAAACCATTTTTGAGAAAATCATGATGAATTTTAGGCCCACATTTTAGAGCACACTATAAAGCAGTATTTTTTATTTTACCTTTATTTAACTAGGCAAGTCAGTTAAGAACAAATTATCCAACACTCTAACCACCAGTCTACCTGCCGCCCCAAAAGTATAATGACACAAAGATGTTGTCTGTATCATTTACAGTTCACAGATCATAGGGTCTTACAGGAGGCATATATAGGTCTAAAAAGGGCCTAGAATGGCCACTTTCATCATGATTTAAAAAATATATAGTTTGTGATACAAATTGCCAGAACAATCTGAAATGTTTTCCACACCCGCTGGCGTGGAATCAACCCATACTTTTTTTCTGTCTTTCTTCAAATGCTCAACCTTTCTTCAGGTAAAGAGTATTTTAAGAGAAACCTCTGCCTCCAGCAATGTCATGACAGTATTACAACCACAGACCAGACCACACACTATCACCCACTCCATGCCAAACCAGCACAACGGGAAACACCTCAAGACACATCTTTAAGACACGTGTCAGCATTTTCTTTGAGCTGTCAATGGAGGTGTCAATTTTTTTTTATTGAATAGTTTGTAGTCTATTTACCACTATGGGGAAGTTATTGCAGAGAGTCACAGAGATATGAGGCTAACCAATGTCCTGCCCCCCCTGAGGCCTACTATCAACTGAAGGATCATCAAAAGAGATTGGCTGGCTCATTGGACCGTGTCCTGCATAGTTAGCATACCTCTACAATCAGTAAATGTTAATAGTCCACAGAGAGGCTGTTTGTTTACAGTGTGTCAACATTAACATTAGCAGGAAGTTCCTCTAAGCTCCTGGGTACTTAGTGTCACATTACCTCATCCTCTATGTTTGGTCAGTGTTTACCCCAGAATGGATGGCTTACATCAGTGGTCACCAATCTCCAAGGCATTCCTAGTCAATCACCAAACATTTCTGTAAAAAAAACAATGATAAAGCCTTGTGTTCCTATTTGTTTCATTCATTTTGAGCTGTTGGCAGTAGGTGCACATGATTCAGCAGCCCTAGTGCCGGGAAGGCAAAGTATTCTTATTTTGAGCCATTCATGTGTCTGAAGCACAGGAGGTTGGTGGCACCTTAATTAGGGAGGACGGGCTCATGGTAATGGCTGGAGAGGAATTAGTGGAATGGTATCAAATACATCAAATACATGGTATTCATGTGTTTGATGCCATTCCACTCGCTCCATTTCAGCCATTAGTATGAGCTGTTGTCCCCTCAGCACCCTCCACTGGTCTGAAGGTAGAACTCCGCCTTCCCGGCAGGCCCAGAGAGCAAATCAAGTGTAACTATAGGCCTACCGCTGGCCAATCAGATAGCTCAGATCAACGTGTCTGCACAGTTTCCTCATGCCATAGACTGTAAAAACAAGCCTCTGGAACGCACAGCAAAGTTGATAATGTGAGATTTTTTAACTTTTAAAACCTTGACTAGAGAGAAACTCAACGAATACAGCTAAGAATTGCTGTTTATATGAGTAAATTCATATTTAAGTTGTTATTCTGTCATGCCCTGATCTGTTTCACCTGTCCTTGTGCTTGTCTCCACCCCCTCCAGGTGTCGCCCATCTTCCCCATTATCCCCTGTGTATTTATACCGGTGTTCTCTGTTTGTCTGTTGCCAGTTCGTCTTGTTTGTCAAGTCAACCAGTGTTTTGTTTCTCAGCTCCTTCTTTTCCCCAGTCTCTTTTTTTCTTGCCCTCCTGGTTTTTATCATTGCCTGTCCTGACTCTGAGCCCACCTGCCTGACCACTCTGCCTGCCCCTGAACCTGCCTGCCATCCGGTGCAGTTGCCCCTACTCTGGATTACCGACCCCTGCCTGCCTTGACCTGTCGTTTGCCTGCCCCTGTTGTTGTAATAAACATTGTTACTTCAATACAGTCTGCACTTGGGTCTTACCTGAAACGTGATATATTCAGCATTGTCAACATTTTGTTCTACAGTTTTATAAGCCATAAAATGTGCATTCTCCCTACTTCCACTCACGCTACAACCAGCACTGCAGCTGCAATGAATGAGTATAGCAAAGTGTTTCACTTTCTCTGGTCATAGGAGGAGAGGCAGCCTCACCCCTGCTCCCTCCCTCCCCTCAGACTGACCATCAGATACAGGCCATCATTCCAGTAAAAAAAAGCAAATTATTATGCTCACTCAGGTGTGCTTCACAAGTAATACAACAAATGATCTATTACCAATGTGATCATATACCTACATTTTTAAATATATTTCAAAATGGTCTGTTTTGTTTTTCCAGGTTTCTGTTTTTCCCATTTTTTTCAAGTTTCGTTCTTAAAATCCCCAAAATGTTAAATAAATCAGGAGACCACTTTTGAGGTCTGGGAAAAATCTAAGAAATGTATATTTTTGGGTGTAGTTACCCTTTAATTCCAGTGCACACCAGCAAAATCCCATTGTTTGGTTAGAATGTTTTTCTAGCGCTCATGTGATTGCAGAGTTTGCAAAACAAATGGCAACTGGATTGATGCAAATAATCATGAAATCATTCTGCCTGTAGGCATAGGCTACTTTGTAGTTTTTGGGAAAGCCTTTCCATCTCTACCAGAAGAAGGTTTATCATTAGCATCATCGCTAACGGCTACACAAAGTATAGTAGACATACACGTGCACCGCGCGCACACACAGACTGCGGCATTCCTATGCCATTTCAGAAAGTTGCAGGATGCATTTTGTTCATGTCTTATGATTTAACTTGGGCAAATTATTGAACTTTCTAATAAGTTCAACACATTTAGTTGATTTCCTACTAATTTCAGTACATGTTTGAATATTGTTGAATTCCGTTTTAATGTCTGGATTCCGTGATTCCATCCGCGTTCTCAGCAAAGCAAATTTTATCTGATTCTAATAGAGCCAATCAAACATCTGGGGTAATACCTCACTTCTCTCACTCGCTCGCTTGCTCACACACACAGCTCTCTCACCTCAACACCTCCTCTTTCTCTCACACACACACACACACACACACACACACACACACACACACACACACACACACACACACACACACACACACACCTCCCCTCTTTCTACCCTCTCTCTCAACCCTCTCTCTCCTCTCACTCCTCACCTCTCCCCCATCTGCAGGTTTTTTTACATGGTTGATGTTCAGACTGGAGTCAGGCTGGCCTGTCAGCTTAATGATTTACTGCCAGTTCTGCATTATAAAAACATTGAGACCTCTTAGAGCGTATGTCCACTTCCAGCTGATTTATAGACTGGCCTTTTCAAGTCCTCATCCTCTATGTTGTCAACATAGCTGTGTGGAGCCGACACTGCAGCTGGGATGACGAAAGTGCATTTTCATCCATAACTATCCATACCCACCACACTCTTTGGGTTTTGCTTATATGCAAATATCCTGAAGAGGAGCCAGTGGAGCAGTGGAATTATGGGAGAAGTAAAACAGATCTGAGCAGCCAGCCATACAGGCCAGTCCAGACACACAGACTGCACAGCATTTGAATTCCAGGAAATAATGTATTTTTCATTAGCATGCCTCTTATTGGACACACAAAATGCAAGAGGCAACTACACTGAGTTTACAAAACATTAGGAACACCGGCTCTTTCCATGACATAGACTGACCAGGTGAAAGCTATTATTCCTTATTGATGTCACTTGTTAAATCCGTGTAGATGACGGGGAGGAGACAGGTTAAAGAAGCATTTTTAAGCCTTGAGACAATTGAGATATGGATTGTGTGTATGTGCCATTCAGAGTGTGAATGGGCAAGACAAAAGATTGTGCCTTTGAACTGGGTATGGTAGTAGGTGCCATGCGCACCGGTTTGAGTGCGTCAAAAACTGCAACGCTACTGGGTTTTTCACGGTCAACAGTTTCCCTTGTGTGTCAAGATTGGTCCATCACCCAAAGCACATCCAGCCAACTTGACACAACTGTGGGAAGCATTGGAGTTAACATGGGCCAGCATCCCTGTGGAACACTTGTAGAGTCCATCCCTCGACGAATTAAGGCTGTTCTGAAAGCAAAACGGGGTGCAAATCAATGTTAGGAAGGTGTTCCTAATGTTTTGTATACTCAGTGTATGTCCCCCTGTGGAAATGTTCTTCCAAATAGGGTTCATTTTGACAGAGTTATTGGGATCAATAACATGTGTTTCTTCACCAGGTGCTGTCTCTCTACTTTCACAAACAGGTTTAGAATGTAGTGGGCATGTATGAACCTTGCGAGGCCATACTACGAACATTAGAAAAAGTACAAATTTAACCTGGACCTCTGTCTCAAAATGCACAATTAAAATTGTTCATTTACTTGCACGTGGTAGAACGTTACATTGTTGCTGGTCCCATAAGATAACCTGGCACATGCTAGCCATTTGCTAGCCTCACCAGGTGGCAGTGATTATTTTCTGTAACAAATTTGGTGTCAACCTATCTGCACAAACCAATAGCATTTCTTAAATGGAGTGTCTGCGGTTTTGGATTTTCATATATAGCATAGCACATGTAAGTGTAGGCCCACACGTCTGTGTAATACCCTATATTAGCGACAATTATTTATGTAGCATTGCGAGTAGCATATGTGTCGGTCTGTAAAAGGGATTCCAATAAGAAGCTCAGCATTAAATGAATTCGTAATCTTAAATTGACAAGGTTTTGGCTGCACTTCTCTTGACAACATGTTAACACAATAAATGGAATCATACATTTAAAAGGAAAAAACAACATCTCAACTGTGATTCGAATTTTCCGCAAATGACGAAAATCATCAGGAGCCAGGCTCGCAAAACACTGTGAGCTAATCGTCCAGTTAAAAAATGGTGCGTGGTTTCGGAACTTTGATTAGCAGATGGTGCTGTTGGGAACAGCTAGCATGTAGGCTTTGATCATGTGCAACTATATCAACAATTTTAATTGGCTGATGCTTAAACTTGAACTAAAATGTAAACAACTTTTTCTAATGTTTGCAGTTACAGCCCCAGCACGTTTGCAAGCTGTCCGACTTGGCTCACAGAAAGAGTCATTCATTCGTAACTTAACATTTTAAGGCAATGGCAACTTTTCTTTTTAATTTGATACAACTAAAATAACTAAAAGTTGAAACAACTAAAACATTTGACAGTGTGCAGGTTGGCATGTGATTGTGTGGGACTGCCTGCTAGCTAGCAGCATCAAACAACAGGCCTAACATTATAACTATAGACTAACACATGATCAATCACTTAGGGCTGTGTAACTGTGTGTGTGTGTGTGTGTGTGTGTGTGTGTGTGTGTGTGTGTGTGTGTGTGTGTGTGTGTGTGTGTGTGTGTGTGTGTGTGTGTACACGTCTTCCTCTGATCTGCTGTGGCTTTGTTTAGGCTAGTTTTTGATTGGCTAGTTGTTTGAGGGAGAGAAAGAGGATGAAACCTCAGAAACACAAACAACAAAATAACACCACTGTGTTTTAGACTCGGTTCCTTAAGCCTAACAAGGACGTTGTGTGGCAGGAGAGGAGATGTCTGTGGTTGTCTGGGCTCAGGGTAGAAAAGTCTCAAAGCACAGCTAGAATCAGCTTATTATTGTGTAATGACCATTTTACCAAATCATTTCTTTGCAAAGACCTGGCCATAAATAATTCTATCCACAACTCAACTGGGAATATGTAAACACTACCATACACTGAGAGTACTCAATGTATGCTCTTTCTTTATATAATGCAGTCCGTTTATATGTACATATAAACGTACATAAAACACAAACTCAACTGGGAATATGATTAAATAAGGCATAAACACGGACAGCTCAATGTATGCCCACATTGTCCGGCTGTCTTTGAGAATATACCTTGGTAGACGATGAGAAAACACAACTCTGCACTGGTCTGAGAATATGTGAGTGTAAATACCAGCATGCACAGATAGAGATCAGTGTGTGCCCTGGCCTTTAGTATAGCCACTGTGTTGATATGTTCATAACAAGTTCCCTAAGGGAGAGCCTCACACACACACCACGGGCTGAGAATGGTGTGTGTGGGATGGGGTAGACCTTGGAGGCTGGGGATGTGAAATGTCAACAGGCCCTCTCCACTATCACCCCCTTCTGCCGTTCCATGTCTGCGGCATTCTGGAGGCTGTGTGTGTGTGTGTGTGTGTGTGTGTGTGTGTGTGTGTGTGTGTGTGTGTGTGTGTGTGTGTGTGTGTGTGTGTGTGTGTGTGTGTGTGTGTGTGTGTGTGTGAGAGCCAAGCTCAGGAAGGTGTTTAATGTATGGGGAAATAGGAGAACATTGCCTGTATCCAGTTTTACAGAGGTAATGGGCATTTCTGCTTTATCACAACTCAGTTAATGAGCCAGTCATTCACACACACTCAAAGACACACACTCAGGGAAAGAAGGAAAGTAACACATTTAATGAATCATACAGACCAGGAAGGGCCGAAGGAAGGTGAGGGATGAAGGACTGTATGACCTTGTCCTCCAAAGAGAGCCCTACAAGATTGCTTGTCATGCGAACGTATAACTTTACTGTTGCATGCATTGAATTGAAACATTTTCTGGAAAAATGTTCGGTGTGTTCCGGAACTTTCCCCTTAGAGCTCCCTCATGCTACAGTTTGTCCCTCCCTGTCCATTGAAGTCTGCTTAATCTGCCATCTTAGTAGTAATTAGTCCCAATGAGGATCACCTTCCAGCCACTAGACATTAATGTCATCCAGACAAGCTGCTAGGCTATGACAAGGCTCTGGGAAGTAAATATCTCTCTCTGTCTCTCTCTCTGTTTTCCTCTCTGTCTCTCTGAGTCTTTCATCTCTCTCTCCCCTCCCTCCCTCGAAAAGTTAAGTTATTGTAACTTGCCGATGAACCAACACATTACGGCTGAACCAGTCAGGGTACAGAACATTAGAAAGAAATACCCTCAGAAATACCCTCAAATTAAAGCGGAAGGTCTGCTGACAGTCTGCAACTTAAACTAATGGTCTGCACTTCAGTTTTCAAATCCAAAGTGTTGGAGTACAGAGCCAAAACAACAAAAATTGTGCCACTGTCCCAGTACTTTTGGTGCTCACTGTATATCAATAGTGTGTGGTGTGGGCAGCACTTTCTCATCAAGTTAAGTTTGAGAGCACATCCAGATTTTGACAATTAGCTACTAAGGGCCATCAAAGCTTACATGTTGCTATGCCTCATCTCTCACTGTTTGTCCACTTAATATCCCTCCCCCCACCAAACGTCTTCCACTTTTCCACTGCTTTTGTATGAGAGACCAGGATCAGTAAGCCCTGAACCTACCACATATTGTTTTGTTTTACTGTTTTCCTCTCTTATTGTAGCTGAAGGGCAGTACTCTTTTCGGACTCTTTCCTACTCTTGCAATACCCTACTCAAAGGGAACCTTGTCAAACATTTTACCTCCAAGTCTCCATACCCTACTACACCTCAACCAGTACCTCATAACAATATCCGGCTCCGACAGAGATGGCCGCCTCGCTTCGCGTTCTCAGGAAACTATGCAGTATTTCGTTTTTTTTATGTATTATTTCTTACATTGTTACCCCTGGAAGTTTTATCACATACAGCCGGGAGGAACTATTGGATATAAGAGCAACGTCAACTTACCAACATTACGACCAGGAATACGACTTTCCCGAAGCGGATCCTCTATTTCGACCACCACCCAGGACAATGGATCGGATCCCAGCCGGCGACCCAAAACAACGGCGCCGCAGGAGGGGCAGAAGAAGCAGTCTTCTGGTCAGGCTCTGTAGACGGGCACATCGCGCACCTCTCCTGAGTTTACTACTCGCCAATGTCCAGTCTCTTGACAACAAGGTAGACGAAATCCAAGCAAGGGTTGCCTTCCAGAGAGACATCAGAGATTGTAACGTTCTTTGTTTTATGGAAACGTGGCTCACTCTAGATACACTATCGGAGTCGGTACAGCCACCTGGTTTCTTCACGCATCGCGCCAACAGAAACAAACATCTCTCTGGTAAGAAGAAGGGCGGGGGGGGTATGCCTTATGATTAACGAGACGTGGTGTGATCATAACAACATACAGGAACTCAAGTCCTTTTGCTCACCTGACCTAGAATTCCTTACAATCAAATGTTGACCGCATTATCTACCAAGAGAATTCTCTTCAATTATAATCACAGCCGTGTATATCCCCCCCCCCCCAAGCAGACACATCGATGGCCCTGAATTAACTTCTTTGGACTCTATGTAAACTGGAAACCACATATCCTGACGCTGCATTCATTGTAGCTGGGGATTTTAACAAGGCTAATCTCAAAACAAGACTCCCTAAATTTTATCAGCATATCGAATGTGCTACCCAGGCGGAAAGAATCCTGAACCATTGTTACTCTAACTTCCGCGACGCATACAAAGCCCTGCCCCGCCCACCTTTCGGAAAATCTGACCACGACTCCATTTTGTTGCTCCCAGCCTATAGACAGAAACTAAAACAGGAAACGCCCATTCTCAGGTCTGTTCAACGCTGGTCCGACCAATCTGATTCCACGCTTCAAGATTGCTTCGATCACGTGGACTGGGATATGTTCCACATAGCGTCAGACAACAACATTGATGAATACGCTGATTCGGTGAGCGAGTTTATTAGCAAGTGCATCAGTGATGTTGTACCCACAGCAACTATTAAAACCTTCCCCAAACAGAAAACGTGGATTGATGGCAGCATTCGTGCAAAACTGAAAGTGCGAACCACTGCTTTTAATCAGGGCAAGGCGACCGGTAACATGACTGAATACAAACAGTGTAGCTATTCCCTCCGCAAGGCAATCAAACAAGCTAAGCGTCAGTATAGAGACAAAGTAGAGTCGCACTTCAACGGCTCAGATACGAGAGGTATGTGGCAGGGTCTACAGTCAATCACGGACTACAAAAAGAAAACCATCCCTGTCGTGGACCATGATGTCCTGCTCCCAGACAAACTAAACAACTTCTTTGCTCGCTTTGAGGTCAATACAGTGCCAATGACACAGCCCGCTACCAAAACCTGCGGGCTCTCCTTCACTGCAGCCAACGTGAGTAAAGCATTTAAACGTGTTAACCCTCGCAAGGCTGCCGGCCCAGACGGCATCCCTAGCCGCATCCTCAGAGCGTGCGCAGACCAGCTGGCTGGTGTGTTTACGGACATATTCAATCAATCCTTATCCCAGTCTGCTGTTCCCACATGCTTCAAGAGGGCCACCATTGTTCCAGTTCCCAAGAAAGCTAAGGTAACTGAGCTAAATGACTATCGCCCCTTAGCACTCACCTCCGTCATCATGAAGTGCTTTGTGAGACTAGTCAAGGATCACATCACCTCCACCCTACCTGACACCCTAGACCAACTCCAATTTGCTTACCACCCCAATAGGTCCACAGACGACGCAATCGCAATCACACTGCACACTGCCCTAACCCACCTGGACAAGAGGAATACCTATGTAAGAATGCTGTTCATCGACTACAGCTCAGCATTTAACACCATAGTACCCTCCAAACTCATCATTAAGCTCAAGACTGGGTCTGGGTCTCGACCCCGCCCTGTGCAACTGGGTCCTGGACTTCCTGACGGGCCGCCCCCAGGTGGTGAGGGTAGGAAACAACATCTCCACCCAGCTGATCCTCAACACTGGGGCCCCACAAGTGTTCGTTCTCAGCCTGCTCCTGTACTCCCTGTTCACCCATGACTGCGTGGCCATGCACGCCTCCAGCTCAATCATCAAGTTTGCAGACGACACTACAGTGGTAGACTTGATTACCAACAATGATGAGACGGCCTACAGGGAGGAGGTGAGGGCCCTCGGAGTGTGGTGTCAGGAAAATAACCTCACACTCAACGTCAACAAAACAAAGGAGATGATCGTAGACTTCAGGAAACAGCAGAGGGTGCCCCCCCCCCCCCCCCTCTATTCACATCGACAGGACAGTAGTGGAGAAGATGGAAAGTTTTAGGTTCCTCGGCGTACACATCACGGACAAACTGAAATGGTCCACCCACACAGACAGCATGGTGAAGAAGGCGCAGCAGCACCTCTTCAACCTCAGGAGGCTGAAGAATTTCGGTGTGTCACCAAAAACACTCACAAACTTTTACAGATGCACAAACTTTGAGCATCCTTTCGGGCTGTATCACCGCCTGGTACGGCAACTGCTCCACCTACAGCCGTAAGGCTCTCCAGTGGGTAGTGAGGTCTGCACAACTCATCACCGGGGGCAAACTACCTGCTCTCCAGGACACCTACACCACCCGATGTCACAGGAAGGCCAAAAAGATCATCATGGACAACAACCACCCGAGCCATTGCCTGTTCACCCCGTTATCATCCAGAAGGCGAGGTCAGTACAGGTCGGACCGAGAGACTGAAAAACAGCTTTTATCTCAAGGCCATCAGACTGTTAAACAGCCATCACTAACATTGAGTGGCTGCTGCCAACATACTGACTCAATCTCTAGCCACTTTAATAATTTAAAATTGGATGTAATAAATGTATCACTAGTCACTTTAAACTATGCCACCTTATATAATGTTTACATACCCTACAGTACTCATCTGAAATGTATATACTGTACTCTATACCATCTTCTGCATGTTGCCAATGCTGTTCGGCCATCGCTCATCCATATATACTGCTCAAAAAAATAAAGGGAACACTTAAACAACACATCCTAGATCTGAATGAAAGAAATAATCTTATTAAATACTTTTTTCTTTACATAGTTGAATGTGCTGACAACAAAATCACACAAAAATAATCAATGCATATCCAATTTATCAACCCATGGAGGTCTGGATTTGGAGTCACACTCAAAATTTAAGTGGAAAACCACACTACAGGCTGATCCAACTTTGATGTAATGTCCTTAAAACAAGTCAAAATGAGGCTCAGTAGTGTGTGTGGCCTCCACGTGCCTGTATGACCTCCCTACAACGCCTGGGCATGCACCTGATGAGGTGGCGGATGGTCTCCTGAGGGATCTCCTCCCAGACCTGGACTAAAGCATCCGCCAACTCCTGGACAGTCTGTGGTGCAACGTGGCGTTGGTGGATGGAGCGAGACATGATGTCCCAGATGTGCTCAATTGGATTCAGGTCTGGGGAACGGGCGGGCCAGTCCATAGCATCAATGCCTTCCTCTTGCAGGAACTGCTGACACACTCCAGCCACATGAGGTCTAGCATTGTCTTGCATTAGGAGGAACCCAGGGCCAACCGCACCAGCATATGGTCTCACAAGGGGTCTGAGGATCTCATCTCGGTACCTAATGGCAGTCAGGCTACCTCTGGCGAGCACATGGAGGGCTGTGCGGCCCCCCAAAGAAATGCCACCCCACACCATGACTGACCCACCGCCAAACCGGTCATGCTGGAGGATGTTGCAGGCAGAAGAACGTTCTCCACGGTGTCTCCAGACTCTGTCACGTCTGTCACGTGCTCAGTGTGAACCTGCTTCCATCTGTGAAGAGCACAGGGTGCCAATGGCGAATTTGCCAATCTTGGTGTTCTCTGGCAAATGCCAAACGTCCTGCACGGTGTTGGGCTGTAAGTACAACCCCCACCTGTGGACCTCGGGCCCTCATACCACCCTCATGGAGTCTGTTTCTGACCGTTTGAGCAGACACATGCACATTTGTGGCCTGCTGGAGGTCATTTTGCAGGGCTGTGGCAGTGCTCCTCCTGCTCCTCCTTGCACAAAGGCAGAGGTAGCGGTCCTGCTGCTGGGTTGTTGCCCTCCTACGGCCTCCTCCACGTCTCCTGATGTACTGGCCTGTCTCCTGGTAGCGCCTCCATGCTCTGGACACTACGCTGACAGACACAGCAAACCTTCTTGCCACAGTTCTCATTGATGTGCCATCCTGGATGAGCTGCACTACCTGAGCCACTTGTGTGGGTTGTAGACTCCGTCTCATGCTACCACTAGAGTGAAAGCACCGCCAGCATTCAAAAGTGACCAAAACATCAGCCAGGAAGCATAGGAATTGAGAAGTGGTCTGTGGTCCCCACCTGCAGAACCACTCCTTTATTGAGCAGTGTATATTTTTATGTACATATTCTTACTCATTCCTTTACACTTGTGTGTATAAGGTAGTTGTTGAGAAATTGATTACTTGTTAGATTACTTGTTAGATATTACTGCATGGTCAGAACTAGAAGCACAAGCATTTCGCTACACTCGCATTAACATTTGCTAACCATGTGTATGTGACAAATAAAATTTGATTTGATTTGACTATGCCGTCCAGGACCATTAGTCCCTCTCATATAGGAAGGGTTTAACGAGGCAGCTCACACAATGGTGTGGAACTGGCACCGATACTGAAACACATGAACCATTTTAGTTCAGTGTCAAAGTCCACCAGCCCCTTATTCCTTCCAGAGTGGCTGCAGATCTGACTTTTCTGAACCTCTCTTCCTAATGGCTAAAGGTCCCAATGCTTCTGCGCATGTGCGGAATTCTCTACGCACTGTCTCTGCTCTACTCGTAGAGAACAGGCTACTCTGGCGAATGTTGCTTGTTTAATGAAGTTAGATCAAAGCTGAATCAATGTCTGCAAGATGACATGATGATAGTATTGTACATAACAGAAGCGAATATAATAGCATAGTATAACATTACTGTAAGACAAAAAACACTACCTAATTTGTGTGCAAATGGGCGCATTTTCCTCTCATGCAGCCACAACTCAACAGCGAGCCACTAGGCAAAACATGTGCTTTGATTTAAACAAAACACAGGTAGGCTACAGTTTTGTTCACACCATCTGCTCTAAATCAGCACACTGTAGCCAACATAATAAAAAAATAACACTGTACAGAAGATCTAAATGTATATTCCCATGAAACTGATTGTGATCAAGTGGTTGGCATGCTATCACGCCCTGACCTGAGAGAGCCGTTTTTCTCTGTTTAGTTAGGTCGGGGTGTGATATGGGGTGGGCATTCTATGTATTTATATTTCTATGTTTTGGCCAGGTATGGTTTCCAATCAGAGGCAGCTGTCTAACGTTGTCTCTGATTGGGAACCATACTTAGGCAGCCCTTTTTCCCTCGTTGAGTTGTGGGATCTTATTTTTGTACTCCTCTGTAAAGCCTGCAAGACGTGATGGTCGTTTACCATTGTTTATTATTTTGTTTTAGTGTTCTGAGATAAAATATATATCAAGATGAACACTTACCATGCTGCACCTTGGTCTACTCCTTTGGACAACCGTTACACATGCAGATGCTGCATGGACGTTTCCCTGGTAAAACTTAAAGAATTATCCACGATTGACAGTGAGCAATGTGAAGGGAGGATGACCACAAAAACATGTGCGTACTGCACAGTAGAGGTAGAAACACATGAGCAAAACATCATACAGATCTTTCCCAGGGGGGCGGGACGGGGGTGGAACGGGGTTGTAACCAACTGATCTGCAGCCTCTGCCTGTTCCTTTATTTACATTCCATTCTCCACTCCCAATCCCCATTGTTCATGCAATAATGGATCATGGATTGGCAGTAGCAGTAGAGTAGACAACAGTAGTCAAGCACAGCACTTGATTTCGCTGGTTTTGGAAAGAAGGAGGGAGTACGTGTGTATGTAGGTGTATTCGATCATTGTGGTGTTGGGTGGAGGGAAGCTAAGGCCTATCGTATTGCTCCACCAGTAACATGGCATTCCCATTGAACTGTGATTGTGATCTATGTCCCCATGTGCAGTTGCAAACCGTAGTCTGGCTTTTTTATGGCGGTTTTTGAGCAGTGGCTTCTTCCTTGCTGAGTGGCCTTTCAGGTTATGTCAATATAGGACTCGTTTTACTGTGGATATAGATACTTTTGTAGCTGTTTCCTCCAGCATCTTCACAAGGTCCTTTGCTGTTGTTCTGGGATTGAGTTGCACTTTTCACACCAAAGTACGTTCATCTCTAGGAGACAGAACGCGTCTCCTTACTGAGCGGTATGACAGCTGCATGGTCCCGTACTTGCGGCTGCGTGGTGTTTATACTTGCGTACTGTTGTTTGTACAGATGAACGTGGTACCTTCAGGCGTTTTCTTTTTCCGAGGTCTTGGCTGATTTCTTTTGATTTTCCCATGATGTCAAGGAAAGAGGCACTGAGTTTGAAGGTAGGCCTTGAAATACATCCACAGGTACACCTCCAATTGACTCATATGATGTCAATTAGCCTATCAGAAGCTTCTAAAGCCATGACATCATTTTCTGGAATTTTCCAAGCTGTTTAAAGTCACAGTCAACTTAGTGTATGTAAACTTCTGACCCACTGGAATTGTGATACAGTGGATTATAAGTGAAAAAATCTGTCTGTAAACGATTGTTGGAAAAATTACTTGTGTCATCCACAAAGTAGATGTCCTAACCGACTTGCCAAAACTATAGTTTGTTAAGAAATGTGTGGAGTGGTTGAAAAATGAGTGTTAATGACTTCAACATAAGTATATGTAAACTTTCCGACTTCAACTGTACAAAATTACACAAAGGCGGGAGCTATAGTAATGAACTGAAATTTGTGAGTCACACCAGAGAGGAAGAGGCAACGTGAGAGTTTGAATGTTTTTGCTCAGCCAGGGGTTTTTGTATGAGAGTATGGAATTTGGATAAAATAAATGTAAAGGCTTATTTGCTATGTGTGGCTTATTTGATTGAATATACATTTCCTAGTGCTTAGGTTGTTACGAGTGTACTGATAAGTGGGACACGTGACATCCCGGTAACTTGCCCTCTCATTGGCTAGAATGGTCCCACCTGATCTAAATCTTAGGTTTATTTGAACAGTGAGAGACAGAATAACAACAAAAGAATCCAGAAAAATGCATGCCAGAAATGTTATAAATTGATTTGCATTTTAATGAGGGAAATAAGTATTTGATCCCCTCTCAATCAGAAAGATTTCTGGCTCCCACGTGTCTTTTATACAGGTAACGAGCTGAGATTAGGAGCACACTCTTAAAGGGAGTGCTCCTAACCGCAGCTTGTTACCTGTAAAAAAGACACCTGTCCACAGAAGCAATCAATCAATCAGATTACAAACTCTCTACCATAGCCAAGACCAAAGAGCTCTCCAAGGATGTCAGGGACAAGATTGTAGACCTACACAAGGCTGGAATGGGCTACAAGACCATCGCCAAGCAGCTTGGTGAGAAGGTGACAACATTTGGTGCGATTATTCGCAAATGGAAGAAACACAAAAGAACTATCAATATCCATCGGCCTGGGGCTCCATGCAAGATCTCACCTCGTGGAGTTGCAATGATCATGAGAACGGTGAGGAATCAGCCCAGAACTACACGGGAGGATCTTGTCAATGATCTCAAGGCAGCTGGGACCATAGTCACCAAGAAAACAATTGGTAACACACTACGCCGTGAAGGACTGAAATCCTGCAGCTCCCGCAAGGTCCCCCTGCTCAAGAATACATATACATGCCCGTCTGAAGTTTTCCAATGAACATCTGAATGACTCAGAGGACAACTGGTGAAAATGTTGTGGTCAGATGAGACCAAAATGGAGCTCTTTGACATCAACTCAACTCACCGTGTTTGGAGGAGGAGGAATGCTGCCTATGACTCCAAGAACACCATCTCCACCGTCAAACATGGAGGTGGAAACATTATGCTTTGGGGGTGTTTTTCTGCTAAGGGGACAGGACAACTTCACCGCATCAAAGGGACGATGGACGGGGCCATGTACCGTCAAATCTTGGGTGAGAACCTCCTTCCCTCAGCCAGGGCATTGAAAATGGGTCGTGGATGGGTATTCCAGCATGACAATGACCCAAAACACACGGCCAAGGCAACAAAGGAGTGGCTCAAGAAGAAGCACATTAAGGTCCTGGAGTGGGCTAGCCAGTCTCCAGACCTTAATCCCATAGAAAATCTGTGGAGGGAGCTGAACGTTCGAGTTGCCAAACGTCAGCCTTGAAACCTTAATGACTTGGAGAAGATCTGCAAAGAGGAGTGGGACAAAATCCCTCCTGAGATGTGTGCAAACCTGGTGGCCAACTACAAGAAACGTCTGACCTCTGTGATTGCCAACAAGGGTTTTGCCACAAAGTACTAAGTCATGTTTTGCAGAGGGGTCAAATACTTATTTCCCTCATTAAAATGCAAATCATTTTATAACATTTTTGACATGCGTTTTTCTGGATTTTTTTGTTGTTATTCTGTCTCTCACTGTTCAAATAAACCTAATATTAAAATTATAGACTGATCATTTCTTTGTAAGTGGGCAAATGTACAAAATCAGCAGGGGATCAAATACTTTTTTCCCCCACTGTAGCTAGACAAGTTGTATTTTGAGGCTTACAATCAAAACTAAGATTTTCTGGTTGGGAATTGCAGTATTTAGTTTGAGAATTTAGACATGAGCTAACGACTTTTGACAAACTGGTTTCATCTGGACAAACAAAAAAAAAACGTTGCTTAGCAATGTTAATATTTGAAGGTGTCAGAAAGGCCAGTCTCTTTGGCACATGACATGGAGTACAGGAAGTGGATTAGCTAAAGAGACTGGTACCCAGGTGTCGTGACGTTGTATTGATCAATGTGACGACTGCTGTTCATCGAATGATTAACTGTTTATAATTACGTTATTATTGACTCAGTAACCTGGGGCACCACGGGAAAGTTTGGTTTTATTGAGTTTCTATTTCCCAAATGAACTCAAAGAATATCAGAATATCGATTTTACAGCAGTCGCTTATTAATTATTTTCCTCTACAGTCTCATCCTGTCTGGGGTGGCAGGTAGCCTAGTGGTTAGAGCATTGGAATAGTAACCGTAAAGGTTGCAAGATCGAATCCCTGAGCTGACAAGGTAAAAATCTGGCTTTCTGCCCCCGAATGCTGTTCCTAGGCCATCATTGAAAATAAGAATTTGTTAACTGACTTGCCTAGTTAAATAAAGGTTAAACAATATAAATAAATCATGAACGTCACATAATCTGGGAATCTGCACAAACCCGAGTCCCACTAAATAAGTCCATACCACACCAATTGAGTTGATCATTTATTTACTAACAAGCTAAAATGTTCATATAAGATGCACATACTGTGCACAATATGACACGTGTTAGACAAAATGGGGATTTAGAAAGAGAGAAAAGCACACTTGGGTACATTTGTAAACTGTGCTTAGTTTAGCCCTAACCTTGCCCCGAACTGCCGCTCTTATGGGTCAGAATATAATGACATAATTACGTGTCGAAGGTCTCCGATGGGGTATCTCCTCGTGGACCGAGTTCCTCCTTCTCCTCTGCTGGCGGCACCTCTGTTGTTACTGGGTGTAACTCTCTGATTGTCCACACGATGTCAGTGTCCTTTCTCATAGTGGTCTGTTTCCTCGCCCTTGTTCTGAAAGGGGATCTTCTGAGTACGGTCAGCCGTGTAGCCCAGGGCTCCAGCATAGGAATGAAAGCAGTGTAGACACACTATTCCTTGGAGAGTGGTAACCAGGTGGTCCTGCTTGAGTTCACCTTCTTAGACACAGCTACTCATTCGTAGCATAGATTGTTAAAAGGTTCCTTTGTCTTCAACCTCGTGTTGCGTTTTGGGTTTGCGCCTACCTCGAACCTTGGCTGCAGCTCGTGTTCACCTAGTCTGATATGTTAATTCTTAACTCACATGTTTTATACCCTCGGGTCAGAAAGGGGCGTTTCCGTCCAAGTTCTCTGGGCGTCGCTAGTTACGAGGCAAGGTCTGGATTTTACTCAGATCCAATTTAGACAACTAACATTTCATCTTTACAAAAACATTCTCTTTGATCTGGACATTTTCCACACATCGTACAGTATGCAAATATCAGGTACATATTGTGAAAACTCTTCAAGTTCCAATGTTTTCATTATAACGTCGTCATTTAACTTTTAATAACATAACAAAAACGACATTCATTTTCATATTCCATCTATCTACCACCATTTTGGCTGATGAAACATGTTGTCCCAAAGACCATTTATTGCATGTTACAGTTCTGAGGTAGGTTCTCCATGGGCCCATCATACATTCCATTCCTCCACAGTGAGAGGACAAAGGGATTTTGTCTGCTGCCTTGAGATTTACAATGGGCGTGAGGTGTCATAAAACCCCTCACCTCCATACCTCTCGATCTCTCCCCCTCTGGTGGGTGTGAGAGATGTCTCTGTAGGAGTGTGGTCCACGGTAACCTGACCCGCACAGGTCAGTCATGACACAGGTGTCAGGGATTTCTTCGTCGGAGGACGATATAGCGAAATCATCGTCGGAAAAAGATGACCAAAATGCAGCAGGGTTGTGATAGTTCATTTTTTTGAACATTTAATAAACTAAAAAAAACGAACATACAAAAATAACAACACGAACTCACGATTTACAGACAGTCCTGTTCGGCTTACACACGCTAAACACGAAACAATCTCCCACAAATACACAGACAAACACACCCAAATAATATAGGACTTCCAATCAAAGGCAACACCACACAGCTGCCTTCAATTGGAAGTCCACCCCAATTAACTCAACATAGAAACAGATCAACCAGACTACACATAGAAATACATCAACATAGACCATAACTCAAAACCCGGAAATAATAAATCAAACGCCCTCCTAACTAACACACCACCCTGAACCACATAAAACAAATACCCTCTGCCACGTCCTGACCAAACGAAAATGACAATTAACCCTTATACTGGCCAGGACGTGACAACAGGCTAACTTCCTTCCATTATTGAAGATTTAGTTTGAATTTTGTTAGTCACACACGATATCCCAACTGGCTCAACTGGCTGCATAATTCGTGGGGGATGGCATGTATACTGTTGCCTTGTTCTCGACTCCGTGGAACCCCCAGCACGATTAATGCCCTCATCTCTCTCTGCTTGCCATACACTGCTCGCTACGATAGCTCTGTTTATACACATAATTATTCACACTTTCCATTGGTGACACTGAGAATGCTAATCGCCTCTCCGCTAACCAGAGCGAGAACATTCTCTCTGATTGGATATGACCAAGGAATTATAATCAAGGGGAAGTGGGCTGGCGGCCATGTTGGATGTACCATTTGGAAAGTTGAATGAACTTGTTCTCTTCTCTCCTGAGAGTGAAGCATTGCTAATGTCCTTCATAGAAACTAGAGTTTTCATTTTCAGCCCGAATCTGACGGTTCTCAGGCTGAACTCTTTTTTTAAATACTTTATGGGATGGAAAAATGTTTTCAGTGTGAACTTAAATGACTAAAACCAGATAGAAAAGATAATGGACATATATATTTTTTAAATAAGATCATCTTTGAGAACTAACAATCACCAAAATGAAATCTCGACAGTCATGGAATTACAAAAATGATGCATTCAGGAATATCTCCACAGATTTTCTTATCATGTTTGATCACATGAACACAGCGTTAGCCATGGCAAAATGTGTAGAATTGCAGGAAATTAGCATTAAAACAGCTAAATGTGCTCTCCCCTGCCAGGATGGGTGCATCTAAAATATTCTTGCCCAGGGCCCGGACTGAATTCAGCCGCGCCCATTGCCACACCCCTGATCCACCAACCACCTAAGCCCCTTTTTGATGCAGAAAAAAACTCTGGATTGATTGAGATATTGAAGTAAGTGATGTTAAGACAGCTCAATGGTGGATAGATTATATAAGGCTACTATAGCCTATACACGAGTCAAGAGCTAAATAATACACTTGACTTAGGCTATATTATTGCGTGCTAAATGTTTCTGATTAGTGATAGATGAGCTACCACCTCCACTTATTAGTCCAGTCAAAGATCAATTCACCAAATATACAGACAGAGATTCAGTGAAACAAAACCACATTGATTGATTTTCAGACAAGTCACAGGCTTTTGGTTGGTAGTAGGTTACTACGCAAGTGAATAGAAAAATCTATTTGTTAAGCTACATAACATGCTACGCAAATGTTCTGATCAGTGCTAATATATGATCAAACTAGAATAAAGATGATAAAAAAGGAAAATACAGTACCAGTCAAAAGTTTTATTTTCTACATTGTAGAATAGTGAAGACATCAAAACTTTGAAATAACATATGGAATCATGTAGTAACCAAAAAAGTGTTAAACAAAATATATTTTATATTTGAGATTCTTCAAAGTAGCCACCCTTTGCCTTGATTTGCACACTCTTGGCATTCTCTTAACCAGCTTCACCTGGAATACTTTTCCAACAGTCTTGAAGGAGTTCCCACAAATGCTGAGCACTTGTTGGCTGCTTTTCCTTCACTCTGCGGTCCAACTCATCCCAAACCATCTCAATTGGATTGAGGTCAGGTGATTGTGGAGGCCCGGTCATCTGATGCAGCACTCCATCACTCTCCTTCTTGGTAAAATATCCCTTACACAGCCTGAAGGTGTGTTGGGTCATTGTCCTGTTGAAAAACAAATGATAGTCCCACTAAGCGCAAATCCGATGGGATGGTGTATCGCTGCAGAATGCTGTGGTAGCCATGCTGGTTAAATGTGCCTTGAATTCTAAATAAATCACAAACAGTGGCACCAGCAAAGCACCACCATATCATCACACCTCCTCCTCCATGCTTTACGGTGGGAACCACACATGCAGAGATCATCCGTTCACCTACTCTGCGTCTCACAAAGACACGGTGTTTGGAATCAAAAATCTCACATCACACCAAAGGACAGATTTCCACCGGTCTCATGTCCATTGCTCGTATTTCTTGGCCCAAGCAAGTCTCTTCTTATTATTGGTGTCCTTTAATAGTGGTTTCTTTGCAGCAATTCGACCATGAAGGCATGATTCACATAGTCTCATCTGAACAGTTGATGTTGAGATGTGTCTGTTACTTAAACTCTGTGAAGCATTTATTTGGACTGCAATGAAGAAGGAAAGAAATTTCACAAATTAACTTTTAACAAGGCACACCTGTTAATTGAAATGCATTCCAAGTGACTACCTCATGAAGCTGGTTGAGAGAATGCCAAAGCTGTCATCAAGGCAAAGGTTGGCTACTTTCAAGAAATATATTTTGATTTGTTTAACACTTTTTTGGTTACTACATAATTTCATATGTGTTATTTCATAGTTTTGATGTCTTCACTATTATTCTACAATGTAGAAAATAGTAAAAATGAAGAAAAACCCTTGCATGATTAGGTGTTCTAAAACTTTTGACCGGTAGTGTATGTAAATGAGATATTTCTGTATTTCAAAATATTTGAAAAACATGTTTTGACTTTGTCATTATGGGGTATTGTGTGTAGATGTATGAGAAAAAAATCTATATAATACATTTTGTATTCAGGCTGTAACACAACAAAATGTAGAATAAGTCAAAGGGTATGAATACTTTTTGAAGGCAATGTACATTTGCCTGTCTTACAGCCAACTCTGTTGAGAGTTTGATGTTGCCCCTAGATGCTGATCTAAGGTACATTTTGAGTTTATGCTCCTTATATCACAGCATTATTGAATACTCATTTTTGGTTGGCTTAAATGGCATTAATCCCCTACTTACCTGTTTTGGGTAAGCTGATCCTAGATCTCTGCAAATGACCAACGTCTACCCAGTGCTAAATCAGCCAGCTGATAATCAGGTTGGTGCCATACATCTTGGGACTTTATACTATAGATCAGAGGTGCACAATTGGGGGACCTCTGTCCGGGTCTGGACCGATTGAAGGTTCTATCTGGACCTCGACACATTTCTCATAAATAATTGTTAAATTAAATACTGATGAAGCAACCCTTTTTTTCGATGTACACGTACTGGGAAGGTCCCAGACAGCGCCCCATACTACTGTGTGTTGTCCAATCACGTGTGTTATTTAAATCACTTCACGAAACTCAGCCAATCAAAGTGAATGTTTACAATGCATGTTAGGAGACCGATGTTGTCAGAGAGAGAGACAGCAAGAGAAGCAAAAGCGGAAATTAGAGGAGAAATTATAGAATGCCGTGCGCAAAAGTCAGGAAAGTCGATACAGAAAATGTAGCTTTCAAAGAGTAGTGGACAGACAAACATGCCTTTATCCTTAATGCAGCGAGTGTCTGAGGTGAGGGCACGCAAAATAAACAAACTCAAAGCCCAGTATGATCAGTCGACCAGAGTCCTCTCCAATGCATTCACTGCCCAACAACGTGCAAATGAATGTTCACTAAAATTAGCTTAGATTTTGGGTCAACACCAAAAGCCATTTACTGACAGGGGAGTGGTGATGTAGTGCATGAATGCTGTTGCTGAAACTTTACTTGACGGTAAACAAAAATACGAGCTGTGTGAAAAGATCAAGCAAATCCCAATGTCACGTACAACAACAGCAAGAAAGAGTGAAATACTAACAGAGGATGTTTTAACACAGCTTGATGAAGCTATTTGGAGGTCACCCTGCATAGCATTAGCTGTTGATGAATCTACTGATGTGAGTGATAATGCCCATGTTACATTTTACCACACAGAGAAGAAGGAATTCTGTGAAGACCTGTTAGGTGTAACACCACTTGAGACACATACAAGAGCTGAGCTCTGAGCCCTGAGCTCACAGTTTGCCACTGCATCATTCATCAGTCTGTCCTGTGCGCCAATCTGTCAGAAGAGTATACTGAAGTGATGAATACAATGATGAGACTCATCAACTTCCTCAGGGCATCCTCATCTCATCAACATCGCCTGCTGAGAGAATTCCTGAAAGAAGTTGAGGCAAATGCAAATGACCTACTGCTGCACAACAACCTAAGATGGCTCAGTAAAGGCAAGGCGTTGGAACGCTTTTGGTCCATTCGAAAGGAAATAACAGCTTTCCTAGTACAGCTCAAGAGTCAGAAGGCAACACAGTTTAAAACATTTTTGCAAGACGAGAACAAAATGGATATTGTTGCTTTTTTGGTAGACATCACATCACACCTTAATGAGCTCAACGTGAAACTACAGGGCAAGAACAATTCAGTTTGTGATTTGATGACATCTGTCCGCTCTTTCCAGAGGAAACTGGAAGTGTTCAAGGAAGATCTTCAAGGAGACTGTGCACACTTCCCAAAAGTGCAGGAACAGATTCAGGGTGAGAAAGATGTGTCTCCTCATGTTGACTTCGTAGATAAGCTGATTGGAAACTTCAGAAATCGCTTCGACAGCTTCAGCCTTGGACATCAGCTCCTTCTAATTGAGAATCCATTTCTCATCACAGATGTCAGGGGATTTTCAAAGGAGGTGACACAGACCTTCAAGTGGGCACATGCTGGATCTCTACAGATAGAACTGATTGATCTGCAAGCAAATGTTGCACTAAGAGAGCACTTTCAACTAACTGATCATGACACTTTCTGGCTGCAGGCTGTGTCTGAGACTGTGTTCCCTGGTCTAACCAAAGTAGCACTACACACCTTGACCATGTTTGGCTCCACATACAGTTGTGAGTCTTCTATCTACACTATGAACATCATTAAAAATAAGTACCGTTCTAGACTCACCACTGAGCACCTACATATGTGCATGAGAATGGCACTGGCTCCATTCCAGCCACGGTTCAAATTACTGGCAGCGCAAGCAAAAGCCCATTTCTCTCACTAAAGAAGAGAGATGGACAAGTGAAGTGGGAGAGAGTAGGAAAGATAAATATTAAATCTGTGGTTTCTTATTTGTTCAAAAATCAAAGCACTTTTTTCAGAAACAGGCACTTTTTTTTGTGAAGATGCTTGTTTTGCTTGAAATGAGAACATTTGTGATTGGCCTACTTTTATCTATGAATAGGCTGCATATTTATATTACCTCATGTTTGTGTCTGCATTGAAAATGTGCAATAAATATTGTTGAAATGTTATTGAAATGTAGTACTTTATTAGCTATGCATATACAATAACTACATATGCCCCCAAATCATAGAGCACATTAGACATTTTAATGGTTTGGACCTTTGGGGGGAGAAACTGTTAGTCACTGGACCTCTTTGAATTCTAATTGTGCACCCCTGCTATAGATCAGTTAATCCAGTCGCTTTGATCTGGCTTCCTCTTCTCCTGCCTGCCAGTTCTTTGAAACTCTCCTTTCAGAGGATTACAACTGGATAATTATTTCACAGCAAAGCCAGTCAGTGGAGTGAAGTTACTAGCTCAGATAAAAGTGTAATCTATTGTGTCTCTTCAGAATTAGGGCCTCAGTAGAGTGCCTGCTTTCATCCTATTACACAGACTCAGAATCAGTGCTTTCAGAATCCCCAGGCCATAGATATGGATAAAACTGCATGAAAAGACATGAAGTTCATCCAAGGATCTCCAGTATTGCAGTTGTACAGTCATAACTATGAAGTGGATGCACAATTGTTCAACATGGGTGGAATTAGGGGCTGGCTGACACTTAGTGAAAAGCACTGTTATAAACGCAACGTATAGTCATCTTCATCATCAATGTCCAGCATTTCCCTCAGTTATGAACTGTATAATGACAATATTATGGCCAGTGTTGTTGTTGCAGAATACAGTCAGTACCTTTGATACTGTGTCCCGTTGTGGTCCACCAGCTGGGTAATGACATGGCTGGGCTATAAGATGTCTAGTTAGGCACTCCAAACAATTCACCATCAACCCATTTAGCTACACACAACATGATGGAATCTCACAATTATTATACAGTGTTATAATTGGATGATGATAACAGAGTTTAATCATGCTCTTTGCCCAACGAAACACTGGCTGTTTAAACCTAGCTCTGTGGTCAGAGCACATAATGGCTGCAGTTAAAGAAGCATATTTGACGGACCGAGAGCTATAGTATTTGAAGGTGTTGATTGAAGGTGATGGTATGTCAGAGTGGATCAAAAGTGAGGAATGTACAGACATAAGCTAAAAAAGAGCTCTCTCTCTCACACACACACACACACCATCTATCTCCATCTCTCTGGCTTGCTCTCTCTCAATTGTAGAAGAACTGTGAAACAAGGGTGCATCACTCACAGAGACGTGTTTAGAACTGTGTTGAACTACACTCACATATAGATAAAGATGAACAGAACTGTTAGTAGAACTACAGAGCAGAACATGAATATCTCTCGCCCACAGAGATAGATAAGAGGAATAAAGCAGAGCTGGTGTCTGAGAAGACCAAGTTAGACCTGGGTGTTTCTCTTTTACCATGGCCTGGGGTAAGTAGAGGTGTTATATGAGTGGAGTTTATTGAAGTAACAACACTAAAAGGGTTGTGGTGTCCAGTAATTAGTCAATGTGTGTTGCATATAAAGCGCTCAGACATCATATCAGTTTGGTGGTTATTCATGTATCCTTCGTGTAGAGTATGTTAAGTAGACTAGGCCCTATGTTATTGTCGAGATGTCAGCCACTGAAATGGTTTCCCCTCATGTTTTTGTATTCAGTTGTTGTGTTAGCCTGAATACCGCCCATCTGGCCTGTGTGCCTTGTTACATGGAGTGTTAAATGCATTTCTCCTCTCACTGTCCTTTGAGACAATCAGCCTGCACTTACCTCTACATGGGCCTAAATGAAATCCAATAAGAGTAATGGTGATATGAAGAGACCATGCAGCATGGGATCTATCCTCTCAGGGATTGCTGTGTGTGTGTGTGTGCATGCACGTCCGTTCTTACAGGGTCAGAAAACCAATTTACAGGGTAAGAAAACCAATTTGTCAGTTTGTAAATTGGGTGAACTATCCCTTAAACATGGGGTTGGGATTCTTTATAAAAATAGTCACCTAATAGATGGGTTAGCTAACAACGTCACAAAAACGATGCGCACGCTTCAATTGGTCCGTAAGTTGTTGTGATTTTGGGTGGCCAGATAGCTACCAACATATGCAAGCAACTGCCATGTCGGGAATCTTAAGTGACTTGTTTCAGCTCGTTTTATCTTGATACCATGTCTTGTTTTGAGGTGTTTTGGCTAATTTCATGTCAATGCTAATATGGCAAAAATTCACTAGCTAACAAACAACTGTAACAATGTATTTGAGAGACAACAAGTGCTCATTGTGCAAATGTATTCATGTTTTCAATAAACATTCGAGACAAAATATAGTTTACATGTTGTCAACAATCTAAGCCAACACTGGTTGTTTTGCCCCAGAGTTGCGCACGTGTTGGTTTTGTTGCTAAACAACCAACCCATTTATAGCAGGAACCACACCATCTAGAGGCCAGAACTATTTGCATTGACCCCCACCACCCCATTTTTTTACTGCTGCTTCTCTCTGATTATTACATTTAAAAAATTTTACATTTTAGTCATTTAGCAGACGCTCTTATCCAGAGCAACTTACAGTAGTGAATGCAGTAGTGAATGCATACATTATTATCCATGAATAGTCACTTTACCTCTACCTACATGTACATATTACCTCAATTACCTCGACTAACCTGTGCCCCCGCACATTGGGTGACTTTTGATAATTTCATTGTCTAATTCATTGTTTGAATTTTTTGGGGTCCATGTTGGATGTTATACACTATATTTGTTGAATATTATATGAATCCTATAAATTAAAATGGTACATTTGGGTGCAATCAATTAGCTTAATTATCCAGAGATCAAATTTTATTTCAACAAAATAATGTAGGGATGCTAATCTTATATTACTTTTCTCCCCAATTTCATGATATCCAATTACGATCTTGTCTCATCGCTGCAACTCCCCAACGGGCTAGAGAGAAGTGAAGGTCGAGTCATGTGTCCTTTGAAACATGACCCGCCAAACCATGCTTCTTAACCCGGAAGCCAGCGCCACCAATGTGTCGGAGGAAACACCTTTCAACTGACGACTGAAGTCAGCCTGCAGGCGCCCGGCCTGCCACAGAGAGTCGCTAGAGTGAGATGAGCAGAGTAAAGCCCCCCCTGCCAAACCCTCCCCTAACCAGGTCGATGCTGGGCCAATTGTGCGCCATCCTATGGGACTCCCAGCCATGGCCGGTTGTGACACCGCCTGGGATTGAACCCGGGTCTGTTGTAACGCTTCAAGCACTGCGATGCAGTGCCTTAGACCGCTGCGCCACTCGGAAGGCCAATCTTATCTATTTCTAACAACAGAAACAAATTCAGAACAATCTGAGATGGTGAGTGTCAAAATCCTCTTTCTTGTGCTTTTTGAGATGGATTACAAGGTATTGTTTATGTCCATATTGATAAATAATTACTTTTGCGATTACATAGATTACATATGAATTACATCGAACAGGTTTTAACTAAGTTCATTTATCATCTGAAACCTCAAGGCTGGGGACCAGTGCTGAGATGGGGTGCCACTGAAAAGCAGGTACCCACTGGGCACACCACGTCATTTCAGCGTGGAGAATTGGATCATATTTGGTTGATACGTTGATCAATGAGATTACAACCTATTTTCACAATCTCAAAAAGACAGCCGAAATTGTGTTGACTTCCCAATATGTTATCATTATGCTTTCAACCATCTAATAGCACAACCAAATTCCAATGGAAAATCAATGTCAGAATTCTGTTCAGTTGTCACCTAAATGCGTTATCACTGCGCTTTTAACCATTTTAAAACACAACAAAGTTCAATTGGGAATACAATGTCAGATATTTTGTTTATTTATACTATTTATACAACCTTAATGTGTTATCTCTGTGCTTCATCTAATAGCAAAACCAAATTACCTGGATTGCAGTTGCGTTTACATTAAAGTACATGGTGCTAGTGATCAAGGCGGTTCGAGATTCTGCACAGATTATTATAGCATTTGTGGAGATTTCCACAGACCTACAACCTTTGCACGCTATCTGGTACATGCACGCTTTCTATGATTACATTTATTGTTACAGTAACCTCAATGGGGCCATGGATGTGTTAGTCATTTTAAGGTTGAATAAATACTGTTACATTAGTTTGTAAGATAGCCTTAACTGTAGGCTATTTACATGTTGGATTCACGTCTCTATTTCGACCAGAAATCGAAAAAAGAATGGGAGTTAGTCAAATCAAACTTTAAATGCACTTTAAATGCAGTTTGATTTGATTTAGTCCTATTTTTTAACTTAGATTTTTGGTTGAGATGGAGACGTGAATCCAACATTAATAACTTGATCAATTTGAAATCAACCAAAGCTTGAAACCTGAGGCCTTTATGTATTATCTATTTTTGATTGAATCCTGGGCTAAATTTAAACAATAACTGTTGATGACTTCCCAAATGCTGTATAGGCCTAAATAATATAATTGATAATATATGATTGATAAAGTATGGTTACATTTAATTTGCTCTGTTAAACCTACCCTTTGGAATGATTTAGATATCAACAGTGAATTCATTAAGTGGAGATTTCTTAACAATCATTCCCATGATAGCGCATTGGTAATAGTCAGTGACAAATATCAAAGCTAAGCAGAGCTGTTTTTTTTCTTATAGTGGATATTACATTGAAGATCAGATGTTGTTTGAAAGGTACAAATTCAACATATTTTATATAAGGTTTGTCTATGTTGAAAATTGGTTATCATGATGACGTAGTCCTGTGGTTGAAATTTCACCCTCAAAACAACAGTTTATGTTGATGTCTTTGTTCTTTGTTCAAATCAAATGTATTTTCGTCATAATACATTGACAAATTATGTTAAAATAATGTTAATTTAAACAGTTTGTGCCCAGTGGGTACTCACTGATGAGGAAGGGAACTCTCACTAATGTGAGAAGTAGGAAGAGAGTCCCTACGTTTTATCTCACAAATGAAGTTTAAGTTGGATAGATCTGCATAATTTCACTGTCCGGTAAAATGTGTATTTACATTTTTCAAATTCTATGAAGAAAGTGTATGCGAGCTAATGTGTCGTGTGTGTGTGTGTGTGTTTGTGAGTTGTGTGTAAGAATACAGATGGACTACATGTAACAGCATAGCTTCCGTCCCTCTCCTCGCCCCTACCTGGGCTCGCACCAGGGACCCTCTGCACACATCGACAACAGCCACCCTCGAAGAATCGTTACCCATCGCTCCACAAAAGCCAAGGGGAACAACTACTTCAAGGTCTCAGAGCGAGTGACGTCTACAATTGAATCGCTATTAGCGCGCACCCCGCTAACTAGCTAGCCATTTCACATCGGTTACATACAGCTGCTTGTCTCTGCAGGTGTACGTGAAGAGACAGTTGATTGGTGAGAAATGTAGTTAATTGTGATGTCATCCTGGATTGTGAGAATGAATGGTAATCATGTTAATGATTTGCATTGAAATACTTGGGGTCTGAAATTGTTGAACTTGATACCAGTACCAGGACATTTTAGCCAAAAACCTGGTTGCATTTGCCAGCAGGCTAACACTTGGCCGCAAGTGGCTCTTCCAACAATACATTAACCCCAAGCACACATCAAAATCCACAAATAAATTGTCAATTGGCCACAAAATCAAAATTTTCAGTCTCCGGACTTGAAGCCCATTGAAAACCTTAAGCGCAGACAAAGGATATCAAGGATCTGGGGAAGGATTCTGTATGGAGGAATGGTGTAAGATCCCTCACAAAGTGTATTCAAATTCATAAAACATTTTAGAAAAAGGCTCAGTGCTGTTATCCTCGCAAGTTATTGAAAGGTATTAAAAACAGGTGTCAATTATTTTGACCCATACCTTACTTGTTACAAGATATTACTTGTTAAACAAAATATTTTTCTCTGAGCAATTGTATTAGTATAAAGTATAATTTCCCAGTTTGAGAATACAATATAACTCAGTATTTGAATTATTTATTTTATACAGTCATTTTTCCTCAGCTTAATTAAGGGTGTCAATAAATACGGTCCCCACTGTAGCTCTTCTTGTCTTAGTGTTCAACCACCTTCCCACTACTAATGTGTAGCTAGCAGACAGATTGAAATGTGTCAGTCTCCTCTCCTTTAGAAAACAATATACGTAAGTGGCCTTAACTGAAATATCAGTTTTTTCCCATCCTAGCCAATATTAATTCAGTTATATTGTGTTGTATTGAGATGTGACTAAGCCTGTAGGATTTGGGACTGGACAGGACACCACTGGTAACTGTAATCTTCTTTATCTGTCACGCTGGCAGAGCAGAGGTTTCTCTCCTCTGTCCTATCTGTCAGACAGAAAGACAACATGTTCCACATTGTTCTCTACAAAACACACATTTGCTTGTCTCTCTTCTCTCACACAGTGGAAGTTATACAGTGTTTTTTGCCAACAACAGGCTCCGATAGACATTAATCTGTGCTGGAAGAAACTCACAGAGGACAAAATAGCCATATTTATGAGTGCTGGCCATCTGTAGTTGATAAAGTTGGATCACTCCAGGCTTACAGCACCCAAAGACACACATCTACCCTACGCTTTCCTGTTTAAACTTTCCATATTTTTCCAATCACAGCTGCTAGATTTTTCAATCACACTCGGGAACATCCCCCTCGCCTGTCACCCCTGCGATTCCCTGCTATTTTTCATATTATGCAAATTGAGATCAGAGTTTCCAAGAGGTTCATGTGAAGATGACAATGGAAACAGCAGGTTTGTTACCGGTGTGGAAAATCAGTGTAGGGTAACAGCTGGAGATACAGGAAGAGTATGGAGAGAGAGAGTGGCCTTGTCCAAAATCTGTCTTGCCTACTTTTTAGGACCCTTTTAGGTATAATATACAGTGCCTTCTGAAAGTATTCAGACCCCTTGGCTTTTTCCACATTTTGTTACGTAACAGCCTTATTCTAAAACAGATTAAATAACTAAGAATGCTCAGCAATCTACACACAATACCCCATAATGATGAAGCGAAAACAGTTTTTAGATTTTTTTGAAAATATAGTAAAAAATTAAAAAACGTATTTACATAAGTATTCAAAGCCTTTGCTAAGAGTCTCGAAATTGAGCTCACGTGCATCCTGTTTTCATTAATCATGATTGAGATGTTTCTACAACTTGATTGGAGTCCACCTGTGGTATATTCAATTGATTGGACATAATTGGAAAGGCAGACACCTGTCTATATAAGGTCCCACAGTTGACAGTCCATGTCAGAGCAAAAACCGGTTGAAGGAATTGTCCGTAGAGCTGCAGCATTGAAGGTCTGCAGCATTGAAGGTCCCCAAAAAATTCTGCAGCATTGAAGGTCCCCAAAAACACATTGGCCTCCATCATTCTTAAATGGAAGAAGTATGGAACCACCAAGACTCTTCCTAGAGCTAGCCGCCTGGCCAAACTGAGCAATTGGGGGAGAAGGGCTTTGGTCAGGGAGGTGACCAAGAACCTGATGGTCACTCTGACAGAGCTCTGGAGTTCCTCTGTGGAGATGGGAGAAACTTCCAGAAGGACGACCATCTCTGCAGCCCTCCACCAATCAGGCCTTTATGGTAGAGTGGCCAGACGGAAGCCACTCTTCTGTAAAAGGCACATGACAGCCTGCCTGGAGTTTGCCAAAAGGCACCTAGACTCTCAGACCATGAGAAACAAGATTCTCTGTTGTGTTGAAACCAAGATTGAACTCTTCGGCCTGAATGCCAAGCGTCAAGTCTGGAGGTAACCTGGCACCATCCCTACGGTGAAGCATGGTGGTGGCAGCATCATGGTGTGGGGATGTTTTTCAGCGGCAGGGACTGGGAGACCAGTCAGGATCGAGGCAAAGATGAATGGCACAAAGTACAGAGTGATCCTTGATGAAAACCTGCTCCAGAGCGTTCAGGGCCTCAGACTGAGGCAAAGGTTCACCTTCCAACAGGACAATGACCCTAACTACACAGCCAAGACAATGCAGGAGTGGCTTTGGGACAAATCTATGAATGTCCTTGAGTTGCCCAGCCAGAGCCAGGACTTACACCCGATCGAACATCTCTGTAGAGACCTGAAAATTGCTGTGCAGCAACGCTCCCCATCCAACCTGATAGAGCTTGAGAGGATCTGCAGAGAAGAATGGGATAAACTCCCCAAATACAGGTGTGCCAAGCTTGTAGCGTCATACCCAAGAAGACTCAATGCTGTAATTGCTGCCAGAAGTGCTTCAACAAAGTATTGAATAAAGGGTCTGAATACTTATGCAAATGTGATATTTCAGTTTTTATTTGTAATAAATGTGCAAACATTTCTAAACACCTTTTTTTGCTTCGTCATTATGGGGTAGTGTGTGTAGTTTGCCTTGAAAAACAACAACAATTTAATAAGTGTTCGAATAAGGCTGTAATGTAACAACATGTGGAAAAGGTCAGGGGGTCTGAATACTTTCCGAAGGCACCATATATATTTTTTATTATTGACATAAAATATTGAATTTGGCCTTTACCACTAAAGCCCATAGAAATGCTTTGAACAACACATTCATAAATGACAGAAAAGACAGTCAAAAAATACATCAAAAGGAATAAGGTTTTGAGGTGTCTGGCTCATATCTAGGAGAGAAGAAAGCTCAGGAAATATATATACACTACCGTTCAAAAGTTTGGGGTCACTTAGAAATGTCCTTTCTTTTTGAAAGAAAAGCATTTTTTTTGTCCATTTAAAATAACATGAAATTGATCCGAAATACAGTGTAGATATTGTTAATGTTGTAAAGGACTATTGTATCTGGAAACGGCTGATTTTGAATGGAATATCTACATAGGCGTACAGAGGCCCATTATCAGCAACCATCACTCCTGTGTTCCAATGGCACGTTGTGTTAGCTAATCCAAGTTTATCATTTTAAAAGACTAATTGATTATTAGAAACCCCTTTTGCAATTATGTTGGCACAGCTGAAAACTATTATGCTTATTAAAGAAGCAATACAACTGTCCTTCTTTAGACTAGTTGACTATCTGGAGCATCAGCATTTGTGGGTTCGATTACAGGCTCAAAATGGCCAGAAACAAAGACCTTTCTTCAGAAACTCTAATCTTGTTCTGAGAAATGAAGGCTATTCCATGCGAGAAATTGCCAAGAAACTGAAGATCTCGTACAATGCTGTGTACTACTCCCTTCACAGAACAGCGCAAACTGGCTCTAACCAGAATAGAAAGAGGAGTGGGAGGCCCCGGTGCACAACTGAGCAAGAGGAAAAGTACATTAGAGTGTCTAGTTTGAGAAACAGACGCCTCACAAGTCCTCAACTGGCAGCTTCATTAAATAGTACCCGCAAAACACCAGTCTCAAATTCATCAGTGAAGAGGCGACTCCGGGATGCTGGCCTTCTAAGCATAGTTCCTCTGTCCAGTGTCTGTGTTATTTTGCCCATCTTAATCTTTTCTTTTTATTGGTCAGTCTGAGATATGGCTTTTTCTTTGCAACTCCACCTAGAAGGCCAGCATCCCGAAGTTGCCTCTTCACTGTTGACGTTGAGACTGGTGGGTACTATTTCATGAAGCTGCCAGAGGATGAGTCTAAGTCATATTTCGCTGTTGGTTTTACACAAATAATTGTGCATTTTCAGTTATAAAACCTGCGATTATTTGTTTTTTATAAAAAATATTGATGATAGGTGTACTGTTGCTTCATGCGCTGTGACTGTTACCCAGATATTGGCTACTGGTTGCTACATCCCACACTGTTGCCAGACAGTAGTACTTGTCAAGCGCGAGCGATGTGCTCTGTGTCCCGGTGTTGTTTCGTTTCATGCCCTCCCCATTGATTAGTAGACTGTATGTATGTATGTATCAAGGTGACATCAATATGAGTTATATATTTTTATTTCTACTTGATATAAACATTAGCTACTGCCGGTGACATGACCGTGATACCCAGTAGCAGTCACACCAAACGGTCTTGAGTGGCAACAAATCTGCCCAATTAGCTGATTCGCTTTCCATACAATCACTCCTTTCAACACACCCACTCGCCCATTCTCCGGTCGCCATATTGGGCAGCAGCTACCGATACTTGAGTCCAATGGCTACATGACTCAGGCTAGTTCCCAGAGCAGCTAGCTCTCTACAATATCGTCACCAGACTCCATCTTCATCAACCATCTCCCTGACCACCTTCCTCTGATCAAGCCATGAACTGTCCTTCTCCATCTTTGGAGGATTCAAAGACTTGGCCTCTTTTGGTTGACCTGGCCAACTATAGTTAGGCTACTCGGGACAATCTATTGCTTGTCATTTTGCTTTTGACGCACTTTAAGATTGTTATAAATAGCGCTATAGAAATTAAATCTATTTTTATTATACCAAAGATGGTTTATTTAGTTTAGTAGAGCTGAAAAGCTTTGAAGGCCAAGCGGCCGACAAGTAAGCTTCATTAAATATAGTATTCTAGCAAGAGCAATGTGCTGGTTTCTTTTTTCTTTCAACTTATTTAATTGTAACCATACACCTGCAACAAGATAGCTCAGATGTGCGAGTGCACTTTTTTATGTTGAAAGTAAAACATACCAACAGTAAATGTACCACTATCAAATATTACAAACAAGAAACACTTTTCAATGAGAACAGAAATCCACTTTGGGTTTAAAAAAAAGGACTACACCAAAAACACTACAAAATGAATAAATATTATCTATAAATAAATACATACAAAATACATAAAACAACTTCTTAATCGTGGCCTCTAAAATGGCATGCTTCCCTGGCCTCTAAATAGGCGTGCCTCCCTGGCAGTCACCTCCTTCTCCCACTCTTTATCCAGCATCCACATCTGGACCCTTCTGGAGGGGAGAGGAGCCCACGTCTGCACCTAGGGAGGATGAGAAGATGATGACCGGTCCATCATCTCCTCATCCATCACCGCATATCATTTCCAGGATGCGGCTGTGGCCTCCACTCCCTCCATGCTAACTCCAGTGGGGGGAGCTTTCAACTTCTGAAACTATGGAAAAGGATCGCTTTCAGCATCAAACATACTGCATGTAAAGCAATGTAAAAGGTATTATGCCAACTGCAGTACATTTCTCTGCAATACTTGCACCTTTCTAGCATGTATATCTTCACACTTACGTGAATGTGCTGGTGAAGCATAGGAAATAGATGGGAAAGTGTTATTGCTCTCAGAGAAAAGGGGTACTTTATTAGCCAAGTACAGCACAGCTATAAATGTCAAGATGACATGCAGTAGCGTACCATTTATTTTTCGCTCATGGTTCTCCCACTTCTTTTTCACCCATGCAGGTGACAGCTGCCTCTCCAGCTCACACTCCTTTATATAGATCCTGAAAAGACGTAAGATGAAGCACAACATTAACCAAAACATGAGCAAAGTAGAGTGAAGCTTACCATTACTATCACCATAAGAGGTTATGTGCAATGAAACTAACTTAACTAGTGGTATTCAAACTTTTTCAGCGGGGACCCCATTTTTTCCGCCAGAATTTCTGGGGACCAACAATTTCTGGCCATCCCACCCCAAATCTAATGACAACCTTAAAATCTGTACATTTAGATTTTTACATCAACAAATAACCTTCAATTCGTTGCATTTTCAATCTCTTATCAAAATGAAAAGAAACCAATAAATACATTTACTCAATAAAATTGTATCTTTCTCAAAAACATTTGTATATTGTCCAATACAATACTCTTAATTTTGGGTTCACCCCAAAAAATGTATACCACTGAGCTTGACCCATTCAGGCTGTAACCGTTATTAGCATGAAAGCTAATAATAGCATGAAAATTACAATCGGCTCAACACAGATGAACCAACGTGACAAATCAGGAGAACTAGAAAAAAAGAGAAGTGTTAGAACCAGCACCACAGTGGAAAATAGGAATGTAGGCTACCATGTTACAAACGTTAGCTATAGCCAATGGCAGTGGCAAGAGAGCCACATGACTTACTCAACCTTTTTTTGTGGCATTTCTCTTGCCGTGTTCGCCACTGAATTAAATGCCTGATATTGTGATCAGACCCTGCAACAGTTTGAACACAAGCCCTGGTATTTACAACAAGTAGCTAACTAGGTTAATGTTAAATATGAAGTTGTAGCAGCAAGTAAGTAACCCTGTAACTAATGTTACCATTCGAACAGTTATAGCTAACCTCTAATTACTACTAATGCACGTAGCTAGATAAAGGCACAGCAGGCAGCAGGCTGCAGATCTGATTTCAAAGATGTAACGTGAAAGGCGCTGCATGGTCAATCTGACATCAGCATTTACGTTGATTCGGCCTCTGCAGAAGTCAGGGCATTCATACTTCTTCGTGGAGCAGAGTAGCGCTGTTGAGCAGAGCTGTTGTGAAGGAAGATGTCAAGGAAGTGAGTTTGTGTTTATACAGGACCTCCTACCTCCACCTACCGTCAAGCAATCATAGCTATACGGTGCCCTCCACATTGTTACAAAATGTGGGAACGGCGATGTGGTACGAAGCTCAATTTGACCTTTGTATGCCTATGGAGGCTCCAAAATTGCGTCACACCTTCTATACGGAGCCTGCAACCACATTTTTTGATCAAGCATAAATTGTCTCTTACGATGAAATATTCGTGATAATTTTAAGGACAACAAAAACAACTTCCATTTTAACACCACCGCAGAAGCTTTGCTATTCGCCATCTTCCAAGTTGTTTTGTTGTTTACTTGAAGAGATCTAGCTATCAAAACTCGCAGCCTGCCTCTTCCAATGTGAGGCTGTGAGATTCACGAAAAGTGTGCAGCGAATTCTACAAAAAAAGCTGAAAATATTACAACATCCTGGCATTTATTAAAGCATAGTAGATTTTTGAAAATTCACATACCATAAAACATATTTTTGCATACTGAGAATACGCGATTGTCACGGCTGTCGAAAGGAGCAGACCAAAGTGCAGCGTGGTTGTAGTTCCACATTTTATTAAATCCGTGAAACTTTGCAATACATAAATAACTGAATCGACAAAACAACAAACCATGACTCAGAGTGACACAAACACTGCTCAAAATATAATCACCCACAAAACCTAGGAAGAAAAACCCCTACTTAAATATGATCTCCAATCAGAGGCAACGAGGACCAGCTGCCTCCAATTGGAGATGAATCCAAAAAACAACATAGAAATAGAAAAACTAGAACTTAAACATAGAAATAGAAAACATAGAAAAACACAAAACACCCCCTGTCACGCCCTGACCTACTCTACAATAGAAAATCACATCTTACTATGGTCAGGACGTGACAGCGATTGCGTTGTTAACCGCTATTTGTTGATTTCGGTAGCGCATACCCATATCTAATCAGCTGTTGTCAAAGCTGAAATTACTATGACATCCGGGCATTTAACATATACTCGATTTTATACATACTATAAAACGTTATTTTTTCACATACTCAAATGGCCTACTATTTAGGACTCAAATATGTGTATTCTGACATGGCCAGTAAGAGAGATTTGTCCAGGGCTGCACAGAGAGATAAACAGTGCCTGTTACTAAAGCCCCCCACAGGAAAGGGAAACAGACCTTGTAGTGTGAGGAATTGGGTCCCAATGATAAAACTTTGGTGGGAACACGTCACATACAAACATCAGTCTCTCTCAGCCGTGGGAGTCAGAGAGAGAGCGAGAATGTTGTCTATCCCATGGCCTTGCATACTTGGAGGAATCCAGTGAATGCTGTCAGCTTTGATCCATTTCTTATAGAGAGGCTGAGCTTTGAAGGTTCTCCAGTTACAGGGATTTTCACTTCACAAAAGGCTGTGGCACACTGTCAACCTGCCTGCCCTGTAACTGTGGGCCTAAGACAGGGCAGGCAGGCAGGCTATTTTAAGTGTAGATGTACAGCAGTGGCGGTCAGTGCCGTGTAAGATGAGGGAGGACGATTTTGGGGGGGATGACTGTCATTCATATTTCATTCACCCAGTTCAATGTAACAGTGATAGGTTT
Source organism: Salmo salar (assembly GCF_965601325.2). Taxonomy (NCBI): domain Eukaryota; kingdom Metazoa; phylum Chordata; class Actinopteri; order Salmoniformes; family Salmonidae; genus Salmo; species Salmo salar. The sequence goes on from NC_138313.1 coordinate 20,559,735, forward strand.
AGGCTACTAAGTCATACTTGAATTATCCCTATCATTAGTCCAACATTTGCGAACAAGAGTTTCTATTGGACAAATTCAGGTATATTTATCCCTGTTTTGTTCTGTTTGCTTCCGTTTAAGAAACGTTTTTCAACAGAATCGGCAGAATGAATACACCCCTGATCACTCGTAAACACAGTTCACATTCATAGCAGCCACGTTGTATTCCTTCTCGCATCTGTGCGCTCTCCTCCTCTCACCTTGTCCCTTCGCTTGTGGACTTCAATGCACAACACATCAGCTGTATGTGACCAGGTAAAAAAAACTTTCCAAGCCAAACCGCTACACACAGCCTACATCGTTGTCACTATATTAGCTAAAGTAACGTCATAGTCAGCATAGCTAATAGAACTAACGTGTTAGTAAACCCACTACAATCATGCTGTAATGTTAGTGTGCAGTCAGCAAGCAATTATACCAGTGGGTGAGTAGGGTGTTTCAGTAGGCTAAACTAGCTAGATGCATTTGCTAGCTAAGTAAGTGAAACTGAAAGTGATTTTTTTGTTGTTGCAATTTCTCTCTATCTATTTCTCTCTTGCTTCTCCTACATTTTGGAAGAAATTAATTTCTTCACGACTACTGTCTTTCTCTCTCTTTGAGTCAACTACTCACCACAGTTTATGCACTGCAGTGCTAGCTAGCTGTAGCTAGCTGTGGGCAACATGTCAGTTCATGCTGCAAGAGCTCTGATAGGTTGGAGGACGTCCTCCGGAAGTTGTCATAATTACTGTGTAAGTCTATGGAAGGGGTTGAGAAACATGAGCCTCCTAGGTTTTTGTATTGAAGTTAATGTACCCAGAGGAGGACGGAAGCTAGCTGTCCTCTGGCTACACCATGGTGCTACCCTACAGAGTGCTGTTCAGGCTGCTGTAGACCTTCTTTGCAAAATAGTGTGTTTTCATCAATTATTTGGTGACGTGATAATATTTAGTGTAGTTTTCAAAAAAAATGTACAATTTTAAGTGTTTTACAATTTACATTTTTATGAAATTCATTGAGGCGGATGGTCCTCCCCTTCCTCCACTGAGGAGCCCCCACTGATGTACAGTATTTGTTAGTTAAGAATAGTTGAAAAGGAGTGTCCAGCAGTTCTGAGTACTCCCTTTAGCTGCCCAGTGTGACTGGTCTGGAAGACAGGCTGACAGGTTTAGGGGAAAACAGCACAAACAAAGAGAGACACACTTCTCAACCACATATCCACTTTGGGCGGGCTAGCAAAGGCTTTAGCTACAAAACACCCACAGCTGAGGGCTGTTTGAAGTTGCCATCTTGTTTTGGTTTTCCTCTCTTTGTTTAGGTATCATTTCTCAGAAAAAGTAATCTCTTAAAGTTGAGCTTTTAAGTTGAGACAGTTGAAAACTGTTCATATTGTGATTTACTTTGTGCTTGTCAGTGTCAGATAAAAAAAAGCCTTTTCTTCAACGTTAAATTCACTGGTGTTGACACAACTGGTCAGCGGCCCTGCAGTTGAATTCTGATGACTCAGTCAGTGTAGTCAGTATTTCAGTTCTCGAATGCTGGTTTCTGCTAGCTAGCCTCCCCGCGGCATGCTAGATCCTTTGAAGGAGCTTTCTTAACTCTTTATGTTCTCTCAGACTTTCACAGGCATGATCAAAGCTATGTGTCAGTCAGACTCAGGCTCTCTCTAACTATTTGCTGAGTGAACACGGCACAAGTTAGCTCCACATTCCAGTTTCCACGTCTCCCACTCATGGCTGCACCTGCAACTGCTGAGCGCTCGGCTCCATGGGGAGAGCAGAGACGGAATTGGGGAGGAGCGTATCAGCCTGGATGACTGGTTGTCATCAGTTGTGAGAGAATGAATTCATGCTTTGTGTTGTATGAGACAGGGAGGGTTCTTAAACCCTGAAAGCTACAGCAGAATGACTGGAATGTAGATTTGTGTCCTTTCTGAGGATACTTTCAATAATAGTCTGTCACTTTAAAGGGAAAATCAGCAGTTGACACAATAACAAAGTGTCTTCCCTACCCCTGTTTTTGTAAAAAGCTGAGGGATGGGGTTGGAGAAATGTTACCACTCTCAAATTCATAGACAGAGCTATGGATGAAAGGATTGACCATCGATAACATCAAAATTAGAGTTTTAACCATGTTTTGAAGCTATATTGTGTTTATTTACAAACGTTGAGGCATTTATAAGATATAATATTCAAGAATCCATGGGTACATGCCAGTAATTTATAAGTCAAAACATTTATATAGCAACTGCAGATTGCCACTTTAAATATTTAGATTCCGGACTCTGACATTGCTTGTTCTGATATTTATTAATTTCTTTATTTTTTATGTTTTTTTTATTATGTGGGTATTGTTTTGTATTGCTATGCACTGTTGAAACTTGAAACCCAAGCATTTTGCTGCACTTGCGATAACATCTGCAAATCTTTGTACGAAGAGTGAGTCTCTTTGTGTAAGTCTCTAAAAGCTTTGCACACCTGGATTGTACAATATTTTCTCATATTCTTTTACAAATTATTCAAGCTCTGTCAAGTTGATTGTTGATCATTGCTAGACAGCCATTTTCTAGTCTTGCCATAGATTTTCAAGACAATTTAAGTCAAAACTGTAACTAGGTGACTCAGGATCATTCAATGTTGTCTTGGTAAGCAACTCCAACGTAGATTGGCCTTGTGTTTTAAATCAAATCAAATCAAATGTATTTATATAGCCCTTCTTACATCAGCTGATGCTGTACAGAAACCCAGCCTAAAACCCCAAACAGCAAGCAATGCAGGTGTAGAAGCACGGTGGCTAGGAAAAACTCCCTAAAAAGGCCAAAACCTAGGAAGAAACCTAGAGAGGAACCAGGCTATGAGGGGTGGCCAGTCCTCTTCTGGCTGTGCCGGGTGGAGATTATAACAGCACATGGCCTAGATGTTCAAATGTTCATAAATGACCAGCATTGTCAAATAATAATAATCATAGTAGTTGTCGAGGGTGCAACAAGTCAGTAACACAAGAGTAAGTGTCAGTTGGCTTTTTCATAGCCGATCTTTGAGAGTATCTCTACCGCTCCTTCTGTCTCTAGAGTTGAAAACAGCAGGTCTGGGATAGGTAGCACATCCGGTGAATAGGTCAGGGTTCCAGCAGGTCTGGGACAACAGGTCTGGGACAGGTAGCACGTCCGGCGAACAGGTCAGGGTTCCATAGCTGCAGGCAGAACAGTTGGAACTGGAGCAGCAGCACGGCCAGGTGAACTGGGGACAGCAAGGAGTCATCAAGCCAGGTAGTCCTGAGGCATGGTCCTAGGGCTCAGGTCCTCCGAGAGAGAGAAAGAAAGAAAGAGAAAGAGAGAATTAGAGAGAGCATATTTAAATTCACACAGGACACCGGAAAAGACAAGAGAAATACTCCAGATGTGACAGACTGACCCTAACCCCCCGACACATAAACTACTGCAGCATAAATACTGGAGGCTGAGACAGGAGGGGTCAGGAGACACTGTGGCCCCATCCGATGATACCCCCGGACAGGGCCAAACAGGCAGGATATAACCCCACCCACTTTGCCAAAGCACAGCCTCCACACCACTGGAGGGATATCTCCAACCACCAACATACCATCCCGGGACAAGGCCGAGTATAGCCCACAAAGATCTCCGCCACGGCACAGCCCAAGGGGGGACGCCTACCCAGACAGGAAGACCACGTCAGTGACTCAACCCACTCAAGTGACGCACCCCTCCCAGGGACGGCATGGAAGAACACCAGTAAGCCAGTGACTCAGCCCCCGTAATAGGGGTAGAGGCAGAGAATCCCAGTGGAAAGAGGGGAAACCGGCCAGGCAGAGACAGCAAGGGCGGTTCGTTGCTCCAGCCTTTCCGTTCACCTTCACACCCCTGGGCCAGACTACACTTAATCATAGGACCTACTGAAGAGATGTGTCTTCAGTAAAGACTTAAAGGTTGAGACTGAGTCTGCATCTCTCACATGGGTAGGCAGACTATTCCATAAAAATGGAGCTCTATAGGAGAAAGCCCTGCCTCCAGCTGTTTGCTTAGAAATTCTAGGAACAATTAGGAGGCCCGCATCTTGTGACCGTAGCGTACGTGTAGGTATGTACGGCAGGACCAAATCGGAAAGATAGATAGGTAGGAGCAAGCCCATGTAATGCTTTGTAGGTTAGTAGTAAAACCTTGAAATCAGCCCTTGCCTTAACAAGAAGCCAGTGTCGGGAGGCTAGCACTGGAGTAATATGATCAAATTTTTTGGTTCTAGTCAGGATTCTAGCAGCCGTATTTAGCACTAACTGAAGTTTATTTAGTGCTTTATCCGGGTAGCCGGAAAGTAGAGCATTGCAGTAGTCCAACCTAGAAGTAACAAAGGCATTGTAACGCCCTGGCCATAGAGAGGGGTTTTTTGTTCTTTATTTTGGTTAGGCCAGGGTGTTACATTGGGTGGGCTTTCTATGTTCCTTTCTCTATGTTTTTGTATTTCTTTGTTTTGGGCCGTGTGTGTGGCTCCCAATCAGGCACAGCTGAAGCTCGTTGTTGCTGATTGGGAGTCACACATAAGGAGCGTGTTTTTCCTTTGGGTTTTGTGGGTAATTGTTTCTGTTGAGTGTTTTGCACCTGACAGGACTGTTTGGCTGTCAGTTTTCTTATTTTTGTGTAGTGTTCTCTTTTGTTCTAATTAAAATCATGATGAACACTAACTCCGCTGCGCCTTGGTCTACTCTCTCTCCCGACAGCCCTTACAGGCATGGATTAATTTGTCTGCGTAATTTTTGGACAGAAAGTTTCAGATTTTTGCCATGTTACGTAGATGGAAAAAAGCTGTCCTTGAAACAGTCTTGATATGTTCTTCAAAAGAGAGATCAGGGTCCAGAGTAACGCCGAGGTCCTTCACAGTTTTATTTGAGACGACTGTACAACCATCCAGATTAATTGTCAGATTCAACAGAAGATCCCTTTGTTTCTTGGGACCTAGAACAAGCATCTCTGTTTTGTCTGAGTTTAAGAGTAGAAAGTTTGCAGCCATCCACTTCCTTATGTCTGAGACACAGGCTTCTAGCGAGGGCAATTTTGGGGCTTCACCATGTTTCATTGAAATGTACAGCTGTGTGTCATCCGCATAGCAGTGAAATTTAACATTATGTTTTCGAATGACATCCCCAAGAGGTAAAATGTATAGTGAAAACAATAGTGGTCCTAAAACGGAACCTTGAGGAACACCGAAATGTACAGTTGATTTGTCAGAGGACAAACCATTCACAGAGACAAACTGATATCTTTCCGACAGATAAGACCTAAACCAGGCCAGAACTTGTCCATGTAGACCAATTTGGTTTTCCAATCTCTCCAAAAGAATGTGGTGATCAATGGTATCAAAAGCAGCACTAAGATCTAGGAGCACGAGGACAGACGCAGAACCTCGGTCTGACGTCATTAAAAGGTCATTTACAACCTTCACAAGTACAGTCTCAGTGCTATGATGGGGTCTAAAACCAGACTGAAGCGTTTCGTGTACATTGTTTGTCTTCAGGAAGGCAGTGAGTCGCTGCGCAACAGCTTTTTAAAAATGTTTTGAGAGGAATGGAAGATTCGATATAGGCCGATAGTTTTTTTATAATTTCTGGGTCAAGATTTGTCTTTTTCAAGAGAGGCTTTATTACTGCCACTTTTAGTGAGTTTGGTACACATCCGGTGGATAGAGAGCCGTTTATTATGTTCAACATAGGAGGGCCAAGCACAGAAAGCAGCTCTTTCAGTAGTTTAGTTGGAATAGGGTCCAGTATGCAGCTTGAAGGTTTAGAGGCCATGATTATTTTCATCATTGTGTCAAGAGATATAGTACTAAAACACTTTAGTGTCTCCCTTGATCCTAGGTCCTGGCAGGGTTGTGCAGACTCTGGACAACGGAGCTTTGGAGGAATACGCAGATTTAAAGAGGAGTCCGTAATTTGCTTTCTAATGATCATGATCTTTTCCTCAAAGAAGTTCATGAATTCATCACTGCTGAAGTGAGAGCCATCCTCTCTTGGGGAATGCTGCTTTTTAGTTAACTTTGCGACAGTATCAAAAAGAAATTTCGGATTGTTCTTATTTTCCTCAATTAAGTTGGAAAAATAGGATGATCGAGCAACAGTGAGGGCTCTTCGATACTGCACGGTACTGTCTTTCCAAGCTAGTCGGAAGACTTCCAGTTTGGTGTGGCGCCATTTCCGTTCCAATTTTCTGGAAGCTTGCTTCAGAGCTCGTATATTTTCTGTATACCAGGGAGCTAGTTTCTTATGACAAATGTTTTTAGGGGTGCAACTGCATCTAGGGTATTGCGCAAGGTTAAATTGAGTGCCTCAGTTAGGTGGTTAACTGATTTTTGTCCTCTGACGTCCTTGAGCAGGCAGAGGGAGTCTGGAAGGGCATCAAGGAATCTTTGGGTTGTCTGAGAATTTATAGCACGACTTTTAATGCTTCTTGGTTGGGGTCTGAGCAGATTATTTGTTGCGATTGCGAACGTAATAAAATGGTGGTCCGATAGTCCAGGATTATGAGGAAAAACATTAAGATTCACAACATTTATTCCATGGGACAAAACTAGGTCCATGACTGTGGCAGTGAGTAGGTCCAGAGACAAAACCGACTGAGTCGATGATGGCTCCGAAAGCCTTTTGGAGTGGGTCTGTGGACTTTTCCATGTGAATATTAAAGTCACCAAAAATTTGAATGTTATCTGCGATGACTACAAGGTCCGATAGGAATTCAGGGAACTCAGTGAGGAATGCTGCATATGGCCCAGGAGGCCTGTAAACAGTAGCTATAAAAAGTGATTGAGTAGGCTGCATAGATTTCATGACTAGAAGCTCAAAAGACGAAAACGTCGTTGTTGTTTTTTTTGGGGTAAATTTAAATTTGCTATCATAAATGTTAGCAACACCTCCGCTTTTGCGGGATGCGCGGGGGATATGGTCACTAGTGTAACCAGGGGGTGAGGCCTCATTTAACACAGTAAATTCATCAGGCTTAAGCCATGTTTCAGTCAGGCCAATCACATCAAGATTATGATCAGTGATTAGTTCATTGACTATGACTGCCTTTGAAGTGAGGGATCTAACATTAAGTAGTCCTATTTTGAGATGTGAGGTATCACAATCTCTTTCAATAATGGCAGGGATGGAGGAGGTCTTTATACTAGTGAGATTGCTAAAGCGAACACCGCCATCTTTAATTTTGCCCAACCTAGATCGAGGCACAGACACGGTCTCAATGGGGATAGCTGAGCTGACTACACTGACTGTGCTAGTGGCAGACTCCACTAAGCTGGCAGGCTGGCTAACAGCCTGCTGCCTGGCCTGCACCCTATTTCATTGTGGAGCTAGAGGAGTTAGAGCCCTGTCGATGTTCGTAGATAAGATGAGAGCACCCCTCCAGCCGGGCTTGGACCTGTTTGTGGGTGAGTCCCAGAAAGAGGGCCAATTATCTACAAATTATATATTTTGGGAGGGGCAGAAAACAGTTTTCAACCAGCGATTGAGTTGTGAGACTCTGCTGTAGAGCTCATCACTCCCCCTAACTGGGAGGGGGCCAGAGACAATTAATCGATGCCGACACATCTTTCTAGCTGATTTACACGCTGAAGCTATGTTGCGCTTGGTGACCTCTGACTGTTTCATCCTAACATTGTTGGTGCCGACGTGGATAACAATATCTCTATACTCTCTACACTCGCTAGTTTTAGCTTTATTGTCCTGCTGAAAGGTGAATTCATCTCCCAGTGTCTGTTGGAAAGCAGACAAGCAGGTTTTCCACTAGGATTTTGCCTGTGCTTACAGCTGTATTCCGTTTCTTTTTATCCTAAAAAACTCTCTAGTCCTTGCCAATGACAAGCATACCCATAACATGATGCAGCCACCACCATGCTTGAAAATATGAATAGTGGTACTCAGTGATGTGTTGTGTTGGATTTCCCCCAAACATAACGCTTTGTATTCAGGACAAAAAGTTAATTTCTTTGCCAATTTTTTTGCAATATTACTTAAGTGTCTTGACGCAAACAGGGTGTATGTTTTGGAATATATTTATTCTGTACAGGCTTTATTCTTTTCACTCAGTCATTTAGGTTAGTATTGTGAAGTAACTACAATGTTCTTGATCAATCCTCAGTTTTTTCTTATCACAGCATTAAACTGTTTTAAAATCACACTGGCATCATGGGGATCCCTGAGCAGTTTCCTTCCCTTTCTGGCAACTGAGTTAAGAGTGTCTCTCCCCCCCCCCCCCCCCTTTGAAGAGGGGGATGACCGCAGCTGCTTTCCAAACTTTGGGAATCTCAGACGACACGAAAGAGAGGTTGAACAGGCTCGTAATAGGGGTTTCAACAATTTCGGCAGATCATTTTAGAAAGAAAGGGTCCAGATTGTCTAGCCGGCTGATTTGTAGGGGTCCAGATTTAGTAGCTCTTTCAGAACATCAGCTGGCTGGATTTGGGAGAAGGAGAAATGGGGAAGTCTTGGGCGAGTTGCTGTGGGGGGTGCAGTGCTGTTGACCGGAGTAGGGGTAGCCAGGTGGAAAGCATGGCCAGCCGTAGAAAAATGCTTATTGAAATTCTCAATTATAGTGGATTTATCAGTGGTGACAGAGTTTCCTATCCTCAGTGCAGTGGGCAGCTGGGAGGAGGTGCTCTTATTCTCCAAGGACTTTAGTGTCCCAGAACTTTTTTGAGTTTGTGTTGCAGGAAGCAAATTTCTGCTTGAAAAAGGTAGTCTTGGCTTTTCTTACTGCCTGTGTATAGTGGTTTCTAACTTCCCTGAAAAGTTGCATATCACGGGGGCTGTTCGAAGCTAATGCAGAACGCCACAGGATGTTTTTGTGTTGGTTAAGGGCAGTTAGGTCTGGAGAGAACCAAGGGCTATATCTGTTCCTGGTTCTACATTTTTTTAATGGGGAATGCTTATTTAAGATGATGAGGAAGGCATTTTTTTTAAATAACCAGGCATCCTCTACTGAATGGATGATGTCAATATCCTTCCAGGATACCAGGGCCAGGTCGATTAGAAAGGCTTCCTTGCTGAAGTGTTTCAGGGAGCGTTTGACAGTGATGAGTGGAGGTCGTTTGACCACTGACCCATTACGGACGCAGGCAATGAGGCAGTGATCGCTGAGATCTTGGTGTATTTAGAGGGCAAGTTGGTTAGGATGATATCTATGAGGGTGCCCGTGTTTACGGCTTTGGGGTGGTACCTGGTAGGTTCATTGATAATTTGTGTGAGATTGAGGGCATCAAGCTTAGATTGTAGGATGGCTGGGGTGTTAAGCATGTCCCGGTTTAGGTCACCTAGCAGCACGAGCTCTGAAGATAGATGGGGGGCAATCAGTTCACATATGGTGTCCAGAGCACAGCTGGGGGCAGAGGGTGGTCTATAGCAGGCAGCAACGGTGAGAGACTTGTTTTTAGAGAGGTGGATTTTAAAAGTAGAAGTTCAAATTGTTTGGGTACAGACCTGGATAGTAGGACAGAACTCTGCAGGCTATCTCTGCAGTAGATTGCAACACCGCCCCCTTTGGCCATTCTATCTTGTCTGAAAATGTTGTAGTTAGGGATGGAGATTTCAGAGTTTTTGGTGGTCTTCCTAAGCCAGGATTCAGACACGGCTAGGACATCCGGGTTGGCAGAGTGTGCTAAAGCAGTGAATAAAACAAACTTAGGGAGGAGGCTTCTGCATGAAACCAAGGCTATTACGGTTACAGATGTCATCAAAAGAGAGCGCCTGGGGGATAGGAGTGGAGCTAGGCACTGCAGGGCCTGGATTCACCTCTACATCGCCAGAGGAAAAGAGGAGGAGTAGGATAAGGGTACGGCTAAAAGCTATGAGAATTGGTCGTCTAGGACATCCGGAACAGAGAGTAAAAGGAGCAGGTTTCTGGGGGCGATAAAATAGCTTCAAGGTATAATGTACAGACAAAGGTATGGTAGGATGTGAATACAGTGGAGGTAAACCTAGGCATTGAGTGATGATGAGAGAGATATTGTCTCTAGAAACATTGAAACCAGGTGATGTCATCGCATGTGTGGGTGGTGGAACTGAGAGGTTGGATAAGGTATAATGAGCAGGGCTAGAGGCTCTACAGTGAAATAAGCCAAAAAACACTAACCAGAACAGCAATGGACAAGGCATATTGACATTAAGGAGAGGCATGCTTAGCCAAGTGATCAGATAGCAGCCGATAAGACAGCTAACGATTAGCTGGCCGCAGATGGGCGTTCAGGTTACGTCGCGACGGAGGGGCCAGTTGGATAACTCCCTCGGGCAGATAACATCGGTAGTCCAGTCGTGAAGGCCTGATGGGGCTCCCCATCGGCAGTAAAACGGGTCCGGATAGGTGATTGTAGCCCAGACGTGGCTGATGGAACTCTTCAGCTGGCTAGCTCCGGAATAATTGATGTTAGCTCCGGGACCGACGTTAGCCAATAGTCACTCGGATAGCAGCTAGCTAGCTGCAAGATCCAGGTGTAAATGTCCAGAGCTTGCGGTAGAAATCCGGGGATATGGAGAGAAAATAGGTCCGGTATGCTCTGGTCTGAGTCGCGTTGTACAAAACTGGCGATAGCTTTTCGAGCTAAGGGATAGCTGATGACCGCCAACCGTGGTTAGCTGAGTTCTAACGTTAGCTAGTGAACTGGCTAACTTCTGGCTAACTTCTGGCTAGCTTCTGTTGTGGATTTCAGATTTGAGGTAAACAATACTTTTTTTTACATCTGTCAGTGCTGCTGTGAACTGCATCACAAGAGACATGTCAAATGTGAGATGTATAAAAAAAATGCATAATTGATCACCAAATTTGCATGAGATGATTTTACTGCAACACTGCATCCAAGTTGCTTGACATACAGTAGTTCTTCCTGTAAAGGTTGCGTCATACTGCAGCACACCTTACGGGCTGCCGCACAATTCTATGGCACATTGTTTATTTATCAGCCATTGTTCAATTAATGTTAGTTAGTGCTAGTTTGACCACCAGAGGGCATCTTTGAGAAGCATTTGACAGTCTTCAATATTGGCTGTACTAGAGAATTTAAAACCTTTTTTGTAAGAACATAGTATATGGGATTGAAACGAAACCCTCAGAGTTGATTTAACTAAGCAGGTCAGTTAAGAACAAATTCTTATTTACAATGACCGCCTACACCGGCCAAACCTGGACGACGCTGGGTCAATTGAGCACTGCCCTATGAGACTCCCAATCACGACCGGTTGTGATACAGCCAACCTAAGAAAAACATTTGACGATACAATTCTCCCCCTACCCTCCTCCTTGGCAAGAGTCTATTGTCCTGTCAATAGCCCATAATGGTGATGTACAACGTGACCATTCAGGAGTAGGCTACAGACTACAGTAAGAGCAAAATAATCCAAACTTTTCCACATTCTAATTGTAGTATAACCAATACCCAAATGGAGATTCAGGGAAAATAATAATCTCATTGATTTATCAAGACCAGTCCCCATGCTTGTCTTGACCTCTGAATGCTGTCTTTTCCAGTAAGCATAATCAGTGCTCTAACCCCCCCCCCCCCCCCCCCCCCCCCCCCCCCTTGTGCTGGTCAGGAGCAGTGACGCAGTGACGCAGGGTACCGTACTAAACCACAAATTACCTCTAAATCCCACAGCATAATCTCAAAACTTTTTGTTGAGCAACCACTGTAGGTGTTTCAAAGAGCTGTCAGTCAAGGCGAGCTTATGAATTTAAGCTCCCTTCCCACTCAGCCTGTTTTTCAAACTTCCTGGTAGTTAGCCATTTTTTTAGCATTTCTATCCCCAAAAAATATTATGGCTGATATTTTAGTCACTCAAAAGGCTATTTTACATTTGAATCAGAATGATTGTTCAGGGCCTTTAACATAAAACCTCCCTTTCTCCTCATTTACATCTAACACCCAGACTCACGACCAGGCTACAGCTACAAATCCAGACACACAACCACCATTTACAAAGGGGAGAGTTGGGCTGTCTTGTCTTAGGGTAACAGCGAATCAACAATGTTTGTGCAGATTTTACCTTTGAAAAGGCTTCTGGGGATGATCTACTGTGAAAAGGCCGTTAAAAAAATTGGTATGCCTCCCCTGTACCACTTCCTCACCAACTTTCTCCTTCCTCTTTTTGGATAAGTAGTCTATTCACTTGCTGGTTAACAGGGAGCCCTGCAGAATTAAGACCTGACAATCGATCACTGGCAGGACAGAGTTCCTAACATAAGCTTCACTGACCACAATGTGAAAGATTTTAAATGTGATGATGTATGTCTTTGCACATCAGACATTTTCTGTCACCAGTGTAATTTCTAGAAAGCTGACGTCTGAAGCATCAGTGGACAGAATTATGTTCGTATGTGCAAGAGATCTTCAATGATCTTGCAATTTTTGTCCTATTATATTTTACATGTTACATATGGTCATGTGTAAAATATATTCTATGATCTTAAACACTTGAAAGTACACTTATGTAAATAAGGTATTTCTGTTTTAGATTTTTTACAAATTAGCAAACATTTCTAAAAACCTGTTTTCACTTTGTCATTATAGGGTATTGTGTGTAGATTGATGAGGAAAATGTTTTATTTAATCCATTTTAGAATAAGTCGTTAACGTAACAAAATGTAGAAAAAGGGAAGGGGTCTGGGTTTTATTTGAATTCTACCACCAGCATTGCATTGTTTATTAATAAGAAACAGCTGCAAAGTTATTCTGCTTTGTTAATGAGCTGAGTCAAACAGCCTTGCGTCCATGGAAAAATACAAATAAACTGATAGCAGTTCTAAAATAGTTTTTAGAACACTTTTTTACCAGAAAATGATCATAATCCATTGGATAACAGTGAAGCGGCAATTCCGGGCACCGGGGCCTCCCACTCCTCTTTCTATTCTGGTTAGAGCCAGTTTGCGCTGTTCTGTGAAGGGAGTAGTACACAGCGTTGTACGAGATCTTCAGTTTCTTGGCAATTTCTCGCATGGAATAGCCTTCATTTCTCAGAACAAGAATAGACTGACGAATTTCAGAAGAAAGTTCTTTGTTTCTGGCCATTTTGAGCCTGTAATCAAACCCACAAATGCTGATGCTCCAGATAGTCAACTAGTCTAAAGGCCAGTTTTATTGCTTCTTTAATCAGAACAACAGTTTTCACCTGTGCTAACATAATTGCAAAAGGGTTTTCTAATGATCAATTAGCTTTTTAGAATGATAAACTTGGATTAGCTAACACAACGTGCCATTGGAACACAGGACTGATGGTTGCTGATAATGGGCCTCTGTACGCCTATGTAGATGTTCCATTCAAAATCAGCCATTTCCAGCTACAATAGTAATTTACAATGTTAACAATGTCTACACTGTATTTCTGATCAATTTGATGTTATTTTAATGGACAACATTTTTTTGCTTTTCTTTCAAAAACAAGGGAATTTCTAAGTGACCCCAAACTTTTGAACGGTAGTGTAATATATATATATATATATATATATATATATATATAATATATATATATATATATATTACCATTTTATAAATGGTATAATTGAAAGAATGATATGATTGCATTTTGTAACCCCGCTTCCCCCTTCGGCCCAAGATTAATGGTTTTGACCACTCAATTTTTGCTTCACTACAAGCTTCACTGCTTTGATTAGTATATCTAAAAACCACAAGTGTCTGTCCTATAATACCCGCGAAAGAAAATTCAAAATGCTGTTACATTTTTCTTGTAGTGTTCCGTGTCCAATGCGTTCAGGATGTTATTGCATGTCATTCGCGGTGTGCATCGTGAGCAAAGTGAATGTAGCCTATCATTAAAATCAAATAACATTTTATTGGTCACATACACATGGTTAGCAGATGTTATTGCGAGTGTAGCAAAATGTTTGTGCTTCTAGTTCTGACAGTGCAGCAATATCTAATATCTCATCTAACAATTCCACAACAGCTACCTAATACACACACATCTAAGTAAACGAATGGAATAAGAATATATACATATAAATATATGGATGAGCAATGACAGAGAGGCATTGGTATAAAATACAGTATATACATATGAGATGAGTAATGCAAGATATGTAAACATTATTAAAGTGGCATTATTAAAGTGACTAGTGATCCATTTATTAAAGTGGCCAATGACTTCAAGTCTGTATGTAGGTAGCACCTTCTCTGTGTTAGTGATGGCTGTTTAACAGTCTCTATCATTTCACCTCCCCTGTGAGAACCATGAGCACGGTCCGATTTGGCTTTGCTGTACTGCAGCCGAAGCCTGCCAGCAGTCTACCTACCAAAGTTTGGACCGTGCCTATTGCAGTGGAGAGGAATGAGCTTCCTCTTATTACTATTTCCATTGAAAATTTGCACCCGCAATTTATGGAATATTACAAAACTTTGAAAATGCCAATAGATTCCGAAGTCAAACATACTGGTTTCCATCTGTGGCTAAGTTTACCCTACATGCTTATGACAAATCCAGCTCCTAAACCAGCCATAGCCTAGCCAGTTGGCTAATCTTTTGAATACGATGTAGTAAAAATAACACAGCAACAACAGATAACATTAGCTAGCTAGATAAGGTTAGCATGCTAGTGAGCTACACTGACACTGTGTGTACCCTATTTGTTGATATTTCTCCACTACACATGGAAATCACCTCAACATTCCTTCCCACCCCCAATTCATTAATATACTTTAATATATATGCAATTCTTTGGAGGAAGAACCTAAATCCGCTCTAGATTAAGAAACGACCTCTGGTGGGTTACTTTAAAAGAATTTCTCATTTTCACAGAGGTGCTGTTCTATGTTTCTGCCACGCTTTTCATCAAGGGACACGAGTGAGAGAAAAAAAAGAAGAGAAGCAAATTATATGTGCTCAACTAATGAAATATTGCACAGGATGATATGAATCACTGAGGTGTCCCTCTCTGGAGATTGCATGATGTTAACAGTTGGTGAATGTAAATTGCTTACTCCTTTTTAAATGGCTTTTGCAACAACTTATTTGCAAGTGATATTTCAACACCTGCCTTTTCTCTAGCTCTGTTACCTCAGTTTTTTTAGTAGAGGGGATGATTACTGGAAAAGAATGGTTGGCAGAGCAGGCCTTCTATTCTAAATGAAGGCGATCCCACAGTAGTGTTAGCAATACAGTAGTGTGTCATGTCCCCTATCTGTATAACACAGCCCGTCACTTAACAACAACTAGGAGTTGGCAAATGGACAGACATTTTCTTTCTCTTGCACTCTCGCTCCCTCTCTGCCTCTCCCCCTCTCTTTCATTCTCTCTTTCTCTCCCAATTATTTGCTCTTTTATCAGTTTAAGTGAACTTTACTTTACAGACACTGATGTGTGAAGAGCATCTCTCTCTCAAAAAAAATCCTCATCTATCTCTTTCCCTGTCTCTCTTAGTCTGCCAATTACCACCCTTCTCTCAGAGCATTTGCATAGGGGTGTGACAAATGATGGCTGTTGTGTCTGATGTGGCCAGCAGACCATCTGTTGGAATGGCTTGCGATACTCTAGCTCACTGGTGTTGGGTATTGAATTGACCCAGTGAACCGTTAACGATCTGGCCAATGATGCAGTGTAGTAAGATAAATAATAAAACATTTTAATTCACCAACTTAATTTTTTTGCCTCATTGGCAGACAAACTGCTCACTGAATCGTAATATTCAAATGTATTATGCATTTGGATATTTTCTTAAAAGCTTTTTATTTCTGTCAAGTCAGAAGGGTGCTCAGTCAGTCAGACAGTTAGAAGTTGGTTTGAGAAAAGTTTCAGTGCTGTTAGCACAGTCAACGCTCACAGACTGATTTTGACAGTGGGGTTATCTGCTGGTGTTTAACTGAAATGGAAAAGTATTGAAGATTGACAGAACAGTTACCCAAGGCACTCAATCTGTCTGCCCAGAAACTCTTCAGGATCCATCGGACCGGGTGGAGAGTTGCGGACCCACCCATGCATTGTGGAAAGGTTTGAAAGTTTTCACCTCAGCTTCAATCAAGGACAATGGTCCAGAGGACAAGAGGCAGAGCGAAATAACTAACTTCTCAGTCAAGTAACTATTCTCTAAAGAAACTGTGGGACAGAGTATCGATACATAAAGAAATGGGCGATTGAAACTCTTCACAATGTGTGACGTTTTGGATAAGTCTGAACTCTCCAACTTTCGGTCTGCTAGATTGAGTGGGAGGGGTCTTTCCTGCAAGATTCCCCACAAATACTCCTGATAGCCGGAGTAAATTAAGTCAACCATACCATAACAGTAGCCAAAGCCACATCTCAGTCCACTCTAATCCACAGATGCTCTTGGCAGCTGGAATAGCCTTCTCTTTCTCCCATTCCACTTTTCTTCCCCTTTCTCCCCTCTCCCGCCAGGGTGTTAAGACAGCAACCTAGAGTGGCTTAGCCACTGTGTGTGTGTGTGTGTGTGTCCTTTAAACAACAATATCACTCCGCTATATCACTCCGCTGTGAAAACAGGCGACACTACAGCACTGTTTGTGCGTTATAGCACAGCAGATAAGATAGCAGGAGAGAGCAGGCCACTGGTGTCTCTTTAACAACAAGGACATGGCCACTACACACTGAAAACACAAGGACATGCCTTGTGTTTTACAGTGATGGTAGGGCCAGAGTGTAGATTCTCTGTAGGACTCTCAGAGCTGTTCTTCTTTGTTGTCGGGTTGATTCAGGCAGTGTTGGGGCTTCACAGAGAGATCTCCCTCATGGGGGGTAAACTACGACCGGGGTAAACCTATCCCATCCTGTCTCTTTGAGCGCACTGTAGGTTTTCCTGCACGAGTGCGTGCGTGTGTGTGTGTGTGTGTTTGTAATGGTGATAAAGTGTGCTGGAGGTTTGCCAAGCTAATAGAAAGGCAATTTCCATGATTCCAGAGGGAATGGTAATGCTGTGGTCATCATTCTGATTTCTACATTCTGTCTCAAATGTGTTTACTGCTGGCTTTATTAGAGAGCAGAAATATGAATCACACTCAGGTCTCCAATTGGCTTTACAACAGAGGGGGACAGACAGAAATACTGTATTAGAGTAGATAAATAGAGAGAGAGAGACTCTACACACACTCACACACACACACAGGGATATGGTCTAGCCTAGATGAGGAGTCCTGTGGGGTTGTATGGATACAGTGGGCGTTCTGAAGCCGTCAGAGAGGCGAGGAGAGGGGAGATAGATACAGTTGGTGTAGAAGTGATCAGTGCTGACCTTGTCCTCTCTGCTGTTCCTGAGCTGTGAGAATGGAGGCTGAAACAATGTTATATCCTCTTCCTGTCTTTCTGTCTTGTTGACGCTCCCGTCCAGACGACCTGCTCCTGGCTGCAGACTGCTACACACACAATGACTGAGCGTTCTTGCTTTGTCTCTCTCTCTACCTCCTCCCCCTCTCTTTCCAACCTCCACTTTCACCCTCTCTCCACATCCCTCTCTCTACCCCACCCATCTCTCTATCCCTCTCCCTCCCTCCCTCCCTCCCTGGGCAGATTAAATGTTATTTGGGAAATGGAGCAGGCGAGGTCTCTGTGTCATACTTGTTGATTAAAAGAGATGTGCTTTTCCAAGCAAATGGAACTGCTCCCCATGCCTTTTCCACTTTTATATTGCAGAACCAGTCCCCGGTAACTGTCTCCCGGTAACTGTATCCACTGTGTAGGGCTGGCACAATTACCGTATAAGCATGTAACCATCGGTTATAGATGAAGACATGAAAATAATATAACCTCTATCATAATCGCTCCTTTTTCACCCCAGCTGCCAAACTAACCCCGATTCAGATGACCATCCTACCCATGCTAGATTACGGAGAAATAATTTATAGATTGGCAGGTAAGGGTGCTCTCGAGCGGCTAGATGTTCTTTACCATTCGGCCATCAGATTTGCCACCAATGCTCCTTGTCTTCTTCAGGATCAGTGTCCTTTCCACGGGACGGTTGAGCTAACATAGGTTAATGAGATTAGCATGAGGTTGTAAGTAATAATACAATTTCCCAGGACATAGACATATCTGATATTGTCAGAAAGCTTAAATTCTTGTTAATCTAACTGCACTGTCCAATTTACAGTAGCTATTACAGTGAAATAATACCATGCTATTGTTTGAGGAGAGTGCACAATTTTGAACATGAAAAGTTATTAATAAACAAATTAGGCACATTTGGGCAGTCTTGCTACAAAAGTTTGAACAGATATGCAATGGTTCATTGGATCAGTCTAAAACGTTGCACATACACTGCTGCCATCTAGTGGCCAAAATCTAAATTGCACCTGGGCTGGAATAATACATTATGACCCTTCTCTTGCATTGCAAAGATGATGGTACAAAAAAAAGAACGGTAAGACGTGGCTAATATAGCCAACAGCTATATAATTTCTAACTTTGCTAGTGTAGCATGTAGGCTAACGTAACGTTAAATCAATGACCCTCCACACAGTCAGTCAGTGCGGGAATGTGATCATTGCACCCAAGATTTAGCTACAACTGGCTAGGCAGTTGGTGTCCTAAATCCTGCCTGATGTTACTGCAGTTCCTAATGGCTACCCATGTATTTCCATGGAAATATAAAGTTTATTTGGAAAGTAATAAATATATACATATTTTTAAAAGCGTTCATGATTTGCGTAAATGTAATATACTAACTATTACTCTTGTTAAAAATATGAATTGGTATTACATTTGGTGAAGAGCACATTATGACTTGTTTAGGACTCGAAACTCAAAGTTTAGGACTTGAGACTTGACTTGAGACTTGTTGGTCTTGACTCGGACTTGCCTGTCTTGACTTGGGACTTCACTTGGGACTTGAATGCTAAGACTTAAAATATAGTGGTGAAATACTTATTGACATAATTCCACTTTGACATTATGGGGTATTGCGTGTAGGCCACTTACACAGAATCTCTAGAAAATAGCTGCGAACTTATACAGTGCATTCGGAAAGTGTTCAGACCCCTTGACTTATTCCAAATTTTGTTACGTTACAGCCTTATTCTAAAATTGATGAAGTCGTTTCTTTCTTCATCAATCTACACACAATACCCCATAATGACAAAGCAAAAACAGGTTTACTACAAATAAAAAACTGATATCACATTTACATAAGAATTCAGACCCTTTTCTTAGTACTTTGTTGAAGCACCTTTGGCAGCGATTACAGCCTTGAGTCTTCTTGGGTATGATGCTACAATCTTGGCACACCTGTATTTGGAGAGTTTATCCCATTTGTCACGCCCTGACCTTAGAGATCCCTTTTATTCTCCTTTTAGTTAGGTCAGGGTGTGACTAGAGTGGGAAATCTATGTTTTCTATTTCTTTGTTGGCCGGGTATGGTTCTCAATCAGAGGCAGCTGTCTATCGTTGTCTCTGATTGGGGATCATACTTAGGCAGCCTTTTTTCCCACCTTAGTTTGTGGGATCTTGTTTTTGTATTGTTGCTGTTGAGCCCTACAAGGCTGTACATTCGTTTTGTTACTCTTTATTGTTTTGTTGCTGGTTCACATTAATAAAAGATGATGAACCCAAACCACGCTGCACCTTGGTCCAATCATCTTTACGACGAGCGTAACACCATTCTTCTCTGCAGATCTTCTCCAGCTCTGTCAGGTTGGATGGGGAGTGTCGCTGCACAGCTATTTTCAGATCCCACCAGAAATGTTCGATCAGGTAAAAGTCCGGGCCACTCAAGGACATTCAGAGACTTGTCCCAAAGCCACTCCTGCATTGTCTTGGCTGTAGGCTTAGGGTCGTTGTCATTTTGGAAGGTGAACCTTCGCCCCAGCCTGAGGTCCTGAGTGCTCTGGAGCAGGTTTTCATCAACGATCTCTCTGTACTTTGCTCTGTTCGTCTTTCCCTCAATTCTGTCTAGTCCCCCAGTCCCTGAAAAACATCCCCACAGCATGATGCTGCCACCACCATGCTTCACCGTAGGGATGGTAACAGGTTTCCCCCAGACATGACGCTTGTCATTCAGGCCGACGAGTTCAATGTTGGTTTCATTAGACCAGAGAATCTTGTTTCTCATGGTCTGGGGGTCCTTTTGGTGCCTTTTGGCAAACTCCAAGCGGGCTGTCATGTAACTTTGACTGAGGAGTTGCTTCTGTCTGGCCACTCCGTCATAAAGGCCAGATTGGTGGAGTGCTGCAGAGATGGTTGTACTTCTGGAAGGTTCTCCCATCTCCACAGAAGAATTCTGGAGCTCTGTCAGAGTGACCATCGGGTTCTTGGTCACCTCCCTGACCAAGGCCCTTCTCTCCCGATTGCTCAGTTTGGGGGGGGGGGGGGGGGGGGGGGGGGGCAGCTCTAGGAAGAGTATTGGTGGTTCCAAACGTCAACCATTTAAGAATGATGGAGACCACCGTGTTCTTGGGGACCTTCAATACTGCATACATTTTTTGGTACCCTCCCCAGATCTGTGCCTCGACACAATCCTGTCTCTTAGCTCTACGGACAATTCCTTCAATGTCATTGCTTGGTTTTTGCTCTGACATGCACTGTGGGACCTAATATAGACAGGTGTGTGCCTTTCCAAATCATGTCCAATCAATTGAATTTACCACAGGTGGACTCTAATCAAGTTGTAGAAACATGAAGGATGATCAATGGAAACAGGATGCACCTGGGCTCAATTTTGAGTCTCATAGCAAAGAGTCTGAATACTTATGTAAATAAGGTATTTCTGTTTTTATTTTAATAAATGTGAATTTTTTAATGAATAACCTGTTTTCGTTTTGTCATTATGAAGTATTGTGTGTAGATTGATAATACAAATATTTAATAACGTAACAAAGTGTGGAAACAGTCAAGGGTCTGAATACTTTCCGAATGCACTGTACGCATGCCACGTCATGCATTTGTGTTAATGTCCACAATAAAATGGCTCAAAAACCTTGCTTATTCTCTCTTCGGACGACGATGACACTCTGACCTGAGTGGGAGGGTGCAGTGTCCAGATGTGCATTTCCAAGTGCTCTGATTGGTTGGGAATGGCAGGGCTATGATGGGTAAGTGACGACTAAGTTAGACTGGGCAGCCAAACTAACAGACTTAAGGGAAACTAAAAGGACTGTGAGGGGAATTTAGGTAGAGATGAGGAGAGCAGGACGGAATCATTCATTTTTTTCACAGCTGCCACAATATTTATTTAGGAAATATTAACATCCACGAAAAGGCCTCTAACCTAAATGGCACAGTCTCTAATGGGGGCCTATAAAGGGCCAAAGTCTCTGAAAGGCCACTGGCCTCAAGGGGGAGTTTAGTCCTAGCATGCCTAATCTAATCCCGCAGGACAGGCGGGGCAGAGGAGCAGAGCAGTGAAGGGACCAGACCGGGTTAAGTCCCGTCCTTGTGTCCGTCTGGTCGAACTTGAGGCCTAGGATGGGAGGAGGCTCTAAGCCTGGCGGTCTAGGGAACTATGCGCTGACTGTGTCTGGAGACAGCGAGCCTTGTGCAGCGAATTTAGGGCCTAGCAAGGCAGGATGATCTAAACCTGGTGCGATAGGCAACTGCATACTAATGAAGGCAGGGGGCTGCAATCCAAGCAAGGCAGGAGACTGTAGACCTGCAAACATGCCAGCTAACTTAGGGCCCAGTCCGACTCGGGGAGTACCAGCAGTGGTGCTCCCGTGGTGGAGATGATGGCTCTAGCCAGGGGTGCCAAGAGCGGTGGAGGTCAGGACAGCAGTGGCAGTAGCTGTGCTCCCGGGGCGGTGACTCAGGCCGGGTGGACGTAGAGTACGCCCTTCTGATCTCTTCCCTCTCACAGAGCAGCTCCTCGTAGTACCTCTGCAGCTCCCAACTGGAGTGGGTGTGGTCACGCCATGACCACAGACAAGACCTGGAGCAGGGCTGGTCAATGGTACAATGAGAAAGGTGTGTAGGGCCTCGCAGCTGATCTTCCTTTGGGAAGCGACAGCTTTGTGTGTGTGTGGTGTGGGTGGTGACAGCAGCCCCATACGGCTTAGGGATGCAGGGTAAATCATCTGCATCCTGGGGTCCGGAAACGGGTCATCTTCGGCTAATGAAGCCATCCTACCTGAAGCTGGTCAGAAATCCGACAAATGAAAGACCATGAAAAAACGGCTAGCTGAAGCTCGTCTGAGTGGTTGGCTTCTAAGCACTCACCCACTTTGTACTTAATGCTGATTATGACTTGGGTTCTGACCCTCTGCAGGATGTCCAGTAAGAACAAAGCGGATGCTTATCCTTTCAGGGTTTTTATTCCTTTTCTTCATCACCACCACCAATTATGCACACACACACTTTGGTTCTTTACAATGGATGTTGATTGGAATGACTTGGAATCTTACTTGTTGTGTTAATCCGAATGACTTGTGATTCTATAAGGCAAGAATATGCACACAGGTAAACTGTATTAGTTTAAGGGTTATAACTATGTAATATACAGTACATATGTACATTAATAAATGGCATATGGCATTACACTTATAACAAGTCTATAAAGGGCTATAAACACAGCAGCAATGACATGAACCTAAACATTAGCCTCTTGCTGGAGAGAGAGAAAATAATTACTGAGATTGACAAGAGGACAAGATGTATGGCACCCTCTTTCTCTGGCCTTGTGAAGCTGTCATCTGAATCTGCAGGCTGAAGAGATTATCTGATCTGCCCTGCACCAAAGGGTCATAAATTACTCTGCGCATGTACAAGCTCCAATAACTCTAGAAGCTTGCCCATGGCAGTGCAAAACACTAGCAAAGGCCACTATGAAAAGTGCTGTGGTAGCGTGTGTATACAACCAACTGTTTACCAATACAAGCAAATAACAACTTTTTCATAAGCAATTGTGCAACCAATGAAATAATGGCACTTAGGCGAATAAGCAATAGTTGCAAAGCAGTATCGCCACGCTAGCATTAGCTACAGAACAGCAAAACCTGTACAGTAGAAAATAGCTACAAACTTATTAAGGAACTAAGTGATTATTGCTAATTACCCATTACCACACAGCATAAAACCCCCGAATATTTAACCTGCAATAAACTCACATTTCAATGCACACACAACATTCAGGTATTGGTGTTAATGTCCATAATAAAAATTGCTCATAAACCTGTGAATGGCGGGGCTATGATGGGTGAGTGACAACTAAGTTAGACTGAGCAGCCAAACTAAAGGGACTTGAGGGAAACAAAGGGGACTGTGAGGGGAAGTTAGAACAAAGCGGGGGAGCAGGACAGCCTTTTTTACAGAGACAGGGCAAGAGAGAGAGACAGGGAAAGAGAGAGAGACAGGGCCAGAGAGAGAGACAGGGCCAGAGAGAGAGACAGGGCCAGTGAGAGAGACAGGGCCAGAGAGAGAAAGTAAGAGAGAGCGAGAGATAGAATATTGATTATTAATTATGTTAATATTGTAAATCTCCAAAGTAAGCTTTGGCAATATGTACATTGTTGCATCATGCCAATAAAGCAAATTGAATTTAATTGAATTGATAGCGAGAGACCTAGTGGGAGAGAGAGTTTATTTCACTTTTGTTTATCTATTTCACTTGCTTTGGCGATGTAAACATGTTTCCCATGCCAATACAGCCCTTTGAATTGAATTGAGAGAGAGAGAGAGTCTTTAAACTAAACTTCAGAACGCCATCATTCAGCTGAGGTCAAACCACTGTCAGTATTCCTCATAGATTGGCCTTGAAAATGAAAATGCCTTGGAAGTAATCTATTGCAAAATGTCTTCCAAATTGAGTTTGCCTGTGTTCTAGCACAGAACCCTATTCTGTTCCAACCAGACTAGATACAGTAACCGTATTCAATGACATTCTTTCCATTGTCAATAGAAAAGGAAAGAGGGAGAGAGGGAGGCTAACACCACCTCACACACCCCCCTCTCTATTTCCCTTTCTCTCTTCATTGTACATTCTCTCTATCGCTCTCATCTATTCATACTGTCTGACAAAATATATGAAATTCAAGAAAGAGAGCGAGAGATAAATAAATAAAAAGCTGTACACTGTATTCCCCGTAGTGCGTTTATTCAGCTCTACTGATCAGTGTGTTCCTTTTGGTCCCTGTAATGTGGAGATGAAGTGTGTTCTCACTCTTCTTCATTCTCACAACAAGTGCTGGAAAAGATAGACAGCTATCTCTGGTATGATTAATAGCATGGGCTAGCTCTCTAATGCTCCTTTCTACTGGCTGCTGCTGTAGTATAGCAACCACTCCCCAGAATGAAACATGAAACTTGGGGTTACGAAAGTACCTGTTGGAGACAAACAGGTCAAGTGTTGAATGAAGTGAGCCCCACAGCTTCCTTATAAGGAGCCACTTGCCCACTGATCATTCTCAATCCCACACCCAACAACCAGTATATAGTATCAGTTCTCTGTGTCTGACAAGTAGTATAGAACTGTGGCTTGGTGTATTGCTTCTTCAGCCTACGTAATGTATTCCCTGTGAATCTGGTGATGCTTTTCCTGCTACTGCTACACCATTTTATCCATTTTTCTAATCTCTTGTGTTTATTAAATGGATTACATGTGAATATTTTAGTCATTTAGCAGACATTCTTTTCCAAAGAGATTTAGCATTTTCATACTTTTTCCAACTGGTCTCCCATGGGAATCAGATCCATTAACCTTGGCATTGTAAGCACCATGCTCTACCAACTGAGCCACACGGGATCACAACATGTTCATTGCAACTTTGGGTAGAAAACCAATAGCTTTTCCTCATGATGAAAATAAATTGTGCGGTCATCCTTATAATTCAAGCCAGTCCTCCATGAAAGAAATTCAGTTTGTCCTTCTCTTAGGCTTAATCTGTGTCCAGTAAACGGCCCCTGTGTGTGGGGATTTATTCCCTTCAAAATAGGTCTGGATTAGTTAGACCATTCTTGGTGAACAAGCAAACCATTAGTCTACAGCAGTTCTGATGGTTTCAATGTTATGGTCGCTAATGGTCTTCAATGGTAAAAATCCCTAACACACACTGTATATTTGCCATATCTTCAATTTAAGCCTACTAGAAAGTGTGCGCCCTCGGGAGGGAAGCAAAAGTCATTCCGCTACCTAAGAATAGTAAAGCCCCCTTTACTGGCTCAAATAGCCAACCAATCAGCCTGTTACAAACCCTTGATGGTGAAAAGATTGTGGGGGCTGTTTTGTTAGACATTATCGACCATAGTCTGCTGATGGAAAAACTTGTGTTATGGCTTTACACCCCCTGCTATATTGTGGATAAAGAGTTACCTGTATAACAGAACACAGAGGGTATTATTTAATGGAAGCCTCTCCAACATAATCCAGGTAGAATCAGGAATTCCCCAGGGCAGGTGTCTAGGCCCCTTACTTTTTTCATTCTTTACTAACGACATGCCACTGGCTTTTAGTAAAGCCAGTGTGTCTATATATGCAGATGACTCAACACTATACATGTCAGCGACTACAGTGACTGAAATTACTTCAACACTTAACTGTTGCTGCAGTTAGTTTCAGAACGGGTGGCAAGGAATAAGTTAGTCCTAAATATATTTAAAAAATACTTAAAGTACTGTATTTGGGACAAATTATTCACTAAACCCTAAACCTCAACTATATCTTGTAATGAATAATGTGGAAATTGAGCAAGTTGAGGTGACTAAACTACTTGGCGTAATCCTGGATTGTAAACTGTTATGGTCAAAACATGTTGATACAACAGTAGCTAAGTTGGGGAGAAGTCTGTCCATAATAAAGCACTGCTCTGCCTTCTTAACACTGTCATCAAGGCAGGTCCTACAGGCCCTATTTTTGTCACACCTTGACTACTGTTCTGTCGTGTGGTCAGGTGCCACAAAGAGGGACTTGGGACAATTACAATTGGCTCAGAAAAAGGGCAGCACGGTTGGGCCTTAAATGTACACAGGGATCTAACATTTATGATATCCATGTCTCATGGCTCAGTGGAGGAGAGATTGACTTCATCACTACTTTTTTTTAAGTGTGTTGACAAGCTGAATGCAGCGAGCTGTCTGTTTAAACTACTAGCACACAG
Source organism: Salmo salar (assembly GCF_965601325.2). Taxonomy (NCBI): domain Eukaryota; kingdom Metazoa; phylum Chordata; class Actinopteri; order Salmoniformes; family Salmonidae; genus Salmo; species Salmo salar. Next base: position 20,585,780 of record NC_138313.1, read on the forward strand.
CTTGGACACCCATGCATACCCCACAAGACATGCCACCAGAAGCCTCTTCAGAAGTCCAGAACAGACTATGGGAGGCGTACAGTACTACATAGAGCCATGACTACATGGAACTCTATTCCACATCAGGTAACTGATACAAGCAGTAGAATCAGATTTAAAAAACAGATAAAAATACACCTCATGGAACAGCAGGGACAGTGAAGAGCACACACACACACACACACACACACACACACACACACACAGGTACAGACACACGCATACACACACAACGCTAGCACTCCACACACAAGCACATTGAAATAATATTGTATGGTGGTATTATTCATTTTGTATTGTAGAAATGTGGTGGTGTAATAATGTTATATGATGTACTGTTTTATCTTTTGTTTTATGTGTAATGTAAGAGCCTTAATGTGTTGCTGCCCTGGAAGAGTAGTTGCTGCCCTGGTAAATGTCACAAATCACACTACATATAGAGGTGTTTTCTAATATTTGTATTTTAAAAAAATCTACTGCAATGCAATGTTTTCTAATTGTATTATTTTGTTAACAGTTGTCACAACATTTTAGTCACTAGCCCATTTTTGTAAGAAAAGTATTCGTATTAGAATTGCCCTATAGGGATAGCACCCTCAGAGAGCTGCCATTTGTTGGACAATTCAAAGAGTGTTTGGTTGAGGCATTAGGTTGCTAATAGAAGGACACAGGGAATTGCTTTCATGGACTGGCTGGACAATTTACTTTCATCATGAGCAAAAGCTATTGGTGTTCAACCCAAGTTGCAAAGAAAATGTTGTAATACAATTAATAAACACGAGACCAACAAATGGATCACTAGATTCACAGGGAATACATTACATAGAATGAAGAAGCAATATCCCAAGCCACAGCTCCATACTACTTGTCAGACATAGAGAACTGATACTGTATACTGGTTGTTGTGGTGGGATTGGTGTGAGGTGTGGGGGATCCGTGGGGGGCTTTTTACAATTTTATTCCTCATGTTTTACTCAATGGTGGGAAGAATTATGGTCCAAACTGGATGTTGGGTACTATATTTATTGAATATTATGTGCATCCTATAAATTAAAAGGGCCAATTTGGGGTCAATTAATTACCTTAATTTCACAGAGATCAAATATAAATTCATCAAAAATAATGGTGTAGGAATGCTCTCTGTTTTTAACTACAGAAACAATTTCTGAATGATCTGAGATGGTGGGTGTCATGGCTTACTGAAATGACATGGAACGACTCTATCGCTCTCTTTCTCCCTCTATTTCTCTATGTCATATGTCCTTAGTGAGATATGAGAGACGAAGAGAGAGACAAATTGAGAGAGAGACAAAAGGGAAGAGATTAAGAAAATTAGAGAAAAACAGAAAGAGAGAAAATAATGACGACATGGTAATTAATTTTTCTAGATGAATACTTCTGGAGGACTTTGTGATATTCTAACGACTCGCTATGGAAACCACTTTCGCTCTTGTAGCTCCGGTAGCCATGGACACATACCATCTCTGAGTGGGTATTGAAGGCCAAAGGCCTCTCTCTTCAAACAACATAACACAAAGGGCAATTGCACGATAACGGAATTACGCTTTGACTCAGATTTTTCACTTTAAAATGTATGCGAAACAAAAATCATTCATTTCAAAGTCTAACAAACTGTACAACTCGATGCACAAGGACTACTTTGAACAATTGACACACATTTTTACTAGAACACTTTTACTGGAAGAATTGTGCAGATGAAAAGTTTGGTAACAGAATTACAGTAAAAGCTCCCTCAGATCACATTTTCCCAAAACTCTGTTAAATATCTGCTACGAATTAAGTTTTAAAGATGTCTGCAGAAAGAATGGGGTGTCAGCTATGACATGGCGCCTTGAGTTAGAACAAAAAATATTTTGATTATTGAACTACAGTAGGTGAAGTGGATTTACAACATGTAACAGAATAACGGTATTGGAATTATATTATGAATCCGTACTATACAAAAATGCATAATTATGGTCTGAATATCATTATCATCATGGTGAAGAATCCTGAATAGGTACACAAATATCCTTATTTTGCATATTTGGGTGTTATTGTACACACTGGCTATATTGTAATGAGTTCTACCCCCAAACAAGACCACATTTGGTTGGTCCAGACTAGAGCAAATCTGAAACAATCATAGATGTCTATGTTTCACAAGTTTGGACATCACAGTATAAGCGCAGTAGAGTAGAGTACAGTATAGTACATTATACTGTACTCTACTCTAGTGTGCTCTACTGTACTGAACTCTACTGTACGGTACTGTACTTTTCTTTATTTTACTGTACTGTACCATTCTCTACTGTGCTCTGCTGTACTGTACTATGCTGTCCAAACTTGTGAAATATAGACGTCTAGGATTGCTTCAGATTTGGTCCGGCCAGGGCGGACTGACCAAATTTCAACTACTTTTCATAGTCCATGGATGTCCAGCGTCGGTTGGGTGAGGATGCTTGTCACACTAAATGGAAAGAGTGGTAGTTCTCATGGTAGGTGGCATTAACTGGAAAGAGAGAGAGAGAAGAGAGAGTGTGAGAGCGACAGAGAGAGAGAGAGAGAGAGAGACATGGAGAATGAGAGGGAAGTGTAGTCCAGACTGTTTTCAGTCTTGCTTTGAATACCATGTTGGTTCAACGTAATTCCATTGAAATTACGCGCAAACAACGTTGATTCCACCAGTGCATGCCCAGTGGGTAACTTTTTACTTATCTAATCTTCTTAGATGTCCACTAGTGCATAGGGTCTAGAACGTCCTGGTGTAGTTTGGGCAGTAGGTTGTGTTTAACAGCCAATCTGTTATTTAAAAGGGCAGATGGCAGAAGGAAGGCGTCTGGCTCCTCACTCTGTCTCAGTAAAATTATCAGGGTTTTAGATATTGGAAATTGGAGATTTCACTCTTACCTTTTCTCCCAGAGAGTCAACTCAGTCAAATTATACATTCCTCAAACCATTACCAGTTTCACTTTCTTTATTGACCTCATTCTTTCACACAGACCCACACTCAAACTCTCTCCCTCTCCCTTATTCCCCCTCTTCCTCTCTCCCGTATTCCCACTCTCTCTCAGGAGGAGAGGTGTCAGGGAGATTGATTGGTCCACCTGATGGTTCCTGGTCGATAATCCAAACTAATGCTACTTGTTAGGATTGAATTAGAGCCCTCATGGATCACTTTGGCCCCTGGGTAGTAACACACACTGCTGCTCAGGGACTGCGTGTGTGTGTCCGTGCGTGTGCGTTTGCGTGTGTGTGTGTAGGCAGGTGGGTAACGGTATTGGCCTGGCTCTGTCTGTTCTAGCTCTCCCCCCTAACAGATGGAAGGAAAGTTGGACAGCATCACACACACACACACAAGCATGCACACACACACACACCACAATTTCTCTCAAGGACTACTTCATAAAGTCTTTAAATGGGCAATCCGCAGTTACTACTGTACATGCATTTTATTTGTACTTATAAATTACTGATATACAGTATACCCATTAATATACTGTAACTTATAAATGCCTCATGAGCTTAGTTCAACTGTTGTATCCCATCAGAACCCAAGATATAAACTTGTTTTAATCCAATGTTTATAATGTAAATGTAAACAAACACTGTATTGCTTCAAAACATGGTCAAAACTATACTCATTCCTTTGAACCATATTTCTGTCTATGAACTATTTGTGAGTAGTTACATTTCTCCAGCCCGATCCCTCAGCTTTTTACTAAAACAGCGGCAGGGATACCACTTTGTCATTAATTCAAGTGCAGATTGCCCCTTTAAAGATCAAAAGCGTATGCTCTTTCATAAGGCAACTATTTCTTTAAGACCGGACCCTTCCATGCATATGCTGGCACACTGAACTAGTCAGCTAGCTGGCAGACTTCTGAAAGACACCTTTTGCAGAGTTTTACTGTCTGAGGGTGTGTGTGTGCGTGTGTACGTTTGTACGTGTGTGTGAGAGACGAAATGCAGGTAAAATATCGCATCCAACCTCTGTGAAATCTTTTATTATTATGGCGGTCATTAATGAATGGCTCTGTCATTGTTGGATGATATGAATGGTATTTGTATGTGTCTGAAAATAGCATTTGATACTGAAGATGGCATTACATTTGTCTGATAGTGTTGTTATTGCTTTGATGGATTACAGAGCAAACGTCTGGAGCCGACCTTTAGGATATAATGACCTGCTTTTCTGGCAATATGAAGGCTAAATGTTAAATGAATCAAATTCTGAGACACACACCGTATAGTATTTACATGAAAAGTATTTCTAAGGGAAGGATTCGTCTTCTAAGCCCTGTTTTTTTCACAAGATCTAATTTTTAAAATGGCAGCACAAAAATGTATGGTCTCTGGCTTTTTTTTGTTGCAGGGAGCCATTGCAGCGTTAACTGTCATAATTAGGTCAGTTTATTTGGTCCTTTCATGTGTTGTTGAACATCCCATCATCAGTAGTAAATATAGATTGGAAATTGAAAGTTAATGTGCTGTGGCGCCTCTTTACTAGCCTGCCAGACCAGACTAATTGATGTGATTGACTGATGATTGACGGATTACGCTGCATAGATGCATATACTGTATGTGCCAGCTGCCCAGTGAGAGCCATTAGATAGATACAGTCGTGAGGCCTGTGTGGTCCAGCAGTTAAAGACGCTGACCACAACACACATGTATGCTGGAGTCGGCATGGGTTCAAATCCGGCCCACTGCCCTTTGGCTCATCCTACTCCTGTCATTCCAACACTTTACTATCTCTTCAATAAACCTATAAAATTACAAAAGGAGTGGGACAGCCCCACACAAGATGCCCACACAAGCCAAACAAATATGCACATGCAGTACCCACACACATGCTCAAACACATGTACTGTCTGTATGTCTATCTCTACCCCTCTGTCTGTCTGCCTTCCTGGCTGTCTGCCTGTCAATCAATCCCAGCTGTCTGTTAGCTGCTGGCCTGGTAAAAGGTAGTGGTCAGCAGATTATTCCTCTTCCTCAGGGTTACGCAGAAGATGAGTTTCCTGGCAGGACCCAGCCTCAGAGCAGGCAGCCAGTGTTGATTGAGCACACAGTCATGCAATCTCCATAGACAAACATTGGCAGTAGAATGGCCTTACTGAAGAGCTAAGTGACTTTCAACGTTGCACCGTCATAGGATGCCACCTTTCCAACAAGTTAGTTAGTCAAGTTTCTGCCCTGCTAGAGATGCCCCAGTCAACTGTAAGTGCTGTTGTTGTGAAGTGGAAACATCTAGGAGCAACAATGGCTCAGCCGCAAAGTGTTAGGCCACACAAGATCACAGAATGGGACCGCCGAGTGCTGAAGCACGTAGCGCGTAAAAATCATCTGTCTTCGGTTGCAACACTCATTACCGAGTTTCAAATTTGCCTCTGGAAGCAATGTCACCACAATAATTGTTAGACGGGAGCTTAATGAAATGGATTTCCATCGCCGAGCAGCCACAGACAAGCCTAAGATCACCATGCGCAATGCCAAGCGTCGGCTGGAGTGGTGTAAAGTTTGCCGATATTGGATTCTGGAGCTGTGGAAACGCGTTCTTTGGAATGATGAATCACGCTTCACCATCTGGCAGTACGACGGACAAATCTGGGTTTGGCGGATGCCAGGAGAACGCTACTGGCCTCAATGAATAGTGTCAATAGAGTAAAGTTTGATGGAGGAGGAATAATGGTCTGGGGCTGTTTTTCATGGTTCAGGCTAGGCCCCTTAGTTCCAGTGCTGCTAACATTGTGGCAGCATTTTGGGGAAGGCCCTTTCCTGTTACAGCATGACAATGCCCCCGTGCACAATTTGGGGTCCATACAGAAATGTTTTGTCGAGATTGGTGTGGAAAAACTTGATGGCCTGCAAAGAGCCCTGACCTCAACCCCATCGAACACATTTGGGATGAATTGGAACGCCAACTGCTAGCCAGGCCTAATCGCCCAAAATCAGTGCCCGACTTCACTAATGCTCTTGTGGCTGAATGGAAACAAGTCCCCACAGCAATGTTCCAACATCTAGTAGAAAGCCTTCCCAGAAGAATGGAGGCTGTTATAGCAGCAAAGGGGGGACCAAATCCCCATTAATGCCCATGATTTTGGAATGAGATGTTTGACAAGCAGGCGTCCACATACTTTTGGTAATTTGTGGTAATTTGGTCATTTTATTCAAGCCTGTCTCAAAATAAAACACTTCTCATTTAAGACAAAAATATAAGATTTTTAGAAATGCACACCATTTTGGTGTCTTGTAGGAAGCAATCACTCCCCCATTGCTGACTACAAATGATCTATAACTGGGCTAATAACTCACTATCTAGAAAAGGATATGAGCAAATGTACAAATGTGCACATCGCTATATGTAGCTCTCGCTTTGATCTCAAAACAAGCACATCTACTCATAACTGCTCATGCTATAAAAACAGTCCAGTTCAAAGTGAATGGCACAGATCCATATATGGCAAAGGTCTATTTGCATATACAGTTGAAGTCGGATGGTTACATACACTTAGGTTGGAGTCATTAAAACTCGTTTTTCAACCACTCCACAAATGTTTTGTTAACAAACTATAGTTTTGGCAAGTCGGTGGAAATCTACTTTGTGCATGACACAAGTCATTTTTCCAACAATTGTTTACAGACAGATTATTTCACTTATAATTCACTGTATCACAATTCCAGTGGGTCAAAAATGTACATACACTAAGTTGACTGTGCCATTAAACAGCTTGGAAAATTCCAGAAAATAATGTCATGGCTTTAGAAGCTTCTAATTACACATAATTTGAGTCACTTGGAGGTGTACCTGTGGATATATTTCAAGGCCTACCTTCAAACTCAGTGCCTCTTTGCTTGACATCATGGGAAAATCAAAAGAAATCAGCCAAGACCTCAGAAGAAATTGTAGACCTCCACAAGTCTAATTCATCATTGGGAGCAATTTCCAAATGCCTGAAGGTACCACGTTCATCTGTACAAACAATAGTACGCAAGTATAAACACCATGGGACCCCACAGCCGTCATACCGCTCAGGAAGGAGACGCGTTCCTAGAGATGAATGTACTTTGGTGCGAAAAGTGCAAATCAATCCCAGAACAACAGCAAAAGACCTTGAGAAGATGCTGGAGAAAACAGCTACAAAAGTATCAATATCCACAGTAAAATGAGTCCTATATCAACATAACCTGAAAGGCCGCTCAGCAAGGAAGAAGCCACTGCTCCAAAACCGCCATGAAAAAGCCAGACTACGGTTTGCAACTGCACATGGGGACAAAGATCATACTTTTTGGAGAAATGTCCTCTGGTCTGATGAAACAAAAATAGAACTGTTTGGCCATAATGACCATTGTTATGTTTGGAGGAAAAGGGGGGAGGCTTGCAAGCCAAAGAACACCATCCCAACCATGAAGCACAGGGGTGGCAGCATCATATTGTGGGGGTGCTTTGCTGCAGGAGGGACTGGTGCACTTCACAAAATAGATGGCATCATGAGGCAGGAAAATGATGTGGATATATTGAAGCAACATCTCAAGATCAGTCAGGAAGTTAAAGCTTGCTCGCAAATGGGTCTTCCAAATGGACAATGACCCCAAGCATACTTCCAAAGTTGTGGCAAAATGGCTTAAGGACAACAAAGTCAAGGTATTGGAGTGGCCATCACAAAGCCCTGACTTCAATCCCATAGAATATTTTTGGGCAGAACTGAAAAAGTGTGTGCGGGCAAGGAGGCCTCTGACTCAGTTACACCAGCTCTGTCAGGTGGAATGGGCCAAAATTCACCCAGCTTTTTGTGGGAAGCTTGTGGAAGGCGAGACAAATTGTTTGACCCAAGTTAAACAATTTAAAGGCAATGCTACCAAATACTAATTGAGTGTATGTAAACTTCTGACCCACTGAGAATGTGCTGAAATAAATCTTTCCCTCTACTATTATTAGAACATTTCACATTCTTAAAATAAAGTGGTGATCCTAGCTGACCTAAAACAGGGAATTTTCACCAGGATTAAATGTCAGGAATTGTGAAAAACTGAGTTTAAATGTATTTGGCTAAGGTGTATGTAAACTTCCGACTTCAACTGTAGTCATGCCTGTCAATGCAATAGAATCCTACTCCAATGCGTTCTGCCTACAACAACATTTCTTGCATAGATAGTTTTGCATACTGAGTCTTGCATAGTTCGTTTTGTTTCGGTATGTTGCATTGAAAGTGGCTAATATCGCGTTGATTTGATCACAATTCCCACAGTAAAGGGAAACATTGGTATTGTTAACTTACGGGGAAAACTCTAGAAAGTTCAATCTAGTGCTTCTCTGCGCAGAAGAAGGCAGTCCTGGGGAGCGTGGGCATGCACAGCTTAGAGGGAACACTGATTACCGATGTGATCATGTAGCCTATCTCAAATGTTGAAATATACTTTTTTTATTATCTGAGAATTTCTTTGAGAGACTAGTCAATGTTCATATCACCTCTACCTTACCTGTCACCCTAGACCCACTTCAATTTGCTTACCGCCCCAATCGGTCCATAGACAATGCTATCGCCATCACACTGCACACTGCCCTATCCCATCTTGACAAGAGGAATACCTATGTAAGAATGCTGTTCATTGACTATAGCTCAGCATTCAACACCATAGTACCCTCAAAGCTCATCATTAAGTTTGAGGCCCTGGATCTCAACCCCACCCTGTGCAATTGGGTCCTGGACTTCCTGACGGGCCGCCTCCAGGTGGAATTGTTAGATATTACTTGTTAGATATTGCTGCACTGCTAACCATGTGTATGTGACCAATACAATTTGATTTGATTTGAGAAGAACAACAGTGCATTAGCAGGGCAATTCAAGCAAGGCCAAAATGTGGTGATATTGTTTTGGGCCTATAGCCTACTGCATAAACCTCATTACTACAGTACTGTTTTTAATAGGTTAATGTTGCATAGGCTTACGCTTTTTAAGTAATGTAAAAAAACATCTGAACAGTATATCTCGGCTTGCATTTGGACTCAGAAAGTGATCTCGACTCAAGTAAGGTTGGTGACTACTGTTCTAAGCAAAAAACATTGCCATACAGGCTAGCTACTTCTTTCCCGCTCCTAACTAGCCAACTAAAGCTAACACACAATCACATCAAGCAGCTGAAATGACAACAAACTATGTGCACTGTCATTTGTTTTACCTTTGTTACTATTGCCATTTATTTTGAACTGTCTTTGAACTTGGCTTGCGTCCCACCAACTCAACAGCCAGTGTAATCCCGTGGCGCGATATTCAAATACCTCAAAAATGCAAAAACTTCAATTTTTCAAACATATGACTATTTTACACCATTTTAAAGACAAGACTCTCGTTAATCTAACCACACTGTCCGATTTCAAAAAGGCTTTACAACGAAAGCAAAACATTAGATTATGTCAGCAGAGTACCCAGCCAGAAATAATCAGACACCCATTTTTCAAGCTAGCATATAATGTCACATAAACCCAAACCACAGCTAAATGCAGCACTAACCTTTGATGATCTTCATCAGATGACAACCCTAGGACATTGTGTTATACAATACATGCATGTTTTGTTCAATCAAGTTAATATTTATATCAAAAAACAGCTTTTTACATTAGCATGTGACTAGCATGTGACTAGCATTCCCACCGAACACTGCCGGTGAATTTACTAAATTACTCACGATAAACGTTCACAAAAAACATAAGAATTATTTTAAGTATTATAGATACAGAACTCCTCTATGTCCGATTTTAAAATATCTTTTCGGTGAAAGCACATTTTGCAATATTCTCAGTAGATAGCCCGGCATCACAGGGCTAGCTATTTACACACCCAGCAAGTTTAGCACTCACCAAAGTCAGATTTACTATAAGAAAAATGTTATTACCTTTGCTGTTCTTCGTCAGAATGCACTCCCAGGACTTCTACTTCAATAACAAATGTTGGTTTGGTCCCAAATAATCCATTGTTATATCCAAATAGCGGCGTTTTGTTCGTGCGTTCAAGACACTATCCGAAAGGGTAAATAAGGGTGACGAGCATGGCGCATTTCGTGACAAAAAATTCGAAATATTCCATTACCGTACTTCGAAGCATGTCAACCGATGTTTAAAATCAATTTTTATGCCATTTTTCTTGTAAAAAAGCGATAATATTCCGACCGGGAATCTGCGTTTAGGTAAACAGACAAAAGAAAATAAAGCATGGGGTCGACTCGGGCACGCGCCTAAGCCCATAGTACTCTGATCGGCCACTTGCCAAACGCGATAATGTGTTTCAGCCAGAGGCTGCCTCGATATCATTCAGCTTTTTCCCGGGCTCTGAGAGCCTATGGGAGCCGTAGGAAGTGTCATGTTATAGCAAAGATCCTCAGTCTTCAATAAAAAGAGCCAAGATGAACAACAACTTGTCAGACAGGCCACTTCCTGCATGGAATCTTCTCAGGTTTTGGCCTGCCATATGAGTTCTGTTATACTCACAGACACCATTCAAACAGTTTTAGAAACTTTAGGGTGTTTTCTATCCAAAGCCAATAATTATATGCATATTCTAGTTACTGGGCAGGAGTAGTAACCAGATTAAATCGGGTATGTTTTTTATCCGGCCGTGTCAATACTGCCCCCTAGCCCTAACAGGTTAAGAAATCCAACATGAAATGTGTTCGCTATAGTATCCCTAACTAGCATTGAAAAGTTAATCCATTCTTCTCTAATTAAAAGTTAATCCATTTATCTCGAATTGTTATATTGTTACGAATGTTAATCAATCTTTCTTTCCACAGTATGAATTCAAAGTGAAAAACATAAAGAAGAAGAAGGTCAACATCATAGTCTCAGTGGATGGAGTGAAGGTGGCACTAAGAAAAAAGAAAAAAGTGAGTCTGTTTATAGTGAGTCTTTTATAAAAAAAATTGCAACCTGTTAATATCTTTACATTTGTGACTGTCTGGAGCTTAGGGGCAGGGAGTAGAGTGGATGGGTGTTGTTGTTTCTAACCTCCCCTGTCAAACTGTGCCCACTCAGCCATTACTGAGTTGTGTCATATCCTGGGATTCTGTTAAGGAGTGAGTGGAATTCAAATCCTGTCACCAGCAGTGAGAGGGAATGATTAGCGAATCTGTGCCCTGCTAAATAAAGCTTCAGACATGATAGAGTGAAGGAAAGGAGTGAATATGTGCCTGGCTAAACTAATGTTTCCGACAGGGTAGAGTGGCAGAGTAGCAAATCTGTGCCCTGCTAAATAACGCTCCAGATAGGATAGAATGGAAGAGAGGAGTGAATCCGTGCCCTGATAAACAATGCATGAGACAAGGTAGAGTGCAGGAGAGGAGCAAATCCGTCCTTTGCTAAAAATGCGCCCCCTATTCCACTCACCCCGTCTTTCTCTCTAGGTCTAATTTCTATAAAGCTTTCTTTATAGCAGTTCTACACTGAGCTAGGTTTACTATAAATCTTGCCAGTAGTTAGACTGGGATTACCTTGGGTGACCTCTCTCCTGTCTCTCAGTTTTACTACAGTTCACTATTAAAGCCAAGCTAGAAGTACAGTCATAATCCCTGGGATGCAAACAAGCATAAAGAAGCCACTGGTATTCAGCAGATGTCTCCTACTCTCTTAACTTCCTCGACCGTCCATTGTTTGGAGTCCTGTATGGAGATGTTCCTTTCTTTCCTCTCCCATCTTTTTCTCTCTCTCCTCTCTCTCCTTTCTTTCCTCTCTCCAGTGTTTTCTAAAGAGAGGACTGTACAAATCCGTTAGATACGGCTCAAGGCAGCGACTGAAGGCTATAAATTAAATCCAATTGTATAGGTCACATACCCATGTTTAGCAGATGTTATTGTGGGTGTCGCGAAATGCGTGTGCTTCTAGCTCCAACAGTGCAGTAATATCTAACAAGTAATATCTAACAATTTCACAACATATACCCAATACACAGAAATCTAAGTAAGGAATAGAATTAAGAATACATATATGGACGAGCGATGTCAGAGCGGCATGCACTAAGATACAGTAGAATAGTATAGAATGCAGTATATACATATGAGATGAGTAATGCAAGATGTGTAAACATTATTAAAGTGACTAAGATACAGTAAAATAGTATAGAATACAGTATATACATATGAGATGAGTAATGCAAGATATGTAAACATTATCAAAGTGACTAGTGTTCCATTTCTTAAAGTGGCCAGTGATTTCTAGTCTATGTCTATAGGCAGCAGCCTCTAATATGCTAGTGGTGGCTGTTTAACAGTCTGATGGCCTTGAGATAGAAGCTGTTTTTCAGTCTCTCGGTCTCAGCTTTGATGCACCTGTACTGGCCTCGCCTTCTGGATGATAGCAGGGTGAACAGACAGTGGCTCGGGTGGTTGATGTCCTTGATGATCTTTTTGGCCTTCCTGTGACATCGGGTGCTGTAGGTGTTCTGGAGGGCGGGTAGTTTGCCCGCGGTAATGCGTTGGGCAGACCGCCCCACCCTCTGGAGAGCCTTGCGGTTGCGGGCGATGCAGTTGCCGTACCAAGCGGTGATATAGCCCGACAGGATGCTCTCAATTGTGCATCTGTAAAAGTTTGTGAGGGTTTTAGTTGCCAAGCCCATTTACCTCTATAGAAACCTGTAATGCATTTAGCTTCTGTAGAACATTTTAACAAGCCTTAACAACCTTTAACAATGGTGAGGAGCAGAGGGTGTGTGGAAGGTGGAAGGTGGCTACGAAGAGGAGGTATGTGGCCTGGATATAAATATCTCCTAGCTACATTAGCTTCCCCCTCCCTCCCTCACACTGGTTACAGGCAGGCCTTCATTGTTCTTAGTGGTCCTCCAGGGCACATCTCTAAGTTAGACCACACAAAGGACAAGTCATGCGTGTGTGCTGTGCATTTCTCCACTCCATCCCACTCTAAATGCCAATGGATGCTTCCATGTGCGCCGGCCTATCTGCTCCTCGGGGGTCCAATGGCCTATATCTCACCTCCCTACACATCCCAGCCAAAAAAAAGTCTGTGGATGTGGCTTTAATTATGCAGTCAGTGGAGTGGGAGAATGAGACCCAATACTTGAACACAAACTGCCAGCAAGTCTTCTATATCAGAGTCATTCCAGTGCAGATGTCACAGGTGTCGTAGGGATTAGACCAAAATGCAGCGGGAATGTGTATACTCATCTTCTTTTATTCGGCAGAAAGAAGGAAAACCAAAACAAAAGTATACAAAAATAACGACGATAACAGTCTTGTCATGCACACAGCTAAACAAAAAAACAACTACCCACAAATCCCATAGAAAAAACACCCCTCTTAAATAGGACCTTCAATTAGAAGCAACTAGGAGCAGCTGCTTCCAATTGAAGGTCAACCCAACAAACACCACATAGAAATAGACATACTAGAACTAACATAGAAATAGACTAACGAGAACATAACCCAACAAACCCCGAACCACTCTAAAGAAACACCCCTCTTAAAAATGAACATAGCCCAACAAACCCCGAAACACTCTAAACAAACACCCCCTGCCACGTCCTGACCAAACTACAATAACAAATAACCCCTTATACTGGTCAGGACGTGACAGCAGAATGGATTACCCTTTAGAGTCCACACAGACCAAGGCCCTTACCTTTATATGGGACCCATCTTATGGAGGAAAATGAGAACAGAGAGAGGAGGAAGGAGGGAAAAAGAAAGGAGGAAAGAATATAGAAGGAAGAGAAAGGGAATAGAGAGAGGAGGAAGGGCGGAGTAGAGGAAGTGACCACTAGACCGTGAAGGATAATTGCCCTCGATAACCCCTGTGGAAAAAAGAGAGAGAAGCGCCTCACACTCTGGTGAGACCCTCTAAGCAGACAGTAAGTGCCTCTGCCAGACCCAGAAGCTCTGGTTGTATTATTCTAAACAGCTGGAGTCAACTGGTGTTTGTATTGTTATTATGAGCTGTACAGTGAATGAAAGGTATTGTGGTTTGAATGGGGCTCTAATGGGTTGTGTCTGCTTTGTCTCTCAGCCTGCTCTCTGGCCAGGGATGAAATGTCAACTCGTCCAGACACTGCCTCATTTACTTCTCACAGAATGGAGGGATGAAAATAGAAATGTTTGAGTGGAAATAGTGTGTTGATGGTGAAATTAAAATCAAATGGAGAAATAATTCCAATCGCTCTCCTTTTGACATGTATATTATCTCAGTAAACTGGGATGAAGCCCAGTATAGAGAGAAATAAAGAGAATGAGAAAGAGAGAGCTAGAATGACAGAAAGACAGAGAGAGATAATGAGAGAGACCGAGAGCGAGAGAAAGCTAGGGAAAGTGAGAGAAAGAGTGCAAGTGAGAGGAAGAGAGAGACTGAAAGAATGAGAGAAAGAGCTTGAGAGAGCAAACGAAAAAGAAGCGGCCAAAGAGAACAACTGGTGAGTAAGAAAGATAGGAAGAGAGGGAGCGAAGAAGATGAGAGAGACCGAAAGAGACAGAGAGAGCAGAATATCTAAATGGAACATCACAGCTAGATAACTGCTGTATTCACCTTGTGGATTGTGGATCGATTGGCTCAGTATAATCAATATCTCCAGTCCTTGAGCCCAACATCCAGCCCAGCAAGGTCAAAGTTAATTACCATGGCAATCCGAGACACCATGTTAAATTACAGTAGTGGTAGTTAGTGGCGACAGCCTCATTTTAAAGTGTCTGATCTAGGCGTAAAGGTACCTCACAGAGGACCTGACCTCCTCTCACTCCGCCTTAGCCTCTCTCACACACTTCCCTAACACACACAAACCCTTGGCTGACTCTCTTCCACACACTCCTCACTAAACCAGTGTTATTCTGTCTTTCCACAGAAGAAGGAGTGGACGTGGGATGAGAGTAAGATGATGGTAATGCAGGATCCCATTTACAGGTAAGACTTCACTCTTCAACACCATCTTACAGCAGTACGTTTGTCCCAACAGTACGTAGGCCCCACCTTGCCAGGTCAAGGTGGGGCCTAGGTGATTGCTATGCTGACAGCTAGTGTCGTAACTAGGGCTGTTGTGGTGACCGTATTACCACCACACCGGCGGTCACGAGTCATGAATGCAGTCAAATTCCACATGACCTTTAGTCACGGTAATTGGACTTCTCCAAGCTCTGATGCTGCTGCTGGTCATTAGCATGCTACCAAACTTGATAACTGCCTGGTACTCAGCACTCTATTGTCCCTCTAATCACTCTGACATCAATGCAAATATTTTTGAAAATCGAATCAAACACTTCATGAGAGCCAATGAGCTCATGTTGAGCAACATTTCTACAGGCTATGTAATTGTGGGAGAAAACAGAGTTAAGGCCACTAATAAAAATATGATGATCCCATCAGCTTTCTATAGGCTAGGCCTACAATATTTATTTCTCAACTTTCCTAATATTAATCACATTGCTCCACTTTACAACAGGAGTATAGCCTACCTGGCTGGCATGAAATAAACCACGGGGAAAAGCGTCCTCCATTCTCTATTTAAGTGCATAGATTTGGTATTTGGTATTTTATTAGGATCCCCATTAGCTGTTGCAAAAGCAGCAGCTACTCTTCCTGGGGTCCACAGAAAACATGAAACATAATACAGAATTACATAATACAGAACATCAATAGACAAGAACAGCACAAAGACAGAACTACATAAAAATAAATAAAAGGCACACGTAGCCTTCATATCAATGCATAAACACAAACTATCTTGGTCAAATAGGGGAGAGGCGTTGTGCCGCGAGGTGATGCTTTATCTGTTTTTTGAAACCAGGTTTGCTGTTTATTTCAGCAATATGAGATGGAAGGAAGTTCCATGCAATTAGGGCTATATATAATACTGTACGCTTTCTTGAATATGTTCTGGATTTGGGGACTATGAAAAGACCCCTTGTGGCATGTCTGGTGGGATAAGTGTGTAAGAGCTGTGTGTAAGTTGACTATGCAAACAATTTGGGATTTTCAACACATGAATGTTTCTTATTAAAATAAGAAGTGATGCAGTCAGTCTCTCCTCAACTCTTAGCCAAGAGAGACTGGCATGCATAGTATTTATATCAGCCCTCTGATTACAATTAAGAGCAAAACATGCCGCTTTGTTCTGGGCTAGATGCAGCTTAACTAGGTCTTTCCTTGCAGCACTGGACCACACGACTGGACACTAATCAAGATTAGGCAAAACTAGAGCCGGCAGAACTTGCTTTTTGGAGTGTGGTGTCAAAAAATTACATGTATTTTTCCGGCTGCCCGTTTCGATACAGGTGCATGATAATGGTCCATTCTGAATTAAAACAAATGTCACACTTACAGTTCCAGTCAAAAGTTTGGACACACCTACTAATTCCAAGGTTTTTCTTTATTTTTACTATTTTCTACATTGTAGAATAATAGCGAACACATCAAAACTATGAAATAACACATATGGAATCATGTAGTAAGCAAAAAAGTGTACCCCAATACCCCATAATTACAAAGTAAAAACAGAAATACCTAATTTGCATAAGTATTCGGACTCGAAATTGAGCTCATCCTGTTTCCATTGATCATCCTTGAGATGTTTCTACAACTTGATTGGAGTCCACCTGTGGTAAATTAAATTGATTGGACATGATTTGGAAAGGCACACACCTGTCTATATAAGGTCCCACTGTTGAAAGTGCATGTCAGAGCAAAACCTAAGTCATGAGGTCGAAGAAATTGTCCGTAGAGCTCCGAGACAGGCTTGTGTCGAGGCACAGATCTGGGAAAAGACACCAAAAAATGTCTGCAGCATTGAAGGTCCCCAAGAACACAGTGGCCTCCATCATTATTAAATTGAAGAAGTTTGGAACCACCAAGACTCTTCCTAGAGCTGTCCACCCTGCCAAACTGAGAAATCGGGGGAGAAGGGCCTTGGTCAGGGAGGTGACCAAGAACCCGATGGTCACTCTGACAGAGCTCCAGAGTTCCTCTTTGAAGATGGGAGAAAGGCCTTTATGGTAGAGTGGCCGGACAGAAGCCACTCCTCAGTAAAAGGAAAATGACAACCCGCTTGGAGTTTGCCAAAAGACATCTAAAAGGACTCTCAGACCATGAGAAACAAGATTATCTGATCTGATGAAACCAAGATTGAACTCTTTGGCCTGAATGCCAAGCGTCAAGTCTGGAGGAAACCTTGCACCACCCCTACGGTGAATCATGGTAGTGGCAGCATCATGCTGTGGGGATGGTTTTCAGTGGCAGGGACTGGGAGGCTAGTCAGGATCGAGGGAAAGATGAACGGAGCAAAGTACAGAGAGATCCTTGATGAAAAACTGCTCCAGAGTGCTCAGGACCTCAGACTGGGGCCAAGGTTCACCTTCCAACAGGACAACGACCCTAAACACAGAGCCAAGACAACGCTGGCTTCAGGACAAGTCTCTGAATGTCCTTGAGTGGCCAAGCCAAAGCCCGGACTTGAACCTGATCGAACATTTCTGGTGGGACCAAAAATAGCTGTGCAGCGACGTTCCCCATCCAACCTGACAGAGCTGGAGAAGATCTGCAGAGAAGAATGGGATAAACTCCCCAAATAAAGGTGTGCCAAGCTTGTAGCGTCATGCCCAAGAAGATTTGAGGCTGTAATCGCTGCCAAAGGTGCTTCAACAAGGTACTGAGTAAAGAGTCTGACTACTTATGGAAATGTGATATTTCTGTATTTATTTTTAATACATTTGCAAACATTTCTAAACACCTGTTTTTGCTTTGTGATTATGTGGTATTGTGTATAGATTGATGAGGAAAAAACACAATATAATCCATTTTAGAATAAGGCTGTAACGTAACAAAATGTTATGGTATATTTTGTGTTTATGTTGTGTTTATGTTAATTAACGGTCAATTAGTTATTTGCTTGACTATCACCGGCTGACAAAATGTCATGACTGCCACAGCCCTATGCCTGCTTACACAGAAGATGTCATACACTGTATTTAAAACAAAGACACAGGAAATGAAAGGAGCCATCCACACCTACAATAAAACTATCACGTTGTCCTTTGTCTAATGTATTCAGACCCCTTGACAAAATGTGAAAAAAAGTCAAGGGGTCTAAATACTTTCCGAATGCACTGCATTACATGGATTTATTATGCTTTTTAAAATGTAGATGTTCCAAAGGTCTGCATCAGTGGAAGCCTCAGATCTCCTGGAAGCCAGGAGATGCTAAATGTGTTTATGTTAATTAACGGTCAATTACTGTGAGACCGGCAGTTATTTTCTTGACAACCGCCGGCTGGCAAAATGTCATGACTGCCACAGCCCTATCCCTGCTTACACAGATGATATCATACACTGTATTTAAAACAAAGACACAGGAAATGAAAGGAGCTATCCACACCTACAATAAAATCACATTGTCCTTTGTCTAATGCAGTGGTGTAAAGTACTTAAGTAAAAATACTTTAAAGTACTACTTAAGTAATGTTTTGGGGTATCTGTACTTTACTATTTATATTTTTGACAACTTTTACTTTTACTCCACTACATTCTTAAAGAAAATAATGTAATTTTTACTCCTTACATTTTCCCTGACACCCAAAATTACTCGTTACGTTTTGAATGCTTAGCAGGATAGGACAATTGTCTAATTCATGCACTTATCAAGAGAACATCCCCGGTCATCCCTACTGCCTCTGATCTGGCAGACTCACTAAACACAAATGCTTCGTTTGTAAATTATGTCTGACTGTTGAAGTGGGCCCCTGGCTATCCGTAAATGAAAAAAAAACAAGAAAATCGTGCCGTCTGGGTTGCTTAATATAAGGAATCTGAAATGATTTATACTTTTACTTTTGATACTTAAGTATATTTAAAACAAAAAACTTTCACTATTACTTGAGTCATTTTCTTTTTAAGGTATCTTTACTTTTATTTGGGTACTTTTCCCACCACTGGTCTAATGTCAAAGGGATAAATATTTACAGTGTAGTAATCTCTGATTTAGTACAGATCAGGGGTAGAACAAAAGCCTCCACACCCGAACTAACTAGGAGAGGTTTTGCTACCCCTGTGACTCAAAGACTTTGTGAAGGAGACTGTTGTAGGAAGTTCTAGTGACCTTGTCGGAAGTTCCTCTGTGTGTTGCGGCAGCCAGCAATCCTCTTGGCAGCGGGGTGTGGGTGTGTGTGTCTTTCAGCACTGGGATAATGAGAGGCTGTGGTATTAGTCCAAATCACAGGATTACCTCTGAGGAAATGGACCAGTCCCTACCTTTTATTTGGAGACTAGAGAGAGAGAGAGAGAGAGAGAGAGCGAGTGTGTGTGTGTGTGTGTGTGTGTGTGTGTGTGTGTGTGTGTGTGTGTGTGTGTGTGTGTGTGTGTGTGTGTGTGTGTGTGTGTGTGTGTGTGTGTGTGTGTGTGTGTGTGTGTGTGTGTGTGTGTGTGTGTTTGTGTGTGTGTGTGTGTCATAACTGCAGAGTAGGGACTCAAGTTCTGCTGAGGTCAAGGTTGCCAGGCAGCAGTTTCAGGCCCCTGAACAAATACACACGCACGCGCACACACACACACACACACACACAGCGTGCAGGGATTTGGAGGCTCAGACAGATTTGATGAGAAATTTGAGAAATACAGTGCAGTGTCTGAAGTATTAATCACTAATACACACACACACAGTCTGTAAAACCAATTGAGGGTGCATGCTAAAGCCAGCGAGGAACAGTTGTAGGAACAGTTGTAGGAACAGTTGTAGGAACAGTAAATCAGTGTTTAGAATACTACTGGTGGCTCTGTCGTGACACTGGGCTATGACAGGAGAGGACTACAGACAAACTATCTAGTTACAACCCCCTGATTTATCTGTGAAAATAGAGCTCTTTGACTATGCACACCAGTGGTGGGTTTTCGCTTGAAAGAAATATGCGTATTGTGAGAGAGAAAAAAACAGACCTACTGTGGTGGTGGATCTTTGATGTTAAGGGGCTATTTTGCTTCCACTGTTTAAGGGAAAGGGGGATACCTAGTCAGTTGTACAACTGAAATGTGTCTTCCGCATTTAACCCAACCCCTCTGAGTCAGAGAGGTGCAGGGGGCTGCCTTAAATCGACATCCACGTCTTTGGCACCCAGGGAACTGCCTTGCTCAGGGGCAGAACGATAGATTTTTACCTTGTCAGCTCAAAGATTTGACCCAACAACCTTTCGGTTACTGGCCCACCGCTCTAACCACTAGGCTACCTGCCGCCCCAACTGTTCTTTGTTAAGGTCAACGGCCAGTGCCAGGACATTTCAGCCAAAAACCTGGTTGCCCATGCCAGGAAGCTGAAACTTGACTGCAAGTGGATATTCCAGCAGGACAATAACCGCAAGTACACATCACAATCCACAAAGAAATGGTTAATTGACCACAAAAATCTACATTTTGCAATGGGTTTTTGGAGCCTCACCCTCCCCATGCCGGTGTCATCAATTCCGAGCCCCACCCAATACCGACATCAGGACAGATTTATATCCGCAACCCAATCCACTCGTTCAGAGAGCCGAACCGTGGCCCGGCAAATAACATCAATTTATTTAATTGTTTTTATGGTCCCAGAGTAGGCCTAGTAGGTTATTATTCCCCTCCCTGAATCAATTAATTTGTCTGCATGTCTATTCAATATTTGGAGAAAATGAAACCATGCAATACATTTTCAACGATACTTTCATAATGAGATGCGGCATATCAACAACTCAAATCGTTCTGAAAAAAAAGACCTAATTAGCCTTCTTAACTAATGAAAGCCTATGCAACACAACAAGCACCTGGGTTTGTAAAAAAAAAAGACAATTATTTTGATTTAAAAGATTTTTGACCCACAATATAAGTGTTCTGAACCGTAAGTTGACCCACGGTTTGAAATAATATTTTCATTCCAAACGAAAGCAGATTTTTTTTAAGGCCAACTGCGGGGAACCACCGATATCCGGCCCAATGCAGGACTCTACATCAGATATGTATTTGCTAGCAGCTAGCACAGCCTGCCTCAGGGCTACAGAGGAGAGCAGAGTGGGGGGTACTTCATGCTTGAATTTCTATCTCTGTCAGGAAGATTGAAGCTGCAAGCTGTTTTAGAATGTATAAATTGTTTGTTCTCCTGTTGTTAAGTAGTAGGTGTGTGTGTGTGTGCGTGCGTGTGTGTGTGTGTGTGTGTATGTGTGCGTGCGTGCGTCAGAAGCACAGAGTGGGGGCTCAAGTTCTGGCGCGTGTGTGCGTGCATGCGTGTCCTCATGTACCTCTCCGCATGGAGATATCTGCCAATTCCTCCTCAGCAATTACACTGACAAAAGGTCGGTCACACAGCAAGCATACAAAGTCAAAATGATGATTAGTGATACAGTAACCTCAGCTCTGCTGACCAGCTACTCTGCTATTTGGCATCTTTAGGCATCTATCTATGATATGGCTGGACATGGGCCAGAGGTACTGACCACTAAGTAGATCCTACACTACCCTATAGAATGCTACACACACACTTTCTCTCTGAGAGGCTGCCCTTGGAAGTGTGGAGGCTCAGGCATGCACTTACAAACACTCTATAGCAGAAGGAAAGTAACAGAGTGTTTGTGATTGGTTGGTAGCGTTCCCTGCATCAGGGACAAACAGCAACAGCAGGGTGTTCTACTTATGCAGCCGATGTCCGAGAGCAGTCTGGTGAATCAACACGCTGATGAAGACTAGAGGAACTCTGCAGACTGACTGAATGTTTGTTTTACATCACATGCAGGGAAGGCACTACTGTATACACACACTCGCCCGCAAACATCACACACACACACACACACACACACACACACACACACACACACACACACACACACACACACACACACACACACACACACACACACACTCGCAAACAACTCTCACACACACACACACACACACACACACACACACACACTCATGGGCATGGGCATGGACAAACACATGTACTCAGAGAGAAACATGCACAATTTGTAGACATCGTCAACAGGGGCAGGATATACAGTATATTTCTAAAACTCACTATGGCTTCCAGGAAAT
Organism: Salmo salar; assembly: GCF_965601325.2. NCBI lineage: Eukaryota > Metazoa > Chordata > Actinopteri > Salmoniformes > Salmonidae > Salmo > Salmo salar. The sequence goes on from NC_138313.1 coordinate 20,607,843, forward strand.
AGCCATCATCATCTGTCAGTCCTCTGACACACAGGTTTATATTTGATCCTGAGCTCCTGGACTTCATTCTCTTCTCTTCAAAACATTTTAAAAGCATTTGTCAAATATGTCAGCTGGTGTCATTATTTTATTTTATGGCTTTCTTTGTCTTCATAGCTTCACTCTCTTTCTTTGTATCTTTCTCTCTCTGTAGATATGTGTGTGTGTGTGTGTGTGTGTGTGTGTGTGTGTGTGTGTGTGTGTGTGTGTGTGTGTGTGTGTGTGTGTGTGTGTGTGTGTGTGTGTGTGTGTGTGTGTGTGTTTCTTATTATATTTTCCTAATAGAGTAATTACTTTCAGATTAGCAGAGAGGAAGTGAAGGAGCTGGCACAGATTAATTCCCAGTGTGCATTGCCAGAAGCCTGCTAACATGGCTTTCCACTGGGTTACAGAAACACACACACCACACACACACACACACACACACACACGCGGTTTTGTTATTGTATTTGTGGGGTTACCACACCCTGATAACAGAATTAAAGGGGTGGGTGGGGCAGTGTAGATAAATACCTTTGATCAAGCTTTGGTTATTGTTCCACACTTTCTCACTAACCCTAGTCTATTGCAGTGACATACCGGAACCAGCGTGTGACGAGTAATCAGATACAGTAAGTTGTTTACAACAAAAGTACATATTTCAGCGCTAGGCATGTTTCAAAAGAAGTGAACATTCCACAAACAGTGGGTGTCATAAGTATTCACCCCGCTTGGATTTTTTAAATATTTTTATGCGCTACAAAGTGAGATTGAAATGGATATAATTGATCTTTTTGTCAGTGATCTACACAAAATACTTCATAATGTCAAAGTTACAATAAAATTATACAATTGTTTACAAATGAATACAAATTAAAGAACTAAAATATAGTCATTGCATAAGTATTCACCCCCTTTGTTTAGGCAAACCTAAATAAGTTCAGGAGTAAAATTTGGCTTAAGAAATCACATAATAAGTTACATGGACTCACTCTGTGCACTAAATGTTTTTATGGGCCTAATAGTAAAGACATTTCATTTAAAGGTAACATGTTTTTTATTACCTTTTAATTTGGCATGAACACAACCAGTCATGGATGTTTTCATCTTATTGTCAAACAAATCACTTCAAAAAGTAGGTTACCTGAGCATGTAAGGGGGGACTTACAGTTGGTAGAGCATGGTGTTTGCAATGCCAGCATGGTGTGTGCAACGCCAGGGTTGTGGGTTCGATTCCCAGGGGGGGCCAGTACAAAAAAAATACAAAAATAAAATGCATGAAATGTATGCAATCACTACTGTAAGTCGCTCTGGATAAGAGTGTCTGCTAAATGACTAAAATGTAAAAATGTAAAATGACTCATGGCTCATTAGTAAGAAGGGCAGTGATTGGTTGATGGCTAACAATAACAAATCAGACATTGAATATCTCTTTAAGCCTGGTCAGGTTAATAATTATGCTGTGGATGATGTATTAAACCACACAGACACAACAAATATACAGTTGTCCTTCTGAACTGAGCTGCAGGACAGGAAGGAAACTGCTCAGAGATGTCACCATGAGGCCATTGGGGACTTTAAGGAATACACTTTTTGGCCTAAATGCAAAGCCTTATGTTTGGGGGCAAATCTAACACAACACAGAAAAAAACCTCCTTCATTCTGCTTTACACCAGACAATACCTTACAACACAAAGCCAAATCTACACTGGGGTTGCTTACCAAGAAGACAATGAATGTTCCTGAGTGGCCAAGTTACAGTTTAGACTTAAATCTGCTTGGCTAGCCATGACCCCCAACACCTTGAGAGGTTGAATACATTTTTAAAGAATAACGGTCAAATATTGCACAATCCAGATGTGCAAGGCTAACCCAAGAAGTCTCACAGCTGTAATCACTACCAACGTTTTTATTTATTGAATGTATTACTTGTATTGACTCAAGGGGGTGAATTTTTTTTTTTCATTTTCCATTTTTCATAAATTTGTAAGAAATGTCAAAATGTTTTCCACTGTGACATTACAGAGTATTCTGTGTAGATGGTTGCCAAAAATTACAATTAAATCCATTTTAATTTCACTTTGTAACACAATAAAATGTGAAAAAATCCAAGGGGGTTGAATACTTACGATACCAACCGTGTTCGCGTTTATACATTATAAGCGTCCAGAGATGAAAGGTAAACAAACTGACACTTTTCACAGAGGCGTTTCCTGAAATGAGATGGATGTGTGTATGTGTGTGTGTACAGGATGCTCCAGTGATCTTAATGCCACCATGATTATTTAATCAAGATAATCTCACCGTGTAATCTTGCTTAGACAAACAAACTGTTTGCTTTATTTATATACACTCTCTCTCATATCACAGCTCAGAGCCCTACAGTACAGTACTGTATCTCTTCACTGACAGGGTAAATCACCCAGACTCTCACCTCCTAGGGACCACAGATGGTGTAAGCCAATAATGGAGGGTGTTAACAGTGTACTCTAGTAACACCGTCAGTAAGTGGTAGCTATTGGCAGACATATATTCTAGTATTATAATAGATTATAGTATGGGACCATATACAAAAGTTGTTGAGAAAAATCTTATTTTAAGTGTCATTTGGAGCACGTACAGAGAGCTGTGAAATATGGATGTGATTATATCTGAAAATCCCTGAAACAGATAAACCCTAAAAATGCCACTAGTCCATGGAACCTTAACAGCCCAGTTTTACTTACCTAACATAATTTATGGTATCTCTGTTACACAGAATGGAATAGCCACAGAACATATATCAGCTTTGTCAGTGCCTCTGCACCAACAAGTTGTTTAGTACAGTTTTTTTTCTCTCTCTCTCCCGCTCTCTCTATCAATTTAAGGGGCTTTATTGGCATGGTAAACAAAGCAAGTGAAATAGATAATAAACAAAATAGAAATAAAAAATGAACAGTAAACATTACACTTCCAAAAGTTCCAAAAGAATAAAGATATTTCAAATGTCATATTATGTCAATATACATTCTCTCTCTCTCTCTCTCTCTCTCTCTCTCTCTCTCTCTCTCTCCTCTCTCTCTCTCTCTCTCTCTCTCTCTCGCATAAGCAGAGCTCCATGGATGACCTTGGAGTCACTCTCAAAGCTCTGATCACATTCTACAGCGAGCAAGCCAGTCTCATCTACAGAAGCTGGTATGGGGTTTGGGACTAGAGGCTTGGGGATCTCATGTGTGCCACACAAGCCCTTTGCTCTTTATCTGATCTTCTTACTTCTTTATCTGGCTTTTTTACTCACTGGAGATCACAGACAGACAGACAGACAGACAGACAGACAGACAGACAGACAGACAGACAGACAGACAGACAGACAGACAGACAGACAGACAGACAGACAGACAGACAGACAGACAGACAGACAGACAGACAGACAGACAGACAGACAGACAGACAGACAGACAGACAGACAGACAGACAGACAGACAGACAGACAGACAGACAGACAGACAGACATGTGGTTGAGTTGCAGGAGAAAAAAAGAGCTCCACACATTTTTTTTATTTTTTATAAAAAAATAAAAAATATTGAACCTTTATTTAACTAGGCAAGCTCCACACATACACCAACACACACAGAAAACACACACACGATTTACCGTAAGTTGTTGCGCTTTGTGCGATCTCTATGGCACATGTGACCTTCATCTGATATCAGTCAATGTGAGGAGAGATTTGAGACATCTGAGAATAGCTATGTAATAGGATATGATAAGGTCTATGGGGGAAGGGGGCTTTGATTTGCTGGACCAAAAGCCTAAAACAGACCAACCCTGGGCTATGCAGTGTTATGTGTACTACAAGCAGTCCTCTCTATGACATGGCATTACTCTACTAACATCTCCATATTGTGTGAGCATGTGTTTGTCTCCCAGGGGATGAATTAGTGCAGTGTGTCATCTGGTGGGGAGGTTTGTCTTTGTTGTTGCTTAATGGAATAGGATGCATTTCTCTGTTGACCACCATCATTGAGCTGTTATTCTGCTCAATATAACCTTCCACACACACACCCACATTGTAATTGTTATCCCCATGAAGTGTATTGAGTCATTATCAGCTCATTCCAGCTCTGACAGGATACAGTATAAACCTCAACACAAGCTGCTAGTCAATTAGGCATGGGGGGCTGTATTGTACACACACATCACCGCTGGCTCCGTCTCTTCAGAGTGAAGGACAGCAAACAGAGGAGGATGATAGAGATGAGTTCTTGCAGGGTATGTTTATCTCTGGGTTTGTCTGTGTTTGACACGGAGATGGAGTAGTGTGAGAGCAGTTCTGTGCTACACACTCGCTCTCTCCCTCACTCCTGTCGCGTCCATCTGTCTACAGGGGTCACTTAACTGGCTGGGAGGACAGGAAGAGTGGAAAGGATGAACCCAGGTCTCATTAGATCTGTCACAGAGAAGTGGAGAAGAGGACAGGAGGAGCAGTGGGGGAGGGCTGTTAATTTGAGACTTAATATTGAGATTCCCCCTGGTCTTCATCCTCCTATCTCTATCACACACTCTCTCTGTCTCCTTCCTCTTCCTCTGAAACCTCCTCCTGCCTCCCTCCCTCCCTCAAGAGCCTCTTCTCTCTCTCTACGTGTGTGTGTGTGTGTGTGTGTGTGTGTGTGTGTGTGTGTGTGTGTGTGTGTGTGTGTGTGTGTGTGTGTGTGTGTGTGTGTGTGTGTGTGTGTGTGTGTGTGTGTGATTGCGTGCGTGCGTGCGTGCATGAGTGTGTGTGCGTGCGTGCGTATGTGTGTCTGTGTGTGTATAAAAAAAATATCTTCTGTACAGGTCAGAGTGATCACAACAAAGCAGGCCTTAAGAGCAGATATTCATAGCACAAATCGTACGCAGACAAACAAAAACAAGCAGATATTCATAGCCATTCTACACTAAGAGCATAAGTTTAAAAACAGATATTCTTAGGTGTTTTAAAGTAAGAGCACTACAGTAGTTTATGCTCCACTGCCAGCGTATGGAGTCAGACTGTGGGCTGACACTATTGGACTCCACCACCAGATGTGAAACGTATTTACATTCACATGTTATCTTGACCAAAACCGCCATTTTTAACTTTAGTTCACATCCATCTTTCATCATGTTCTCCTACACTTTAGATATTTTAACCAACTATGTAGTAAAAGTTCACTTGAATCTTTTATGATTAGATGTTATGCTTTTCCAGAGGATAAGAACAGGTTAAAGCAGGTTGTAATATCCTGTCTGTAAGAGATTGTGAAGGCCTCACAGTGTGGTCTGTCTGTGGTTGTAGTCATATCCTGTAATGAATGCTAAGAGATCATGATGCTGATATGCTGTATGTTGGCTGCCATCTCTCCTCTGCTGTTTGCGCTAATTACAGTCGAATCTGTCTGGACACACACACACACAAACACACACACACACACACACACACACACAAACACACATACAGCTCTATCTGGCAGGATAGAGGGGAAAATATTGAAACAATTTGGTTACTATAAGTTACTGTATCTCTCTTTCTCTCAGAGCGTGTGTGTGTGTGTGTGTGTGTGTGTGTGTGTGTGTGTGTGTGTGTGTGTGTGTGTGTGTGTGTGTGTGTGTGTGTGTGTGTGTGTGTGTGTGTGTGTGTGTGTGTGTGTGTGTGTGTGTGTGATGACAGGGTACTGCAGACTGCAGAGCCTCTTAGCAGCTGGCTTATCTGCAGCATATTTCATAGCAGATATAAACAAAGAGTAAACAAAGGCACATCACTAAATCACTGTGACATTATATCACCATATCAACCTGTTCCGCTATTAAAAGTGGTGTGTGTGTGTGTGTGTGTGTATGTGTGTGTGTGTGTGTGTGTGTGTGTGTGTGTGTGTGTGTGTGTGTGTGTGTGTGTGTGTGTGTGTGTGTGTGTGTGTGTGTGTGTGTGTGTGTGTGTGTGTGTGTGTGTGTGTGTGTGTGTGTGTGTGTGTGTGTGTGTAGAGGGTATCCAGACTGAACACAACGGGTGATATATTTTTGTTGTTGCAGAACAGACATCCCAGCTTATAAAGTCATACAAGTAACAAAGAAAATACTACTCATAGTTTGCTGCACACACAATATATATATTGGAAAGGAAGGCTCTTGATCCAGGATGGGATTCTCTGCTGTTACCAAGAGAAGCTTGATTTTGCAAGAAGCTAACCAGCCAGATATTTATTAAGTTACCTAGCACACCAAATGCAAAACTGCAGAGCATTTAGCACATTTTATACAGTTAACTTAATAGTTATAAGATATCTAGCTAACAAAAATGTTGTTGTGAATTCCATACTGTAACCACAGTAAATCACCTAGGGTGTGGTATTTACTTTACTGCAGGTGTTTACTTAAAAAGTAGCTACAATGATTCACATTTACATATATATATATAGTTTCAACGATGTTGATGATATTAAAACATCCCATGGCTATTTCCAAATAGCCCTGTGTGTGTGTGTGTGTGTGTGTGTGTGTGTGTGTGTGTGTGTGTGTGTGTGTGTGTGTGTGTGTGTGTGTGTGTGTGTGTGTGTGTGTGTGTGTGTGTGTGTGTGTGTGTGTGTGTGTGTGTGTGTGTGTGTGTGTGTGTGTGTGTGTGTGTGTGTGTGTGTGTGTGTGTGTGTGATCCCGGATAGCTTTGGCTGTCCCGGTCTTTGTGGCACTCTCTGTGCTAATCACCACACCAGGACCTACATCACTGTCGGCATGGTGAGGCATAGTGTAGTGCAGGCAGGGAAATAACAAACTGGAGCCACCAAGAAGTTAGGGGATATCAGCAAGGCCCCTGGCATGACATACACAGTTCTGAAAGGTTGTGTTTAGTTTCTCTCACAGCGGGAGCTGTCCTCTGATTTGTCTGGAAGGGGTGTATGTGTGTTTGTGTGTGTGTTTGTGTGTTCATGTGTGTGATCATGTGTGTGTGATGTTTTCTACCTCGGGCTCATTGACGTTTAGCATTTAAAGAGCAATTAGGAAAAAAAGCAGAGAACGGGACTGTCTGACTGGGCTGTCGTTGTTGAATCAGACAGATACACTACATGGCCAAAAGTTTGTGGACACCTTCTCGTTGAATATCTCATTCCCAAATCATAGGCATTAATATGGAGTTGGACCTCCCATTGCTGCTATAACAGTCTCCACTCTTCTGGGAAAGCTTTCCACTAGATGTTGGAACTTGCTTCAATTGAGCCACAAGAGTATTAGTGAGGTCAGGCACTGATGTTGGGCGATTAGGCCTGGCTCGCAGTCTGCTTTCCAATTCATCCCAAAGGTGTTCGATGGGGTTGAGGTCAGGGCTCTGTGCAGGTCAGTGAAGTTCTTCCAGACCGATCTCAACAAACCATGTCTGTATGGATCTCGTTTTGTGCACGAGGACATTGTCATGCTGAAACAGGAAAGGGCCTTCCCCAAACTGTTGCCACAATGTTGGAAGCACAGAATCGTCTAGAATGTCATTGTATGCTGTAGCGTTAAGGTTTCCCTTCACTGGAACTAAGGGGCCTAGACCGAACCATGAAAACAGCCTCAGACCATTATTCCTCCTCCACCAAACTTTACAGTTCGCACTATGCATTGCGGCAGGTAGCGTACTCCTGGCATCCGCCAAGCCCAGATTTGTCCGTCGGACTGCCAGATGGTGATGAGTGATTCACCACTTCAGAGGTAGTGAGTGTTGCAACCTAGGACAGACAATTTTTAGCTGTCCTGTTCTGTGAGCTCGTGTGGCCTACCAGACTTTTCCACTTAGACATTTCCACTTCACAATAACAGCACTTACAGTTGACCGGTACAGCTCTAGCAGGGCAGAAATTTGATGAACTGACTTGTTGGAAAGGTGGCATCCAATGACAATGCCACATTGAAAATCACTGAGCTCTTCAGTAAGGCCTTTCTACTGCCAATATTTGTCTATGGAGATTGCTTGGCTGTGTGCTCAGCAACAGGTGTGGATGAAATATCAGGGTTCCACTAATTAGAAAGGGTGTCCACATACTTTTGTATATATAGTGTAAATGTCATTATGTAAGCAGCCTCTAGTCTCAATTCAACACAATTATATTACACTTGTTTGGTATTCTAGTTATTCTATAAAAACTGTGATAGCTAGTTTGTGATTACTCGCTGTCTTCCATTGATGTAAATGGGAGATTTACGTGAGAGGTTGAGTAACACAAACATATTTTAAATTAGGGTTCAGCACTTTGGTAACTTTTGGTTGTTTATCTATTTCCTCTGTTTCTGTCCTGTAGGATCTTCTATGTATCTCATGACTCCCAGGACCTGAAGATCTTCAGCTACATCGCCAGAGATGGACAGAATAACGTCTTCCGCTGTAACGTCTTCAAGTCCAAGAAGAAGGTGAGATAGACACACACTTTATCTCTTTTTGCTCTCTCTCTTTCCTCTCTTGCATGACATGGTTTTCCACAGTACCATTTACATGACTGAGCCATGTCCAGTCATGATTGCTAAATGTACCAAAGAAATTCACACTCCCTCTTTCTCTCCAGCTCTTTATTTGAATTTGTTTTAATTAATGGTTGGAATTGTGAACAATAGCCAAATCAAATATGAAGTCAAATCCAGTCGCCCTATCATATGGTTCACTGCAGCTCAGCGGTTAGTGGGAAGTGGTCAGTGGGGTTGTGTTTCAGGATGGTGGTGTGGTCAGGAGGTGTCCATGCACTCGGCATTTGACGGCCTGAAGACCACTGTGATGTCACCGATAACGTGCTCTGGAAGTTTATTCCATATACAGACAGCAGTTTTAGGAAGTTTCTGTCCAGGGAGCGTGTTCTAGTGACTAGGTGGGTGAGAGCATGGTCTGGCATGGCGGGTAGTGCGGCGTCTGTTATATGTTGGCTGGAGCATAGCTTGCAGGTCCATGGGACAGTGGTGTGAGTGCATTTTGTACGGGGCTATAGCAGCAGCCCTGTACAACCCTCTCACACGCTCCCTCCCCCTATCAACTATGCCGCACGCACACACACACACACACACACACACACACACACACACACACACACACACACACACACACACACACACACACACACACACACACACACACACACACACACACACACACACACACACACACACACACACACACACACACACACACACACACACTCAAAGCCTTAGTCCTGGGAGATCGGGGAGTGAAATACACTGACATTCACTTGGGCAGCTCTGGCCCGAGGCCATTGAGATGGAAAGCACTTTTCCTGAGCGCGTGTGTAGGTGTGTGTTTGTGTTTGTGTTTGTGTGTGTGTGTGTGTATGGGTGCGCACATGCGTGCCTGCCTGCCTGCCTGCCTGCCTGCGTGCGTGCTTGTGTAAGAGAGAGGGAGAGAGCGAAACTGTGTGTTCTAATCCACAGTCACTCTAGCATGGAGAGACACAAAGCAATGTGCATTGGAGGGTGTCAGTAATAAAGTGCTGTAGGCCCATGGCTGTACTGTACCAAAACACCACCTGCACGTATTAAACAGTATCCTGCCATATGAAAACCTCCCAGTACACGCACATTACATACCTCTACCCAGCCACACTAACAGCTATGCTGTAATGAGTCATAGAACCAGTATGTGTTTAAGAGAGAGACAGAGTGAATAGGGAGTACTTTTGGTTTCAAGCTGAAGTTAAAGTTATTTGTCTCTTAAAGGAATTCACAGATGTACAGTGAACAAAGCCACACACCACAAGTCAAATGGCATGGTAGAACCATTGAAATCGTAAATCCATAAAAAGAGAATTTCCATTGCTTTATCTGTCCATTTTACACAGACACACACCCTCTCCACCTTTGCTCCCTATCCCTAATTATGTCATTCTCCCTCCCTCTCTCGTCCTCCATTCCTCTTCCCTCCCTCCTCTCTAGCTGTCTTCCTGTAATTAGTTTAAAGCAGTTTAATTAATCAAATCACATTTTATTTGTTACATGCCCTGAATATTACAGTGAAATGCTTACTTACAAGCCCTTAACCACCAATGCAGTTTTAAGAAAAAAAAGTGTTAAAGTATTTATTCAAAATAAACTGAAGTAAAAAATAAGAAAAATTAAAAATAATTAAGGAGCAACAATAAAATAACAGTAGCGAGGCTATATACAGGGTACCGGTACAGAGTCAATGTGTGGGGGCACAGGTTAGTCGAGGTAATTGAGGTAATATGGACATGTAGGTAGAGGTAAAGTGACTATTCATGGATAATAATCAGAGAGAAGCAGCAGTGTAAAAATGGGGGAGGAGGGAGGGGACAATGCAAATAGTCCAGGTAGCCATTTGATTAGCTGTTCAGGAGTCTTATGGCTTGGGGGTAGAAGCTGTTTAGAAGCCTTTTGGACCTAGACTTGGCGCTCCTGTACCAATTGCCGTGCGGTAGCAGAGAGAACAGTCTATGACTAGTGTGGCTGGAGTCTTATTATTTGGGCTTTCCTCTGACACCGCCTGGTATAGAGGTCCTGGATGTCAGGAAGCTTGGCCTCAGTGATGTACTAGGCAGTACGCACTACCCTCTGTAGTGCCTTGCGGTCAGAGGCTGAGCAGTTGCCATACCAGGCAGTGATGGAACCAGTCAGGGTGCTCTCGATGTTGCAGCTGTAGAACCTTTTGAGGATCTGAGGACCCATGCCAAATCTTTTCAGTCTCCTGAGGGGGAATAGGCGTCGTCATGCCCTCTTCACGACTGTCTTGGTGTGTTTGGACCATGATAGTTTGTTGGTGATATGGACACCAAGGAACTTGAAGCTCTCAAACTGCTCCACTACAGCCCAATCGGGGGCGTGCTCTCTCCTCCTTTTTCTGTAGTCCACAATCATCTCCTTTGTCTTGATCACGTTGAGGGAGAGGTTGTAATCCTGGCACCACACTGTCAGGTCTCATCGTTGTCGGTGATCAGGCCTACCACTGTTGTGCCGTCGGCAAACTTAATGATGGTGTTGGAGTTGTGCTTGGCCATGCAGTCATGGGTGAACCGGGAGTACAGGAGGGGACTGAGCACGCACCCCTAATGGGCCCCCATGTTGAGGATCAGCGTGGCAGATGTGTTGTTACCTACCCTTACCAGCTGGGGGTGACCCATCAGGAAGTTCAGGATCCAGTTGCAGAGGGAGCTGTTTAGTCCCAGGGTCCTTAGCTTAGTGAAGAACTTTGAGGGCACTATGGTATTGAACGCTGAGCTTTAGTCAATGAATAGCATTCTCACATAGGTGCTCCTTTTGTCCAGGTGGGAAAGAGCATTGTGGAGTGCAATAGAGATTGCATCATGTGTGGATTTGTTGGGGTGGTATGCAAATTGGAGTGGGTATAGGGTTTCTGGGATGATGGTGTTGATGTGAGCCATGACCAGCCCTTTCAAAGCATTTCATGGCTACAGACGTGAGTGCTACTGGTCGGTAGTCATTTAGGCAGGTTACCTTAGTGTTCTTGGGCACAGGGACTATGGTGGTCTGCTTGAAACATGTTAGTATTACAGACTCAGACAGGGAGAGGGTGAAAATGTCAGTGAAGACACTTGCTAGTTGGTCTGCGCATGCGCGGAGTACACGTCCTGGTAATCCGTCTGGCGGCTGCAGAGAGCGTGATCACACAGTTATCCGGAACAGCTGACTCTCTCATGCATGTTTCAGTGTTACTTGCCTCAACGCGAGCATAGAAGTTATTTAGCTTGAATGGTAGGCTTATGTCACTGGGCAGCTCTCGGCTGTGCTTCCCTTTGTAGTCTGTAACACCGGAGCCGGTGTAGTACGATTCGATCTTAGTCCTGTATTGACGCTTTGCCTGTTTGATGGTTCATCAGAGGGCATAGTGGGATTTCTTATTAGCTTCCAGGTTAGAGTCCCGCTCCTTGAAAGTGGCAGCTCTACCCTTTAGCTCATTGCGAATGTTGCCTGTAATCCATGGCTCCTGGTTGGGGTATGTACATACAGTCACTGTGTGTCGATGTCGCCGATGCACTTATTGATAAAGCCAATGACTGATGTGGTGTACTCCTCATTGACATCGGAAGAATCCTGCAACATATTCCAGTCTGCGCTAGCAAAACAGTCCTGTAGTTTAGCATCTGCTTCATCTGACCACTTTTTTATAGACCGATTCACTGGTACTTCCTGCTTTAATTTTTTCTTGTAAGCAGGAATCAAGAGGATAGAATTATGGTCAGATTTGCCAAATGGAGGGCGAGGGAGAGCTTTGTATGCGTCTCTGTGTGTGGAGTAAAGCTGGTCTATGGTTTCTTTCCCTCTGGTTGCACATTTAACATGCTGATAGAAATTTGGTGAAACTGATTTAAGTTTCCCTGCATTAAAGTCCCAGGCCACTAGGAGTGCCACCTCTGGATGAGTATTTTCCTATTTTCTTATGGCCGAATACAGCTCATTGAGTGTGGTTTTAGTGCCAGCCTCTGTCTGTTGTGGTATGTAGACAGCAACGAAAAATACAGATGAAAACTCTCTAGGTAGATAGTGTGATCTATAGCTTATCATGAGATACTCTACATCAGGCGAGCAAAATCTTGAGACTTCCTTAGATATCGTGCACCAGCTATTGTTTACAAATATGCATAGGCCCCCATCCCGTGTCTTACCAGAGGCTGATGTTCTGTCTTGCCGGTAGATTGTATAACCCGCCAGCTATATGTTCTTAACGTCATTCAGCCACTACTCTGTGAAACATAAGATATTACCATTTTTAATGTCCCGTTGGTAGGATATTTGTGCTTTCAGTTCATCCCATTTATTTTCCAGCGATTGAACTTTAGCTAGCAGAATAGAAGGCAAGATTAGATTAGCCACTCGTCTCCTGATCCTCATAAGGCATCCTGATCTCTTTCCGCGAAACCTATGTTTCATTTTTCAGCGAATCACAGGGATCTGGGCCTGGTCAGGTGTCTGTAGTATATCCCTCGCATTCAACTCATTGAAGAAGAACTCCTCATCCAATTTGAGGTGAGTAATCCCAGTTCTGATGTCCAGAAGCTCTTTTCAGTCATAAGAGACGGTAGCAGCAACATATTGTACAAAACAAGTTACAAACTACACGAAAAACCTAACAAAATAGTGTGGTTGGTTAAGAGCCGATTAGACGACAGCCCTCCCCTCCGACGCCATTATCATGTGGTGGTAAATAGACAGCTCCAAGAAATATAGATGAAAACTCTCTTGGTAAATAGTGTGGTCTACAGATTATCATGAGATACTCTACCTCAGGCAAGCAAAACCTCAAGACTTCCTTAAAATTAGATATAGTGCACCAGTTATTTACAAATAGACACAGACCGCCACACCTTGTCTTACCGGAGGCAGCTGTTCTATCCTGCCAATGGACCGAAAACCCAGCCAGCTTTATATTATTCATGTCGTCATTCAGCAATGACTCGGTGAAACATAAGATATTACAGTTTTTAATGTCCCATTGGTAGAATAGTCTTGAACGGAGCTCATACACTTTGTTGTCCAATGATTGCACGTTGGCTAATAGGACTGATGGTAGAGGGGGATTACTCCTTCGCCTTCGGATCCTTACAAGGCACCCCGACCTACGTCTCCGATATCTCTGTCTCTAATTCCTGTGAATGACGGGGATTTGGGCCTTGTCGGGTGTCTGAAGTAAATCCTTTGCGTCCGACTCGTTAAAGAAAAAATGTTCGTCCAGTACGAGGTGAGTAATCGCTGTCCTGATATCCAGAAGCTCTTTTCAGTCATAAGAGACGGTGGCAGAAACATTATGTACAAAATAAGTTACAAATAACGCAAAGAAACACACACAATAGCACAATTGCACAATTGGAACCCGTAAAACGGCAGCCATCTCTTCCGGCGCCATCCTGGTTTCATAATGGTTGTGTCTTCATCACACTGTAATTAACGAGGCTGTCTCCATCACAGACAGTTAATTGAGGGGGAGACCTGCAGGAAATACCCATTAGAGACCAGAGGCCTGGACCAAGGGGAGAGTGCTTTCTGTGTGTGTGTGTGTGTGTGTGTGTGTGTGTGTGTGTGTGTGTGTGTGTGTGTGTGTGTGTGTGTGTGTGTGTGTGTGTGTGTGTGTGTGTGTGTGTGTGATATCCCTCCCATCAATTGCCAGTTGCCACTCTCTCTGCCAATCTCAGACACAGTGCACTGGCATGGACCAAGAGGTATAACTGTGGGCATCCATCACCCAGGAGACTGCGTGATGGATGCACTTGCACATCTATCACTCCAGTAGTAATGCTAAATTGTAATTATTTCGCCTCTATTTATTGCCTACCTCACTACTCTTCTACATTTGCACACACTGTACATAGATTTTTCTATTTTTCTTTTCTATTGTGTTATTGACTGTGTTTGTTTATGTGTAACTCTGTGTTGTTGTTTTTGTCGCACTGCTTTGCTTTATCTTGGCCAGGTCGCAGTTGTAAATGAGAACTTGTTCTCAACTGGCCTACCTGGTTAAATAGAGGTGAAATAAAAAAATAAAAAGACTGAGCCAGCGATTGGCTAACACAGATTCTATTTGACCCCATGCAAATACTCATCAATCTGTTTAAGTTCCAAATAAATGATGTGAGCCTACATGACTTATTAATTCATCCTCAAAGACTCATAGAACACTAGAAGAGGATGAGAGCTGAAAAAAATCCTCCAAATGTAATGCATTTTCCTCAGTTGTTCCCCTTGTTATTGTGCAGAACGGTCACAGTTGCACCCCAGCCCTGTCTGTGTTAACGACTTTCTGGACAACTGTTGAGCCATAATGGCTGTTAATTGACATGCCGAATTGGAGGGCAACAGAACAAAGACTCTGCAGTTAGACAGCGAGAGTCATTATGACACTTTAACATTAAGGTGCTGTTCCAATGCTGGTCCTTTATCTAGGCTAAGGTTTCTAAAAAGGCTAACGATGCTAGCAATGCTAGTGCTGCTCCTGCAATTTAACTGTGTGTGTCTGCGTGCGCTAGGCATTGTATGAATGGAAATGTACTCTCTTTCTCTGCTTGGCCTGAAAAGTCATTACTGTCAGGCTACACACACACAAATCAAATTAAAAATCGAAATGTATTTGTCACATGCGCCGAATTCAACAGGTGTAGACCTTACAGTGAAATGCTTACTTACAAGCCCTTAACCAACAATGCAGTTCAAGAAGAGTTTAGAAAATATTTACCAAATAATCTAAGGTAAAAAATTATTAAAAGTAACACAATAAAATAACAATAACAAGGCTATATTCCGGGTGTTACCGGTACTGAGTCAATGTGCGGGGGTTCAGGTTAGTCGAGGTCATTTGTACATGTAGGTAGGGGTAAAGTGATTATGCATAGATAATGAACAGTGAGTAGCAGCAGTGTAAAAACAAATGGGGGGGTGTCAATGTAAATAGTCTGTGTGGACATTTGATTAATTGTTCAGCAGTCTTATGGCATGGGGTAGCAGCTGTTAAGGAGCCTTTTGGTCCTAGACTTGGCACTCCGGTACTGCTTGCAAGTGCGGTACCAGAGAGAACGGTCTATGACTTGGGTGACTAGAGTCTTTGACAATTTTTTGGGCTTTCCTCTGACACCGCCTAGTATATAAGTCCTGGATGGCAGGAAGCTTGGCCCCAGTGATGTACTGGGCCGTACAAACTACTCTCTGTAGCGTCTTACGGTCAGATGCCGAGCAGTTCTCAATGGTGCAGCTGTAGAACTTTTTGAGTATCACATTCCAAATCTTTTCCGTCTCCTGAGGGGGAAAAGGTGTTGTCGTGCCCTCTTCGCAGCTGTCTTGGTGTGTTTGGACCATGATAGTTTGTTGGTGATGTGGACAACAAGGAACTTGAAAATCTCAACCCGCTCCACTATAGCCCCACCAAAGTTAATGGGGGACTGTTTGCCTGCCTTTTCTTGTAGTCCACGATCATCTCCTTTGTCTTGCTCACATTGAGGGAGAGGTTGTTGTCCTGGCACCAAAGTGCCCGGTCTCTGACCTCCTCCCCATAGGCTGTCTCGTCGTTGTCGGTAATCAGGCCTACCGCTGTTGTGTCTTCAGCAAGCTTAATGTTGCAGTCGTGTTTGGCCATGCAGTCGTGGGTGAACAGGGAGTACAGGAAGGGACTAAGCACACAACCCTGAGGGGCCCCAGTGTTGAGGATCAGCGTGGCAGACATGTTGTTGCCTACCCTTACCACCTGAGGAGGCCCGTCAGGAAGTCCAGGATCCAGTTGCAGAGGGAGATGTTTAGTCCCAGAGTCCTTAGCTTTGTGATGCTTTGTGGGCACTTTGGTGTTGAACGCTGAGCTGTAGTCAATGAACAGCATTCTCACATAGGTGTCCTTTTGTCCAGATGGGAAAGGGCAGTGTGAAGTGAAATTGCGTCATCTGTGGATCTGTTGGGGCGGTATGCGAATTGGAGTGGGTCTAGGGTATCCAGAATGATGCTGTTGATGTGTGCAATGACCAGCCTTTCAAAGCACTTCAAGGCTACCAAAGGGTATGCTACAGGGTGGTAATCATTTAGGAAGGTTACCTTCGCTTCCTTGGTCACAGGGAATATGGTGGTCTGCTTGAAACATGTAGGTATTACAGACTCAGTTAGAGAGGTTGAAAATGTCAGTGAAGACACTTGCAAGTTGCTCTACGCATGATTTGAGTACATGTCCTGGTAATCCGTCTGGCCCGCGGCATTGTGAATGTTGACCTGTTTATACAGTTGAAGTCGGAAGTTTACATACACTTAGATTGGAGTCATTAAAACTCATTTTTCAAACACTCCACAAATTTCTTGTTAATAAACTATAGTTTTGGCAAGTCAGTTAGGACATCTACTTTGTGCATGACACAAGTCATTTTTCCAACAATTGTTTACAGAGAGATTATTTCACTTATAATTCACTCTATCACAATTCCAGTGGATCAGAAGTTTACATTCACTAAGTTGACTGTGCCTTTAAACAGCTTGGAACATTCCAGAAAATGATGTCATGGCTTTAGAGTTTCTGATAGGCTAATTGACATCATTTGAGTCAGTTAGAGGTGTACCTGTGGATGTATTTCAATGCCTACCTTCAAACTCAGTGCCTCTTTTTTGGGGAAATCATGGGAAAATCCAAAGAAATCAGTCAAGAACTATATACGCAAGTATAAACACCATGGGACCACGCAGCCGTCATACCGCTCAGGAAGGAGACGCATTCTATCTCCTAGAGATGAACATGCTTTGGTGTGAAAAGTGCAAATCAATCAGTACAGTGAGGAAAAAAGTGAGGAAAAAAGTATTTGATCCCCTGCTGATTTTGTACGTTTGCCCACTGACAAAGAAATGATCAGTCTATAATTTTAATGGTAGGTTTATTAGAACAGGGAGAGACAGAATAACAACAAAAAAATCCAGAAAAACACATGTCAAAAATGGTATAAATTGATTTGCATTTTAATGAGGGAAGTAAGTATTTGACCCCTCTGCAAAACATGATTTAGTACTTGGTGGCAAAACCCTTGTTGGCAATCACAGAGGTCAGACGTTTCTTCTAGTTGGCCACCAGGTTTGCACACATCTCAGGAGGGATTTTGTCCCACTCCTCTTTGCAGATCTTCTCCAAGTCATTAAGGTTTCGAGGCTGACGTTTGGCAACTCGAACCTTCAGCTCCCTCCACAGATGTTCAATGGGATTAAGTTCTGGAGACATGCTAGGCAACTCCAGGACCTTAATGTGCTTCTTCTTGAGCCACTCCTTTGTTGCCTTGGCCGTGTGTTTTGGGTCATTGCCATGCTGGAATACCCATCCACAACCCATTTTCAATGCCCTGGCTGAGGGAAGGAGGTTCTCACCCAAGATTTGACGGTACATGGCCCCGCCCATCGTCCCTTTGATGCAGTGAAGTTGTCCTGTCCCCTTAGCAGAAAAACACCCCCAAAGCATAATGTTTCCACCCCCATGTTTGACGGTGGGGATGGTGTTCTTGGGGTCATAAGCAGCATTCCTCCTCCTCCAAACACGGCGAGTTGAGTTGATGCCAAAGAGCTCTATTTTGGTCTCATCTGACCACAACACTTTCACCCAGTTGTCCTCTGAATCATTCAGATGTTCATTGGCAAACTTCAGACGGGCATGTATATGTGCTTTCTTGAGCAGGGGGACCTTGCGGGCACTGCAGGATTTCAGTTCTTCATGGCGTAGTGTGTTACCAATTGTTTTCTTGGTGACTATGGTCCCAGCTGCCTTGAGATCATTGACAAGATCCTCCCGTGTAGTTCTGGGCTGATTCCTCACCGTTCTCATGATCATTGCAACTCCACGAGGTGAGATCTTGCATGGAGCCCCAGGCCGAGGGAGATTCACAGTTCTTTTGTGTTTCTTCCATTTGCGAATAATCGCACCAAATGTTGTCACCTTCTCACCAAGCTGCTTGGCGATGGTCTTGTAGCCCATTCCAGCCTTGTGTAGGTCTACAATCTTGTCCCTGACATCCTTGGAGAGCTCTTTGGTCTTGGCCATGGTGGTGAGTTTGGAATTTGATTGATTGATTGCTTCTGTGGACAGGTGTCTTTTATACAGGTAACAAATTGAGATTAGGAGCATTCCCTTTAAGAGTGTGCTCCTAATCTCTGCTCGTTACCTGTATAAAAGACACCTGGGAGCCAGAAATCTTTCTGATTGAGAGGGGGTCAAATACTTATTTCCCTCATTAAAATGCAAATCAATTTATAACATTTTTGACATGCGTTTATCTGGATTTTTCTGTTGTTATTCTGTCTCTCACTGTTCAAATAAACCTACCATTAAAATTATAGACTGATAATTTCTTTGTCAGTGGGAAAACGTACAAAATCAGCAGGGGATCAAATACTTTTTTCCCTCACTGTATCTATAACCACAGTGAAACGAGTCCTTTATCGACATAACCCGAAAGGCTGCTCAGCTCATTTTTTGGGCAGTGTGCACATAGCCTGTCTTCTCTTGAGAGCCAGGTCTGCCTATGGCGGCCCGACTCCATTGCAAGGCTATGCTCACTGAGTCTGTATATAGTCAAAGCTTTCCTTTATTTTGGGTCAGTCACAGTGGTCAGGTTTTCTTCCACTGTGTACTGTCTGTTTAGGGCAAAATAGCGTTCCTTTTTGCTCTGTTTTTTGGTAAATTCTTTCCAATCTGTCAAGTAATTATCTTTTTGTTTTCTCATGATCTGTTTGGGTCTAATTGTGTTGCTGTTGCTGTCCTGGGTCTCTGTGGGTCTGTTTGTGTTTGTGAACAGAGCCCCAGGGCCAGCTTGCTTAGGTGAATCTTCTCTAGGTTAATCTCACTGTAGTTAATGGCTTTGTTATGGAAAGTTTGGGAATCGCTTCCTTTTAGACGGTAGTAGAAGAGAGTCTCTTTTCTGGATTTTGATCATTTGCTGATATCTGCCTAATTCTGCTCTGCATGCATTATTTGTTGTTTTACATTTTACGTTCACAGCTTTGTGGAAGTTACCTGTGGTGCTGATGTTTAGGCCGAGGAAGGTTTCGTTTTTTGTGTGCTCTAGGGCAACGGTTTCTAGATGTAATTTGTATTTGTGGTCCTGGCCACTGGACCTTTTTTGGAACACCATTATTTTTGTATTGCTATGATTTACTGTCAAGGCCCAGGTCTGACAGAATCTGTGCAGAAGATCTAGGTGCTGCTTGTAGGCCCTCCTTGGTTGGGGACAGAATCACCAGATCATCAGCAAACAATAGATATTTGACTTCAGATTCTGGCAGTGTGAGGCCGGGTGCTGCAGACTGTTCTAGTGCCCTAGCCAATTCGTTGATGTATATGTTCAAGAGAGTGGGGATCGAGCTGCATCCCTGTTTCACCCCACTGACCTGTGGAAATGCATTTCAATGTTTTTTGCCAATTTTGACTGCGGACTTGTTGTTTGTGTACATGGATTTTATATTATCATGTTCTCTCTCTCTGTCTTTCTCTCTCCCAACTCCTCCTCTCTCCAGTCCCAGGCCATGCGTATTGTGCGGACAGTGGGCCAGGCATTCGAGGTGTGTCACAAACTCAGCTTGCAACACAAACACCAGAACGCAGATGGACAGGAGGACGCAGACAGTGACAAGACCTGCAATGAGGAGTCCACACTCTCAGGTGCATACACACAAACACACGCACACAAAATCCCACACACACAAACACATTCCTGATTGAGTGTAAGATGCCATTTGAGAGGATAGTGTCACAGATGAGTCAGTCTAATAGAGAGACTGTGGCTGTGGAACAGAACAGAATAGTGGTGGGATGACTCTGGCTCCAGTAACTACAGGGCCCTTTCATATGCAGATGCAACCACAGCATCCATGTGCCACTCTCCTATACACACCAGTATTAATTTTGACTCTTTTTTTAGATTGTCTAGTCTTAGTAATTTTGACTAAAATATAATTAAGTCTTAGTCACATTTTTGTAAATTGAATAATGATTTAGACTAGTTATTGACAAAATGACAAACAGTGGGCCATTTTAGTCAAATAAATTCCCTTTCATTTTAGTCACATCACATTTATATTGCCTCATTAACATATAGTAAACATAAATCACTGACTTCCATATCCACAAACATACTTACCTTGTCCTGCCAACATATTTTTCTGCATAATTAACATTACATTCAAAACAAACATCTGAGGTTGAGAGTCTGCAACACCACAAAGCAAGGGGCACCACCAAGCAAGCGGCACCATGAAGACCAAGGAGCTCTCCAAACAGGTCAGGGACAAAGTTGTGGAGAAGAAGAGATCAGGGTTGGGTTAAAAAAAATATCTGAAACTTTCAACATCCCACGGAGCACCATTAAATCCATTATTCCAGAATGGAAAGAATATGGCACCACAACACACCTGCGAACAGAGGGTCGCCCACCAAAACTCACAGACCAGGCAAGGAGGGCATTAATCAAAGAGGCAACAAAGAGACCAAAGATAACCCTGAAGGAGCTGCAAAGCTCCACAGTGGAGATTGGAGTATCTGTCCATAGGACCACTTTAAGCTGTGCACTCCACAGAGATGGGCTTTACAGAGGAGCGGCCAGAAAGAAAGCCATTGCTTAAAGAAAAAAATAAGCAAACACTTTGTGTTTGCCAAAAGGCATTTGGGAGACTCCCCAAACATATGGAGGAAGGTACTCTGGTCAGACCAGACTAAAATTGAGCTTTTTGGCCATCAAGGAAAACGTTATGTCTGGCTCAAATCCAGCACCTCTCATCACCCTGAGAACACCATCTCCACAGTGAAGCATGGTGGTGGCAGCATCATGCATTGGGGTTGTTTTTCATCTGCAGGGACTGAGAAACTGGTCAGAATTGAAGGAATGATGGATGGTGATAAATACAGGGAAATTCTTGAGGGAAACCTGTTTCAGTCTTCCAGATATTTGAGACTGGGACGGAGGTTCACCTTCCAGCAGTACAATGGCCCTAAGCATACTGCTAAAGCAACACTCGACTGGTTTATGGGGAAACATTTAAATGTCTTGAAATGGCCTAGTCAAAGCCCAGACCTCAATCCAATTGAGAATCTGTGGTATGACTTAAAGATTGCTGTACACCAGCGGAACCCATCCTACTTGAAGGAGCTGGAGCAGTTTGGCCTTGAAGAATGGGCAAAATCCCAGTGGCTAGACGTGCCAAGCTTATAGAGACATACCCCAAGAGACTTGCAGCTGTAACTGCTGCAAAAGGTGGCTCTACAAAGAATTGACTTTGGGTGGGTAAATAGTTATGCATGCTCAATTTTCTATATTTTTTGTCTTATTTCTTGTTTGTTTCACAATAAAAAATATTTTACATCTTCAAAGTGGTAGGCATGTTGTGTAAATCAAATTATACAAACCCCCCAAAAATCTATTTTAACTCCAGGTTGTAAGGCAACAAAATAGGAAAAATGCCAAGGGGGGTGAATACTTTTGCAATCCACTGTATATATATATATTTTACATTGTTTGCAATCTGATATGTGACATATATTAATGCCAAAATACCATGCAAAACAGGGGGTGCTCTGCCCCACCTGAATGATGGGTCGCCACTGATCTTATGTACAAGACACAATTTTATCTGAGAGACTCTTTCTCCTCCACTTTGAGCCATTTAAGGCTTTCAAAGTGGGAATGGTCACGATATGTAAGTTTAAGAATAATCCTGACAAATTTGTTCTGAGATGCCTGCAATTTATTTTTTGTTATATTGGGGGCACTATTGTACCAGGAAGAGCATGCATAGTCAAAGTGGCACTGAACAAGAGGCCCTGCCAATGCCCCAATTGCATTCTTATCCAGATATTTGGAGGTTCTTGCCAGAAACCTAATTTTATGGTTCACTTTGGAGATAAAGTTTTGTGCAATGCTCTTCCTTGACAGATGGTTATCTAGCACACATCCAAGTTAATTAACAGAGTAAATAAAATGTGGAACGACACACACGCTGCACTTTGGTCCGCTCATTCCTACGAGAACTGTGACAGAATCTCCCACCACCAAAGGACCAAAGTGCAGCGTGTGTCGTTCCACATTTTATTTATACTGTGAAACTATGCAAAACATAAATAAACTGAATGACAATAACAACAAACCGTGAAGCAGAGGTGAAACAATACACTACTCAAAGATAATCTCCCACAAACCCAGGTGGAAAAAAACCCTACTTAAGTATGATCTCCAATTAGAGACAACGAGGACCAGCTGCCTCTAATTGGAGATCATCCCAAACAAACCCAACATAGAAATATAAAACTAGAATCTGAACATAGAAATACAAAACATAGAAAAACACCCCCTGTCACGCCCTGACCTACTCTACCATAGAAAATAACATCTTACTATGGTCATGACGTGACAGGTGGGGTGTATATTTCATGATTAACGACTCATGGTGTGATTGTGAAAACATACAAGAACTCAAGTTGTTTTGTTCACCTGACCTAGAATACCTCATGATCAAATGCTGACCTTATTATCTCCCATTCTCTTCAGTTATAGTCACAGCCGTGTATATCCCCCCCTCAAGCTGATACCACTGGAAACCACATATCCTGAGGCCATGTTCATTGTAGCTGGGGATTTTAACAAAGCAAATTTGATAAAAAGGCTGCCGAAGTTCTATCAACACGTTGACTGTAGTACTCATGCTGCTAAAACACTCGACCACTGCTACTCCAACTTCTGGGATGCCTACAAGGCCCTCCCCTGCCCTCGTTTCAGCAAATCTGAACACAACACCATTTTGCTCCTCCCTTCCTATAGGCTTAAACTCAAACAGGAAGTACCCGTGCTAAGGACTATTCAACGCTGGTCTGATCAATAGGAATCCACACTTCAAGATTGTTTTGATCACGTGGACTGGGATATGTTCCGGGTAGCCTCCGATAATAACATTGATGATTACACTGATACAGTGACTGAGTTTATCAGGAAGTGTATAGGAGATATTGTACACACTGTGACTATTAAAACCTACTCTAACCAGAAACCGTGGATAAATGGCAGCATTCGCGCAAAAACTTAAAGCGTGAACCACCGCATTTAACCATGGCAAGGTGACTGGGAACATGGCCGAATACAAACAGTGTAGTTATTCCCTCCGCAAGGCAATCAAACAGGCAAAACGTCAGTATAGAGTCAAAGTAGAGTCGCAATTCAACGGCTCAGACACGAGACGTATGTGGCGGGGTCTACAGACAATCACGGACTATAAAAGGAAAACCAGCCATGTCGCGGACACCGACGTCTTGCTTCCAAGCAAGCTAAACACCTTCCTCGCCCACTTTGAAGATAACACAGCGCCACCGACATGGGCCGCTACCAAGGACTGTGGGCTCTCCTTCTCCGTGGCCGCCGTAAGAAAGACATTTAAGCGTGTTAACCCTCGCAAGGCTGCCGGCCCAGACGACATCCCTAGACACATCGTCAGAGCAAGCACAGATCAGCTGGCCTATGTGTTTACGGACATATTCAATCTCTCCCTATCCCAGTCTGCTGTCCCCACATGCTTCAAGATGGCCATTGTTCCTGTACCCAATAAAGCAAAGGTAACTGAACAAAATTACTATCGCCCCATAGCACTCACTTCTGTCATCATGAAGTGCTTTGAGAGACTAGTCAAGGATCATATCACCTCTACCTTACCTGTCACCCTAGACCCACTTCAATCTGCTTACCGCCCCAATAGATCCACAGACGATGCAATCACCATCTCCCTGCACACTGCCCTATCCCATCTGGAGAAGAGGAATACCTATGTAAGAATGCTGTTCATTGACTATAGCTCAGCATTCAACAACATAGTACCCTCCAAGCTCATCATTAAGCACAAGGCCCTGGGTCTGAACCCCGCCCTGTGCAACTAGATCCTGGACTTCCTGACAGGCCGCCCCCAGGTGGTGAGGGTAGGAAACTACATCTCCACTTCAATGATCCTCAACACTGGGGCCCCACAAGGGTGCATGCTCATCCCCCTCTATTCCCTGTCCACCCATGACTGTGTGGCCACGTACGCCTCCAACTCAATCATCAAGTTTGCAGATGACACAACAGTAGTAGGGTTGATTACCAACAATGACAAGACAGCCTACAGGGAGGAGGTGAGGGCTCTGGGAGTGTGGTGCCAGGAAAATAACCGCTCACTCAACATCAACAAAACAAAGGAGATGATTGTGGACTTAAGGAAACAGCAGATGGAGCACCCCCCTATCCACATCTGCGGGACCGCAGTGGAGATGGTGGAAAGCTTCAAGTTCCTCAGCGTACACATCATTGACAAACTGAAATGGTCCACCCACACAGACAGTGTAGTGAAGAAGGCGCAAGAGCTTCAGGAGACTTAAGAAATGTAGCTTGGCACCTAAAACCCTCACAAACTTTTACAGATGCACAATTGAGAGCCTCCTGTCGGCCTGTATCACCGCCTAGTACGGCAACTGCACCACCCACAACCGCAGGGCTCTCCAGAGATTGGTGCGGTTTGCCCAACGCATCCCCGGGGGCAACCTATCTGCCCTCCAGGACACCTACAGCACCCGATGTCTGTTCACCCCACTATCATCCAGAAGGTGCATCAAAGCTGGGACCGAGAGACTAAAAAACAGCTTCTATCTCAAGGCTATCAGACTGTTAAATAGCTATCACTAGCACATTAGAGGCTGCTGCCTATATACATAGACTTGAAATCACTGGCCACTTTAATAAATGGAACACTAGTCACTTTAATAATGTTTACATATTTTGCATTGCTCATCTCATATGTGTATATACTGTATTCTATTCTATTCTACTGTATCTTAGTCTATGCCGCTCTGACATTGCTTGTCCATATATTTATATTTATATTTTCTTATACCCAGATTTGTGTATTGGGTATATGTTGTGAAATTGTTAGATAATTTATTACTTGTTAGATATTACTGCACTGTCGGAGCTAGAAACGCAAGCATTTTGCTACACCTGCAATAGCATCTGCAAACACGTGCTTGTGACCAATACAATTTGATTTGAATATAAAATATGGCCTTCCAATGCACGGTAGAATGAGGCGCTGGTGTTATGGGTCATATCTTTTGAATGGTAAGGGCAAGAATCAAGCTGTTTTCTCTGAGGAAAATTGGAAGGCTTCGCTACGTTGGCTACAGAACTTGGCTATGAAATGCAGTGAGGAAAGTGGGAGGGTTGAGTGAGATTACAAATTCAAATGACAGCCTACTTTTCTATACTCAAGGGAGAGAAAAACATAAATCGACTGTTGTTTTACTATTAAACTTTAATTTTGTAAAGCTGCCCGTCTGTCCTGCTAATATTAATTGTGCTCATCACTGAAAAGCTTTCAATCTCTCCAAAAACTCTTGTCCAGTCCACTTGGTAGTCAGAATTTAGTCACTGAGATAGTTGTCTCGTCTCGTTTTAGTCAACTGAAATGAAAAATAATTTTTGTTTAGTTATAGTTTTTTCTAGGTCTATTTAGTCCGTTATAGTCTCGTCAATTGCCACTGAAAAATATGTGTTTGAAAAATGTTTATCACAATTTTTGTTGACGGAATTAACACTGACATACACACACACACACACACACACACACACACACACACACACACACACACACACACACACACACACACACACACACACACACACACACACACACACACACACGCACACACACGCACACACACGCACACACACACACACACACACACACACACATACACACACGTGAGCTGATCCCCTGTTCTCTGTCTGTTCCACTGGTATAAACCACAGGAGTCTCTGAGCTCTGCCAGTGGGATTATCTGGAGAGTTAATTGTGAGCTGGAAGAACAGGAGAACCACAGGAGAACACCATAATGAAGCGCATCTCATCCTGCCACTCTTCTTTTGTCCTCCCTCATCTTTTGGTGTAGCAACTTTCTTTCTAACAACAAAGTATATTATTCCATTGGCCCTCCTTCTCTGGCAACTATTTAACATGACGTGGTGATGAGGCATTTCTTTAATAATATGTTGATGTGTTTGTTCTTTCAGCCCGTGAGTTAACAGGAGCGGAGAAGTCGGTGGTTGCTGTGGAAACAGACATTGATGCGGAGGAGGCTCCCTTACCATTACCGGACAGTACGGTCGAGGAGTTTAACCGCGGGGTCACTGACCTGGACGGAGTGTACGCTACTGCCAAGACTGACCACACACACCTCAACAACCTCGACAAGAAGGTATAGCTGTATGTATGTGTTTTGGGGGTGTGGTTCGTGTATGTTTGGTGGGAAGAAAGGTGGACAGGGTTGCAAGCCAAGAAGGCTAAAAGTATATTTACATGCATATACTAACTAAGGCCTGGAATGAGAGAACACAGTAATGGCTGGTCATTATTGCTTGTACCATTTTTTACATTTACATTTTAGTCATTTAGCAGACGCTCTTATCCAGAGCGACTTACAAATTGGTGCATTCACCTATAATATCCAGTGGAACAACCACTTTACAATAGTGCATCTAAATCTTTTAAGGGGGGGGTTAGAAGGATTACTTTATCCTATCCCAGGTATTCCTTGAAGAGGTGGGGTTTCAGGTGTCTCCGGAAGGTGGTGATTGACTCCGCTGTCCTGGCGTCGTGAGGGAGCTTGTTCCACCATTGGGGTGCCAGAGCAGCGAACAGTTTTGACTGGGCTGAGCGGGAACTGTGCTTCCTCAGAGGTAGGGAGGCGAGCAGGCCAGAGGTGGATGAACGGAGTGCCCTTGTTTGGGTGTAGGGCCTGATCAGAGCCTGAAGGTACGGAGGTGCCGTTCCCCTCACAGCTCCGTAGGCAAGCACCATGGTCTTGTAGCGGATGCGAGCTTCGACTGGAAGCCAGTGGAGAGAGCGGAGGAGCGGGGTGACGTGAGAGAACTTGGGAAGGTTGAACACCAGACGGGCTGCGGCGTTCTGGATGAGTTGTAGGGGTTTAATGGCACAGGCAGGGAGCCCAGCCAACAGCGAGTTGCAGTAATCCAGACGGGAGATGACAAGTGCCTGGATTAGGACCTGCGCCGCTTCCTGTGTGAGGCAGGGTCGTACTCTGCGAATGTTGTAGAGCATGAACCTACAGGATCGGGTCACCGCCTTGATGTTGGTGGAGAACGACAGGGTGTTGTCCAGGGTCACGCCAAGGTTCTTAGCACTCTGGGAGGAGGACACAAGGGAGTTGTCAACCGTGATGGCGAGATCATGGAACGGGCAGTCCTTCCCCGGGAGGAAGAGCAGCTCCGTCTTGCCGAGGTTCAGCTTGAGGTGGTGATCCGTCATCCACACTGATATGTCTGCCAGACATGCAGAGATGCGATTCGCCACCTGGTTGTCAGAAGGGGGAAAGGAGAAGATTAATTGTGTGTCATCTGCATAGCAATGATATGAGAGACCATGTGAGGATATGACAGAGCCAAGTGACTTGGTGTATAGCGAGAATAGGAGTGGGCCAAGAACAGAGCCCTGGGGGACACCAGTGGTGAGAGCACGTGGTGCGGAGACAGATTCTCGCCACGCCACCTGGTAGGAGCGACCTGTCAGGTAGGACGCAATCCAAGCGTGCGCGGTGCCGGAGATGCCCAGCTCGGAGAGGGTGGAGAGGAGGATCTGATGGTTCACGGTATCAAAGGCAGCAGATAGGTCTAGAAGGATGAGAGCAGAGGAGAGAGAGTTAGCTTTAGCAGTGCGGAGAGCCTCCGTGACACAGAGAAGAGCAGTCTCAGTTGAATGCCCAGTCTTGAAACCTGACTGATTAGGATCAAGAAGGTCATTCTGAGAGAGATAGCAAGAGAGCTGGCCAAGCACGGCGCGTTCAAGAGTTTTGGAGAGAAAGGAAAGAAGGGATACTGGCCTGTAGTTGTTGACATCGGAGGGATCGAGTGTAGGTTTTTTCAGAAGGGGTGCAACTCTCGCTCTCTTGAAGACGGAAGGGACGTAGCCAGCGGTCAAGGATGCGTTGATGAGCGAGGTGAGGTAGGGGAGAAGGTCTCCGGAAATGGTCTGGAGAAGAGAGGAGGGGATAGGGTCAAGTGGGCAGGTTGTTGGGCGGCCGGCCGTCACAAGACGCGAGATTTCATCTGGAGAGAGAGGGGAGAAAGAGGTCAAAGCACAGGGTAGGGCAGTGTGAGCAGGACCAGCAGTGTCGTTTGACTTAGCAAACGAGGATCGGATGTCGTCAACCTTCTTTTCAAAATGGTTGACGAAGTCATCCGCAGAGAGGGAGGAGGGGGGGGGGGGAGGGGGAGGAGGATTCAGGAGGGAGGAGAAGGTAGCAAAGAGCTTCCTAGGGTTAGAGGCAGATGCTTGGAGTTTAGAGTGGTAGAAAGTGGCTTTAGCAGCAGAGACAGAAGAGGAAAATGTAGAGAGGAGGGAGTGAAAGGATGCCAGGTCCGCAGGGAGGCGAGTTTTCCTCCATTTCCGCTCGGCTGCCCGGAGCCCTGTTCTGTGAGCTCGCAGTGAGTCGTCGAGCCACGGAGCAGGAGGGGAGGACCGAGCCGGCCTGGAGGATAGGGGACAGAGGAAATCAAAGGATGCAGAGAGGGAGGAGAGGAGGGTTGAGGAGGCAGAATCAGGAGATAGGTGGGAGAAGGTTTGAGCAGAGGGAAGAGATGATAGGATGGAAGAGGAGAGAGTAGCGGGAGAGAGAGAGCGAAGGTTGGGACGGCGCAATACCATCCGAGTAGGGGGAGAGTGAGAAGTGTTGGATGAGAGCGAGAGGGAAAAGGATACAAGGTAGTGGTCGGAGACTTGGAGGGGAGTTGCAATGAGATTAGTGGAAGAACAGCATCTAGTAAAGATGAGGTCAAGCGTATTGCCTGCCTTGTGAGTAGGGGGGGAAGGTGAGAGGGTGAGGTCGAAAGAGGAGAGGAGTGGAAAGAAGGAGGCAGAGAGGAATGAGTCGAAGGTAGACGTGGGGAGGTTAAAGTCACCCAGAACTGTGAGAGGTGAGCCATCCTCAGGAAAGGAACTTATCAAGGCGTCAAGCTCATTGATGAACTCTCCAAGGGAACCTGGAGGGCGATAAATGATAAGGATGTTAAGCTTGAAAGGGCTGGTAACTGTGACAGCATGGAATTCAAATGAGGAGATAGACAGATGGGTCAGGGGAGAAAGAGAGAATGTCCACTTGGGAGAGATGAGGATTCCAGTGCCACCACCCCGCTGGCTCGATGCTCTAGGGGTATGCGAGAACACGTAGTCAGACGAGGAGAGAGCAGTAGGAGTAGCAGTGTTATCTGTGGTGATCCATGTTTCCGTCAGCGCCAGGAAGTCTAGGGACTGGAGGGTAGCATAGGCTGAGATGAACTCAGCCTTGTTGGCCGCAGACCGGCAGTTCCAGAGGCTGCCGGAGACCTGGAACTCCACGTGGGTCGTGCGCGCTGGGACCACCAGGTTAGAGCGGCAGCGGCCACGCGGTGTGGAGCGTTTGTATGGCCTGTGCAGAGGAGAGAGAACAGGGATAGGCAGACACATAGTAGACAAGCTACAGAAGAGGCTACGCTAATGCAAATGAGATTGGAGTGACAAGTGGACTACACGTCTCGAATGTTCAGGAAGTTAAGCTTACGTTGCAAAAATGTTATTGACTAAAATTATACAGTACTGCTGGCTGGTGGAGTAGGCTAGCTAGCAGTGGCTGCGTTGTTGACTTTGAACGTGTAGCTGGCTAGGTAACCTCGGTAGTTTCAGTACTACACCTTGTCATGATACAAAGCAACTTTGTAGCTAGCTAGCTAACATAACACTAATCAAGACGTTCCTTGTAGTGTATTTAGTTTCAACAATGCTGCTCGTCGGTAATAGTTGGCTAGGTTAGGAAAAATGGCGTCGCGGGGGACGGAAATAGCTGGCTAGCTAACCTCGATGGCTGGCTAGCTAACAATTATCAATTAACAATTATCAAGCTATGACAAAGACAACTAGGTAGCTAGCTAGGTAACACTGCACTAGTCAAATCGTTCCGTTGTGAAGTATTAGTAACTACAGCGCTGCTAGTCGGTAACGGATGGCTATCTGGCAGTGGGTTAATGATGACTAGGTGTGTTGAGTAAGTCTGGCGCCGCGTCGCGGCTGGCTAGCACACCTCGATAATACTCAAACTCAAACTACACAATTATCTTAGATACAGAGACAGCACAGACAACTATGTAGCTGGCTAACTAACACTAACACCACACTAATCAAGTCGTTGCGTTGTAATGTAATAGTTTCTGCGGTGCTGCTAGTCGGTAGAAGTTGGCTAGCTAACAGTGATGACTAGCTAGCTAGCAGCTAGCAGTGTTGACTACGTTAGGAGGACGAAGATAGCTAGCCTCGATAATTACTCAGTTACTCTAAACTACACAATTATCTTTGATACAAAGACGGCTATGTAGCTAGCTAAGAAGAATTGCTCAGATCAAACAAATCAAGCCGTTGTAATGTAGCGAAGTGGAATATTACCTGTGGAGCGAAGCGTGGTGCGACTGCTCGCTCCAAACCGGAAGTTTATGTACCACTGACATACAATACCATTCATCTATCTACTGTATAGATTGCTTAGTCCAGGTAACACAATACCATTGGTCCATCTATAGATTGCTTCGACCATGGAAATACAATATCTTGGGGCCTGTGTAATAATGGCTTGAGGTAGCGGAAAACAATAATGTGTGGCCTATGTATAGGTTGTTATGTGGGGTGATACATACTGCTTTTGTGAGACAGGGAGAACACACACACACACACACACACACACACACACACACACACACACACACACACACACACACACACACACACACACACACACACACACACACACACACACTGCATTGTCTGATGTTACGACAGATTGAGTTATATCAGGTAATATTTCTATTCTTGGATCGAAGACAATAAAATATTGTTACCAAGACTGCTTGGACAGGGTGAAAGCATGATTGTGTGTTCTATCTAGAGACCACTATATGGGGTGGCATGACTAGTTTGCGGCTCTATCTATAGCTTTATCCCTCTGACTGGACTGGAGAGTGATATATTGTGAGCTGTCTGTTTCTGTTCATCTTCAGTTTGTCGTGCAGTGTAATATTGTGACTCACAGACAGGGGAAGTTCGATCGAGTCAGACCAGGGTGGAAATATTATTTGTTGTCTTTGAAATGCTTTAGGGGCACTTGATCTAGTTCTTCTGTAGCTGACATTTCTTCTCAGCTCAGTCTTTTTCTGTCTGTTTTTACCAGAATATTTAGCATGTATTTGGCATGAAGCTAAAATGTTTTTTACACTTAGGTAACACTTAGTTAGTTAACCTAATTAGCCACACTGTTTTCTGCCTTATCAGAAGTTTAGGTAGCGCTTCATAGTAACTCCACATAATAAAGCATTTATAATGGATTAACCTAGTTATTAACCTAGTAACCTAGTTATTCACACATTTATAAACTACTTTTAAAGTATTTAATAATGATTCATAAGATGTTTAATATTGGTCCGTATAATCCATTTACTAATCATTGGGTATTTTTTCGTCATTTTTGTGTGGCCTCATCTAAAGTGTTGGCTATTTACTTTTTTTACTGTTTTGAGTGACCAGTGTAATTTCTCACAAAAAGATGGACATGACATTGGTAAACATTCCAGCAGTACCTGATCCTCCTTAAGGTCTCAAAATAGCCCCTAGAATATAGCTGTTAGTCAAATTCCATGTGACCATTTAGTCATGGTAACTAGGCTTCTCCAAAACTATGCACTGATGCTGCTGATGGTGAATAGTAGCCTACCAAACTTGCTAACTGCCAATCACTAATGGCCTGGTCGTTATCAAATCTAATTTTATTGGTCACATACACATATTTATGTGACACATTTTTGGCCTGGTAATTAGCGATTGTCCCTCTAATTGCTCTGACATCAACGCAAATCCAATAGAAAATCAAATCAAACACTTCATGAGAGCCAATGAGTTCATGTTGTGCAAAATGTCTATAGGCTATGCAATTACGTGAGAAAACAGTTTTCATGGCCTCTATTAAAAAGATGATGATCCCATCAGCTTTCTATAGGCTAGGCCTACTATATTTATTTCTGAACTTTCCTTATATTAATCACGTTGCTAGACTTTACAACAGGAGTATAGCCTACCTAGCTGTTATGAAAATGAACCGCAGGAAAAACGTCCTCCATTCGCTGTTTAAGTGCATAGATGACATGTCTTTTTTCCCCCTGCCCTTTTTCTGACAGGTACATGATAAGGGTCCATTCTAAATCAAAACTAATTTCACACATATATTATTTAATACATGTAAAGACAAGATTAAATTAAGAATAGTCTGATGGGTGACGATATTACCACTTGTGAATGATGCCCAGCATATGCAGGAAGGCAAGAAACAGCACATGCCTTTTTTTGCAACTTTTTCAAATCATAGTCAGACACCTCATGTAGCCTAGCCGATAGGCCTATATGTTTTGATAAGGTTTGTATCACAACTAAAGTGACCAAATAACTCCAAATGTAGCCTATAGGCCTAGGACCCCTGGAACAGGCTAGAGAGCCCATAGCCTAGTGAGAGAGCCCATAGCCAGGTTAGAGAGCCCATAGCCTAAAGAGCCTAGTGAAACATGTTCTTATAAACCCAGTCATTGTGCAATTGCATGTGAAATCAGAGTTTTGACTGGCCGCTATTTAAAAGAGGATCCCAGCTTTCTCCTGCTACTAATTCTTAAAATTAAGAACATTAATCCGCTTTACAACCTGGCATACATAGGCGGCACGTGAGTTTCAAGTTTTGGGAAGCTAATTTTCACCATAAAAATGCGCCTTTATAATAAAGCATTCCATGCATCATCTCATTTGCAGACTTATGTAAGATAGCCTACTATTCATAATGTGATGAGTAGATTGGATAGTCACAATTTAGGCTCCCGAGTGGCGCAGCAGTCGATAGACCCTGGTTCGATCCCGGGCTGTATCACAACCGGCTGTGATCGGGAGTCCCATTGGGTGGCGCGGTTTGGCCGGGTTAAGAGAGGATTTGGCCGGGGTAGGCCGCCATTGTAAATACGAATTTGTTCTTAACTGACTTGCCTAGTTAAATAAAAATAAAAATAAATAATTTTGGCAAATAATATAACTCAATCACTGTTTGCAAAAAAGCATGGCTGAGCGTGTATAGTAGGCCTAGGCTATATCAGATACATTTCTTCTTTCTTTGCATAGTAAAAATGTGGCCTTTTATAAGCAAATGTCATGCAATTCTACTACACTTTATATGACTGGAGACATTAGCAGAATCTTTTTACTACGGCAAATTACAGGTTAGCCTTCTCTGCTGACAATGAAAAACATATCAATAAAAATTACGTTGTCCATATAATAGGCCGACGAGAAGGGGAAACACAAATAGCATATGACATCCATCTAAACTGGATGAGGAAATTATTGTCCAAAAACAAACTTTTACATAGCACTGACCCAACAATGATAAAAAGTGAATATGCCAGTAAGATGGGCTATACTGTTGTTTGTTCAATTAAGTTGAGAATTTGTATAACTAAAAGAGAGATTAGTCTTTTCATTGTCTTCTCTTTACAGCAATAACAATTTGCTTTTCCCAACTGTTTGCATGTTTTGGTTTTTGCCCTAGTACTACACAGCTGATCCAACTAATCATCAAGCTTTGATAATTTGAATCAGCTGTGTAGTGTTAGGGTAAAAACGAAAATGTGCGCCCCTTGGGGTCCCGAGGACCGAGTTTGGGAAACGCCGATTTAAAACAATCCACAATAAATAAAAAAATGTAAACAGCTAATGATCCTCTGTGGCCAAATCATGCTTTAGTAGCCTATGTTTGAATTATTGTATTTATTTCTGTATAGACAGGAGTGGGCTAATTAGGCTATATAATTTTAACAATTTAATTACATTTCCTTTAGGAAAAGCTTCCCGTAGCCTTATGGACGCGCTGCCTATGCTTGCATATTAAAAACGTAACCACATGTAACCTCCATTTGCTATTCGAGTGCAGGCTGCGGATTACGTTTTTTTTGTGGGCTATTCTAAATCAAAACTAATTCCACCCATAGGCTATATGTAAAGACCAGATTAAATTACGAATAGTGTGATGAATGAGAAAATTATCAAGTGCTTGTCAAATTGTGAATGAGGAATGAGAAACTGATGACGTGTGTGCAGCCTGCGCAAGAAACAGAGCAGAGCCCATGCCTTTCATGCAACTTTTTTCAAATCATCATTAATGTCGCATAATGTAGCCTTAGAATGTATTAAAAATCAAAACATATAGCCTAACTTTTGTGTCACAAATAAAGTTACATAAATAACTATAAGTTAAGCATATAGGAGGACCTGTTTCTTTATTAACTGCTCAACACAGAATAGCATGTGTGCACTCCCTCGGAAATCGTTTGGAGAAAATATCCTTTCTATTTTATTCAGCTATGTTCAGTTGTATTCTTCATATTATAAAATAATAGAAAATAATGCCATAGAATTCTAAGCAAATCTGCTAAATGAATTAGTGTAGCCCACAGCCATATGGCATAGCCAGATCAGGGCCTAACATAAGATCATCTGGGAATATTCTATTCTTCTGAAATAGGCTACATTTTCTTCATATCATGTTTCTTTAGACTTGTATAAAAAAAATGTGGATCTATTTGGATGGTGTGGGCTATATTAAATTGATTTATTAGAATGTAGATGTTCCAACGGTCTGCATCAGCATTGTGTAGGCTGTGTGATAAAGCCACGAGATGCTAAACGTGTTTATGTTAATTAATGGTCAATTATCATGAGACAAGCAGTTATTTGCAAAACAATCACTGGCCGACAAAATGTAATGACAGGCCCAGCCCTAACCCAGAACATATCAATGGTTGGGCCTCCCGAGTGGTGCAGTGGTCTGAGGCCAATTACCGTGTGCCACTAGATTCTGGGTTCGAGTCCAGGCTCTGTCGCAGCCGGCCGCGACCGGGAGACCCATGGGGTGGCGCACAATTGGCCCAGCGTCGTCCGGGATAGGGGAGGGTTTGGCCAGCAGGGATGTCCTTGTCCCATCGTGCACTAGCGACTCCTGTGGTGGGCCAGGCGCAGTGCATGCTGACATGGTCGCCAGGTGCATGGTGTTTCCTCTGACACATTGGTGCGGCTGGCTTCCGGGTTAAGTGGGCATTGTGTCAAGAAGCAGTGCGGCTTGGTTGGGTTGTGTTCCGGAGGACGCGCGGCTCTCGACCTTTCGCCTGTCCCGAATCCGTGCGGAAGTTGCAGTGATGAGACAAAACTGTAGCTACCAATTGGATACCACGAAATTGTGGAGAAAACGGGGTAAAAAAATAAAAAATAAATAAATAAATATACATATTTATTTATTAATATTTTATTTTTATATATATATATATATAAAAATGAATAATAATAATAATCTATGGGTAAATAATAAGCACATAAAAGGATGCTTAAGAAAACATATTGAACTGGGGAGAAAACGGGGTAAAATGTTTTAATATAAATAAATAAATAAATATACATATTTATTTATTTAGCAATATTTTATTTATATATATATATATATATATATATATATATATATATAAATGAATAATAATAATAATAATAATAATAATAATCTATGGTTAAATAATAAGCACACAAAAGGATGCTTAAGAAAACACATTGAACATTTTATTCCTGTTGTAATAGTCTGATGTATAAAATAATGTTTTTAGTCCAAAAATGCTAACATAAGCATTTCTTGGCAGTGACTTTTCTACCAAAACCCAAAGTGTGGAAATAAGTAACACAATAAAATAACAATACCGAGGCTATATACACAGGGTACACGTACTGAGTTAATGTGCAGGTGTACAGGTTAGTCGAGGTAATTGAGGTAATATGTACATGTAGGTAGGGTGTACATAAAGTGACTATGCATAGCTAATAAACAGTGAGTAGCAGCAGCGTAAAAAAAGGGGGGATCAATGCATATATTCCGGATAGCCATTTGATTAACTGTTGCCGAGTAGTTGCCATACTAGGTGGGGATACAAGCCGTCAGGATACTCTCAATGGTGCAACAGTAGAACTTTTTGAGGAATGGAGGACCCGTGCCAAAGGAGGACCCGTGCCAAAGGACCCGTCTCCTGAGGCATCCTGAGGCACTCCTGACGACTGTCTTGGTGTGTTTGGGCCATGATAGTTTGTTGGTGATGGGGACAACAAGGAACTTGAAGCTCTCAAGCTGCTCAACAACAGCCCCGTCGATGAGAATGGGGGCGTGCTCGGTCCTTCTTTTCCTGTAGTCCACAATCATCTCCTTTGAGTTGACCATGTTGAGGGAGAGGTTATTATCCTGGCACAACACTGCCAGGTCTCTGACCTTCTCACTATAGGCTGTCTCATCGTTGTCGGTGATCAGGCCTGCCACTGTTTTGTTGTCGCCAAACTTAATGATGGTGTTGGAATCGTGCTTGGCCACGCAGTCGTGGGTGAACAGGGAGTACAGAAGGAGACTAAGCATGCACCCCTTATGGCCCCCGTGTTGAGGATCAGTGTGGCAGATGTGTTGTTGCATACCCTTTCCCCCTGGAGGTGGTCCATCAGGATGTCAAATCCAGTTGCAGAGGGAGGTGTTTAGTCCCAGGGTACTTGCTTGGTGATGAGCTTTGAGGGCACTATGGTGTTGAACTCTGAGCTGTAGTCAAAGAACAGCATTCTCATGTAGATGTTATTTTTGTCCAGGTGAAAAGCGCAGTGTGGAGTGCAATAGAGATTGCGTCATCTGTGGATCTGTTGGGGCGGTATGCAAATTGGACTTGGTCTAGGGTTTCTGGGAGGATGGTGTTGATGTGTGTCATGACCAGCCTTTCAAAGCACTCCATGGCTACAGACGTGAGTGTTACGGGTTGGTAGTCATTTAGGCAGGGTACCTTGGTGTTCTTGGTGGTCTGCTTGAAAGATGTAGGTATTACAGACTCAGGAATAGGTTGAAAATATCAGTGAAGACACTTGCCAGTTGGTCAGCACATGCTCTGAGTACATGTCCTGGTAATCCATCTGGCCCTGCAGCCTTGTGAATGTTGACCTGTTTAAAGGTCTTACTCACATCGGCAACAGAGAGCGTGATCACACAGTCATCCAGAACAGTTGGTGCTGTCATGCATGCTTCAGTGTTGCTTGCCTCGAAGCGCACATAGAAGTAATTTAGCTCATGTGGTAGGCTCATATCACTGGGCAGCTCACGGACTGGCTTCCCTTTGTAGTTCATAATAGTTTGCAAGCGCTGCCACATCCGACGTGCGTCAGAGCCGGTGTAGTAGGATTCAATCTTAGTCCTGTACTGGCGCTTTGCCCTCTTTGTTGGTTCATTGGAGTGCATAGCAGGATTTCTTCTAAGTGTCCGGGTTAGAATGCCGTTCCTTGAAAGTGCTAGCTCTACCCTGTAGCTTTGTGTGGATGTTGCCTGTAATCCATGGCTTCTCGTTGGGGTATGTACATACGGTCACTGTGGGGAGGACGTCATCGATGCACTGAAGCAGGTGACTGATGTGGTGTACTCCTCAATGCTATCAGATGAATCCCAGAACATATTCCAGTCTGTGCTAGAAAAACAGTCCTACAGCTTAGCATTTGCATCATCAAATCAAATTAAATTGTATTTGTCACATGCTCCAAATACAACAGGTGTAGACCTTACCGTGAAACGCTTACTTACAAGCCCTTAACCAACAAAGCAGTTCAAGAAATAGAGTTAAGAAAATATTTACTAAATAAACTAAAGTAAAAAAAAAAAATATCACAAGAAAATGATCACAAGAAAATTACATAACAATAACGAGGCTATATACAGGGGTTACTGGTACCGAGTCAATGTGCGGGGGTACAAGTTAGTCAAGGTCATTTGTAAAGGGAATATGCATAGACAATAACAGCGAGTAGCAGCAGTGTAAAACAGGCGGTGATGCAACCGGTCAGGATGCTCTTGATGGTGCAGCTGTAGAACTTTTTGAGATCTGGGGACTATGATAGTTCATTGGTGATGTGGACACCAAGGATCTTGAAACCATCGACCCGCTCCACTACAGCCCCGTCGATGTTAATGGGGGCCTGTTTGGCCCTCCTTTTCCTATTGTCCACAATCAGCTCCTTTGTCTTGCTCACATTGAGGGAGAGATTCTTGTCCTGGCACCACATTGTCAGGTCTCTGACCTCCTCCCTATAGCCTGTCTCATCGTTGTCAGTGATCAGGCCTACCACTGTTGTCATCAGCAAACTTAATGATGGTGTGACATCTGACCACTTCCGTATTGAGCGAGTGACTGGTACTTCCTGCTTTAGTTTTTGCTTGTAAACAGGAATCAAGAGGATAGAGTTATGGTCAGATTTGCCAAATGGAGGGCGAGGGAGAACTTTGTATGCGTCTCTGTGTGTGGAGTAAAGGTGGTCTAGAGTTTTTTCCCCTCTGGTTGCATGCTACATGCTGGTAGAAATGATGTAAAACAGATTCAAGTTTTACTGCTTTAAAGTCCCCGGCCACTAGGAGCGCTGCCTCTTGATAAGCATTTTCTTGTTTGCTTATGGCCTTATACAGCTCGTTGAGTGCGGTCTTAGTGCCAGCATCAGTTTGTGGTGGTAAATAGACAGCTACAAAAAATATAGATTAAAACTATCTTGGTAAATAGTATGGTCTATAGCTTATCATGAGGTACTCTACCTCAGGCGAGCAAAACCTTGACACTTAGATTTAGCACATCAGCTGTTATTGACAAATAGACACAGACCACCACCCCTCGTCTTACCGGAGGTAGCTGTTCTGTCTTGCCGATGCACGGAAAACCCAGCCAACTGTATATTATACATGTCTTCGTTCAGCCACGACTTGGTGAAAAATAAGATATTACAGTTTTTAATGTCCCGTTCGTAGGATAGTCTCGAACGGAGCTCAAACGGAGCTTATCCAATTTATTCTCCAATGATTGCACGTTGGCCAATAGGAAGGATGGTAGAGGTGGGTAACACACTTGCAGACAAATTCTCACAAGGCACCCGAATCTGCGTCCCCTGTATTGGCGTCTCCTCAGCAAGATGGCGCAGACAGATAGGCCCTAAGCAAGTTTGCAGTATTTTGTTTTTTCTGGAATTCCTGACGGCCCGCCCCCAGGTGGTGAAGGTAGGAAACAACACCTCCACTTCACTGATGCTCAACACAGGGGCTCCACAAGGGTGCGTGCTCAGCCACCTCCTGTACTCCCTGTTCACCCATGACTGCGTGGCCACGCACACCTCCAACTCAATCATCAAGTTTGCAGACAACACAACAGTAGTAGGCCTGATTACCAACAATGACAAGACAGCTTACATAAAGGAGGTGAGGGCCCTGGGAGTGTGGTGCCAGGAAAATAACGGCTCACTCAATGTTGGTAAAACAATGGAGCTGAACGTGGACTTCAGGAAACAGCAGATGGAGCACCCCTATCCACATCGATGGGACCGCAGTCGAGATGGTGGAAAGCTTCAAGTTCCTGGGCATACACATCACTGACGATCTGAAATGGTCCACCCACACAGACAGTGTAGTGAAGAAGGCTCCACAATGCCTCTTCAACCTCAGGAGGCTGAAGAAATTTGGCTTGGCACCTAAAACCCTCACAAACTTTTACAGATGCTCAGTTGAGAGTATCCTGTCGGGCTGTATCACGCCTGCTACGGCAACTGCACCACCCACAACCGCAGGGCTCTCCAGAGGGTGGTGCGGTCTGCCCAACGCATCACCGGGGGCAAACTACCTGCTCTCCAGGACCCCTACAGCACCCAATGTCACAGGAAGGCCCAAAAGATCATCAAGGACAACAACCATCTGAGCCACTGCCTGTTCACCCGCTATCATCCAGAAGGCGAGGTCAGTACAGGTGCATCAAAGCAGGGACCGAGAGACTGAAAACCAGTTTCTATCTCAAGGCCATCAGACTGTTAAATAGCTATCACTAGGCGACTTCCACCCGTTTACATAACCCTGCACGTTAGAGGCTGCTGCCCCATATACATAGACTTGAAATCACTGGCCACTTTAATAATGGAACAGTAGTCACTTTAATAATGTTTACATATTTTTGCTTTACTCATCTCATATGTATATATTGTAGTCTATTCTATGCCACTCAGTTGTTGCTCATCCTAATATTTATATAATCCTTAATTCCATTCTTTTACTTTTAGGTTGTGTGTATTGTGTGTATTGTTGTGAATTGTTAGATATTACTGCACTGTTGGAGCTAGAAACACCAGTATTTTGCGACACCCGCAATAACATCTGCTAAACATGTTTATTTCATTTTATTTGAATGACGGGGATTTGGTAGCAGCAGTAAAATCTTTGTCCAGTTCGATGTGAGTAATCGCTGTTCTGATATCCAGAGGGTCTTTTCGGTCATAAGAGACAGTGGCAGAAACATTATGTACAAACTAAGTTACAAACAACACGAAAAAACACAAAATAATATATTCTTCAGAGCTGCCCAATACTTTATTTCGCTCTCATTATGTTTTAAAGAGTTACTACGTTTAGAGGCTCAGTAATGGTGCCACCAAACAAAGCCATGTGTGAAAATAATCTGCGGTTAAAAGACTGAAACACTGGAAGCATTTAAAGGTTATACATGGAACATTTCTACCTGCAAATCAAACATGTATCATTTCTACCTCAATCACATATTAGTAGTAATTAAGGAACAAAAATCCACTAGATCCAGCCAGCTGTTGTGTGCAGGCAACATTTCCCTGTTTTATGATTAGTTTGTGTTCGTGACGTCGACAACATTACCAAAACATTCACATTAACTCTTCGTCAAATCCTTGCAACAGTTGTTTCACAACAGTTTTTGTGAATAAAATGTTAGAAATTTATATATTTCCTTTAGCATTCTTCGTTGTGTGCTTTTAATTTGACCATTGATATGTTTTAGGCTATTTTGAGACCTTAAGGAGTGTCAGGTACTGCTGTAATGTCTACCAATGGCATGTCCATCTTTTTGTGAGGAATTTCACTGGTCACTCAACTTAACTAATGATTAGTAAATGGTTTGTAAGGACTTATATTAAACGTCTTATGAATGGAGTAATGATTAATAAATAATAAACTATTTACTAATCCATTATACATCCTTTATTACTTGGTGTTATTATAAAGTGCTACAAAAGTTTACATGTAGTTTACATGTTACATAAGCATTCCATTGAAACGTCATAATGTAAATGACAGTAATTTTCAGTTAGTTAACACTCACAACCATAAAAATAGGCCTAAAATGTGCTTATGCAGCATTCTTGCCACAAGCTGCAGGTAGAAATTTCTACTAAACCTCTTAGTTGTCAGTTGCAGAAACATGTATTATTATAGAGAGGGTAAATGGAGGTCAGTGAGGTGAAGTGTATCCTTGAATCCTATTAAAGACAGAGAGTTATGGCGACTGAGTGTTCTATTTGGATCTGATTGGAACCAACATGGCGTGAAATCACTACAACAACAGAGGGTTAAGAAAGGCCTCGCTCACCCCCTTGAGTCTGTGTGTGTGTGTGCGTTTGTGCGTGTACGTGTGTGTGCGTTTGTGTGGGGGTGTATAACTTATCCACTGTGGGTTTTCTGAAAGCTCATGAAAGGAAAGGAGCCAAAGACCTTAAGGTCTATTTTCTCCTGTCAGGTCTCATTAATTTGACAATGCCTTTTACTTCCAACCACTCCTTCGTCACAGCCACAAATCAATCCAATGACAGAATGTGAACAACTTGCAAGACGCCAAGACTAGTGTTGTGGATTAAAGACACAGTCCTTAGGTTCTCTGTCCCCTGGGGTTAGAAGATGAAATGGAAACTTAATTCACCTGAATTAAGAGGTGAGAAAATGAAAAGGGGAAAAAAGTCGTTTTTACACATTTACATTTACATTTACGTCATTTAGCAGACGCTCTTATCCAGAGCGACTTGCAGTAGTGAATGCATACATTTCATTTCATTTCATTTTCATGCATTTTTAATTTATTTGGTACTTTTTTTACACCAATCAATGTGCGTGTTCCTCTTCTTCTTTAGTTTTCTAGTGACACTTATTTACCAGATATTGAGATTACAGACAAGACTGTGCTTTGCACTCTTTTTGTATTGGAGTGGGTTTTGTTGGGTTGTTTACTGTAGATGCTACTTGTGCTGTCTCTGAACGTTGAACTCTGCTGTGATCTGGATGTGAGTTGTAGAACAAACAGTTTCGAGATGTGCAGTCTGTTTCTACTCATCTCTTTGCCTCTTGTTTCTTGTGCAGATGCCTGCAGGTGTGTTTTAATGGAGCATACTGCTTACACACTGTCCAACAAATGGGCTCCGAAACGTTCTACTTCCGGAAACTGGGGTGCTGCTGCTCAAGCCTATTATTGTTTTCACCTCATAGCTGAGGAATCAGAAAGATGGGGTGTTCAGTGTGAAACAACCACTCAGCCTGACATCCATTAACAACATTGAAACTGTAAGGGTCTGTGTGTAGCTGGTGCAGAGGAGTCAGGCGCAGGACAGCAGAGATGAGTAAATAAAAGTAACTTTACTCAAAGTCATCAAAATACAAGAGAATTACCAAGCCCACAATACGGACCACAATACAAGAAACAGTTACTCACAAACATACAT
Organism: Salmo salar; assembly: GCF_965601325.2. Lineage (NCBI taxonomy): Eukaryota > Metazoa > Chordata > Actinopteri > Salmoniformes > Salmonidae > Salmo > Salmo salar. The sequence goes on from NC_138313.1 coordinate 20,651,008, forward strand.
GGGGAAACAGAGGGTTAAATAATGAACAGGTAATTGGGGAATTGAAACCAGGTGTGTAAGACAAAGACAAAACAAATGGAAAATTAAAAGTGTATCGGCGATGGCTAGAAGGCCAGTGACGTCGACCGCCGAACGTCGCCCGAACAAGGAGAGAGACCGACTTCGGCGGAAGTCGTGACAGAAACATTAGCGATATATAAATAGTTTGAAGGTGCTGCTGTGCTAGCATGCTGTTGTGGCCTTTCCTCCCGTTTGCGTAACCCTGTCATAAAGATCTATCATGAATGATGTCTTCACTGATTGGATCGGCTCTTCCTCATTTTGTAACCACATCTCAAATCTAAGGAAGATGATTGGCCCACACATATTAGAAAAAGACATCTCAACTTAGTTCGGCCAAGCTAATTAAAGCAGAATGATCAGTCCAACACTAAATGGGACAGTTCTGTCTCCTAGGACAGGGGTTCCCAAACTTTTTCACTTGGGGCCCCCCTTCCAGCATTGGGGAACATCCCACGCACACGTATATTCATGTGATATTTGAGTGACAAAAAAATTACAACAATATCTATGGGCTAAAGAAACATCATAAAAAAACCTTAGCTGACATGGGCTAGTCGATCTGGACATTTCTGACAAGTTATAAATCTCTCTTGAAGGTATGCAATGACTAACGTGACAAGACAAACTGATGATGCACTACCCAATTTAGAAATTGCACCTTGTGCACTCTACTATTATGACTTTCAACAGTAAGTTAAAATAATTGAATGTTCATTTCTCTACAATAAGCCACCTCCAATGTCGTTTTAGAAAATTTGGCAGTATGTCCAACCGGCCTCACAACCGCAGACCACGTGTAACCATGTCAGCCCAGGACCTCCACATCCAGCTTCTTCACCTGCGGGATGGTCTGAGGAGCAACCCTGACAGCTGATGAAACTGTGGGTTTGCACAGCTGAATCATTTCTGCATAAACTGTCAGAAACCGTCTCAGAGAAGCTCATCTGCATGCTCGTCATCCTCACCAGGGTCTTGACCTGACTGCAGTTCGGCATCATAACTGACTTCAGTAGGCACAAGCTCACCTTCGATGGCCACTGGCACGCTGGAGAATTTCTCTCTTCAAGGATGAATCCCGGTTTCAACTGTACCAGGTAGATGGCAGACGGCATGTATTGCATTGTGTGGGCAACGTTGTGAACAGAGTGCACCATTGGGGCGGTGGGGTTATGGCATAGGCAGGCGTAAGATACGGACAACAAACACAATTGCATTTTATTGATGGGAATTTAGAAGCACAGAGATATGGTGTTGAGATCCTGAGGCCCATTGTCGTGCCATTCATTACCTCATGTTTCAGCATAATGATAAACAGCCCCATTTCACAAGGATCTGTACACAATTCCTGGAAGCTGAAAATGTCCCAGTTCTTCCATGGCCTGCATATTCACCAGACATGTCACCCATTGCGTATGTTTTGGATGCTCTGGATCGACGTGTACGACAGCTTGTTCCAGTTCCCACCAACATCCAGAAACATCGCACAGCCATTGAAGAGGAGTGGGACAACATTCCACAGGGCACAATCAACAGCCTGATCAACTCTATGCGAAGGAGATGTGTGACTGCATTAGACAAATGGTGGTCACACCAGATACTGACTGGTTTTCTGATCCACACCCCTACCTTTTTTAAGGTATCTGTGACCAACAGATGCATATCTATATTCCCAGTCATGTGAAATCCATAGATTAGGGCCTAATTAATAGAGTTTAATTGACTGATTTCCTTATATGAACTGTAACTCAGTAAAATCATGGAAATGATTGCATGTTGCGTTTATATTTTTGTTCAGTGTTCTGCTCATTTCAACAACACTGTGTCCTTCTCACTGTGTCAGATACCATATTCAAACATGGCCACAGGCACAAACAACTCTAAGGGAATGGACCCCTTTGCATTAATAATACATGAGTTGTGCTGTGTTGAGTATGCCAGTAATATCAGACAGTCATCAATATTAATGTCACAGACAGACACACAGTGCTTTATTCATGAGGACAGAATAGCCAAAGAATACAGATAAAAACATTTTTATTTTACAGTACTTTACAGATACTACAGCACGACTGACTGTATATCACTCCACACACCACATAATCATTAAAGATACTTCAGTATTGTGTGGTGCCAGGACAACAACCTCTCCCTTAATGTCAGCAAGACAAAGGAGCTGATCGTGGACTACAAGAATTGGAGGGCAAAACATGCCCCCATTCACATCGACGGGGTTGTAGTGGAGCGGGTCGAGAGCATCAAGTACCTCGGTGTCCACATCACTAAAGAATTAGCATGGTCCACACACACAAACAGTTGTGAAAAGGCACGACAACGCCTCTTCACCCTCAGGAGGCTGAAAAGATTTGGCATGGGCCCTCCAATCCCCAAAACGTTCTAAATTTGCACGATTGAGAGCTTGTTGACTGGCTGCAGCACCACTTTGTATGTCAACTGCTTGGCAACCGACCGCAAGGCGCTACAAAGGGTAGTGCTTACGGCCCAGTACATCACTGGGGCCGAACTCCCTGCCATCCAGGACCTCTATACCAATCGGTGTCAGAAGAAGGCCTTAAAAATGGTCAAAGACTCCAGCCATCAAAGTCATAGAGTGTTTTCTCTACTACTGCAGGGCACTGCACCAAGTCTAAAACCAGCAGGACCCTGAACAGCTTCTTCCCCCAAGCCATAAGACTGCTAAATAGTTAACCAAATAGCTACCCGGACTATCTGCATTGACCCTTTTTGCACTAACTCTTCTGACTCATCACATATGCTGCCACTACTGTTTATTATCTATCCTGTTGCCTAGTCACTTTATCCCTTACTTTAGTAGCCTAGGCCAACTCCTGACCGGTCACGTTGTACAGCACCACATTTTCCTAATGGAAACCCTGAGGCCTACATAGGCTACTATAAAATGCATTCTCGTTTTTCTTGGTATAGAAACACCATAATATTAATAACCTGTTTGGGCGCATGAACCGCTAGCGGGACACCTACGACAACGTCCGGTGAAATTGCAGAGCGCGAAAGTCAAAATACAGAAATCGTAATATTAAACATTCATTAAAATACAAGTGTCATACATCATTTAAAAGCTTAACTTCTTATTAATCCAATCGCGTTGTCAGATTTCAAAAAGGTTTTATGGCAAAAGCATACCATGCGATTATCTGAGGACAGTGCCCCACATCCAAATACTTTTTCAACCAGCACAGGCGTCACAAAATCACAAATAGCGATTACATCACTTACCTTTGAAGATCTTCCTCTGTTTGCAATCCCAAGGGTCCCAGCTACACAATGAATGGTCGTTTTGTTCGATAAAGTCCTTTATATCCCAAAAAAAGTCAGTTTAGTTGGCGCCAATGATGTCAGTAATCCACTCATTCAACATGCATACAAACAAATCCAAAAAGTTACCGGTAAAGTTCATCCAAACAAGTCAAACGATGTTTCTAATTAATCCTCATGTACTCTAATATCTAAATAAACAATCATATTTAAGACGGAGAATAGTATGTTCAATAGGGAAGATAAATAACGAAGAGCGCGCACCTCATTCATGTGCCAACAAGACTACATTTCTAATGAGAGACACCTTGGAAAAACTACAAATACTTGCTCATTTTTCAAAAAACAAGTCTGGGACTCTTTCTAAAGACTGTTGACGTCTTCCCTGTGGCTCAGTTGGTAGAGCATGGTGTTTGCAACGCCAGCATGGTGTGTGCAACGCCAGGGTTGTGGGTTCGATTCCCACGGGGGGCCAGTACAACAAAAAAAAACATGTATGAAATTTATGCATCCACTACTGTAAGTTGCTCTGGATAAGAGCAAATGTAAAATGTAGTGGAAGCCATAGGAACTGTAATCTGGGTCCTATCTATTTGTATATCCCATAGGCTAGCATTGAAATGGCCTGTGACCTCAAAAAGAAACAAACTCCGAATGGATTCTCCTCGGGTTTGCACCTGCCATATCAGTTATGTTATACTCACAGACATTATTTTAACAGTTTTAGAAACTTCAGAGTGTTTTCTATCCAATGCTAACAATTATATGCATATCCTAGCTTCTCGGCCTGAGTAACAGGCAGTTTACTTTGGGCACGTGAGTCATCCTAAATTCCGAACAATAACCAGTATGCCAAAGACGTTTTAATCAATTTAATTAAGCTAAATTTCGAACAGTATAAACAGCACAACAAATACAATAATAATTTACCAAAAAATTATAATCAATCCCATATAGTCTGTTCTAACAAAAAAAGGTTTTAAACTCTTTAGTACAGCCAAGATTAAAAACAATCACATGCATTCGTGAATTTAATCGCTTTATGTTGCATGTTGCGGTTTATTCATTGTTTAATTATTCAAGGCTCCCTTTGTTATTTCGTTGAATGAATGATTGATTGATATACTGTATATTGAAGTAGGCCTTTAGGCCAATAAGTAAGTTACGTTAAGACAGCCACAGTAAACATGACTCTTAGGTCTACTGCTCCATGTCATTTAAATAACTTCATTTCATAAAAATCCTTGAACCCACCTGTCTCTGAATTTTCCTAAATATGTTTATTTTACACTCTAGCAGTAGGCCTACTGTACATTGAGATAAATATCATAAAATACTAAATCTTTCTGAGCATTTCATCCTCAAAGCACAATTAAGGTCTGCTGCACCATATGCATATTAACAGTTGAATTGGTGGAACTTAACGAGTATCCTATCAATAGACGCCAGTCTAATAAATCAATTTAATATGCGCAATCACAAAGAAATGCATTCATATTTTGTTGAAGGAGGTCATAAAAAACATGGCACAATTTATTTGAAAGAATAGCATGTTTTAAGATGTATTTATCTGTTCTATAGGCCTAGTTGCTGAGGCTATGGCTGCTCCATGTCAATGAAATTAACTTGTTAATTTAGCAAATATCACATGATTATATTCCCCAGCCCCTCACAATATGAATATTATGGAATATAACAGAATAAAATAGAAAATAGACTTTCCCCAAAAGGGTATTTGCTGATTGTCATCGGTAGGCATGGAGTTGTGGTTATTCTAGGGAATATGTTGAAAGACCATCTGTAAAAAAAAAAATGTTTGGCAAAACTAGGTTCATTAAAAACCTATGACGTAATGCATTCCAACATACCATACCATACTGCAGCATCCCACAAGCTGTGCTGCAGTATGATGCAACTTTTAAATGAGGACCCACTGTATCTACATCAATTACACTGGTTGCTCAACTAAAAGTTTTACGATTATGCTGCGGGACTTAGAGGTAATTTGTTGTTTAGTACGGTACCCCGTGTCACTACTTCATTTCTCCAGACCAGCGCAAGGGGGAGTTAGAGCACTGATTATGCTTTTGGGTCCCAAGGATCTATTGTGTCTCTAACTGACAATGAATGGGCGAAAAATACACTTATTTTTTTGTAACTACTCGTCAGTATTACTTACTAAAACTGTTGTTACACTAAGGTTTTTATTCTAAGAGAAATTTAGACTACAATTAGGGTGTGGAAAAGTTTATTTAAAGGATTATTTTGCTCTTACTGTAGTACTGTAGCCTACTCCTGACCGGTCATGTTATACAGCGCCTGAGTTGCGCAACGGTCTAAGACACTGCATTGCAGTGCACACTGTGTTACTACAGACGCTGGTTCAAAACCTGTGCTGGTTGCGTCCGGGAGGACCATGAGGTGACAGTAGGCTTTTGGTTTCTCTCCCTCTAAAGACATAAATCAATAATTCTAAATAAGAAACTGGCTTTATTTACAAATCACCTCATTTTTTTCACTCACTTTGGGTTATTTGAAAACTAAATCATCTCCAAAATGTCATAATTTTTTAAACAAGCCATAGAAAGTTGGTTGCAATTTCAGTTTAATCCACCAGAAAAGACAGAACAAATAATACAACAAATATTGTGGTTAAACTCAAAGATACTAACTGATAAAAAAAAAATATATCAATTGGAACCTTTAACAAGTGGAAGGGTGGGAAAAGTATTATTATTATTAACCCTGTTTTTCACAAGCGTGTTATTATTATTATTATTTATTTATTTAGCATTATATAAAAGCCCCTTAGATATTCTCACAGACCAGATTTGCCCTAATGAAAAATTACCCTTAGATATTAATTTAGAATCCTCCAATCCTCTAAATGTAAATATTGGCGGAGAGTCACGTCATCGATTTTTTTTCTTTTCGATATACTGTAGGCTATACGATATACGATATACTACCGTAGGAGACATGAGTCTCACTAGTGTTGAGTAATGTGCTGTTAAAGTGGTGTAGGTCTTATTTATTTAAAATGCATATTGAAGTTAGAAGCAATAGGATTTGAAGCAATATCCTTCCTGCTGTGGTTAACTGTTTCGCACTGCTCTGAGACAAGCATGGGGACTGGTCTTGATAAATCAATGAGATTTTTCTTTTCACTGAATCGTTGTTTGGGTATTGGTTAGACTACAATTAGGATATGGAAATGTTATGCTCTTAGTACTGTAGCCGTCACGTTGTACAGCGCCATATTTTCCGTTCCATCCTAACAGAAACCCTGACGGTTTCGTTTTTCATTTTTCTTGGAATAGAAACACCATAATATTAATCAAATGAATTAAGCTAAATTTCTTAAAATCAATCCCATATACTATGTTCTGACAAAAAAGGTTTTCAATTCTCTAGTACAGCCAATATTGAAGGCTATCAAATGCTTCTCAATGGTGCCCTCTAGTGGTCGAACTAGCACTAACTAGCATTAATGGTAACAATGTCTGACAATTAAATAACGTGCCATAGAATTCTGTGGCAGCCCGCAAGGTGTGCTGCAGTATGACGCAACTTTTAAAGGAAGAACCACTGTACCTCGTACTCCTGCCCATTGACTCGGTACTGGTACCCCATATATATAGCCAAATTATTGTTTCTCATTGTGTATTTATTCCTTCTGTTATTATTTTGTTGGAAGGGCCTGTAAGTAACATTTACATTACATTTTAATCATTTAGCAGACGCTCTTATCCAGAGCGACTTACAGTAGTGAATGCATACATTTCATACTTTTTTTTTTTTTTTATCTCCGTACTGGTCCCCCGTGGCTATGGGTGCCCTGAGGGCAGGCACAAAATTATGACATTTTGGAGATTATTTAGTTTTTAAATAACCCAAAATGAGTGAAAAAAATTTGGTGATTTGTAAATAAAGCCAGTTTCTTATTTAGAATTTCACTGTTAGTCTACACCTGTTGTTTACGAAGCATGTGACCAATACAATATGATTTTAATATTGCTACACTAAGATGCACTTTAGGAGAGTTCTCTAATGGCAGTGACTGTTTAAGTGTGTGTGTGTTCTATATGATCCAGGTGTATCCGCTCTCCTACAGATTCAATTGTGAGAGACCATCTCTCCTGTCACAGTATAAAGGCAGTATTGATGCTATAAGGTCACACTCATTAGTTTTGTTTAGCCAGGGAAGAACAGGACTGAAACTGAAATGATTTTCAGCTGGGATACAGTTGTGTGTCTGGGTAGGGTTGTTTTGATGGAGTGCGCACACACACACACACACACACACACACACACACACACACACACACACACACACACACACACACACACACACACACACACACACACACACAAACACAACTGTAACACAGTGTACGACATTCTAAATTGTCAGAAAATCCCAAAATTGTGTTTCAAAGGCCCGCCATTAAAGCTAGTTGAGGACGATGTGGAGAATGGAGGATGCTTTATGGACGAACCGGTCCATGGGGGACAGGAGTGTATTACCGGTTGGACACATCAATCCTAGACAATAGTGCAGATCTACTATCGGCTGCTTAGGTTATCATCATCACAAATTTTAAGCAAGCTACTTACAGTGCCTCTTAAAGACACGATTGACATCGGGAAAAGAGGGTGGGCTATCAGCTGATGTAAATCTGCTAGTTAGCTAGCTTGAGTTATTTTACTGATTGTGATTTACCTCTCGGTCTTTCTGCCTCTCTCTGCTGTGTATCAGCCAAACAGACCGAATATTGATGTTAATCAAATGTTATGCTGTGGCAGTACTGTTGATATTTATACCAGGTAGCTAGCTACACACACTCGACTGGTGACCACATCTCTCAAGCCATTCATGTTTAGAAACCGGGCGAGCGTACAGGGCAGATCAACAGGCGCAACCAACGGACGTGGTGTGTGGTAGCGACCTTGACAATGACTTGCAGGCAGTGGGTTCCGAACAACAATTACATTTTTGGGTTTTTAATTAAACCAACAACAAAAAATGGGGGGGATTATACCACCACCAAAAAGGGCACTTTGGAGGCTGCAAGGGAAAAGTGGCATGTCCCCTTCACAGGTAAAGCCCTATCTGTGCACGTGCCTGCCCATTCCTGTATCCAGTGGTCTCTTCCTGTCCTGGGCAGTTGCCAGGATATGGGAGGGAGTGACACTTCAGAGGTGCTTTGTAGTTGACTTCCTGGCCCTTTCCTCCGTGCACCAAAGTAGCTTGTAGTCCTAGTTCTTTGTATGGAGCTGACTTTGATCCACTATCACACACCACTGGCATCCCTCACCCAACCCCTAATCCACTCCTACCTAGTCCCACTCCACTACCCCCTAGCTCCTGCCACTCACACTCTGTTTCCCACACACACTCAAACACAGCTCTGAGTGTGCTATTGGTGCTGTGGGTGGATCCAGGTTGTCAGAAGAACAGCAGAGAGCAGCTAGTGTAATCACTGTTAAAGGATGAGAGAGCCAGCCTTCCTTCTCTATCTCAGGGGTCCATTGTTTCCTCTCTCTTTCTTCTCCTTCCTCCCTCCGTTGGGCTGTGGTGCTTGTGGATGTGGTGGCAGAGAGAACGATGGGCAGATTACTGCTGCTGCCAAGGACATTTGATGGGACTGGGGGGAGTAAACACATGCACATACTGCCTTATACACACTGCCAGCTGCTGCTACAACACTAGCCCCAGACCCCTGATGGTCTCTCTCTCGGCCAAGACTGAAAGGCAGAGGGCCACAGCACTTAACGGCCCTCAGGGCACCCATAGCCAGGGAGGGAGACTTGGAACATGGAATTGGAACATGCAGTGTGCACTCTGAAGGGCAGGAGATGAGTGCACTTCAGTGTTTTCTGAAAGGAAGGAGTGGAAACTTGGAAGGGAACCTGTAGTATGCTTCAATTTGTACTGTGATGTGCACGACGGTCTCACATCAAATCATCTGATCTCCCCTTTGAAGGGCAGAAGTTGCCTACAGATGCTCCAGAGAGGGTGGAAGGGAGCAGGGAGGGAGCGTGTAACATTGTGTAACATTGGTCATGGTTTTTCTTCTTCTTGACCATATAAGGAGTTGTAGTTGTAATTCTCCTCAGAACACAAACTCAGACCCCATGTTATTCTCCTCATTTGTTTACCTTAATTTGAATTTGTTTTTATTATTTTATGTTTCCACCCGAATTGGGGCCAGATTGCTGTAAACACATTTAGCATTCTCTGCAAAAGGACGGATGTTTTCTCTTTCTATTGAGTTAAACACACTTGGGAGGTGGTGGATCAAACAAAGTTTGGGAATCTATTCAGTAGGCCTGTTAGCGTGTTGTTGTTAGCTCGTAAGAACTGCTTGGAATCTATGTGTGAGCATGTACGTGCATGTCTGTCTGTTTCATGATGCCCGTGGGATATAGCACAGCCTCAGGCAAAATTATACTGGGTTTTATTCAGCAAATTGGTCTCTTTGCGGTTCTCAGTGTGTGTGGTCCAGAGTGCTTTGACTGAATGTGTTGGTATTTCGCTAACCAACAGAGGCTGGAGGGCCCTTGTTCAAAAACCACAGGTTTAATGTATTTCTCCCCAAGACATAGACTAAGTCAAAACACCCTGAAACCACAAGTGTTTATGTCTATCTATGACAATCTACCCAGGAAAGAGATGGAAATATTTATATATGTAGTCTTAAATCAAATCAAACTTTATTTGTCACATGTGCCGAATACAACAAGTGTAGATCTTATTGTGAAATGCTTACTTACAAGCCCTTAACCAACAGTGCAGTTCAAGAACAGTAAAGAAAATATTTACCAAATAAACTAAAGTTAAAAATAATAAAAAATAACACAATAACGAGGCTATATACAGGGGGTACCGGTACCTAGTCAATGTGCGTGGGTACAGGTTAATCGAGGTCATTTGTACATTTTTACATTTACATTTAAGTCATTTAGCAGACGCTCTTATCCAGAGCGACTTACAAATTGGTGCATTCACCTTATGATATCCAGTGGAACAACCACTTTACAATAGTGCATCTAAATCTTTTAGGGGGGGGGGGGGGGTAGAAAGATTACTATATCCTATCCCTGGTATTCCTTAAAGAGGTGGGGTTTCAGGTGTCTCCGGAAGGTGGTGATTGACTCCGCTGTCCTGGCGTCCTGAGGGAGCTTGTTCCACCATAGGGGTGCCAGAGCAGCGAACAGTTTTGACTGGGCTAAGCGGGAACTGTGCTTCCTCAGAGGTAGGGGGGCCAGCAGGCCAGAGGTGGATGAGCGCAGTGCCCTCGTTTGGATGTAGGGACTGATCAGAGCCTGAAGGTACGGAGGTGCCGTTCCCCTCACGGCTCCGTAGGCAAGCACCATGGTCTTGTAGCGGATGCATAGATAATAAACTGCGAGTAGCAGCGGTGTACAAAACAAATGGACAGGGAGGGGGTGTCAATGTAAATAGTCCGGTGGCCATTTGATTAATTGTTCAGCAGTCTTATGGCTTGGGGGTAGAAGCTGTTAAGGAGCCTTTTGGTCCTAGACTTGGCGTTCCGGTACCACTTGCCGTGCGGTAGCAAAGAAAACAGTCTGTGACTTGGGTGACTGGAGTCTCTGACAATTTTTGACACCGCCTATTATATACAGTAAGCATGGCCCCAGTGATGACTGGGCCATAAGCACTACCCTCTGTAGCGCCTTACGGTCAGATGCCATACCATGCAGTGATGCAACCGGTCAGGATGCTCTCGATGGTGCAGCTGTAGAACTTTTTGAGGCTCTGGGGACTCATACCAAATCTTTTCAGTCTCCTGAAGAGTAAAAGGTGTTGTCGTGCTCTCTTCACAACTGTCTTGGTGTGTTTGGACTATGATAGTTCATTGGTGATGTGGACACCAAGGTACTTGAAACTCTCGGCCCGCTTCACTACAGCCCCGTCGATGTTAATGGGGGCCTGTTCGGCCCTCCTTTTCCTGTAGTCTACGATCATCTCCTTTGTCTTGCTCACATTGAGGGAGAGGTTGTTGTCCTGTCACCACACTGCCAGGTCTCTGACCTCCTCCCTATAGGCTGTCTCATCGTTGTTGGTGATTTGGCCTACCACTGTTGTGTCATCAGCAAACTTAATGTTGGTGTTGGAGTCGTATTTGGCCACGCAGTCGTGGGTGAACAGGGTGTACAGGAGGGGACTAAGTACACACCCCTGAGGGGCCCCAATGTTGAGAATCAGCATGGCAGACGTGTTGTTGCCTACCCTTACCACCTTGGGGCTGACCGTCAGGAAGTCCAGGATACAGTTGCAGAGGGAAGTGTTTAGTCCCAGTGTCCTTAGCTAAGTGATCAGCTTCGTGGGCACTATGGTGTTGAACGCTGAGCTGTAGTCAATGAACAGCATTCTCACATAGGTGTCCATTTTGTCCAGGTGGGAAAGGTAAGCGTGGAGTGCGACTGAGATTACGTCATCTGTGGATCTGTTGGGGCGGTATGCGAATTTGAGTGGGTCTAGAGTATCCGGGAGTGAAAGATTAGTGGAATCTGTGTGGGTAGCTGCACATGTAGGATGACTGACAGTGAAGGTGAACAGGCGATCACAGGTCAGGTGACAGAGGAATGGATGAGACTGAGGCAGGAATTACTTTTACCATGAAGTGGTATATTTACTGGGTAGTCTGTGCTGCATAACAAAGGAAACAGAATAACATGTATCCAATCAAATTCATAATCACAAAGATCAAATCACAACAATCATTCATTATTAACATAATTAGGTAATTCAGCAATTCAGTTCAATAACAAGTCAATAGGAATCATCCTTGAGTCATTTAGACTCGTCACTATTCGTCATAATTGAGAGAAGAATAATACACATAATTAAATCAGTGATCGGTTGGTTATTCAATCTCTAATCCCCATCAGTTTAATATTAGAATTGATCAGTTCAGCAAACAATTAAGTTTCATATTTCACCCTTTCAAGTTTGTCTTCATATGTACATGTAATTTCATTACATATTAACCATATATTGATGGCATAATTGGCCTGTGATGATCTGTAGGGCCGTGATCATTAACCATTTACATTACACAGTAGGTTTGAAGCAGATTCGGTGGACTTACGTGAATTCATGAACGCACAGAATTTATGGATTAGACGGATTTATTAAGGAAGAGAAAGCGGCGAGATCGGGCGATGCCGATTTACTCCTTTTAATGAGTAGAGATCTGTCGGACATTTCCACCTGACCTAATTAAAGCGCCCCTGGCCCAGCTGAGCAAGTGGCCATGAATTAAAGGATTCTTCCACCAACTCCATGGGCCTTTTCTACAGGGAGGATGCTGTTGATGTGAGCCATGACCAGCCTTTCAAAGCACTTCATGGATACCTTCGCTTCCTTAGGCACGGGGACTGTGGTGGTTTGCTTGAAACATGTAAGTATTACAGGCTCGGTCAGGGAGAGGTTGAAAATGTCAGTGAAGACACTTGCCAGTTGGTCCGCGCATGCCTGGTAATCCGTCTGGCCCAGCGGCTTTGTGAATGTTGACCTGTTTAATGGTCTTGCTCACATCGGCTACCGAGAGCGTTATCACACTGTCATCCAGAACAGCTGGTGCTCTTGTGCATGTTGCTTGCCTCAAAGTGAGCATAAAAGGCATTTAGCTTGTCTGGTAGGCTCGCGTCACTGGGCAGCTCGCGTCTGGGTTTCCCTTTGTAGTCCGTAATAGTTTTCATGCCCTGCCACATCCGATGAGCGTCAGAGCTGGTGTAGTAGGATTCAATCTTAATCCTGTATTGACGCTTTGTTTGATAGTTTGTCTGAGAGCATAGCGGGATTTCTTATAAGCGTCCGGACTATTGTCGCACTTCTTGAAAGCGGCAGGTGTAGCCTTTAGCTCAATGCGGCTGTTGCCTGTAATGCCAAGATGCCAAAGCTGTCATCAAGGCAAAGGGTGGCTATTATTTGAAGAATACTACATGATTCCATATGTGTTATTTCATAATTTTGATGTCTTCACAATAATTCTGCAATGTAGAAAATAGCAAAAATAAAGAAAAACTCTTGAGTGAGTAGGTGTCCAAACTTTTGACTCCAAACTACTGTATGTAAAGACAACATTAAATTCAGAATAGTCTGATGGGTGACAATATTAGCTTATGTATTATCACTTGTGAATGATGCCCAGTTTATGCATTAAGGCAAGAAACAGTGTATACCTTTTTTTGTGACTTTTTCAAATCATATTCGCACACCTAATGTATCCTAGCCTATAGGTTTATGTGTTTTGATAAGGTTTGTATCACAATTAAAGTGGCCAAATAACTTCTGAAAATTAAGCACATTAATCCGCTTTATAGCCGGTGTACAGCCAAACTAGCATACATAGGCTGTGCGTGAGGTTCAAGTTTGGGGAAGATCATTTTCACCATAAAAATGCACCTTTATGATAAAGCGTTACATGCATAATCGCATTTGCCGTCACTTTTCGAGAACAGTGTTTCCCCACTAATTGATTGCATTTTGGAACATTGACTGTTATAGCCTACTGCTGTGTGTGCATTTTTGCGCTTATAATATGAAAAAAAATAGCCTAATAGTTTATCAACATTTTGAGCTAAACAATCAGCCTCATTGCTTTTAAAAGGTTTTTTAATACAAGTGGTTGTATTAATTTGGGATCTATCGCATCCCACAACTGTCCCAGAGTATGTTTGGAATATTTATTTATTGCACAGAAGGACAAGTTGACCAATTGAATAGGTCAACTTTTGTACTATGGGGATAGTTATCATGACACAAGGCGAGACCCAGATGCAGACACAGGAGGCAGATGGTTGGAGTCTTACAATGTTTATTAATCCAAAAGGAGTAGGCAAGAGAATGGTCGTGGACAGGCAAAAGGTTAAAACCAGATCAGAGTCCAGGAGGTACAGAGTGGCAGACATGCTCGTGGTCAAGGCAGGCAGAATGGTCAGGTAGGCGGGTACAAAGTCCAGAAACAGGCAAGGGTCAAAACCAGGACTAGAAAAAGGAACAAATCCAAAAAGCAGGAGAATAGGAAAAACCGCTGGTTGACTTGGAAACATACAAGACAAACTGGCACAGAGAGACAGGAAACACAGGGATAAATAAACACTGGGGAAAATAAGTGACACCTGGAGGGGGTGGAGACAATCACAGGGACAGGTGAAACAGATCAGGGCGTGACAATAGTAGATTGACATAGGCTAGTGCTTTTGCTGTTCGTTAGGCCTACTCATCTTGTTGGCTGCACCTCGGAATTCGATAAGAGGGAAGTGCACAGTTGCGTCCCCGATGTGTCTGTCTTCGTTCACCTACTTCTTAGCTGAAATGCCTGTGAAAAGGACCCGATCAAGTGACAGGCATTGACTACATCTGAGTGAGCTATGTCAGTGAGAGGTACTTCGGAGCACGGCAGCCAAGAGAAGGGAATTATAATGAGCTTATTATATTCAGCTCGAGGGCACAACAACCACTTTGGCCGCAAAAGGCATGGATTTTTTAGGGGGCATTGCGGCCACACAAGGGGGATGCAGCCTGGTGAGAACATTATCAAGTGCTTGTCAAATTGTGAATGAGAGAGTGATGAAGTGTGTGCAGCTTGCGACTTTTTTCAAATCATTAGAGTACCATCATGCAGCCTTAGAATGTAGTAACAATCAAAACATATAGTCCAATGTTTGTATCACAACTAAAGTTGCATAAATAGATGTAATATAATTATATAGGACCAGTTTCTTTGTTCAACACAGAATAGCCGCATGTGCGCACTTCCTTTGAAATCATTTGGAGAAAATGTTCTTTCTATTTAATTAAGCTATGTTCAATTGTATTCTTTAAACTATAAAATAATTTTCAAAATTAAGCCATGGAATTCTAAGCAAATCTTGTCTGCTAAATGAACTAGTGTAGCCCACAACCATATGGCATAGCCATATCAGGGCCTAACAACTCAGAGTATGCTATTCTGTTCTTCTGAAATAGACTACATTTTCTTCATATCATATTTCTTTGGACCTGTCTGAAATAAAGAATGTATTTATTGTGATGGTGTAGGCTATATTAAATGGATTTATTAGACTTTTTAAAATGTAGATGTTCCAAAAGTCTGCAACAGTGGCTGTGGAAGCCAGGAGATGCTAAACATGTTAATGCTAATTAACGGTAAATTACCGTGAGACAGGCAGTTATTTGATAATCGCCAGCTGATAAAATGTCATAACCGCCACAGCCCTAGGTGTTACCTTCTATTGTAAACGTTCATGGTCAAAACATATACAGTTGAAGTCGGAAGTTTACATACACCTTAGCCAAATACATTTAAACTCAGTTTTTCACAATTCCTGATATTTAATCCTAGTAAAGAATTCCATGTCATAGGTCAGTTAGGATCACCACTTTATTTTAAGAATGTGAAATGTCAGAATAATAGATTTATTTCAGCTTTTATTTCTTTCATCACATTCCGAGCGGGTCAGAAGTTTACATACACTCAATTAGTATTTGGTAGCATTGTCTTTAAATTGTTTTACTTGGGTCAAAAGTTTCAGGTAGCCTTCCACAAGCTTCCCACAATAAGTTGGGTGAATTTTGGCCCATTCCTCCTGACAGAGATGGTGTAACTGAGTCAGGTTTGTAGGCCTGCTTGCTTGCACACACTTTCAGTTCTGCCCACAAATTTTCTATGGGATTGAGGTCAGGGCTTTGTGATGGCCACTCCAATACCTTGACATTGTTGTCCTTAAGCCATTTTGCCACAACTATGGAAGTATGCTTGGGGTCATTGTCCAATTGGAAGACCCATTTGCGACCAAGCTTTAACCTCCTGACTGATGTCTTGAGATATTGCTTCAATATATCCACATAATTTTCCATCCCCATGACGCCATCTATTTTGTGAAGTGCACCATTCCCTCCTGCAGCAAAGCACCCCCACAACATGATGCTGCCACCCCGTGCTTCACGGTTGGGATGGTGTTCCTCGGCTTGCAAGCCTCCTTTTTCCTCTAAACATAACGATGGTCATTATGGCCAAACAGTTCTATTTTTGTTTCATCAGACCAAAGGACATTTCTCCAAAAAGTATGATATTTGTCCCCATGTGCAGTTGCAAACCGTATTCTGGCTTTTTTATGGCAGTTTTGGAGCAGTGGCTTCTTCCTTGCTGAGCGGCCTTTCAGGTTATGTTGATATAGGACTCATTTTACTGTGGATATAGATACTTTTGTACCTGTTTCCTCCAGCATCTTCACAAGGTCCTTTGCTGTTGTTCTGAGATTGATTTGCACTTTTCGCACCAAAGTACATTCATCTCTGGGAGACAGAACGCATCTCCTTCCTGAGTGGTATGACGGCTGCATGGTCCCAATGTGTTTATACTTGCGTACTATTGTTTATACAGATGAACGTGGTACCTTCAGGTGTTTGGAATTTGCTCCCAAGGATGAACCAGACTTGTGGAGGTCTACAATTTTTTTCTGAGGTTTTGGCTGATTTCTTTCTATTTTTCCCATGATGTCAAGCAAAGAGGCACTGAGTTTGAAGGTAGGCCTTGAAATACATCCACAGGTACACCTCCAATTGACTCAAATTATGTCAATTAGCCTATCAAAATCTTCTGAAGCCATGACATAATTTTCTGGAATTTTCCAAGCTGTTTAATGGCACAGTCAACTTATGTAAACTTCTGACCCACTGGAATTGTGATACCGTTAATTATAAGTGAAATAATCAGTCTGTAAAAAAATTGTTGGAAAAATTAATTGTGTCATGCACAAAGTAGATGTCCTAACCGACTTGCCAAAACTATAGTTTGTTAACAAGACATTTGTGGAGTGGTTGAAAAACTAGATTTAATGACTACCTGACCAGCTAAGTGTACATAAACTTCCGACTTCAACTGTAGATTCAATCGTTGTAAAGATGGCAGAGGTCTGTCCATAATAAAGAGATGCTCTGCTTTTTTGACACCACACTCCAAAAAGCAAGTCCTGCAAGCTCTAGTTTTGTCTTATCTTGATTAATGTTCTGCAAAAAAAGACCTAGTTGTCCCAGAACAGAGTGGCAAGTCTTGCTCTTCATTGTAATCAGAGGGCCAATATAAATACTATGCATGCCAGTCACTCTTGCCTTAAAGATGAGGAGAGACTGACTGCAGTACTTTTTTTATATAAGAACCATTGTGTTGAAAATTCAAAATTGTTTGTATGGAAATGTAGGCTATGTGTGCCATTTTTAAATGTATGTAGTTCTGTTCTTATCTATTAATGTTCTGTATTATGTCATGTTTTGTGTGGACCCCAGGAAGAGTAGCTGCTGCTTTCGCAACAGCTAATGGGGATCCTAAAAAAATACCAAATATCATGATGAGTAACAATGATTCTGCTTTCTCAAATATACAGGAAAACTCCACTGATTGTTTCTGAAAAAAGGAACGGAGTAAAGGTGCTATGTCTGACAAGAAAGGTCTTGAATAACCTCTACTGTGTTCTTGTTAGTGCAGCTTGTCAACTACCCATCGTACTGTATCTGTCCTGCAGACTCAGGGGAGCATGACTCGTCGCAAAGTTCTGCTTGACTGAAAGGGATAGATGTTCACCTTTATGGAACTCCCTCTTATCCACTTGCTGTGGATAAAAATCACTTGCTGTGGATATCTGTGAGCCAACAGCTCACAGATACAGTGCGGGTAGGCTAGTCTACATCGATTATGTCATCAGAATAAGAACCTTGATATTTATTGGAAAGGAGCATCAAGCTCATCACTGTACACTTTCACCACCCTGTGAAGTTCATCATAAATGATTTTATCTATAGCCTAATAAACCGCATGCTTTCCCAAGTCATAGTGGGAGGACCACACACCATATCATCTTGTGACTCCAAGTTTACTTCGATATGATGGTTATTATATCAATATTTCAGCATAAAGGCGTTTCCACCACCATTTCACGCATGAGTAATTTTACAGACACAAAAAGAACCCACCATGTCGAATGAACAAATTCTTTGTCAGCATTTAGAAAAATGTACCGAAACTTCCTGTTTCCATCACAGCTGTCATGATTTTTTTTATACGGTATGACTTTACTCGCATAAAAACTATGGATGGAAATGTGGGTTGTGTCATGAAACAGCACTTTGGAAACATCCAACAACATATGATTTTATTTCTGAAGCAGTTTTCTCTCCAATTGGCCTGAGCAAGGATGTGCTAATACGTCCATCAAAATGTAATCTCTCTCTCTCTCGCTGTATTCTTCAGTAAAAGCATATTCTATGCAATTATCTCTGTCTGACACACACACATACACAAATGCAACTCTTTCTCTCTACAACAGATTGATTTTGCTATTCAAGGAAAAACAATATAGTCCTCCAGGCCTTTGACAGATACAAGCTGCTATTGTTCTTCTTTTTAAATTAATTATTGTGTGAATACTATTCCAGTAGTGACATATTTGGTTGTCTGTCTGACATGTAGATGCATGAGCAAGCATGGCTTTTCTTTTTCTCTTAGGGCCTGTTCAGCAATGCCTCTGTTTTACCTTAAGCTCTGCTTATCACCAGGGGAACTGTTAGTCTGGCTAACACTGGTTGGCTCTCCTCTGTGTCTTTCTTACTCAATCACCCACACGCACAGCCACACTCAGCTCCCGAGCACCGGCCCTTTCCTTCACAACGGTTGGATTTTCAAATTGAGAAAACCAATCAAACCCATTGCACCATTTCTAAGCAAATATTGCATTAACAAACAGCCTCCTTTTCAGACCAGTGTGGTCAACACTCTCCCTGCGCTGTCAGTCACATGGGTAGCTTCAGCCAGGCTAGGAAAATGTACACTCACACTGCCAAAGAACACATTGAATATGAACATATATAAATATGTCTCTCTGACTTTCTTTCTATTTATCGACAGTGCCTTCAGGAAGTATTCATACCACTTGACTTATTCCACATTATTCCATCTGGACAATATTTGCCCATTATTCTTTTCAAAATTCTTTAAGCTCTGTCAAATTGTTTGTTGATCATTACTAGACAACCATTTTCATGTATTGTCATAGATTTTCAAGCAGATTTAAGTCAAAGCTGTAACTCGGCCACTCAGGAACATTCACTGTATTCTTGGAAAGCAACTGCAGTGTGTTTTGGGATATTGTCCTGCTGAAAAGGGAATTAATCTCCCAGTGTCTGGTGGAAAGCAGACTGAACCAAGTTTTCTTCTTTTGCTGGATATTATGGACTAATTATAATGCTGTTGATCCATCCTCAGTTTTCTCCTATCACACTTGGTGACTCTGTAAAGTCACCATTGGCCTCATGGTGAAATCCTTGAGTGGTTTCCTTTCTCTCCGGCAACTGAGTTAGGAAGGACGCCTGTATCTTTGTAGTGACTGGGTGTATTGATACACCATCCAAAGTGTAATTAATAACTTCACCATGCTCAAAGGGATATTCAATGTCTGCTACCAATAGGTGCCCATATTTGCGAGGCATTGGAAAACCTCGCTGTTCTTTGTGGTTGAATCTGTGATTGAAATGCACTGCTCGACTGAGGGACCTTACAGATAATTGTATGTGTGGGATACAGAGATGAGGTAGTCATAAAAAAATCATGTTAAACACTATTATTGCACACAGAGTCCATGCAACCTATGTGACTTGTTAAGCAAATGTTTACTCCTGAACTTATTTAGGCCATAACAAAGGGGTTGAATACCTATTGACTCAAGATTAAAGCTTTTCGTTTGTAATTAAGTTGAAAAACATAATTCCACTTTGACATTATAGGGTATTGTGTGTAGGCCAGTGACAAAAAGTCAAACATTTTAAATTTAGCCTGTAACAAAATGTGGAAAAAGTGTGGAAATACTTTCTGAAGGCCCTCTATCTCCATCCCCTCCTTACCTCTTCCATCCTCTCTCTCCTTGTATTGAAGGCTCCCTCTCTCAATCCATCAATTCATCATTAACCTTCTCTCCTCCATGGCAGGTTCCAGAGGAGGCCTCTCTGTTGCTGGCGTCCCCCAGGATGCTGCTGCCGTCGTCGGGTACTCTGCTCAACAGTGCTCCCCTGTCAGTCCACCACCAGATTCAGCTGCTACAGCAACAATTACAGCAACAACAGCAACAGACATATGTAGCTGTGGCACAGGTAGGACTGAGACACACGTTTGTGTAGGTTAACAGATGGTGTTGTTTGAACTACAGTGAGCTGGTCGTTGTTCCCTCCTAGCTACTATCTTGTTTGTCTGCAAGCTCTTCACTTTGCTAATATTAACCTTTATGAATCATATGTGTGACATACCTGTGACTTTAACACCAGCTCTCCCACACACATACATACAAAATAATATACAAAATACCAATTACTCACCACTAACCCAGCTCAGCAGGAGGATTATTTACATAATTATTGACAAAACATGATTAATACACCATGCGGAAAAACATTTTAGAAAGTCCATTTGTAGATTCTCTACAGACTATCAGTAACACTTCAACTATCTACTAAACCTAACCTTAAACTTAACCCTAACCTTAACCCTTACCCTAAAATTAACCCTTACCCTAAACCTTGTCCTAAACCTAACATTATTAACCCTTAGTCTAAACTTAACCCTAGCAAACAGTTGCTTATCAACAGATACAGTAGTATGAACAGCTCTACAGCATCTACATATGGACTATCCGGACTATCCAGATAAAGTCTGACCCACCGTGCCTATTGAATTACTGTCATCTTTAGAGTGCTGCACTGTTAATACAAGAGAGTAGAATGGTTTCAGTTGTGTTATTATCAGAATTTGTGGACAAATTTGATGACCTGAGACTCGACTTGATAGAAAATAACTTGAGACTTGAGTTGGACTTGAGACTGATGACTTGAAATTATCTGGCCAGGTTTGTAATGTTTTGCCACTCATTTTGTGGAACAGTCTACGTGGATTACTCCACACGCAGCCAAAGACAGTAGCCGGAGCATTGCCCTTGTAACATAAAAAAACTGCAACAAATTGGCTAGTGAAATCGGCAGTCTAATTGAACCAGCAAACTGTCAATCAACACAGGTCTGGTGAACTAGCGAACATATTGCTGATTTGCTGTACAGTTATAGGGTTGAGTTTAGTGCAAACGTCAAATTGTAGGGAGAGAGGATTGCTGTAATAAATAAATATGCAGCTCCAAAAATTGTTTGGTGATCAAGAATATTCATTGTTTACTTCGCTCTCCAAACTTATGCCAGTGGAGAGTGCTTTTTTTCTCTTGTTGAAATGTTTGCTGCTGCTTTCACATGTTTAAAAGCATAGGCCCTATGTGGTAAATCTATATTACATTTTTATTTTATTTTAGCCTTTATTTAACTAGGTAAGTCAGTTAAGAACAAATTCTTATTTACAATGACGGCCTACACCGGCCAAACCCAGACAACGCTAGGCCAATTGTGCGCCGCCCTATTGGACTCCCAATCACGTCTGGATGTGATACAGCCTGGATTTGAAGCAGGTACTATAGTGATGCCTCTTGCACTGAGATGTAGTGCCCTAGACCGCTGCGCCACTTGGGAGCCCCAACATATAATAATACAATAATTGCTAGCATTTCATCATTCCACCCTTGTAACGTTTTTTGCAACATATAGACATTTCTGCTTAATGTTTGATAAGCCTACGATAAATTTTAATTTAGCCAACCATTTCTTACACTGCTCTGAGTGGGCACAATGTTTATAGTGCACATGAACATTCACAAGACTCATGAGGTAGAAGTTCTGTTTATTTAATTAAATGTATGGTTTCCTTTGTTCATATTATGTTGGAATTCTGTGTGTCTGTGTCCTAAGTCTTTGTCATTTCTGTTGTGAGTAATAGGAGCGCGCGCACCTCAGTGTGCATAGAAATAGGCTACGTGGCCTTCGCTCCACGCTTTGGAGTCAGAACGTTGAATAAGAGAAAAGGATTTTTCCATGTAAGCATGTTGTTGAAATATCATTACATCTGGTTAAGACAAATGTACCAATGTAACAATGCATGTGGAAATTGCCTTTTGCATTATAGAACCAGTTTATTGGTTGTAATTGCCAATAGGGTAATTGTATGGTCCTGGGGGCCAAGTGCTTATATTATGTACAATAGGTGTACCTGTTTGAGCTCCTGTTAGACAGATTCCATGTGGTTTCTCAAGGGGAGGCTGTACAGTCTTACCCTCTCCCTGTGTCTGTTCAGATAGGACAGGTTAAGCCAGTTACAGAGGCTAAATCTTTCGGAATATTGCCCGTGTGTATTTGGTAAACCTACTTGTATATTTTGTATGATATGGCGCTTTCACCATTGGATCACCAAGACCTGTAAATAAATCTACACTTTCAGCACGTCAACCTGCCTTGCCTTCTGCTGATTTCATGCCCTTATGACTGCTGTGCAACCCCTAGTAGCCTCAATAAATATACAAAGGTTTTTAGTTCAACAAGTCGTTGCATGTATAGATTTGTTTTTTTACTTGACTTGAGACTTGACTTGAAAACTTGTGACTCAACTTGCTCTTAGAATGCACGACTTTGACTTGATTCAAGTCTTGACCCGTTCTACTTGGGACTCGGCTTGAGACTCAGACCTTGTGACATGAGACTTGCTTGTGGCTCGAATAATAGTCACTTGGTCACACCTCTGGTTACTATTGTATGAAGTCAGATTGGTTTTCAATGACCTAGTTAGGACACATATGTCATACGCTCCTCACACTAGCTGTGCGGAATCAACAAACACACACAAGCACACAGTCAACGAAGCGCCTGGAGACCAGTGGCAACAATTTCACAACTGTGCTCAACCTACTGTATTTACACACAACTCCACACACACACACACACACACACACACACACACACACACACACACACACACACACACACACACACACACACACACACACACACACACACACACACACACACACACACACACACACACACACACACACACACACACACACACACACACACTGTCAGAGCGTTAGCAACAAGCCTGACAGTCTCACACACGGACCTCGTAGAAGGTCGTAGAAAATCACTTTTGACACTTTATGTCTCACATACACAGTCTTATGTCACAGTCTACTTCATCTTAGGCCTTTGATGTTATGCGATGAGAGCTAATGGTGTAGTTTATTCATTTATCCAGCAGCGTGGTGGGAGATGGTTCCCTGGGGAAAGCCCTGCCTCTTCACATACAACTACAGACAGTGTTTTTGGCATTGAAAGAGATCTTTCCTTCTACAAATCCCAGGCATGGACATGGGAATTAGATACAGCAGGGGTTCAAACTGTAGAACCCAGTTCCTACATTTGAATATAAAAATGTATTTTATCAAACAAAACTATGCTACATTTTATCTCTGGGAACCTCAGGATGACACATCAGAGCAAGATTACTGAATGTAAGTACATTATTTACCTTCAGAGGTGAATGTATCAAACCAGTTGCCGTGATAAAAGTGTTTTGTTGTTGTGCACTCTCCTCAAACAATAGCGTGGTGTTTTTTCACTATAATAGCTACTGTAAATTGGACAGTGCAGTTAGATTAACAAGACTGTAAGCTTTCTACCCATATAAGACATGTCTACGTCCTGGAAAGTTTGCTGTTACTTACAACGTAATTCTAGTCACATTAGCACACGTTAGCAACAACCGTCCCAGTAAAGGGACACTGATCCTACGGGATCCTTAAGAGGATATTATTAAAGTCTAAGGTGGTGCCGTGGAGCATCAGAGCCAGCCAGCGGGAGCTTACAGAGTCTTTGTCCTTATCCTGCTTATCTGTCTGTCCAAACCCCAGCACAGGCATGGCAACAGGCACTAAACCCATTAGTTCTGCTGCCTGCCGTGCTATGTGGCATTAAGACTTAGCCCACGGGTAGTTTCAACTGCCCCTTAATGAGAATGGAGAATTAAAAACCCACTTAGAGGTTAAAAAGAAGACAATAATAAGCTTATTATAAAAGTAAACATTTTGAAATTATGAATAAGTGAGGCAGAGGAGGATGTGACTGCCTTATAAAGTCTAGTTCTGAAGGCCAGAGTGTGTGTGTGGGTGTGAGACTGGGTAACCGGGTAGCTGGTCCTGACACCTCTATCCCCTATCTGCCAGTGCAGTCAGTCAATGGCCTTGAGACAGTGATGTTACTAACTTTGTGCGACAGGAAGGAAGAGACAGATTCTTTATTCTAAGCCAATCAGGTGTCAAGGTGGGTCAAGTACATCACTTCCCTTCACGCCTCAGAGGGATGGCCTGGAGGGGAGCGAATAGCAATTGGCCCAGTTAGGTTGCTACAGAGCCAAATCTCTGAGACTGAATGGACTTCCAAACAAAGTGCTGACAGTAGCTGAGATTTTAGGGTAGTTAGCTGGTCTGTGAAAGCTCACACTTATCACAATCATCTAGGGTTGGAAAGAGAGAATAGGATGGAAGGATGGGGGAGAGGAGGAGAGAAGGATCACTAACATTTTCAGAGAAGTGTGAATATTTGTTTGTTTATTCTCTCTGCCTGGCAGCATGAGGATAATCCTGAACTGGGTGGTAATAGAGTTGTACATCCTCTGGTTATTCTAGGGACGTAAATCTTGACACTAAATCGTTGATCGAAACCCTTTTCAACAGATGCACTTGGCTGTTGGCTAATCCAGACTTGCAGGTGTCACTGGAAGTTCAATACAGTTTTAACTTGTTACAGTTAATTACAAACAAATTATTGAGCCATCAATAAGACCAGGCTAGAGTAGATGTAGTGTATCGAGACTAAAGACTAAGTTGTGGGTGGATGCTAACCACCAAGTCGGCTCCAGTTAGAGTGAGGTGGACAAGAATCCAATGAACACTTGACCATTTATCATCAGCATCAATGAATGATAATGAGTCCAAACATAACACATCAAGCTAGTAAGTTGAACTCAATGGTGTAAAGTACTTAAGTAAAAATACTTTAAAGTACTACTTAATTGTTTTTTGGGATATCTGTACTTTACAGTTTGTTTTTCAACATTTTTACTTTTACTTTACTACATTCCTAAAGAAAATTATGTACTTTTTACTCCATACATTTTCCCTGACACCCAAAAGTACTCATTATATTTTGAATGCTTAGGAGGATAGGAAAATGGTCCAATTCACACACTTATCATGACATCCCTGGTCCTCCCTACTGCCTCTGATCTGGCGGACTCACTAAACAAACATGCTTTGTTTGTAAATTATGTGAGGGTTGAAGTGTGCCCCTGGCTATCCGTAAATAAAACAATTTTAAAGAAGAAAATTGTGCCGTCTGGTTTGCTTAATATAAGCAATTTGAAATTATTTATACTTTTCATGCTTAAATATATTTTTGCAATTACATTTACTTTTGATACTTAAGTATATTTAAAACCAAATACTTTTAGACTTTTACTTAAGTAGTATTTTACTGGGTGACTTTCACTTTTACTTTCTATTAAGGCATCTTTACTTTCAATCAAATATGACAATTGGATACTTTTCCCACCACAACTATAAGAATAACAGTGAATATAAGGCATCAAAGTTACAGACAACACTCCTTGGTCAATAACGCATACTGGTGGAGAGTCCTGTTTGGTGTGCTCTGCAGCCATCTTTGTAGGGTCAGGTGACAGGTCACCTGAGCAGGACGCCGTCTTGGTTTAGGAATATAATTTGATAGTGTAACATTGGTCTTTCGAGCCAGATGCAATACACCTACTGTGACATGGCAGAGGAGCAAAGAAACACAGCAACAGTCACACAGTCAGAAGATCCCATCCCCAAATGGTATCTTAGAAAACAATGTATACTGATTCCTCTACAACATTGACAACAACCCGTGGCAGCACATGCCCGATGTCTGTTACCTTTCCAACAGGAATCCACAGTTTATCTGACTCCTTGGGAGGAGGAGTGCAGGTGCAGAGTGCCAGCACCAGGGAGCTACATCCCAGTGGAGGACAGCAGGCCAAAACTGCGACCCCGGTCGACCAGCTATCCCGTGTTCGGATCCTCTGCCCCAACACTGTGAGGGCAAGAAGTGATCACTACACTAAACTACACCCAGCTCATGGCTAGCCCACAGGACACTGCTGCCCACGTTTCAGTCACCCTACCGCTAATATACTGCTCAAAAAAATAAAGGGAACACTTAAACAACACATCCTAGATCTGAATGAAAGAAATAATCTTATTAAATACTTTTTTCTTTACATAGTTGAATGTGCTGACAACAAAATCACACAAAAATAATCAATGCATATCCAATTTATCAACCCATGGAGGTCTGGATTTGGAGTCACACTCAAAATTAAAGTGGAAAACCACACTATAGGCTGATCCAACTTTGATGTAATGTCCTTAAAACAAGTCAAAATGAGGCTCAGTAGTGTGTGTGGCCTCCACGTGCCTGTATGACCTCCCTACAACGCCTGGGCATGCTCCTGATGAGGTGGCGGATGGTCTCCTGAGGGATCTCCTCCCAGACCTGGACTAAAGCATCCGCCAACTCCTGGACAGTCTGTGGTGCAACGTGGCGTTGGTGGATGGAGCGAGACATGATGTCCCAGATGTGCTCAATTGGATTCAGGTCTGGGGAATGGGCGGGCCAGTCCATAGCATCAATGCCTTCCTCTTGCAGGAACTGCTGACACACTCCAGCCACATGAGGTCTAGCATTGTCTTGCATTAGGAGGAACCCAGGGCCAACCGCACCAGCATATGGTCTCACAAGGGGTCTGGGGATCTCATCTCGGTACCTAATGGCAGTCAGGCTACCTCTGGCGAGCACATGGAGGGCTGTGCGGCCCCCCAAAGAAGTGCCACCCCCACACCATGACTGACCCAATGCCAAACCGGTCATGCTGGAGGATGTTGCAGGCAGCAGAACGTTCTCCACGGCGTCTCCAGACTCTGTCACGTCTGTCACGTGCTCAGTGTGAACCTGCTTTCATCTGTGAAGAGCACAGGGCGCCAGTGGCGAATTTGCCAATCTTGATGTTCTCTGGCAAATGCCAAACGTCCTGCACGGTGTTGGGCTGTAAGCACAACCCCCACCTGTGGACGTCGGGCCCTCATACCACCCTCATGGAGTCTGTTTCTGACCGTTTGAGCAGACACATGCACATTTGTGGCCTGCTGGAGGTCATTTTGCAGGGCTCTGGCAGTGCTTCTCCTGCTCCTCCTTGCACAAAGGCAGAGGTAGCGGTCCTGCTGCTGGGTTGTTGCCCTCCTACGGCCTCCTCCACATCTCCTGATGTACTGGCCTGTCTCCTGGTAGCGCCTCCATGCTCTGGACACTACGCTGACAGACACAGCAAACCTTCTTGCCACAGCTCACATTGATGTGCCATCCTGGATGAGCTGTACTACCTGAGCCACTTGTGTGGGTTGTAGACTCCGTCTCATGCTACCACTAGAGTGAAAGCACCGCCAGCATTCAAAAGTGACCAAAACATCAGCCAGGAAGCATAGGAACTGAGAAGTGGTCTGTGGTCCCCACCTGCAGAACCACTCCTTTATTGGGGGTGTCTTGCTAATTGCCTATAATTTCCACCTGTTGTCTATTCCATTTGCACAACAACATGTGAAATTTATTGTCAATCAGTGTTGCTTCCTAAGTGGACAGTTTGATTTCACAGAAGTGTGATTGACTTGGAGTTACATTGTGTTGTTTAAGTGTTCCCTTTATTTTTTTGAGCAGTGTATATTCCTCGGCAGGAATGGAAGCGCTAGCGAGGTCGACCCTGTAGAAAGCCACCATCGCTACAGAGGTCACCATCACCACACAGACCTACACTGTCACAAAATCACTGCCACAAACACACATTTCAAGTAGGCAGTTGGCCGAAAGTCCCTACCAGCAGTATGGAAATGTGACAATGCACTCTACATTGATGTTGTTAACCCCACCAAACCAGTCATGGACTGGTGGGCACGCCCTGAGCTACCAGTCTTCCAAACATCAGCTGTTCCACCCACCAGCTCAGGCTTAGTCTGCATGACACAAGCTCCGACTCCGTCAGCTGCTCTATTCTATTCAACTGACCAACCGTGGGCTGCACCTGCCCAGCCAGCTTATCCTCCATGGACCACTCCTGTCCTACTCACTTGCCTGGACCAGCTCACTTGCCTGGACCTGCTGCATCGCTCCATCTAGCTTACCCGGCTGGAGCTGCTGAACCTCTCCAGGTAGCTCACCTGCCTGGACCTACTGCACCGCTCCACCTAACTTACCTGCCTGGACCTGTTGCACCACTCAAGCCGGCTCACCTGCCTGGACCTCTTCCACAGTGTTGAACACTATATATCTTAGTGCACAGAGATAGTGAAGCAGCCGTCAGAACATATCAAATGTGGATCAAGGACGGTAAGCGTTACCGGAAGTGGGGTCCCGAGTGGCGCAGCAGTCTAAGGCACTGCATCTCAGTGCTAGAGGCGTCACTACAGACACCCTTGTTCAAATCCAGGCTGTATCACAACTGGCCATGATTGGGAGTCCCATAGGGCGGCGCACAATTGGCCCAGCGTAGGCCGTCATTGTGAATAAGAATTAGTTCTTAACTGACTTGCCTAGTTAAATAAAGGTTAAAGAAAAAAGAAAAATATAAAGTGTGGCTGCACTAACCATGGCCCCGATCCATGCACCCAGAGAAAACAATGCAGAGAATGTAATTAAGCACATCTATAAGTGCTTCATAGTGTTGCCAAGCCGAGCTCCAGTGTCACCCCTCTAGACAAAATCTACCTCACCCACGAGTCTACCTAAAGGTAGTGCCAGTCGTGCTCAGGACTGGCCAGAAGTCTCTGAATACGTATGCCATTTTAGATGATGGGGCAGAGTGGACAATCATCCTCCCCTCAGAAGGCTAGGAGGAGTCATAGCCCTGACGACAATCCAACACCACGCTGCTCATCTTACTGGCTCATCAGTCAATTTTCAAGTATCCCCCTGTGGCCAGGCCAGCAGAGAGGTACCCCATAAAGGGAGCTTTCACAGCCGATCGACTGGCCCTTGATGAGCAGTCCTATCCCGTGCCAGCCATGTAGAAGTGCTATCGCCATCTAAGGGGCATCCCATATCATGCCTTTGACAAGGCACACCCTCTGCTGCTCATCGGAGCGGACTATACCAACCTGATAGGTTGGGCCAGCTGGTAGACCAGCAGCTGTACATATGCAGTTTGGTTGGACACTCCAGAGCCCTGATGGTCACATGCATAAACAGGTACAAACCCAGCAATGCCTGTTCACATCAACTCTCTCCGTTCTGCTGCATGACGTTGGTCACGGCAAGACCAGGAAGCTGTGAACATCCTAGAAGCCTGAACTAAGAGGTTGCCAAAGGACCCCGGAAAGGCAAAAGTATACAATGCCGAGATCCAAAAGCCCATCGAGGCAGGGTGCGTCACCAAGCTAACCGGAGAGGCAGGCCACCAAGACCACCAAGATGACCCAGCCTAGCTGAAGAGGTCCATCTTCTGTGGTCTCACGACAGTAAGCCCCAGTCTACAAGTGCCTGGCCTCTTTGGTGGCTCTCAGGGAAGATGCTTCCTTGGCACAGAGAATGGGGGTAGGTTAGTGTCACCTACGTTAAGACGTTTTGTTCCAGCCTCTGGGATGTTCACAGCTTTCTGGTCTTGGTGTAACTGTGTCACCAACTTCTTGTTGCGGAAGGGGAGAATGTCAAGCTGCAAGATTCGCTCTACATGTTGGTAGATGTCATCTACCGTCGGGCAGATGGATGTGAACAGGGTCCTCAGTGCCTCCAGTCCCAGAATTGATAACCTGTGGAATCCTCTCATCAAACCAAACTTTGCTTCAAAGCATTTAATTATTGTTTATTTGATTAAATATGCAGAAAATGCTGTCTGGCTAAACTTGAACTTTGTCTCCCTCCCTCACTCTCACTCTCTTTCTCTCACTCACTCTCTCGCTCCCCCTCTCTGCTGTTATCTTTATCTCTCAATCATCACAGACACTTTTAGTATCTCCGTTCTCCATGTTATTATTCAGGCTGCGTTTAAGGAGCATGTCTCACAGTCACATCTCAGATAAATCCAGGACAAATACGACACCTTCCTTCTCCAAGGCTAAACTCAGTTTACCTTTCACACTTTGATCAGTACAGCGTATCTTCTCATCATAGTCACATATCTCATGTTCTGTCCTGGCGGTGCTTGATGTGTCGTATTTACATTTTAGTCATTTAGCAGACGCTCTTATCCAGAGCGACTTACAGTAGTGAATGCATACATTTCATACATTTGTTTCCGTACTGGTCCCCCGTGGGAATCGAACCCACAACCCTGGGTTCGTATGGTGGCATATTACCCTGACAGTGCCGTTAGACTGTCGGGATTTACAGATGAGCTCTGACGCTGATGGCCCGCTTTAATGGAGACTAGATCACTGCTATTTGTCGCTAAGTGGAGTGATGATGGAATCTGATCTGTCTTTTACCCTCTCTCCTTCCTGGCATTTACCGTCCAGGGGTGAATGGAGGATGAGAAGATGGGGAAAGAGGAGGGTGAGGGGTGTGATGGGGAGAGTACAGTAAGTGGGAGTGGGAGAGAAGAGATAGGATGAGGGGAGGGTGTGGTGTTGAAGGGGAGTACATTACAGTAAGTGGAAGCCTTGAGATGGAGTGGCTCCATCTTGTGTCTGCACAGTTCAGAGGTTTCTCATTAGACACAAAGTCCTTCAGCTGTTTTTCTCATTTCATCACCATCAACTGTTTCTCTTTACAGTAATTGCATCAATAATGACGACAGAAAGCTATACATCCACGTTACCTTGGTTACAGAGTTTTATGGCTGTGGTATGATGAAAGGAGAATTGTATCTTCTGACTATCTAGCAACAGCCTCATGACTCCATTCATGCTCCATTCTCCTTGAAGTGAGAGCAATGCAGTGCTATAGAGACATGGGCTCTATAACAAGCCCAAAAATATGCTCCTTGAGGTAAGAAAACCACAGCAGAAAAGTTCCTATAGAAACTATCATAAAGTTGGAAGAAGTGCTCAATGTCAAGTTAGAAGTACCACAGTAGCACTCATTGTCAACTATTCACCGTGAGATAGGCCTCATTCTTTTCTATACCCCGATCGCTTCTCTTGTCAGGATATATGCAACACACCCAATGACACTCTGTCTCACCTTGGAATGACCTTCCAGCTTTTTTAAAAGAGGTTGCAGCTACAGTTGAAGTCGGAAGTTTACATATACTTAGGTTGTAGTCATTAAAACTCGTTTTTCAACCACTCCACAAATTTCTTGTTAACAAACTATATTTTTGGCAAGTCTGTTAGGACATCTTCTTTGTGCATGACACAAGTCATTTTTCCAACAATTGTAGACCACAAGTCTGGTTCCATCTTGGGAACAATTTCCAAACGCCTGAGGGTACCACGTTCATCTGTACAAACAATAGTACGCAAGTATAACCACCATGGGACCATGCAGCCTCAGGAAGGAGACGCTTTCGGGCTCCTAGAGATGAACGTACTTTGGCGCGAAAAGTGCAAATCAATACCAGAACAACAGCAAAGGACCTTGTGAAGATGCTGGAGGAATCGGGTACAAAAGTATCTATATCCACAGTAAAATTAGTCCTATATTGACATAACCTGAAAGGCCACTCAGTAAGGAAGAAGCCACTGCTTCAATACCGCCATAAAAAAGCCAGACTACGGTTTGCAACTGCATATGGGGACAAAGATCGTACTTTTTGGAGAAATGTCCTCTGGTCTAATGAAACAAAAATAGAACTGTTTGCCCATAATGACCATCGTTATGTTTGGAGGAAAAAGAGGGAGGCTTGCAAGCTGAAGAACACCATCCGAACCGTGAAACACAGGGGTGGCAGCATCATGTTGTGGGGGTGCTTTGCTGCAAGAGGGACTGGTGCACTTCATAAAACAGGCCACATCATGAGGGAGGAAAATTATGTGGATATATTGAAGCAACATCTCAAGACATCAGTCAGGAAGTTAAAGCTTGGTCACAAATGGGTCTTCCAAATGGACAATGTCCCCAAGCATACTTCCAAAGTTGTGGCAAAATGGCTTAAGGACAACAAAGTCAAGTTATTGGAGTGGCCATCACAAAGCCCTGACCT
Source organism: Salmo salar (assembly GCF_965601325.2). Lineage (NCBI taxonomy): Eukaryota > Metazoa > Chordata > Actinopteri > Salmoniformes > Salmonidae > Salmo > Salmo salar. The sequence goes on from NC_138313.1 coordinate 20,683,536, forward strand.
CAATCCCCATAGAACTGGGTAGAACTGAAAAAGCATGTGCGAGCAAGGAGGCCTACACACCTGACTCAGTTAAACCAGCTCTGTCAGGAGGAATGGGCCAAAATTCACCCAACTTATTGTGGGACGCTTGTGAAAGGCTACCCGAAACGTTTGACCCAAGTTAAACAATTTAAAGGCAATGCTACCAAATGCTAATTGAGTGTATGTAAACTTCTGACCCACTGGGAATGTGATGAAAGAAATAATAGCTGAAATAAATAATTCTCTCTACTATTATTCTGACATTTCACATTCATAAAATAAAGTGCTGATCCTAACTGACCTAAAACAGGGAATTTTTACTGGGATTAAATCTCAGGAATTGTGAAAAACTGAGTTTAAACGTATTTGGCTAAGGTGTATGTAAACTTCCGACTTCAACTGTAAGTTCTGGCTAGTATTACCATGTAGACTAAAGCGCATGCACATCCCTTGATATTGTAGAATTCCGGGGATCATCAGTCTCTCTCCATGTGTACTGTTTCTGAGAAGACAAGGCTAGGAATCCAAACAGCGCTGTTCGCTCCTATGATAATCCCAAGGGTTGTCTGTCCCCTGAGCCTGGTGTTGAAGCCTGAGCTAGAGGAGAAACTGTTTTTTTTCTTCTTAGTCTCTGGTTTCTATGATTAGTGACTAATGCCACTGCAGGCTACAGCCTTTAATGGGAACTGTATTTCTTCTTCTCTTGGTTTAATCCTGCGACAGACCACTCATGGCATTACATTTTCATAAGCTTAAACTTGAAGTGTGACAGTCCTCGTCTTGCTCCTCGAGTTATGGGCTTTGGTGTGAGACATACAGAAATACACAGACATACTTACAGTGACACTCAATAGTCTGAAGTCACTATTGAGTGTTTGTTTGTGTACAGGCATATCTCAGGAGTGTCTGTTCTCTCTCTCTCTCATGTGTATGAACATACCGTACAGCAGTATCTTGTGTGTGTGCATGCATGTGTGTTCTCTCTCTTCCAAGTATGTCCTTATCTCAGGTGTGTGTGTGTGTGTTGTGTGTGTTGTCTCCCCCCAGGTGCACCTGTTGAAGGACCAAGTGAGTGCGGAGGCTACAGCCAGACTGGAGGCCCAGGCCAGAGTGCATCAGCTGCTGCTCCAGAACAAGGACCTGCTGCAGCACATCTCTCTACTGGTCAAACAGATCCAGGAACTGGAGGTCAAAATGTCTGGGTCCAGGTCAAGTGAGTACACACAGGATGCATGACCACACACACACACACACACACACACACACACACACACACACACACACACACACACACACACACACACACACACACACACACACACACACACACACACACACACACACACACACACACACACACACACACACACACACACACACACACACACACACACACACCACACATGTACACACAGACTCCCTTCATCTCATTATCCACTCAAAGACCCTGTTTGTCTTCTCCTCCCCTATTGCGCATGTATTCTCTCCCTCCCCCATCTCTCTCTCATCACACACCATATCACACCTCTTTAAGCTGACAGGCCAAGCGTAGACTCCAACGGACCAACCAGCATGTTATCGTGTAACATGTTACATTACTTCACACATTTTTCAGCTGCATCATTATACAACGTGTTACACCTCAGCGGACCAACCAGCTCTACACCTCAGCCACCTCAGCCCCCTCCTCTCCTCCTGATATCACACTCCACACCTCACCTCCTCCTAATGTAGTGTTTGACACCGTTTCACACTCCCTACCAGGGGTGAATGGGAATTAGCCTCATGTTAGCAGTTAAACAGGTGAATGTAAGCTCAGTTAGCTCAATGTGTGGAAGGATGCTTATCTTTAATGAAACTAACATCCTTCTTTTCTCTCTCCCCCTTTTCTCCCCTCCCACTCTTCACCTCCTCCAGTGGGTTCCCAGGACAGTCTATTGGAGATCACTTTCCGTTCCACCGTCCCCCCAGTGTTGTGTGACCCAATGACCCCTCGACCCCAGGACCACGCCAGCCTCACCCTGCCAGCGCTGGGCATCAACATGGGCGTGGGCCAGGACAAGACAGTCAACCCACTCTTCTCTTCCTCCCTTCCCCTGGGCAGCCCCCTAGGTAGGGAACAGTGTCTCCTCAAGCTTGAATGTTTCCGCTTCCTGCCCGGACCCCCAACACCTGACCCTCGCCCCGCTACTCCTCCACAGCAGAGGGGTCAGAATGGAGTGAAAGGTCAGGAGGGGTCGGGGGTGGTGATGTCATCAACCCGCGACGAGGTACTGGGCAGTCTAGAGCTGCTGAGGTTCCGGGAGTCTGGCATTGCGTCCGAGTACGCGTCCACTGATGATAGTGATGAGACAGAGGAGAGAGAAGAGAGGGAGGAGATGGAGGAGAGAGAAGAGAGGGAGGAGATGGAGGAGAGGGATATTATATACGGCTGGGGGTCTGACGAGGAGACCCTCCGCCTACTAAACGTGCTCAACAGACAGGGACCACCAGACTGCCTGGGGGATGAGATAGCAGTGTAGCTCGACAGCACACATTCACAATACCCAAAAGCACATGCTTGTACATGCAACACGCTCTCACACATGCACACACTCCTAAACACACACAGTCACACACACACCTTACTGATCGACTCAGACCTAAACACACATATGCCCACCAGGTAAAAACACTAGTGAAGAGCCATAACCTGACCCCCACTTCTCCCCCTCTCTGCTCTCAGAATCATCAGAAACAGATTCCTTTACTGCACCTCTGTGTGTGTACCCCAGCCTACAGGTTATGGCTGAAACTGCTCCCCTTGAGCTTTGGTCTCTGTCTTCATACAGTGTAATGGTGTGAGGAGCCGGTAAGGTATCAGTGCTGTACAGTACAGGCCCTAAAGTGTACAGGACTGTTGACTGGTATACAGACTCTGTTGGTGTTTGTTAGAGAGGAAACCTTATCCACACTTCGTAAGCAAATACTATTTTTTTGTAAGAATATGATGATATCTGTATGTATTGATGGAAAACAACATTTTCTACATGGTCATGTGATGCTGTGTTTTATGTGTTATGTTGGTTGATACCGTATTATTCCAGTGCTTTTTGTTTCTGAATAATCTGTGTTTTGGAAGCATGTGTGCACTGGTTTTCACAGAACCATCCCTCCCCCAATCTAACTGGTGTCTAATTTATGTAAATCCGGGATTATTCAGACCTTCGGGTATGCTGTTGCTTTTTCATTCATTTACAAGACTTTGTTCCGTAACAGTGACTAGAGCGCCTACCAGAAACGGTTCCCCTTTAAGACCTTGTGCACTAACACCGACGTAGAACACCTGCCAAATACTGCTCCTATTAAACCCTAGGCACCCTATGACAACACTCTGTGTGGGTAGTAAAGAAGTTATGGTAATAACTATATATAGTAGTATATAAAAGGCCCATAGCAAGTCAAGTCACTTCCTCTCAGTCAGTTATCCTCAGCTCATCTCTTGCATCAGGTTCAATAGAGAGCAGAGAATTGAAGGTGACAATCAAAAGAACTTAAAAGCAAACTGTTTGATCTCTGAAGTTTCAATTCTCATGTTTGTGTAACCCACCTGACCCAGAGTGGTGTGTGTGTGTGTGTGTGTGTGTGTGTGTGTGTGTGTGTGTGTGTGTGTGTGTGTGTGTGTGTGTGTGTGTGTGTGTGTGTGTGTGTGTGTGTGTGTGTGTGTGTGTGTGTGAACAGTTATCATACTGCCTCCAATCAACCCTTTCTGTGATCTCCTTGAGAGGGTGAGTGAGGTCTAAGCTGTACTCATCCAGTAGTTAGCATGGTGGTCGTCTCAGTTCTCCTCTCTGCCTTACTCTGCTCATCCAGGTCACCATGTAGTTGAACCTGTTTTTCACTCTGGGCCATCTCACTGTGGTAGGAGAGAGGGTGAGGGGTGAGTTAAGGTCCATGAGGGAGAGAGAAATACAGAGAGAGAGTTAATTAGAAAAAAGAGGGGGCAGAACATACTGTGTACACATTCTCTCTCTCTCTCTCTCTCTCTCTCTCTCTCTGTCGCTCTCTCTTGCAGTGCATGCTGGGAGTTTTTGGGAGTTTGAGTGTTTGGTGTGGAGGGCTCTGTCCTAACTTTTTTGATTATTTCCTTGGTCTTTTCTTTCAATTTTATTTTTCTATGGTGGAGGGTTAATGCAGTATTTGTTTTAGCGGTATCCACAGTTTTTTCAAAGTTAGGGTGGAAGAGGACAGAGTAAGTTTCCTGGGGTTTGGAAGGTGTGGTGTGCGCGGCTTCTCAGCCTAGCATGGAGGAGACGCTGTCGATACGGCATGGATTCAGGTGTGTTCCTGAGAATGGAGTTAAGGTGGAGGAGGTTCTGCTCGCGGTCGGTGAACAGGTAGGAGCTGAATTTATACATTCTGCTTCTAGAATGAACAAAGCTGTGGTTGTGTTCATGAAAAGAGCAAATTTGGTTGGTAGGCTAATTGCTAGCGGAATATTTATAAGGGATGTGTTGGTGCCAGTTTCACCTCTCTCTACCCCTTCGACAAGAGTGGTTGTTGCAAATTTGCCTCCGTTTATTAAGGATGATCAAATCAGGAAAGAGCTGAGTCGTTTCGGTAAGTTTGCTAACTGTTTTCGTGTACTGTCGGCAGGTTTTCAAGCAGATGCCGTTCAGTGGCGGTTCTAGACCATTTCAACTGGGGGAGCCAACCTGGGGCCAGTTGTACTGTTAGAGGGGCCAGTTACATTAGACGTTACTGTTGTCATATCGTTTTCTTCACTGCATCACAGGCATTAGCAGGCAAAAGACCATGTTGATAATCATCATCGTTGCCACTGTCTAATAACGGATGTAAAAAAAAGAATGATAACAAAAATTGGTTATGTAAAAATTATTTCATACTCCACATTTAGGGGGGCCACAAGGGGGTCCAAAATTGTTGTCACAATGGAGGGTGGTGTAGCGGAGGCTGGATCTTGTCAGGCTAGAGATGGTGGGGTAGCGGAGGCTGGGTCTAGTCAGGCTAGAGATGGTGAGGTAGCGGAGGCTGGGCCTAGTTATGCTATGGAGGGTGGTGTAGATGATGCTGGGCCTAGTCATGCGATGGAGGCTGGTGTAGATGATGCTGGGTCTAGTCAGGTTATGCTAGTGGATGAGGAGAGTATAGTGGGGAAGTGTAAGAGACTAGGGGGGAGGAGGAGGGTGTCAAGCGGAAAAGGAAAAAGGGTGTGGTCAAAGGCACCATGGAAACTTTGCCTGTTGCTGTGGGGGATGCTCTGACCAGAGAGGAAGGGCAGGTGGTCAGGGTGGGAGATAGAGATGAGGAGGAAAGTGAGTCTGAGGAAGAGGATGAGTTCTTTTTTTCAGACTCCTCTTCAATAGGCCCGGAGCTGACAGCCAGTCAAGCAGAGGGGTCTAAGTTCACGTTGAGAGAACTGACAAGGTTCCTGAATGAGACCAAGGGGAAAAAAGTTCATCTTGAGGCTTTTTTTTCTGATCCAAGAAAGTTTGTAAGATCAGTACAACATGCTGTGAAAAATGAGGGGCATGGTGTCCTCTCACCCAGGAAACGGTTTAGGTTGAGGAAGTGGGTCACAACAGTGCGTAAAGGTTTACCTTCAGACACTGTTTAGATGTATATTTTCTGTCTGACACTGGGGCTTTTGAGCTTTGCTATTGGTCTCTTTCTCTGCTGGCTTTTCTCCCACTTCTTATGGAGACTCATTGGGTAGGCTCGCTCAATATAAATGGCGCCAGAGATGCGGGAAAGAGGAGTGTGTTGGGTGAATATGTAAAAAAAAAAAAATGTACAGGTGTTGTTTCTGCAGGAGACACATAGTGATGTGTTGAATGAAGTATATTGGGGGCTCTGGTGGAAAGGGGCAAGTGTGTTGAGCCATGGGGCAAGTCTTAGTGCAGGGGTGGCAGTCCTTTTTGCACCGGGTCTGTCTGTAAAAATGTGCTCCTCAAAGGAGGTGTGTAGGGGTAGTATGCTTGTTGTTAAAGCAGAAATTAACAACATGGGTTTTGTCTTATAAATGTGTATGCGCCTAATACAGGGAGAGAAAGAGGGGTTCTAGGTCTGAATAGGTCTAATACAGGGAGAGAAAGAGGGGTTCTAGGTCTGAATAATCCCGGAACTCTCATAGGTAGCGCCTGAGGAGACGCTGGTGGTCGGAGGGGACTGGAACTCTACAATGGATTTGACAAAAGACAGAAATGGGGAAGAGCCTCATTCAGTGTCAGTGGGAGTGTTAAGGGACATCATTAATCAGTTTGACCTAGTGGGTGTTTGGAGAACTAAACATCCAAACACAAGACAGTATACATGGGTGAAGGTTTTTGGGGCTAGGGTGAGTGCAGCCCGACATGTCTAGGAATTGGAGCAATAGGCTCTTAGGCGCTACCATTCTCCCGGTGGGGTTGTCGGATCATCACATAACCATGGCTCGGCTGTCTATTTCACCAGGGCCCCGGCAGGCATCTTATTGGAAGTTCAATGTAAAGCTCTTACAAGATGACACTTTTTTTTATGTGTGCTCAGATCTTGTTCGCAGGACTCCCTAAGCTCTCTCTGGCACAGAGGGATGAAATGGACATTCCTCTGTTGTTCCATGAACTGGCAGATGCCGTAACCCAGATGTCCCGCATTCGTGCACCGGGGGTCGATGGACTCCCGGTGGAGTTTTATAAAGAATTCTGGGGAATAATTGGACAGGACTTCTTTTGCGTGTTGCGTGAATGCGTCGGGGTAGGAGAGTTGCCGATGAGCTGCCGTCCTGCCCAAAAAAGGGGACTTGTGTGAACTTAAGAACTGGAGGCCTGTGGCATTACTCTGTGCGGACTACAAGATATTTGCCAAGGTCCTCTCTAACAGACTGAACTTCCATTTGGACTCGATAGTACATAAGGACCAAACATATTGTGTACCGGGACGCTCAATCACGGACAACTTGTTCTTAACCTCTTACATCTAGACGTTCCGCTAGCGGAACACCTGCTCCAATATCCAATGATAGGCGTGGCGCGAATTACAAATTCCTCAAAAATACAAAAACTTCAATTTTTCAAACATATGACTATTTCACAGCATTTTAAAGACAAGACTCTCCTTTATCTAACCACACTGTCCGATTTCAAAAAGGCTTTACAGCGAAAGCAAAACATTAGATTATGTCAGCAGAGTACCCAGCCAGAAATAATCAGACACCCATTTTTCAAGCTAGCATATAATGTCACAAAAACCCAGAAGCCTGCTAAATGCAGCACTAACCTTTGATGATCTTCATCAGATGACAACCCTAGGACATTATGTTATACAATACATGCATGTTTTGTTCAATCAAGTTCATATTTATATCAAAAAACAGCTTTTTACATTAGCATGTGACGTTCAGAACTAGCATACTTCCGGGGAATTTACTAACAATTTACTAAATTACTCACGATAAACGTTCACAAAAAGCATAACAATTATTTTAAGAATTATAGATACAGAACTCCTCTATGCACTCGACATGTCCGATTTTAAAATAGCTTTTTGGTGAAAGCACATTTTGCAATATTCTAAGTACATAGCCCAGCCATCACGGGCTAGCTATTTAGACACCCGGCAAGTTTTGCCTTCACCAAAATCAGATTTACTATAACAAAAATGTTATTACCTTTGTTGTCTTCGTCAGAATGCACTCCCAGGACTGCTACTTCAATAACAAATGTTGGTTTGGTCCCAAATAATCCATCGTTATATCCGAATAGCGGCGTTTTGTTCGTGCGTTCCAGAAACTATCCGAAATGGTAAATCAGGGTCGTGCGCATGGCGCAATTCGTGACAAAAAAATTCTAAATATTCCATTACCGTACTTCGAAGCATGTCAACCGCTGTTTAAAATCAATTTTTATGCAATTTATCTCGTAAAAAAGCGATAATATTCCGACCGGGAATCTCCTTTTCGGCAAACAGAGGAAAAATCACAAAGACGGGGGCGGCCAGGGCACGCGCCTAAGCCCACAGTCCCTTGATCGGCCACTTGAGAAAGGCGATAATGTGTTTCAGCCTGGGGCTGGAATGACGACATTCAGGTTTTTCCCGGGCTCTGAGCGCCCATGGAAGACGTAGGAAGTGTCACGTTAGAGCAGAGATCCTTTGTAAAAGATAGAGATGGCAAAGAAGTTCAAGAAATGGTCAGACAGGCCACTTCCTGTAAAGGAATCTCTCAGGTTTTGACCTGCCATTTGAGTTCTGTTATACTCACAGACACCATTCAAACAGTTTTAGAAACTTTGGAGTGTTTCCTATCCAAATCCAATAATTATATGCATATTCTAGTTACTGGGCAGGAGTAGTAACCAGATTAAATCTAGTACGTTTTTTTATCCAGCCGTGAAAATACTGCCCCCTAGCCATAACAGGTTAATTAGGGACATGTTGGACTTGTCGAGAGGTTCTAATGTGAACTTTGGACTGGTCTCTTTAGATCAAGAGAAGGATTTTGATAGAGTGGACCATGAGTGGACCATGAGTATCTGTTTAATGTGAGCGTGTTTGGGTTTGGGAAGAGTTTTTTGACCTGTGTGAAGCTGTTGTATGCTGGGGCGTCATGTATGGCTAAGGTGGAAGGGTGTCTCAGTAGGCCAGTCTGGGTGAGACGGGGCATTAGACAAGGATGCCCTCTATCTGGGCAGTTATACACACTAGCCATTGAGCCTTTTTTAGGACTGCTATGCCGGAGACTGCAGGGAGTGTGCTGGACAGGCATGGATGTGGTAACAGGAATAGCAGTGTCAGCATATGCAAATGATGTTTCTGTGATGGTCAGGGATGGTCAAGATATGCAGGCACTAGAGACCAGTCTGAAGGTGTATGAGGGAGCTTCATCAGCTAAGGTAAACTGGGGCAAGAGCAAAGCTCTGTTATGTGGGGCATGGGGGGATAGGGCTCCTCCTCTGCTTCCAGGGGGTTTGCAGTGGGGTTGTGAAGGGCTTAAAGTGTTGGGGGTGTACCTGGGCTCGGAGAAGTGAGTCAGGAAGAACTGGGAGGGGCTGTCACAGGCAGTGGTGTCAAGACTGGCCAGGTGGAGGTGGCTCCTGTCCCAAGTGTCACATAGAGGGATGGTGCTGATCATTAACAACCTGGTGGCATCTTCCCTGTGGCATAAACTGTCTGTCCTCAACCCCCACCCCGCCGGTCTGACCTGCAACGCAAGCTGGTGGACTTCTACTGGTCGGGCCATCACTGGCTGAGGGCGGCAGTGTTGTCCATGACCATCCACGAAGGAGGACAGGGCCTGGTGGAACTGGACAGCAGGATGGCTGCCTTCCGGCTAAAGGCGGTGCAGAGACTGCTGTACCATACTGATGTTGGCTGGAGGGAACCAGCATGCGCGCTGCTGAGGAGAGCTGGCGGATTAGGGTTGGACCGGCAGCTGTTCCTCATGAAGCTGGAGAGGCTGAGTACAGCAGGTCTCTCAGATTTTTACTCTGCAATGCTGAGGGCCTGGCAGCTGCTAAGGCCCACACGAGAAGGGGGTGTGGAGCCTGGGCTGTGGGCTGTGGGTGGAGCCTATCTTCCACAACCCAGCCATCCCTTTGAGATCGGTTCAGTCGGCCACCCTGCAGAGGCAACTGATGGCAGGGGGTTTACAAAGGCTTGGTGACCTGAGACTGCTGGGAGAGGAGGGGTGGAAAACCCCGGAAGTCTTGGCACAACAAACAGGAATAACGTCTTAGGCTGCTTGCGAGATTCCTGGAGGAGATCCAGGAGGCACTGTCTGAGCCGGTAAGGGGGATGTTTGAGCGGCCAAAGGGAGAGGGGCCACAAATGTTTCCGCCACTGCAGGTGACGGCAGAGACTGGCAAGGAGGTCTGGAGGACTTGTTAGATTTTAACACTCCAAGCGTGGGGGAGTTTGAAGGGGTGGGAGGTAAAGCCCTCTACAACCTCTGTGTTAAGGTTAGGAACTTTAGAAGCCTAACAGGAGTGAAGGCACCTCAGTGGCAGGAGGTATGTGGGGCAGAGAGTATGGTGGGTTTTAGATGGAGGGGGCTCTACAAACCCCCAGTACCAAAGAGGTCAGGGGACCTCACGTGGAGGGTTCTTCATGGAGCCCTGGCCACTAACAGCTGGTTGGCACGGGTTGAACCGGGAGTCGGGCAGGGGTGTCCTTTCTGTAAAATGAAAGAAACTGTGATTCATGTGTTTTCTGTGTGCACCAGGTTAATGCCATTAATGTCTTTGTTGGAATGTCTGTGTGAGAGGTTGGGGGAGGTTTTAACTGTTGGGATGTTTATAATGGGATACAGGTATTCAAGTAAGGAGAAGGCCAAATGTGTTTTGTTGAATTTTCTGTTTGCTCAGGCAAAGTTAGCTATTTGGCTAACAAGGAGGAACAGGGTCAAAGGTGGGGATAACAGACCCTTTACTATTGTTTAATGGGATGGTCTCTGCGCGCCTTAGGGTTGAGTTTGAGTTCTATAGAATGATAAAAAGTGTGGAGATGTTTGAGGAGATATGGTGTGTTGGGGGGGCTGTCTACATAGCTGGGGAAGATGTTTTAGATATACGGTTGTAGGAGTGTGTATTGTTTTGGGTATTGTGATGTTGGCTTGTATCATGTGGTAGATGGAAAGGTGAGTATGATACATGTATGCAGTACAGGATATATTTTGGGGTTTTATTTTTAAAGGGAGGTGAGTTTTAAATGAAATGAGAATGTTTCAGTAAAGAAAGACAAAAAGTCAAAGTCTCTCTCTCTCTCGCTCTCGGGTCTAAAGGCTAAGATCCAGCTGTTCCACTTCCTCAAACTCCAGATTGTCCCCAGTCACCCACACAACAGCATTTGGCCTCCTCTTCTGTCCTCTCTCCTCCTCCTCTCTAGATCCCCACACACAACCCTCTGGGATAAACACTCCCTTTGTATACTCTTTTCATCCTCCTCCTTTACTCTCTTCCTCCCCTCTTATCCACTCCTCTCCGTTTCTTCCCTGCTGAAGGACATATTGATGATTTAGAAGAGCGATTGGCTCCGGACCTGAATCAATTATCTCCATTCTGAAACCTAGTCACGTTTCCACGCTTAATCTACCAATAAGGACTCATCATTCACCCTGACTAAAACACACACGCACACACACCTCACTGATTCTTTGTTTAATATTTAGACAGATGCTCTAATTAAGTTTTATATGCACTGTGCAAAATGCCATACACACTCAGACGCCCTATCAACACACACACACCCACCCTATCAAACACACACTCAGCCCTGCCACTGTGAAATATAAAGCAAAGTCAGTCGGTTAGAAAAGTTTGTGTGACTCTTCACAGATTGAAAGTTCTTCTGACTCCCTACCCCTCTGACAGTATGATGGGACAGTATGATGGTTTCTCCCGGTGACAGAAGAAATGACAGGGTCCTGGGAGACACCACGTGAGGTTGCAGGGGTGGGGACAGGTCCCAGAGGTCACAGTGACACCGAAAGGAGTTTGAAATGTTCAGATCAAGGCCTGGTGTCCTTGTCTTTCTGTCACTGCGCTCCCAGCCACCACAACAGCACCACAGTCATCAACGTCACTGTCACACACAGTAGCCTAGTGGCAATGTTAAATAAAGCCAAACTCCTATCTCTGTGGTTAACGGAGCGTGGGTCACCCAAGGAGACTGAGCAGGCTGCTGTGGAATTGACAAGACAGCATGCACGCACACACACTCTCGCATGCACACACAGCTGTCGATTTTATTGGCAGACGGATGGGGTGGCCATTCCATTTGTGCTTCTAACTGTGTGTGCGTAGGATTTTAGTGACACTGACTTGGTATTTCTGGAATGATGAAAGAGAAGATGCTCTCCCTACCCCTCTCCCTCTCTCTTTCACACAAACCCTAACTGGCAGCATTGAAGCCCTTCTAGAGAAGCGTAGCAGAGGTAACAGGCTGTCACTGCAGCCTCAAAGGAAACAAGAACCCACACTGTCAGGGATGGGGAGAGAGGGAACGAGAGAGAGCCAGGCAGAGAGGAGGAAGAGGGATCCCACTGGGAATAGACTCATTGTTTCCACGTGATTTCAATGAAATGAAATTGAACCAACATGGAATAGATGTTGAATTGACATCTGTGCCCAGTAGGATGGACAGAGCCAGAGAAAAGTGTTGGAGAGAGACAGGAAGAGAAATGGAGTGAAGGATGAGATTATCAGGATTTTGGTTTTCAGTTCTGATATTTAGCTGCTGTTGGTGTTTACTGATTACAGAGATGTTTACCATATTGTTTACCATGTTGTTCTGAGCTCCCTGCATCTCACATCATAATTTAAATCTAGTCAAAATGTCAATGCATGCCTTAGCCCAACCGTGTCTGCAGATAAAGAGGTTATCTGGTGGGTCTGTGTGTGTGCGTGGGTGGGTGGGTGGGTGTTTGTTTGTGCTTGCTTATGCACATGCATGTGTCAGCCTACGCATGAAAACGAAGAGGTAGTCATCTCTATTTGTGCTGATATATGCTACAAAGGCCCTCCTCCCTCATTAACTTAAAGTCTAGGGTCTGAAAGCAGTGCTCACTTTCAGCAGAGTTCCTTTGTTGGAAGTGCATGTGCTATGTCAGGTTCGAGGAGAGTTTCATTGTTGGAAGTGCATGTGCTATGTCAGGTTCGAGGAGAGTTTCATTGTTGGAAGTGCATGTGCTATGTCAGGTTCGAGGAGAGTTTCATTGTTGGAAGTGCATGTGCTGCATCAGGATTCAAAACGTTCATTCATCTGGAGGTTAGAGGACTCATTATTGTGCTCCTGAGGTTTTTATTTTCTGTTTGGGTGCCGACACAGTAATTAATCTCACAGCTGACGTGCGTGTGTGTGTGCGTGCGTGTGTGTGCATGTGTGGGTGTGGGTGGGTGGTGACCTGGGAACCCTGGTTCTACAAGCTCCTGTCATCTCCAACACATTCTAGTTGGCCTCTGCTAACCTCAACAGTAGGTTTTTGGTGTGTCTGTGTGTGTTTGTGCATGTCACTTACAGGAAAACCACATGAATTTCACATGTGATCTTATGTGAAGTTATTGTGATAGCATGTGACCACATGTAAAAGCAACATGTGATAACATGAAACGACATGTGAAAACATTTGAACACATATGAAAACGTGATCTCGTGAAATAAATGTGACAACATAGGGATGCACATTTTCAACATGAAATTATTCCACATGTGAAATTGCAAATTCGATTTTCACATGTGAAAATGCAATTCCACATGAGAGAGTTCAATTTTCATATGCAAACATTTTTCAAATGTAAAAGTGCAAATTTAAGCTTCTCATGTGAAAATGCAATTCCACATGTGAGAGTTCCACATGGGGATCTACAATTCACGTGATGTGAAAACATTTTATTCTCCTCACTTGTGAAAGGTGATGTTAACATATGAACTATATATTGAATACATGTTCACAGGTGAGCCGTAGGCTCACAACTGACCCCATGTTTCTCTTTTTTTTCCACATGACAATTTCAGCTCAACATGTGAAAACTGCAAATTTCATGTTTCTTTTGTAAGGGAAGTAATGAAATGGAATGGGGGTTTTAAGATAAAATAGTGTAAAAATTGTTCATCAATGACAATCTTTACATTTAACATGATCAGTTAGCACTGACTTTTCAATATGACCCCATCTGGGATTTTAACTCACAACCTCTGGATTTGGGTACGCTGATGTTTCTGCTGCGCCACAAAGTCTGTAGCATTCTAAGAAGTCCACTACACATTCATTACCTATAATACCTATCTGCACTTAGCAAAAATAATGCCGTTAATCTCACTATTCCCTCATCATTGATTTAATTTACTTATGTAAGCATTTTGAGGGTTTTCTGTATAGTTGTCTAATGTTGGCGAGGCATATTTTTCTTTAATGTTACTCCTGAGTCACTATGAGAATTATAATCATTTTTCTTGAGTGTATTATACAAAACTGAATCTATTATAGACCTTTTTGGGTTAGTAATAATTTGTAGAGTGGCTCTATTTTCCATCAGCATGTATTTTCTCACCATTCTGAATGTCTAAAGAAACCATATGTTGTTCTGAAATATAATCACAGAAATACTGGGCATTTTTAACACGATTACAACCATGGTCTTGAATTGGACCCACATTTTTCTGGTCTTGGTCTTGACTTGGTCTCGTACCCCTCGACCCTCTCCCAGTTTGTCTTGATCTCCCCCCCGGTTTTTGTCTTAACTTGGACTCGATTTGCTCCGGTCTTGGTCTTGAATCGGTCTCACTGCTCACACCATGCATCTACTGCTGACTCAGGGATATAACACACACACACACACCCACACACACACACACACACACACACACACACACACACACACACACACACACACACACACACACACACACACACACACACACACACACACACACACACACACACACACACACACACACACACAGAGACACACACACAGAGACACACACACAGAGACACACACACACAGAGAGAGAGCAAGGTCTTGGAGGGCCAGACAGACAGTGGTGTGGCAAATAGCTAGATTAAATATTGATTGGAACTCTTTGATATGGATGGGAATGAAGGCTTACAAAAATGTCTGCGACAACCTCTCCTCTCTTCCTCTCCTAATTTCTCTTCTCCGCACTCCTCCCAACCTGAATACAACCTGTCCTGTCATCCTTCCTACCCATCCTCTCCCCCCGTACTCTTTTCTCTTGCTCTTTTGTGCTCTTTCCATTCAGGCCACTCACACACACGTAAACACACTGGCCCTTTACAGTCCCGTCATTTAAAAGTACTTTACTAGGGGCCCAAGGACAGAGCTGGGTTGTGGGTTGCTGGGTGAGGAAGATGAGGGAGTTGTTGGGGTGGAGAATGATGTGAGGGGCATTGGGTATGGTTAGGGGGGTGTTGGCTAATAGGCTGTTAAAGCCTTGTTCTGAGGTCATAGATCAGAGCTGTAGTCTGTCGGGACAGGAGGCGAACACATAATCCCATCAACCCCTGCAGTTGTTGGTCTAACCTTTGACATCTGACCTCCCGTTACAAGCCACAGGAGACAGGAAGCAGGGCAGTGTATGACTCAGTGGGGGGTTAGAGAATGAACACTATTGCTCTCAGACTCCCTCCAGCTACTGTAGTGTACAGGATTTAAATGATTCATTCCCCACCCACCATCATAACCCCATTATTTTTAAGATTCATATTTAAAAAACAAGGGTCTGTGAATTATAGATGTTTGGCCTACAATAGCTGTGCTCTGGGTGTGTACAATACAGTATGTGGCTGGACTACTGTTCTCTGAGTCAGGAGAACAGGAGATCTCGCTTTCTGGGATATGTCTGGCTCCAAAGTTAGACTTGTAACTGATCTTAAAGGGATACCATAATTTTGTCAATGAGGCCCTTTATCTACTTTCCCAGAGTCAGATGAACTGGTGGATACAATGTCTCTGAATGCAGTTTGAAGGAAGTTGCCAACTGTATCTGCATGGTAACAGATACTCATAACCTTTCAGTTATTGTGCTAACGCTAGCTAGTTAGCATTGGCTCACAAAACTACTGTACCTTTAACTTCCTTCATACTGGACACAGAGACATAAAAATGGTATCCACGAGTTCATCTGACCCTTTAAATGTTTAGCCTATTTTCTTTAAGTACCTAATTTTCCGTTAATCTCCGGTTAGTGCACACACTGCTTTACTTTTGAACAATCAGTGATTGAAATTAATCACCACTCATGAGCTCGTTAAATTTAATTTCCCACCCAGCATTCACTCTCGTTAAGTGACTTACCCAGAGTCAAATTAACTCATATATAATTTGTCAAGGATGCTAAGGGAAGCCAGGCTTCCCCCCAAAAAATACACCAAGAAAAAAACTGAAATAATTTATTTCGTCTGAACGTATCTCACCGGAGAAAGCATCCGAGTGAGCGAAATAGCGCCCCCCTGTCTCTGTATGTGTAGGCCACCTATCTGATGCAGTCTGATCATAAAAAGTATGACATTGTTGCCGCCCCGTAGCATTGAATCCAAGGGAAGCCAGCGAGCATTTGGCCTCTCTTGATTAAAAAAAAGTATAAAATAATAGCCAATCAGCGTTGAGCTAAACTGCGAGAGCTCAACTGTGAATAGTCCTGGTGCACCCCAATACATTTTTATATAGTTGAGAAGAGCGAGTGATGATTCGAACAACAAAGGCACACAGAAGAAGCATACACTAAGGGGAACCAGGTCAATTGAAATCAGGTAGAAAAACAAAGAACTAGGATTGTGGAACCCTTGCCGCATTTAAGTCTTGTTTTTGTCTGCCCAGTTTGGATTTGGATTCACTCCTATCACAACGCATCAAGAGAAATACGTAATTGACAGAAACAACTTGAATTGTTGCATCTCGTTGCATCTAGCTAAAATTGGCCCTTTCCTATTAGCCATGGATGGAGATAGGGATTTGGACTTGTGGTTTTGCTTGATTCTCCGTACTAGCCAATGATTAAAACGGCAATTCAGATCCAACCATAAATGCATACATTTTGCCCCTGGACAGAGGATGAAACTTCAATATGTAGCTAGATGTAGAAGGCTAATGTTAACTAGCTAGCGTTGCTCATGAAAGGAAGTTAGGCTAGCGAGCAAGCATTTTAGCCAGGTAGCCTAGGACAACAAAAAATGTAAAAGTGTACTGTGTATCGTTTCGTCAACATGAAAGAGAGGAGGATGGCATTGGCATTTCTCTACAAGTAGGGTGAGTCAACATGTTTTTTCCACTTGCACGCACACACATAAAGACACACACACACACACACACACACACACACACACACACACACACACACACACACACACACACACACACACACACACACACACACACACACACACACACACACACACACACACACACACACACACACACACACACACACACACACACACACACACACACACACACACACATCAGAACCATGGACAGCCACATCATATTTAGCTTACATTGATTGGACTAAATTGTTTTTGGTATCTGTTAGTTGTCACCTTATTAGTCTGGGCATATGTGATTTGATGATGTTGAAGTTGAAATGGTGCTGGAATAGTGGAGGCAGCTCCTGTTTTCTTTGCGACTTGCAGTAAATCTCTGTGGTTCGAAATAAATAGTAGTAGTCCGAAAATGTCAAACATTAACTTGCTTGACCATGCTGTAGGTCATGTAACTATTACATGCAATATGCTTTGTGGACTTCACCGGACAGAGGTTGCGCTCCGGTTTTGTGATAAAACAAAGGTGTGATTGAATTTATTCTGCCACTGTGTCTTCTTACTGTCTCGGCCTTAGGCCTACACGTATGTCACGGTGTCAAGGCATATAAACTAACAGGTTATAGAGCAAACAACGCAATTATCACATCACATCAGTTGTAAAATGTTTTTTTTTTCCTGTCTTTCCGTGCAGTTTGAAGGTAGTTTCTGGGGCCATTGCTTAATAGCGACAGCGCAATGACTGGAAGTCTACAGGATTAGCTGCTAGCTAGCGGCTAGCTGCTCCTGTAGACAAAAACGTCCTTAAACTTCCGTCAAACTGCACATAGACATAAACATGGTATCCATTAGTTCGTCTGACTTTGGATAAGTAGAAAAAATGGCTTACTTGACAAAATGGCGAATTATCCCTTTAAGTGTAGTTTCATATCATAGCTCCTAATAGAACACGCTTTCATCCTGTCATCAAACACACTGTAAGGCTTTTTGGCCCTACTTAGACAAGCCTCACTCATGTAGATTAAAGGCTAATCTGTCATCACAGGGAGGCTCTTCTAACATGCTAAATAACCGCATGGCCACTTAAGACTGATTGGTCTTCTCTCACCACACACACACACACGTCAAATGGTCTTGTCGTTGTGCGCTAGGCCAGGCGCTAAACGTTAAATGTTGAGCGCTAGACTCATTTGCGCATCAGTAGTAATGGACTCTGCTAGGCTAGGTTCTCTGCTCTCCGTTTGTCAGAACGATGATCCACTTAGCCCTGTGGTACATTATCTCGTACTCTCCTCCACTCTGCCCTGTGGTACATTATCTCGTACTCTCCTCCACTCAGCCCTGTGGTACGTTGTCTCGTACTCTCCTCCACTCTGCCCTGTGGTACGTTGTCTCGTACTCTCCTCCACTCAGCCCTGTGGTACGTTGTCTCGTACTCTCCTCCACTCAGCCCTGTGGTACGTTGTCTCGTACTCTCCTCCACTCAGCCCTGTGGTACGTTGTCTCGTACTCTCCTCCACTCAGCCCTGTGGTACGTTATCTCGTACTCTCCTCCACTCAGCCCTGTGGTACGTTGTCTCGTACTCTCCTCCACTCAGCCCTGTGGTACGTTGTCTCGTACTCTCCTCCACTCTGCCCTGTGGTACGTTGTCTCGTACTCTCCTCCACTCAGCCCTGTGGTACGTTGTCTCGTACTCTCCTCCACTCTGCCCTGTGGCACGTTGTCTCGTACTCTCCTCCACTCTGCCCTGTGGTACGTTGTCTCGTACTCTCCTCCACTCAGCCCTGTGGTACGTTGTCTCGTACTCTCCTCCACTCAGCCCTGTGGTACGTTGCTACTCACCTCCTGTCTGACAGTTACAACAACATTTCTGTAAGGAAGAAGGAAGGCTGCTGTTGTCTCACTAACAGCCCATGACGCACCCACTGCAGATTTCACTTTGTGTGTGTGTGTGTGTGTGTGTGTGTGTGTGTGTGTGTGTGTGTGTGTGTGTGTGTGTGTGTGTGTGTGTGTGTGTGTGTGTGTGTGTGTGTGTGTGTGTGTGTGTGTGTGTGTTCTAGTCACTCTGACAGAAGTGGGTTACTCACAGCTGAGAACAAGATCTAAAGTTCTTCATAAGATGAAGGGGAAAGTTGAGTCCATCTAGACAAAGCAGCCTGTAAGGTTGATATAAGGGTCCTCTGACTAACAATGTAGAAGTTGTGTTATTGTTATGGACATTCTCTCTAAGGGTATATGTTAATAGTACAGCCAATTATGTGACACCGGAGATACAACTTTTAACTAGACTTTAAATAGAAGTTTAAATGAAAGATTGAATGACAGAGTATAAACCAACTGGAACGTTACACTGAAGTCCAGTATCTCCAAACTAACCTGTTGTCAGATATAGGATCCTAGGATTCTAAGTTCCAAACTTGTGGCCAAACTTTGTTTCCTAGTCCCGTGACTACGGCTTCATTAGGCTGTAGGTGCATCTCAATAGTGTGACTTCTCTTTGTTCTGTTAACTCGGGTCTTTTGTTCTGATGCAAAACCTATTTAATTTCATCATGTCCTTCCTTCCCTGAACTGTTGTAAAGAGAAAAACGGTATACTGTACTGTATATGTGTGGGAGTGAATGTGCACTTACTCTGAATCTCAGTCTGTCGCTGACCTTGCTTTTGCTCAATAAAGTCTCCTTTCTTACCTTCTCTCTCTTTCTTTCTTTCCGTACTCCTCCTCTACCTGGTTTCTGTGCTGTGCCACTGCGGGCACACTGTACTATCTTAACAGCTGATTGTCTTTCTGGAATTCAGTCGCTTTCATTTAATTATCTTTCTTTCATTGAATGATCTTTCTTTCGTGTTTTCTGTATTTCGTTCCTGTATGTTTATCCTCCTCTCCACTTGCAGAAAAAAATGCTTCTGTTTTAATTAACAATCGTAATTAACATGGCAACAATCCCTAAGGCTGGGCTGTAATTGAGAGAGGGAGACCGGTAGGTATTATAGTACAGTGCCAGCTCCCTCCAGCCTCCAGGCCTAACATGGGGAGGGAATGAGTAATGGAGGATTTAGTCTGAAGCTGACTGTGTTTGTGCTGTTCATTATCATGCCCACCCATACTCAAAACACTATCATTATGAAGCCATGTGACAGGGAGTCTAGCTAAGAGAAGCGTGGGAACTGCGTTTCTAGCCTAAACTGTGGCTATCTGAGAGCTGTCACACATACACACTCACATCCAAACACACACTGAACACAGAGTGATTTTTCTGTTCAACCTGATCTTCCTAATAGCCCTCCTCTTTGGTCAGACTACAGAGAATCCTTCCCCCTGGCAGGCCTCTAACAGTGAAAGGATATCTGTGTTTGTGTGAATAAGCACCTAGATGTCTGCTCTCCCTCTCTCTCCCTCTTTCAAACACCCTCCCATCACTCCAGAATTATATTAGCTGTCTCTCCAAAGACTCACACTAATGGATTTGAAGATCTCTGTGGCTGCCCATGTCTTTGAAATCGTCTGAATTGCCGAAGCAACACAAAGTGAAGTCAAGGGCACCCGTGCTGTGCTGTCTTGTCTCACTGCTCTTTTTCTAGAGTTATTAATGAAGATGTTCCTTTCCTTATTTCTGTCCAGAGATGTTAGCTTTTAGAGTTGCAGCCAAACCCGGCATTTAGCCGTACGGTCTATTTGTCCCCCTGAAGTGCCTGTTAATGTCTTAGAGCATCTGTAGATGGTCTACAGATGGTCATACTATCAACAAACTATCTGTTGATAAGCAACTGCTTGCTAAGGTTAGGAATAAGGGTTAGGGCTAGGGTTGGGGTAAGGGTTACGTTAGGGTTAGGAGATAATTAGTTGAAATGTTACTGATTTCCTCTACAGACAGTTATCCTCTACTGTCTGTAGAGGATTTACAGATGGGCTATCCGAATAAAGTCATCCCGAAATCTATTAACTTGTTGTGTCTTACTAATGCCTTCCGAGAAACTATTTTCTCCACGAGGTAAGACAATCTATTATTGTACTATGTGGACTGACAACAACCCGCTCCTTTGTGCATTTACCCATCCTGCAATGCATTGTGGTCCCTTTTCAGCTTCATTGTGATTGGTGGATGTGGTTAGGTGCATGTGTCATGTCCCTTGCTTCCATCATGACTTGTTGATGATTGTGTAACGTGTTGCATCCATATTGAGCAGTTGTAACACTGTGCCTTGTGCGACTCCATATGCTCTTTCTTTCTACACGGACTCCCTATAAACCATACTTTGACATGTTTTTGATGTTGCAACATTCTGCAATGTTGTACAGTGTTGCACAAACATACAGTTTGAAATGAAACGTCAGGAGTTGTCTTTTGCTCCAGGTCACGTGAAATGTCTATACATTCCATTTATATCTGCAATGTTCCATTGGTGCCTGTAATGCAACCTTTTGTAAAACAAAAAATACCTTGATTGAATGTGCCCTCACAATAGCCTCACTTATATCTTACATGCTCTCCCTCCCCCTCCCTTCCTCCCTTTCTCTCTCCAGTAGACCAGAGTATGTTTGAGAACTCCAATGCCTCCAGAGCTCCAGGCCAGGGGCTCCAGGCCTCCAGGTTGACCCAGGCCTCGGCCCGTCGCTCCCTGGTCACAGCTAACCCTGCTCTGGGTGGCAGCCCTGCCGAGGCCCCCTCTTCCACCACTACCAATGGAGGTCAGCAGAGGCTGAAGAACGCCCTGAACCTGGGCAAGGCTGTGGGGGCAAAGGTCAACGACCTGCTGCGAAGGAAAGAGCCCAGTCTTATAGGAGACATCGGCGTCACAGAGGTCAACAAGAATGTAGGTGTGGTCTGGAGCAATATGGAGATGACCCAGCAAACTACTGCCAATAGGTGAGGGATACACAATTACAGTACACACACACACACACACACAAACACACACACACACAGGACTACTGCCTAAAAGTGAGGAGGGGTACACTAAAAGACAGACACACCACACACACAGGAGGGATACAGTAAAATCCACACACAACCACAAACACACAAACATTTGCAGATCTCACATACTCACAAACAGTTATACAATATTCACGTCCGCCACGTGTCTGGGCCCAATAGTTAAAACCCAGCTTTGGGACTCCACTGTGCCTTGGAGATTCAATCCAATATTGGTTTTATCCAAAGAGTAAAACTGAGAGACGGCTAGTTATTTCTAAAAAACAATATTGTATTATTTTCTCTAAAGTGGAACGATTTAAGCTGGGAAATAGTCATCCTCTCACCCCATATTAAAGATCATAACCGTTGAGTCAAAGATGTTTAAATTATTCATCTGAATTTTTCCAAACTGGGGCCGTGAATAAGTGATGAAGAGTAAGAGGAGGGTTAGTTAGACAGAAGCTGAGATTAAACAACGCACACACACACACACACGCACGCACGCACACACACCGAGACTGAATGAGACATATTTGAGTTGAATTGCCTCACTTCTAATGTTAATCATACACAGTGCACGCACACACACACGCACACTCAACCTTGGGTCTCCCTTAGTTTAAAGAGACAGAACGAGCTGTCCGTCTACGCAGTCTCTTGACTGACACTCGGTCACCTACCTGACACACGGACCCAGGACAGACATTTCACAGCTGCGTAACTCGTAGAATTGGTAAAACCGGGATGTGTGTTTAGACACTGATGTGTTGAGAAATGTGAATTGTCAGGTCACGTATAGACAGAGTAGTCATAAATGACTGGTATGCTTTGCGGTGACTCACTCCTTATCACTATGGCAATGATACGGTTGTCACCATGACAATATGCTCATTTATGGGGGAAAGGTAGAGACATATTCCACTGATAAAATAAACACACAGTCCCACTGCATAGAGAAGGGGGAGGAGAACGAGTGGAAGTTAGACAGAGAGCAAGTGAGAGAGAGAACTGAGTGACGGGGAGAGATTGAACAAATGTAACAAATGTGTTATTGTTAAAGTTACAGTAGAAATGGATGTCTCTTCCTCTTCTCTCTCCTTCCAGTCATGCCTCTCTGGACTCCTTCCCTCGTCTGGACCCCCCTCCTCCTGGTAAAAAAAAGCGTCTTCCTCGCACGCTGAAGACTACCCAGGACATGATGATCTCGCCTGACCCCGTCGTCACCACACCCCCCGAGACCCCCGATCACTCCCTCCTCTCCTCCCCCAACAAGACCTCCCTCATCAGCAATGAGCAGACCCCACCCAAGGGAGAGCAGGACGGAGAGAATGACAGAGGGAGAGACACACTCACCGGACTGACTGGCCCTCTGGACAGCGAGAGGAAAGAGGAAGAGGTGGAGATGGAGACGAATGGGAGCATTAAGATGGATGGAGGGGAAGGGAATGAGACAGAGGAGAGGAGAGAGGGAGAGCAGACCCAGATTCAGCTCCAGCTCTCTGTCCCAGACCTCATCCATAAGGACCACGTGGTCCCCCCCAGGTCGAGGACATCTGAGCCCATGCAGAAGGCCCCGGGAGCAGACACCAGGCTAGCCTCCACCCCCCTAAAAGCTCCGTATAGGATCAGTCTGAGTGTGAGTGAGGATGGGCTGATGGAGAACAGCTCCCTCTGTAGGAAAGGATCAGCAGTCACAGACACCGAGGAGCCTGAACAACACCCCGACCTGCTTTGAGAAGACACACACACTCTAAACCTCTGGAGAGAGGGAGAGATAATGGGAACAGTGATGTGGAGAGGAGCTGGCAGAAGGAGAGCAGAAGACCGAGATTGTTTGTGTGAGAATAAGAAAGGGAGAGAGGATGTTTTTGACTAGACCCTATAGACTAGTTACTACAGCCACAAAGTCATAAAACCCACCTATTTCTACAATTTCTCTCGATAAAATGTGATTTTCAACCTTAACCACACTGCTAACCTTATGGCTAAGCTTAACCCTAAATGAAGACCAAAAAGTGCTTTTTTTTTATGATATAGACAATTTTGACTTTGTGTCTGTGGTAACTAGTGGAAACCTAGGGTTAGGGGAGAGAGATATAGATCGAGATGTAGTGTTTGTTTGAGTGACAGTTGGATATAGCGGGAGAGGAATGGATAGAGGAAGGGTATGTGTGAGAGAGGTAGAGAGAGAACAAGACAGAGATGGGGAAAGAGTATCTATTTTAACATATCATTGAGGGACATACCAAACCTTTTCAAGAGAACCACAGCATCTTGGTCTGCCAAACATTGTTTTTTAACACTGTTTGATGTCATGTTTTATATTGTTAACCTTGCAACGTAATGTAGAAGGAAGATATATACCCAAACATTCTAGATTTCTAAAATAATCTATTTCAAATGGCATAGTGCCCTTTCATGCTGAGAGAAAATGTATTTTTTATGATCTTTTATAACCGTTGCCCTTCAGGAAATATATCAAGCGTTCAGCAGGGAATATGAAAACCAAAGTGAACACGACATTAACACTGACTGTAATTTCATGCTGTTGTGTTGATGTTATCCTCACAACACATATTGAGATATGTATTGTGGCAGACATGCAATTGGGTTTGTTCAGCCTGTACAGTATGTGTGTTTGATTTACATTTGTTGATTGACTGTCATGGTTTTAGTAGTGCCAATCACAGTCCTGTTGCTTTATTTCCTTACAATAACGGTCAAACGTTTTAGAATACCTACTCATTCAAGGGTTTTTCTTTCTTTTACTATTTTCTACATTGTAGAATAATAGTGAAGACATCAAAACTATGAAATAATACATATGGAATCATGTAGTAACCAAAAAGTGTTAAACAAATCCAAATATATTTTATATTTGAGATTCTTCAAATAGCCACCCTTTGCCTTGATGACAGCTTTGCACACTCTTGGCATTTTCTCAACCAGCTTCATGAGGTAGTCACCTGGAATGCTTTTCAATTAACAGATGTGCCTTGTTAAAAGTTAATTTGTGGAATTTCTTTCCTTAATGCATTAATTAGTTGTGTTGTGACAAGGTAGGTTGTGGTATACAGAAGATGGCCCTATTTGGTAAAAGACCAAGCCCATATTATGGCAAGAACAGCTCAAATAAGCAAAGAGAAATGAAGGTCCATCATTACTTTAAGACATAAAGGTCAGTCAATACGGAACATTTCAAGAACTTTGTAAGTTTCTTCAAGCGCTATGATGAAACTGGCTCTCATGAGGACCGCTACAGGAATGGAAGACCCAGAGTTAATAAGTTCATTAGAGTTACCAGCCTCAGAAATTGCAGCCCAAATAAATGCTTCGCAGGTAGTGTATGTTGTCATTTGTTTTAAGCTTCTGAATCCTTCTGCAAAAGAAGTAAGGCACCAGAGACCACACACACACACACACACACACACACACACACACACACACACACACACACACACACACACACACACACACACACACACACACACACACACACACACACACACACACACACACACACACACACACACACACACACACACACACACACACACACACACACACACACACAGAGAGAGAGAGAGAGAGAAAGGAGTCTGTCTGGAACTGCAATTCTCACTCACAGCCTCCACCCCTCTACTCATCCCATCCTCCTATTTCCACCTTCTCCACTCCTCCACGAGATGAACAACCAGATGCACTCTCTTTCTGCCCGTAGCACATATTAATAAGACTTTACATCAGTGCCTTGCAAAACTAACCTTAGATCAGTGTGTCGGGGGAATTACTACTCCAATAGAACAAGGCTTAGGTATTCTGTGTGGGGTGGTATTAGGGTGTGTGTGGATCTGTGCTTCCATCAGTCAGCACACAGAGTATTAGTCTGGACCTAGAATCTCTGGAATAGAGAGATGACACATGAAGATTGATATAATTGGGAAATTATTTTCATCAAGATGGTTAGCATATTGTATCAACCCAGTGTTTTCCAAACGGTGGGCCTTGGCTGAAAACTAGACTGTGACTAGAAACATGGTTTTGCGTGTCTGGAGGTTTGCAAGACTTGATGTATTTCATAATGGTAAACAAAATGCTTGGCATCCACTGTATTTTCAACTATTTGTTATAGATGGTGTTTTTTGATTATCTGTTTGATAAGGAAACCTAATCATAATCCTTATGTAAACTAAAGCAATAATTCATATGTATGAAATAATTCATATATTAATCCACGTGGAGTCTAGACTGTTGTCTTATATCGCTATTTCTACATGAGAAACCTAAGGACAGGTGGTTATAAAGCTGTTTTACAGCATCAACACCTAGCTTACCTGTATCACTACTATCCTGACCACGTATGTTATATCAGATCTTGAAATGTGAAGGAATATACTGGACATTTATGGACATTTTTGACACCTTCATAATGATTTATTTTGAAATACAATTTAGTCTTAAGTCTAGCAAAATATAAAAATGTTCAACTAGTTGTAAAGACATTTGATTGACACGGAATGATATGACATACATTTGATTTATTATGATTGATTTATGCATTATTGTAATTGTTGTTTTAAGTTTTGTACTCTACAAGATGGTTGATATAATTTCACTGCTCCACAGTTGAATGAAGGAAAGACATAATGAGCAAGGATGATTGTGTGTGTGTGTGTGTGTGTGTGTGTGTGTGTGTGTGTGTGTGTGTGTGTGTGTGTGTGTGTGTGTGTGTGTGTGTGTGTGTGTGTGTGTGTGTGTGTGTGTGTGGTGTGTGCGTGTGTGCGTGTGTGCGTGTGTGCGTGTGTGCGTGTGTGTGTGTGTGCGTGTGTGCGTGTGTGTGCGTGTGTGCGTGTGTGCGTGTGTGCGTGTGTGCGTGTGTGCGTGTGTGCGTGTGTGTGTGTGTGTGTGTGTGTGTGTGTGTGTGTGTGTGTGTGTGTGTGTGTGTGCGTGTGTGCGTGTGTGCGCGCGTGCGAGAGAGAGAGAGAGAGAGAGAGAGAGAGAGAGAGAGAGACAAAAAACAGCCTGTTATGTATTATGAGACATATGGACAGCTCTGATGAAGCCCTTTCACTGCAAGTTTTACTATTCATTATTTGTAATACATTCACCTTCAATTTTAAGAAAAAAAATATTGTGTAACAACAAATCTGTGACATATATACACAATGCATTCTGAAAGTATTCAGACCCCTTGACTTTTTCCACATTACAGCCTTATTCTAAAATGTATTAAATAAAAAATATTCCTCAATCTACACACAATACCCCATAATGACAAATCAAAAACAGGTTTGGAGAAGAAAAAAATAAATATCTTATTTACATAAATATACAGACCCTTTGCTATGAGACTCAAAATTGAGCTCAGGTGCATCCTGTTTCCATTGATCCTCCTTGAGATGTTTCTACAACTTGATTGGAGTCCACCTGTGGTAAATTAAAATGATTGGACAGGATATGGAAAGGCACACACCTGTCTATATAAGGTCCCACAATTGACAGTGCATGTCAGAGCAAAAACCAAGCCATGAGGTTGAAGGAATTGTCTGTAGAGCGCCGAGACAGGATTGTGTCGAGGCACAGATCTGGGGAAGTGTACCAAAAAATGTCTGCAGCATTGAAGGTCCCCAAAAACACAGTGGCCTCTATCATTGTTAAATGGAAGTTTGGAACCACCAAGACAGTTCCAAGAGCATGCCATCCAGCCAAACTGAGCAAATGGGGGAGAAGGGCCTTGGTCAGGAAGGTGACCAAGAACCCGGTGGTCACTCTGATAGAGCGCCAGAGTTCCCCTGTGGAGATGGAACACCCTTCCAGAAGCACAACCATCTCTGCAAGCACTCCACCAATCAGGCCTTTATGGTAGATTGGCCAGACAGAAGCCACTCCTCAATAAAAGGAAAATGACAACCCGCTTGGAGTTTGCCAAAAGACATCTAAATGGACTCTCAGACCATGAGAAACAAGATTATCCGGTCTGATGAAACCAAGATTGAACTCTTTGGCCTGAATGCCAAGCGTCACGTCTGGAGAAAACCTGGCACCATCCCTACGGTGAAGCATGGTGGTGGCAGCATCATGCTGTGGGGATGTTTTTCAGCGGCAGGGACTGGGAGACTAGTCAGGATCGAGGGAAAGATGAACGGAGCAAAGTATAGAGAGATCCTTGATGAAAACCTGCTTCAGAGCGTTCAGGACCTCAGGCTGGGGCGAAGGTTCACCTTCCAACAGGACAACTACCCTAAGCACACAGCCAAGAGAACGCAGGAGTGGCTTCAGGGCAAGTCTCTGAATGTCCTTGAGTGGCCCAGCTAGAGCTGTAACTTAACGAAATGTGGAAAAAGTCAAGGGGTCTGAATACTTTCCAAATGCACTGTATATATATTTTGGGGGGGAGATTTATTTAGATTTTCCAGTTATATTTTTATATTTTTTTTGTTGTTGTTAGGATAACACTAACTCTTGCTACTGGAAAATATAAAGAAGAAAAATGAAATATATAACTCTTTTACCTGTAACTTATGGACCAAACGGAAAAGACTTTGCTCTCTTCTGTCTTTTCAGAAGCTTTCCTGTCTATTTTGGGCCATTTCCTGTTGTGCTTCTTTCCCCTCACACAACAATGGCAAATTGTGTCACATTCAACACTGCCACTGTTACATCTTATGCTGAATTTAGGATCCTGGAAAACGGGAGTGGAGACGACAATCAAATATAATTGGATTTTCCATATTTATGTATCCCTCCATACTTACAGAATGACAATTAAGAGCAGAGGCAGAAATGAAATGGCAAAACAGCACATTTCACTGACTGTATGTGTATGTGGCAATAAAATATCTTAAAATACTTTCATGTTCAAATGTTGGATTGTTTTGAAGGGGGCAGTCATTTTTCTGTCTTTTTGCTAGATGATATTTATAGGGCTAATAAAATACATTCCATTCACCATGCTTACCACATATTGGAAACTGTGGCGACTTTTCTTGTATACCTTTTCTATGCTGTACTGTTGAGCACGTTTTTTAGTATGCTGGGGAACTGATTACAAGATCTAGCCAGGACCCTGGCTTAAACCTAATATCTCCTGTCACTGTTCTCTGAAAGCTCTTCTATGTAGAAGCAAAATAAAGGGGCTACACTTTAGAACTCATTTCTATTGTCTGACCTCGTTTGATGGCCTTGACTTTGCATACATCCTCTCTTACAGAATGGCATGTGTGTCATTTTTCTATTGCCTTCAAATGCTGCGTGTAACGCTGATGAATATGTAAATGAGAGGAAGTGATTTATTTGGTGTCACCATCTCAAAGCCATGTCTCAGCTGTCTGTGTTCCTCTCATCTTTATTGTATTTCATGTCAAATCATTCCCTCTTCCTTCAAAGGGAATAATGAAGTGAACCGGAGAATAAACCTGTTTACTTAGCTATCAACTAGACTCAGAGAAGAGGAACAGAACAAATGCGTTTTTATATCACATCCTCTGAGAAGGATGAAAGTGAATTAATGAATTAGCTGCTTCTTGATTGTAACACATCCTCTGTCGGAGGTCATTCCACCGACTGGAGAAAATCCTCTGCTTTAATGTATATTTCATCTATTCTTTAATTTGAGCCAGCAGCAGGCAGGCAGCCACTGCATTCCTTCCTCGTGCTAAATATCACAGTGTTCCTATCTTCAATAAACATGAGGATTCTAAAAGTCCTGCTCAGCCAAGCGACGCAGTGTGATGTAGCTATGACCTGAAAGACAGAATGTCACACTGATAAGGAAGAGCAATAGGATTACACAATTAAACTATGTTATAATCTGGGTTTAACTATTAACACTTTCCAGACAGCGATATTGTATTACACACACACACACACACACACACACAGTGAGTGGCTGAGTATCATCCTCTATGTCCTGGTGTGTGTGTGTTCGTTCTTCTATCCTTGTGGGGACCTTTTTTTATTTTACCTTTATTTAACCAGGTAGGCTAGTTGAGAACAAGTTGTCATTTACAACTGTGACCTGGCCAAGATAAAGGAAAGCAGTGCGACAAAAACAGCACAGAGTTACACATGGAATAAACAACCATACTGTCAATAACCCAATAGAAAAAAAAGAAAGTCTATATACAGTGTGTGCAAATGGCGTGAGGAGGTAAGGCAATAAATAGGCCATAGTAGCAAAGTAATTACAATTTAGCAGATTAACACTGGAGGGATAGATGAGCAGATGATGATGAGCAGATGATGGTGTGTAAGTAGTGATACTGGTGTGCAAAAGAGCAGCAAAGTAAATAAAAACAATATGGGGATGAGGTAGGTAGATAGGGTGGGCTATTTACAGATGGACTATGTACAGCTGCGGCGATCGGTTAGCTGCTCAGATAGCTGATGTTTAAAGTTAGTGAGGGAAATGTAAGTCTCCAGCTTCAGCTAAAGTCCCCACAAGGATAGCAAAACAAGGAAAATTCTCCCTCGTGGGAACATTTCCCACATCCCCATGAGGATAAAGGCTATTTAAGATTAGGGGCTAGGGTTAGAATTAGGAGTTACGGGTTAAGGAAAATAGGATTTTGAATATAAATACAGTTTAGGTCCCCACGAGGATAGAAGAACATAACGTGTGCGCATGTGTGTGTGTGTGCGCGCAATTGTGTCTGGAACAGGACTACACACAGGCAGTCAAGCTGGCTGTTTAAATCGCTCTCCCAAGACAGACTGACAGACTCTCTCTGGCTAAAACACAGAGTAAACACACACACACACACACACACACACACACACACACACACACACGCACACGCACACACTTAATAGAGCCAGTGAGACAGTGGGGAGTTAATCAGTAGAACATTAATCAGAGTGAGTGAATGAATCTCATTTGATTAGAATGGCTATTTCACTAGTTAACAGTTTAAAAGGAGCTTCCTTTCCTGGTCTAATACACAAACTAGACAGAAACAGGCCCAGACAGGCAGGTGGACTACACAGGTTCAAGGTGAAGGAAGGTGGTGTACACTTTATTTAAGGCACGCCACAGTTAGAAAGGTGACAAGTTCACCTGAGCTGACATCAGTGTGTAGAGTCCTATCTAGTGAGTTTCCTTTTCCTTCCTCTCACTCACTCTCACTCAGACAGGATAATCTGACCTCCAACACACGCACACTACACTGCCAATGTATTAGGCAGCGTCAGCAAGCTGAATTGGATTTTATCAGCCTTATCGATCAGATTGTGTGTGTGCGTGTCCGTTCGTATTCCCCTTCTATCCTCTCGTGATGAGGGCGCTGTGCTGATCCTCACTGGGCTAGGTCCCTGCAGGTCTCTCAATCCCCAGCTCTCAGCCCATTTCTCCCTTGCTCTCTCACTCCCCAGTGAAAATGCCCGAACAAGAAAATCTAAAGAATACTTATTAAAAAATTATGTAAGCTTTATGCAACATCTTTTTGAGTGTGGACCGATCACACCTTCATATTTATCTAAATTCAAGGTTTTTACGCACCAACCAAAATTCCGTGATGGTCACCTTTTGATTAACATGCCTGCGACAGACAGCCATACATACAGTGCCTTCAGAAAGTATTCACACCCTTTTACTTTTTCAACATTTTGTTGTGTTGCAGCTTGAATTTAAAATGTTTTAAATTGAGATTTTGTGTCACAGATCTACACACAATACCCCATGTCAAAATGTCAAAGTGGAATTGTGTTTGTAGAATAAGTTGCATGGACTAATTCCTTGTTGAATAAAAGTGGTTAATATTTTTTTCATGACTACCTCATCTCTGTACCCCACACATACATATAATTGTAAGGTCCCTCAGTCAAGTAGTGAATTTCTAGCACAGATTCAACCACAAAGACCAGGGAGGTTTTCCAATACCTCTCAAAGAAGGTCACATATTGGTAGATGTGTAAAAATCA
Source organism: Salmo salar (assembly GCF_965601325.2). NCBI lineage: Eukaryota > Metazoa > Chordata > Actinopteri > Salmoniformes > Salmonidae > Salmo > Salmo salar. The sequence goes on from NC_138313.1 coordinate 20,715,147, forward strand.
AAAAAGGAAGATGCTTAATATCCCTTTGTTAATTAGGCTTTGGATGGTGTATCAATACACCCAGTCACTACAAAGATACGGGCGTCCTACTTAACTCAGTTCCCGGAGAGGAAGGAAACAACTCAAGAATTTCACCATGAGGCCAATGGTAATTTTAAAACATAGTTTAACTGAAAAACTGAGGATGGATCAACAACATTGTAGTTACTACACCTATACTAACCTAAATGACAGAGTGAAAAGAAGGAAGCCTGTACAGGATTAAAAAATATTCCAAAACATGCATCCGTTTGCAACAATGCATTTAAGTAAAACTGCAAAGAATGTGGCAAAGAAATTAACTTTTGTCCTGAATACAAAGTGTAATGTTTGGGGCAAATCCAACACCACATCACTGAGTACCAATCTTGATATTTTCAAGCATGGTGGTGGCTGCATCATGTTATGGGTATGCCTGTCATTAGCAAGGATTAAGGAGTTTTTTTAGGATAAAAAAATCCTAGAGGAAAACCTGGTTCAGTCTGCTTTCCAACAGACACTGGGAGACGAATTCACCTTCAAGCAGAACAATAACCTAAAACACAAGGCCAAATCTACACTGGCGTTTCTCACCAAGACGACTTTGAATGTTCCCGAGTGGCCTAGATATAGTTTACTTAAAATCGTCTTGAAAATGTATGGCAATAATTACAAATATCTGTCTAGTAAATAATCAACAATCAACTTGACAGAGCTTGAAGAATTAAAAAAAATAAGTCAAATATTGCACAATTCAGGTGTGCAAAGCTCTTAGAGACTTAACCAAAAAGACTCACAGCTGTAACCGCCGCCAAAAGGTGCTTTCATCTTCCAAAAAATGTGCAACATTTCTAAAAACATGTTTTCACTTTGTCATTATGGAGTATTTTGTGAAGATGGGAGAAAAAACATTCTGCTCTTTCCATGACATAGACTGACCAGGTGAATCCAGGTGAAAGCTACTGTATGATCCCTTAAATCGACTTCAAAATCAATGTAGATGAAGGGGAGGAGACAGGTTAAAGAACGATTTTTAAGCCTTGAGACAAATGAGATGTGTATGTGTGCCATTCAGAGGGTGAATGGGCAAGACGACAGATTTAACTGCCTTTGAAAGGGGTATGGTACTAGGCGCCAGGCACACCGGTTTGTGTCTCAAGAACTGCAACGCTGCTGGGTTTTTCACACTCAACAGTTTCCCATGAGTATCAAGAAAGGTCCACCACTCAAAGGACATCCAGCCAACTTGACACAATTGTGGAAAGCATTGGAGTCAACATGGGCAAGCATCCTGTGGAATGCTTGACACCTCGTAGTCCATCCCCCGACAAATTGAGGCTGTTCTGAGGGCAAAAGTGGGTGCAACTCAATATTAAGAAGGTGTTCCTAATGTTTTGTACACTCAGTGTATGTCCCTGTCAGAAGATCAAGGGAAGTGTGAGTGTTGGACAGGCCCTCTAGGCCAGACTATTCCTTGTTCTAGTTCTACCGCTCTTCATCAGCAGATCAATGGCTAACTTCAGGCTGTGAGAACATTGAATCACTGCAGACAAAGCGGATTTTGTTTGACCATACCAATATTCTCTTTCTCACGTACAAGTTGGAAAGTCTCTTCCTTCCGCTATCCATCCATTGGTCTGTCCTCTAGGGGCCCAGTGTGGTTGAGCCCAGACAAGGCCCTCATTATGGGGCAGGCTGTAAACTATTCCCAGTGACAGGAAGCAGCAGGACAATGTGTTAGGAGGCTGTGGGGTGGCTGTGGAATGCAGAGGGCTACAGGGGGTCTGCTCTTATAGTCTTACTAGTCACTTGTTTGAGAGCTCTAATGTAGGCCTACTATATTTTTAATACCTACAATGGGAAATTAACTTGGTCTTGATTAGGGGTTCGAAGCAAAATCATTTTTCAATCATTTAGTTCTGAACAGAACCATATTTTTGGGGGTTCCGTTCTGCTATTCCGACCTGCAAAATAAAGTTATGAACCGGTTCGAACCCCAAATAAAGTACCGGGTTTATATCGTTCCTTTCTGTTCCTCTAAAATCGAAATGTTTTCACATACGCTCAACATTAAATGACTTCACCAATCAGTGCAGATAGAGCAGCTTGCTATGAAGCAGGCAAGCTATAGTTGTTTTATCCTAGGCAGCCGGTTGTTTACATGCGTGATGGACAGACAAGTGTAGGGCACAACGTGACTTAAATTTTGCGGGTGGCGAGAGAGGGTGGAGGAGGAGGCTTGAAGCATTGGGCATCTTATGACATGCATCATCTGAATTAGGCCCACAGAATTATATACCTACGAAGGAGCGGCTTCTATGGAGGAACTTTGAATGTCTTTGGACTTACAAGAGCTGGCTTAACGTTGGACCAGAGATAGCTAGCTAGCTAACAAGCTTGTGTGTGCAGTGCGGCACCAGAATTAAAAACACATCTTACCTTTTTGTAGTTAATAAATTTAATGTGAAACATGATAACTATAGTATCCGTAACTAGCATTGAAAATGTTAATCCATTCTTTGCTAATTAAAAATCTCCCCCTAATTGCTGAATCAAGCTTGTAACGTCAGTAGGCTACAGTAACCTAAGCTTTAGAAAGGGGAGGGGAAGGTTGCCTACACACGCACTGGCAAAGATTTTCAGCTGGCAGGCAGACACAGGAATACGTTTCTAAATGAAAGAGTGAGGGCTTTGCATAGGCGCCTTGTTGCGTTTTTTGTGGGACTGAAAGAAATGTCCGTAAGTAGAACAAACGTTATTAACCGGTTCCCATGCTTTTAAAATAACGGTTATGTTCCGGAACAGTATAGATCCCTTTCGTTCCTGGTTCGGATTCTGTTCCTCGAACCGGTTCCAACCCCTGGTCTTGATACAGCACTACCTCATGCATGGGTTCATATGTATTCAAGGCATCGTAGTGTTTACCACTCAAGTCTAATTGGCTCGGTGTTCAACTATGATGTGTTAGCCCGACATCCAGGCTATCCCACTATGGGATATTCCTTTTATAATTATCGGTCAGCCTGCATCCTTCCACCCCAGAGAGTTGTGGAAAGCAATTATTTGTTGGCTTGCTGAAAACATCACGGCAAGGTAATCGATCAGAGTATGACAGGGATCAATAGACCTTGTTAGATTATGCATTTATCGTGTGTGGATGTGAGGTCTGCTCAACTCAGCGGCTAGACTGTGGGGATCAAAAATAAAGAGGCAGGCAGCAACAGAAGTAAATAAATCTAATAGTAATAGCAGTATGTTGTGATGTGTGGCTGTGCTGGCCTCTAGTGGCAATCCTACATTAATACATCATGTAAGGTTTTTACATCTGTATTGATATAGCTGATCCAGACTGTAAAAACAGGCATTAATGGGCTAACATATATTGCAAACACGAATTAAAGATAGTCAAGTCTAGCATTCTTTATTGTGAGATAATGCAAAATGACAATATGATCATGTATAATCACTCAGAATCAGTGTTCTGTGAGACAATACATGGTCTCCACACACACACACACACACACACACACACACCACACACACACACACACACACACACACACACTTGTTTCATACTCATAATATGTGCCTTTAATAATGCAGATTTGACAGATCAGTTAGTGTGAATGGAGGGATTCTCAGAGCGAGATATTCACATTACATTTAAGTCAGTTTAAGTTCTGTTGGAGACAGGGTTGTTCTTTGTAACAGGGGGCTGCCAGCCGCTCAATGGAGGAGGCTTCCACAAAACCCAAAGGAGACAAAAGGTTAATAAAAAATGTAAAGGATAAAATAAAAAAGGCAACAGTGATAATCATCATGATTGTCTTTCAGTGGGGAAGGGACATGATTGATAACACATTGGTATCAGTGCTGTAGTCTACACGGCTATCACTGGAGACTATATGGCCTAAATTATATTGCTCGGACTGAGATTTCTCTTTCATTTGATCAGTGCTGTAAAGCATGGTTGGGCTCAATTCAGTGGAAGTTCAGAGTTCCTGTAAAAGCTTAAGTGCACTTCTAGCAAATAAACCTGAATGAAACAGAACAATGCTAATCAACAACAAGCTGGGAGGATGCAGGAAGCCTCCCCTCATTCAAACAACTATAAATTAATATAAAGAACACACTCTACTCTCTAACCTTTATACCTACCTATGTGTTACTGCAGTAACTTGGGTCAACAATAACTTCTAATAAGAGCGAGAACAGGAGAGATGGAGTGCAGTGTCAGCTTGGGCGCTATCGCTAATTTCTGCAGCCTTGACACACCCCCCCCCCCCCAACGATACACATTAACCCAGTGACCTCCCTCCCTCCTCATTTGCCTAATACCCCCTAGCCCACTCCCGGCCTCCCCTTGACCACTCATCATCAAAGCCAAGTGTATTTATAAGGCTGCTTGTGTGTATATGGATGAGGACCAGGCCATTCTATCCATTAGGCAGAATCTGAGGAGTTCAGAATTCTGAGGGCAGAATTCTGAGGAATTCCAAGGAGAGGGGCTTCATGCATATTAACAAGGCTCTGGTCCTCCGCTGGACTGGCCTATCAGGTCAGGGGGTTAGAGGTCAGAGCTGGAGCGGGATAGAACAGTGATAGATAGGGCTGACAGACGAGCACACACACACGGATTGCCCCGGGTGTCTGCAAACAGTCACTCCTTCCATCCGTTACTGAATAGATTGGGGTCGGGTGGCTGCTCAGTGACAATTCTAAAACTTCTCAGAGTAACACAAAAAAAACTTTACAAAGAAAGTTACACAATTCTGCCTTCTCTCAATATGGAGTTAGGCCGTAAACTGGGGGTATTTTATTCAAGAGCGTACAGTACTACTTATCTAGGAAGCTTTTTAATCTTACCGACAGCCCCGGGAGATGAAACATCTAACTAGAGAAGAGAATAGTCTGTGGCCTAAAGAACGTATCGGGCTCAAAGCAGCATGGTACAGTTGAAGTCGGAAGTTTACATTCACTTAGGTTGGAGTCATTAAAACTCGTTTTTCAACCACTCGACAAATTTCTTGTTAAACTATAGTTTTGACAAGTCGGTTAGGACATCTACTTTGTGCATGACAAGTCATTTTTCCAACAATTGTTAACAGACATATTATTTCACTTAAATTCACTGCATCACAATTCCAGTAGATTAGAAGTTTACATACACTAAGTTGACTGTGCCTTTAAACAGCTTGGAAAATTCCAGAAAATGATGTCATGGATTTAGAAGCTTCTGATAGGCTAACTGACATAATTTGAGTCAATTGGAGGTGTATCTGTGGATGTATTTCAAGGCCTACCTTCAAACTCAGTGCCTCTTTGCATGACATCATGGGAAAATAAAAATAAATCAGCCAAGACCTCAAAAAAAGAGTTGTAGACCACCACAAGTCTGGATCTTCCTTGGGAGAAATTTCAAAATGCTTGAAGGTACCACGTTCATCTGTACAAACAATAGTACACAAGTATAAACACCATGGGACCACGCAGCCGTCATACTGCTCAGGAAGGAGACGCGTTCTGTCTCCTAGAGATGAACGTACTTTTGTGCAAAAAGTGCAAATCAATCCCAGAACAACAGCAAAGGACCTTGTGAAGATGCTGGAGGAAACAGGTACAAAAGTATCTATATGCACAGTAAAACGAGTCCTATATCGACATAACCTGAAAGGCCGCTCAGCAAGGAAGAAGCCTCTGCTCCAAAACCGCCATAAAAAAGCCAGACTACGGTTTGCAACTGCACATGGGGACAAAGATCGTACTTTTTGGAGAAATGTCCTCTGGTCTGATGAAACAAAAATAGAACTGTTTGGCCATGATGACCATCGTTATGTTTGAAGGAAAAAGGGGGAGGCTTGCAAGCCGAAGAACACCATCCCAACCGAAAAGCACAGGGTGGCAGCATCATGTTGTAGGGGTGCTTTGGTGCAGGAGGGACTGGTGCACTTCACAAAATAGATGGCATCATGAGGCAGGAAAATTATGTTGATATATTGAAGCAACATCTCAAGACATCAGTCAGGAAGCTAAAGCTTGGTCGCAAGTGGGTCTTCCAAATGGACAATGACCCCCAAGCATACAAAGTTGTGGCAAAACGGCTTAAAGATAACAAAGTCAAGGTATTGGAGTGGCCATCACAAAGCCCTGACCTCAATCCTATAGAAAATTTGTGGGCAGAACTGAAAAAGCATGTGCGAGCAAGGAGCCCTACAAACCTGACTCAGTTACACCAGCTCTGTCAGGAGGAATGGGACAAAATTCACCCAACTTATTGTGGGAAGCTTGTGGAAGGCTACCCAAAATGTTTGACCCAATTTAAACAACTTAAAGGCAATGCTACCAAATACTAATTGAGTGTATGTAAACTTCTGACCCACTTGGAATGTGATGAAAGAAATAAAATCTGAAATAAGTAATTATCTCTTCTATTATTCTGACATTTCACATTCTTAAAATCAAGTGGTGATCCTAACTGACCTAAGACAGGGAATTTTTACTAGGATTAAATGTCAGGAATTTTTTTAAACTGAGTTTAAATGTATTTGGCTAAGGTGTATGTAAACTTCCGACTTCAACTGTATGTATTCGGACTTACAGCACAGCTCCCTCTCTGTTACTGTCGCTCTCCCTCTTTCACTCTCCTTCTCATGTAGTATCTGTACCTATGTAGTTGTACTGGTTTTCTCTGATCAGTATTGACTGCATAGTCACTGTCCAGATGAATCCTGCTCTGCCACCTGCATGCTAAAACTCTTATTACACTCGCTGCTATTACAACAAATATCATATAGAAGTTAGCCCATAGCTAACAAGATGGACAAACACCAGATACTGCCTTGCCCACAAATCCATTACAGCTATCTAAAAGCTTTATCAGATACATAGAATGTTTTCATATTAGTATATCAGAAGACATAGAAGTAAAGAAACGGACACTGTACTAGGATAACTGACCCAAAGTGTAAACGAAAAACAAAGAAGCTCCCTGAAAATGTTTGCATAAAGAAATGTCATCATCATGCGCCATGGTTGTGGAGATCAGGAAGGAAACTATGAAGGCTTTCATTGGGATCTACTTTGAATAACACACTGTGAAGGGACAGTGTGCTGAAACTAAATGGGAGCATTACAGTGTTAGACTAGATAACACAGAGAAGGCAGCTAAGGCAGTGGACTACATTTGGTATGGGATCACCTCACATATTGGTGTTATGACCGGTCACCCATAAGTCCTAGAGTCAATGCTTTCACATTTAGGCAGGATGTCGTCAACAATGTCTCAATCAGCCCCGACAGTTGTCGCATGGCGCCAGTTGACTGGAAGTGTTAGCTACAAACGGAGTAAATTGCAGAATATCCAGAATGTTGTTCCTGCTCATGTTAATATATGGTCTCTTTCTCAAACATCTGGAGAGGCTGGGCAGGCAGGATGGAGCTTTAGCCTGTTCAATGCCAGCCTACTCATTCAGAAGCATCTGTGCCCAATCTGAAGCGTTCATCATAGTCCAAAATGTGTACGCACAGCAGTGTTCTAGAATATTGGACTGTTGGCTTTCATACTTTTAGAATTTTCTGGGCAGCACAAGCATTTTCTCCAACTGTCAACACATTCAACTGAATAGCTGTGTAGGCTGGGAATTGTGGGGAGGTGAGCGTTCGGGCTGTGCGTCCCCACAGACGGTGTCTCAGAGCTGCATAGCTATGTCACAATGGGACGCCGGACTATCGAGTCTCAGCGTCTGTGGACTATGATTTACGCTTAAGATTCACAATGTTATTGGACTGAATATGAGCAGCAGACAGACAAGGGGAAGAGTCAAGACTGTCTGAATAAATACTGCCCCTAACATAACAATGTTGCATGCACTGAACTGATAAGTTCATTTCAACATCTCCCACACACGACATAGGATACAAAACTCTGCAGTATTGGATTAAATCTATAATCTCAACATAATCAACAAATACCTACACTAGCACAGCTCTCACACATTGATTTGTCATGTAGACTAACTCACACAGACGTCTGTTAGAACTGAAAGTGGGCTACTGTGTTACGAAACGGTCAGCTCGAATGCTCTTCAACTGAAATATTCAACTGTGAAAACCCTATCCATCGGTTCTGAACGTAAAGTAAGCTTGTTGCTTTGTATCGTACAGTGCTAAGGAAATAATCCATCCCTTTCATAACATATCGAAAAAAACTTAACTTCCACTCACATCAGCACAGCCATTCTGGAGTATAAGTAGTATATGGGTCAACTTGGACAAAATGTAATAATAGTATATAAGGTAGAAATTAGATTAAAAATGTCAGAAATAACAAAGAAATTGATATTTTTCATGTACCACAGAAAAGAGCTGAAGTTGAGTGGTTAGAGTTTAGGCTCAGAACGTTCTAGAACTCAGCGTGATTCTACAGATGATCTGGAGTGGTACCTTTGGAATTCAAGTCTCAAAACAAACATCTCATAGAAAAATAGGTCATGGGAAGGTAACTTTGGACAAGATGAAATTGTGGCTCAGCCTTTAACAAGAGAGACCCAAGATCAATCAATCAGGAACGGTTTCAATTACACAAATAAATATAGGATATTCAAGCCGTTGAGTACAAAGAAAACTAGGGCCCTATTCAATCCAAACTGCTTGCTGGGTTTACGAAACCCATAGTGTACTTGGTACTGTACTTGTGCTCTACAAGATCGGTGGACATAAAGTAACTCTCTTGTTTAGGGTTTGACATCAGCACAGTGTGCAAAGTGGGACAGTGTGCAGCTTTGGCCAGTGAGGATCCATTTACCGAAAGTCAAGCCATCTACCCCTATGATAAACATATGACCCATCTGAATCTGTCAACAGTAGCATCCAGCAGTATACATCCCCATAGCAGGACATGGAAGATTGGATTATACAAAGCTTTCCTTTCGCAGACTGTTGCTACATACAGTAAAGCTACAGGACACAGTAGGTTAACTCTGGCTCTAGAGGCTGCAGAAAGCAGAGTGGTGATCTGATTATACACATCATGACAGTGACTGACTGAGGCCTCGGCCTGTGCTCTTCAGCAGACGAGTGTGTGTGTGTGTGTGTGTGTGTGTGTGTGTGTGTGTGTGTGTGTGTGTGTGTGTGTGTGTGTGTGTGTGTGTGTGTGCGCAAGTGCGTGTGTGTGTTCACTGCACGGTCTGGTACAGATAGCCTCTCTTGTAAGCACTCCGGGGGTAGAACGTGGCAACGACAAACTTCCCGTCAAAGGTCCGTCCCGTCAGCAGTCTCTGGGCCTCTTTGGAGTCGCCTGCGTTAGCGTATTCTACAAACACCTGGGGAAAAAACGCATGCACACACAGATTAAGCCAACAACAGATGTTAAAAATGCAGGTCTACAATATCTACAAAATCTATAAACTACAAAGACTGTATGGAAGTATTAGAAAGACAAATTGGTAATGGGGCTAGTTGTGTGTTTACCTGTCCTTTGCCTGGGTTCTCCTTGGGGATGAGCAAAGAGACAACAGAGCCATACTTCTGACACTCCTCCTTCATGTCCTCCAAGATGTCTGACAACACAACAACGTCATCATGCTAGTTAGTCACAATATCAATGTGATCAGTGTAGGAAATTCAAATTGAAAAAGAGAAATGGGGGGGGGGGATTTTGCCACTGTCGACAAATTTTTAGGGGTATTTTTGAAAAATATGGGGTGTTTTCATGTATTTTCTTATTCACAATGTAACATCTTACCATTTGTTTTAAAAGGTATAGTCAATGACGCATGAAGTGGACAGCAGAATCATGCAGAGTTCCGTAACAACTAAAGAGCGAAAAGGGCATGGCTCAACTTCTCCTGTGTGAGGGCATTATCTTGCATTGCGCTCATCTGCAATATCTGCGGATAATCTTTCTGCTCGTGGGAACGTCATACCGCTAAGTCTATATATAGTCTAATCATATTGTTTATTTCACTGATGACTCGTGGCACTGCCTTGTGGTGCAGCACCATGCACCTTGCAATAGGGCTGCATGATTCATCAAAATTGCGATATTGACATGAGCAATATCCATATCGCAAGAGGCTACGATTTTCTTTATTTTGCACTCCGTTAATACAACAAAAACTAGACTACGGTACATCCTCCAATGAGATGCGCGCTAGACTCCATTAATTCACTCTCTACAGTTGAAGTCAGAAGTTTACATACACTTAGGTTGGAGTCATTAAAACTCGTTTTTCAACCACTCCACAATTTTCTTGTTGAACTATTGTTTTGGCAAGTCGGTTAGGACTGTTATCTCGAAATGACACAACGACAAGATTCCAGTTTAACAAAGTTTACTATATCGTATGAACACACTACAAGGTAGCCATTGCACTCTAGGCTAGGTCCATCAACGAACAGACTTCCTGCGCGGGCGCACTCTTGACTGAGTGATAGCCCCGTAATAACAGAAATATAGGGATACTTAAAACATGAACTTAACAAGGACATCTACTTTGTGCATGACACAAGTAATTTTTCCAACAATTGTTAACAGACAGATTATTTCACTTATAATTCACTGCATCACAATTCCAGTGGATCAGAAGTTTGCATACACTAAGTTGACTGTGCCTTTAAACAGCTTGGAAAATTCCAGAAAATTATGTCATGGCTTTAGAAGCTTCTGATAGGCTGATTGACATAATTTGAGTCAATTGGGGGTGTACCTGTGGATGTATTACAAGGCCTACCTTCAAACTCAGTGCCTCTTTGCTTGACATCATGGGAAATTCAAAATAAATCAGCCAAGAAAAAAATGTGTAGACCACCACAAGTCTGATTCATCCTTGGGAGCAATTTCCAAATGCCTGAAGGTACCACGTTCATCTGTACAAACAATAGTACACAAGTATAAACACCATGGGACCACGCAGCCGTCATACCGCTCAGGAAGGAGACGCGTTCTGTCTCCTAGAGATGAACGTACTTTGGTGCGAAAAGTGCAAATCAATCCCAGAACAACAGCAAAAGGACCTTGTGAAGATGCTGGAGGAAACAGGTACAAAAGTATCTATATCCACAGTAAAACAAGTCCTTTATTGACATAACCTGAAAGGCCACCCAGCAAGGAAGAAGCCACTGTTCCAAAACCACCATAAAAAAAGCCAGCCTACGGTTTGCAACTGAACATGGGGACAAAGATCGTACTTTTCTGAGAAATGTCCTCTGGTCTGATGAAACAAAAATAGAACTGTTTGGCCATAATGACCATCGTTATGTTTGGAGGAAAAAGGGGGAGGCTTGCAACCCGAAGAACACCATCCCAACCGTGAAGCATGGGGATGGCAGCATCATGTTGTGGGGGTGCTTTGCTGCAGGAGGGAATGGTGCACTTCACAAAATAGATGGCATCATGAGGCAGGAAAATTAGGTGGATATACTGAAGCAACACCTCAAGACATCAGTCAGGAAGCTAAAGCTTGGTCACAAATGGGTCTTCCAAATGGACAATGACCCCAAGCATACTTCCAAAGTTGTGGCAAAATGGCTTAAGGACAACAAAGTCAAGGTATTGGAGTGGCCATCACAAAGCCCTGACCTCAATCCCATAGAAAATGTGTGGGCAGAACTGACAAAGTGTTTGTGAGCAAGGAGGCCTACAAACCTGACTCAGTTACACCGGCTCTGTCAGGGGGAATGGGACAAAATTCACCCAACTTATTGTGGGAAGCTTGTGGAAGGCTACCCGAAACGTTTGACCCAAATAAAGGTAACACTAATTGAGTGTATGTAAAATTCTGACCCACTGGGAATGTGATGAAAGAAATCAAATCTGAAATAAATCACTCTTCTATTATTCTGACATTTCACATATAAAGTGGTGATCCTAACTGACTTAAAACAGGGAATTTTTACTATGATTAAATGTCAGGAATTGTGAAAAACTGAGTTTAAATGTATTTGGTTAAGGTGTATGTAAACTTCCGACTTCAACTGTACATGCACAGAGGATGCTGACCAATTACAAGCGGGCTCTCCCTCTCTCTGCATGGCATGCACATGCTGTCCAATCACAAGCATCCCCACATAGAGCTCGCAGTTAGATGCTGGTGAGGAGCGAAAGGCTTTACTTACCAAAGACAGTATGAGGTTTAGGAACCTCTGTGTGTATCAGAAACATGAGTGCTGCTAGTGCTAATGAGAACGTTGATTTGGTGCAAAAGAAGGGCACCTCTACAGTGGTATGGCAGTATTCAGGCTACAGGCAAACAGATGTCAACCAAATGCAAATGTTGTGCAAAAAGTGCCTCAGAGTTGTGGCACCAACAAGAGCAACACGACACATTTATTCAATCATTTGAATAATAACCATCTCTACTTTATGACGATTGCATGTAAAAAAAAAACTAAAATATATATATATATATATTTGTTTAAGTGCCCGACAGCAGCAAAGCCCCTCAGCCACAACCAGCCACCTACTTTAAACAGGCATTGATTGCTGATGCGTTTTCTGGTATAACGCTCTACGAAAATAAATCCTGCACAGACACAGAAATCACTGAGGCTGTCACATAGCCAAAGCCATGGTTCCTGTCACTGGGCAGCTCGTGGCTGCACTTCCCTTTGTAGTCCGTAATAGTTTGCAAGCCCTGCCACATCCAAGGAGCGTCAGAGCCGGTGTATTAGGATTCAATCTTAGTCCTGTGTTGACGCTTTGTCTGTTTGATGTTTTGTCAGAGGGCATAGCGAGATTTCTTATAAGAGTCTGGGTTAGAGTCCCACTCCTTGAAAGCGGCAGCTCTACCCTTTAGCTCAGTGCAGATGTTGCCTGTAATCCATGGCTTCTGGTTGGGGTATGTACGTAAGGTCACTGTGGGAACGACACCATCGATGCAGATACTGATGAAGCTGGTGACTGATGTGGTGTACTCCTCAACGGAACATGTTCCAGTCTGTGCTAGCAAAACAGTCCTGTAGCTTAGCATCTGCATCATTTGACCACTTCCATATTGAGTGAGTCACTGGTACTTCCTTCTTTAGTTTTTGCTTGTAAGCAGGAATCAGGAGGATTTAACTATGGTCAGATTTGCCAAATGGAGGGCGAGGGAGAGCTTTCTACGCGTCTCTGTGTGTGGAGTAAAGCTGTCCTATAGTTTTTTTCCCCCCCTCTAGTTGCACATGTGACATGTTGGTAGAAATTTGTTAAAACAGATTTACGTTTTCCTGCATTAAAGGCCCTGGCCACTGGGAGCACCATCGCTGGATGAGCATTTTCTTGTCAATGGCCTTATACAGCTCGTTGAGTGCGGTCTTAGTGCCAGCATCAGTTTGTGGTGGTAAATAGACAGCTACAAAAAATATAGATAAACTCTGGTTTACAGCTTATCATGAGGTACTCTACCTCAGGCGAGAAAAACCTTGAGACTTCTTGAATTTTAGATTTTGCGCACCAGCTGTTATTGATAAATAGAAACAGACCCCTCGTCTTACCGGAGGTTCTATCTTGCCGATGCACGGAAAACCCAGCCAACTGTATATTATCCATGTCGTTGTTCAGCCACGACTCTGTGAAATATAAGATATTACAGTTTTTAAATGTCCCGTTGGTAGGATAGTCTTGAATGGAGCTCATCCAGTTTATTCTCCAATGATTGCATGTTGGCTACTAGGACCGATGGTATTGGCTGGTTACCCACTCACCGCCGAATTCTCACAAGGCACCCGGATCTGCATCGGCGTCTACTCTCCATGTGAATGACAGGGATTTGGTCCTGGTCCGGGGGCCGACCGTTAAAGAAAAAATATATACCACACCCCCTTGAGCCTTATCGCTTGATTATAATAATGATTGAGCCAACTTACACAATCATACGCTTCCTATTCCATCTATAGCTGCCTGAATAAATTATTAACTTAGGTTATTTAATTACTCATAATGGTAAAATAGGAACTCAATGTTATTTATTCATTAAATTAATAAGTGCTGTGCTTTTAGCACACTATATTTGTATTATCATGTTTGTTAATATGTAGGTGTAATAATACTATCTATTATCATTGTAGCCTATTACAATGTTGGATCAAATCTGTTTCCTTTGGTTTTGTATTCAGTTAGCACAGTATGCATTCATTCATATGATCTCATTTTAGAATTAATGTTCTCTACCCTGACACTTGTTTTAACCATGTCTGATGGAATTACCAAGTTTTCACCCAAGTGATTGAAAATCACAATTCATAAGTTGCAATATCTGCCCCCCCCCCCCCCCCAAAAAAACGCTATTAGATATTCTGTCCAAATCATGCAGCCCTACCTTGCAATATAAATATCATCCCAAAAAGTTTTGGCCTTTGTCACTGTAATTTTGGGGGAATATTTTGGAAATCTAGGGACAATATTCCCTAAAGCTCTAGTGTAATTCCGACGTTGATAGTGATAATGAGCAACTGTAGGAGCTATTCAGTGTCAGAGGAGAAAGTTGGTTAAAAAGAAAAAACGCTGTACCCTACCTTCATACTCCTCCTCATTGTGCAGGTGGCTGTCATCGATCAGGTTGAGCAGACGCAGAACAGGAGAGGGAAGCAGAACCAAGTCTTCTATGTGAGGAGCTGTCTCACACACAATATTTTCTCAGTCAATAGGTTTAAGAGGCCTTTTCCAGGGTTTATACAGCTCCACCAACCCCATTCTAACCCCATGATTAAAATCTTGGTTGATTTCAATGAAAATTCAATATGCAAATGTCATAAAGGAGGTAGATGTTTACAAGCAGAGGGAAAGAGGGGTTTGGGGGTAGGCTTAGAGGGCAAGAGTGGAGAGAGAGCTGGGAAGATTATGTTGTATTACAAGCTATCAAGCTGTCTGAGAGGAAGGTATGTGCCCATATCGACTGTGAATTACCAAAAGGAATGCTGAAGAAGGGGCTAAGCAGGGCCTTCTCGGCTGTGCCTCTGTGCTTGGGGTTGTTGTGAAGCATACTGCGGGAGCATACAAATGTCAACGTTAGGTACCCCTCTCGCAGGATAATCATCATATTCATTTCAATAACTTTCCAATGTTAAAAATGACAACTTATATTTAAGGGAGTGCAGAGTCAATTTGGTACAATGGATCAAATGTCTGCATTTACCTAAAAACAAAACAAAAACAAAATGCATGTGGTCCTGAATGAATGTTGTTACCTTTTGATAAGGTCTCTGAGGTGATAGACAGGGATGGCAGGACCCACCACACTGTTACTGGCAAAGATATGGTCGACTATTGCTGCACTGTTGTCCTGCAGGAGCAAAGAACAATAGGCTGCAGAACAGCAGTTTGGACAACACACCCATGTCTATCTGATACATGTGTATTATCTATCGATCTATCTTTCTGAAGAACATATCAATCTATTAGCTACAGGTGAAACAGAGTCCACCGCATTCCTAGGAAAACAAGTAGCCATGTCTCTATTACAGTCCACTGTATGTCTGGTTATGTAATCACAACGGGTGGCGGTATAAGACCTTGACGTTCACAAGGCCGTGGGACCAAATGGATTACCAGGATGCAACAACCTAGTGTCCTCTAAGATCATGCGTGCTTAGTCCCCTCCTGTACTCCCTACTAACCCACACCCCCATCCACATCGATGGGGCTGTAGTGGAGTGCTTCGAGAAAGCTTCAAGTTCCTCAGTGTCCACATAACTACTTAGTGAACATGGTCCACACACACCAACACAATCGTGAAGAAGGCACGACAACGCCTCTTCCCCCTCAGGAGGCTGATAAGATTTGGCATGGGCTCTCAATAGATTCTACAGCTGCACCATTGAGAGCATCTTGACTGGCTGCATCAACACTTGGTATGGCAACTGCTTAGCATCTGACCCGCAAGGCGCTACAGAGGGTAGTGCGTACATCACTGGGGTCGAGCTCCCTGCCATACAGGACCTCTATACCAGGCAGTGTCAGAGGAAGGCCCTAAAAAGTGTCCAAGATTCCAGTCACCATAGACTGTTCTCTCTGCTACCGCATGGCGAGTGGTACCGATGCACCAAGTCTGGAACCAACAGGACTCTGAACAGCTTCTATCCCCAAGCCATAAGACTACTAAATAGTTAACCAAATAGCTATCTGCATTGACGCTTTTTGCACTATCACATACGCTGCTGCTACTGTTAATCATCTATCCTGTTGCCTAGTCACTTTACCCCTAAATATATGTACATATCTACCTCAATTACCACATGGACTCAGTACTGGTACCCTGTGTAAATAGCCAAGTTACCATTACTCATTGTGTATTTATTCCTCATGTCCTTCTTATTATTTTTGTTGGGAAGGGCCTGTTGATTTGATTATATGACAATAATGTGGTAAAAAAAAAAACTGTAATTTAAGCAGGTGTGTTAGTACTGTGGTGGAACAAAAGACTGCACACTCAGTATAATAGCAATCCAGACCCAGAGTTGGAGGGCCATGCTGTGGACATACCTTCCACTCGGGTGACCTGACGGTGTCTTTGAGTTTGATGCCTGAGTACATCTCCAACAGGACGATTGCCAAGCTCCAGAGGTCCACAGCGGCCGAGCAGCCAGAGTCCCCCTCCACCTCCATCCCCGCCTGGGCCAGGGAGTATTGACGCTCAGCCTCCGGGGCACGGTACCCATCTGTCTGGATGTATTTCACATCCTGAACACACAGAAAATGTTTCACACAGAGAATATTGTATCTTTTGTCCATTCTAGCACGACTACCATCTAGTCAGGGACAACAGCTTACTCCAACATCTGTCCTCCACCAGTTTAATTATTTTTACCTTTTTTTTGTCATTTAGAAGACGCTCTTATCCAGAGCGACTTACAGGAGCAATTAGGGTTACGTGCCTTGCTCAAGGGCACAACAGATTTTACACCTAGTCGGCTCAGGGATTTAAACCAGCAACCTTTTGGCTACTGGCCCAATGTTCTTAACCTCTAAGCTACCTGCCCCCATACCAGATGTGTACTCATTAGTCCAAAATGGTCCCAGTGAATTCACCCCTGGTTCCCCTCACCAGAGGCCTACAGTCAGAGCCAAACCCCTATCCTTCAGTTCAAATCACCTGGTTGCCCTCTTTGAAGCTGAGGCCAAAGTCGATGAGTTTGAAGCACTCATCGTCCGCGCTCCAGAGCACATTGCGGGGCTTGAGGTCGGCATGGACGTAGCCCTCTCTGTGGAGGAAGGCAAGGGCCTCCAGGACGTCCCTGGCACAGTGCTGCACCAACCACATGGAGTGGCCCTGCTTCTGGGAACCACCACACTGGGGGCTGAAGGCTCGGCTTTGGGTACTGGCCCTCACAAGCAGCTCAGACACACTGACGTCCAGCAGCTCAAGCAGCAGGCAGTGCGTGGCCACACCCACCTGGCTGCGGTTGGTGAACACCCCGTACAGCGTTACTGTGGAGACAGAGAGGGGTGGTTAGGGTTACAGTCAGCACAGATTTGATTGGGGAGTAAAGGAGGTTACTAGGGGCTCTGTTTGAATACTCAAAATGCATCCTTCCATCATCCCTTCCTATTGTAATCACTGATGGGATCCGTCAAGCAAAGTTATCAAAAGGTTATTAAACAAGCGTGTTATGAAAACATGGTGTATTATATGAATGTTCACGTATTATGAATGCAAAGTAAGTCTATATGGTGATATTGAAGAGGTAGAATTGATGTCATAATCAAAACCATATCCATTTATAGCCCAGTCCTTCAAAAATGTGGTGATGATCAATAAATATAGACAACAGAATTGTTTTATATAGGGGGCAAAGTACTCTCCAATATCTTATCTTCCTTTGAATTGTTTTATAGCAAATAAAGAGCATGGACCTTACACAAATGAGACGGAAAGGGTTGGGTTATTAGCAATGTTCCCTTAAATTTTGTCCAGCACTGAGCAAATTTTAGGTCTGCTGAGCGCAAACTTGAACGTTGTGAAAATTCTGAGCAACTTCCAGCGCAAGCTTACTGTGAATGTAGGCCTACCAGAGCGGTCTACCATTAAAAACAATGGAGAAAATGAATCTCATAACATTTTAACGTGGCAATAGCTCTAGCTCTTTCCAATCTTTGGGAATCTCAGACGATACGAAAGAGAGGTTGAACAGGCTAGTAATAGGGGTTGCAACAATTTCGGCAGATCATTTTAGAAAGAGAAGGTCCAGATTGTCTAGCCCGGCTGATTTGTATAGGTCCAGATTTTGCAGCTCTTTCAGAACATCAGCTATCTGGATAATAGGGTCGGCATTTGATTGTGAGGAATTCTAGGTCAGGTGAACAAAAGGACTTGAGTTCCTGTATGTTGTTACAATTACACCATGAGTCATTAATCATGAAACGCCCTTCTTCTTCCCGGAGAGATGTTTATTCCTGTTGGCGAGATGCACTGAGAATCCCAGTGGCTGTACCGACTCCGACAGCATATCCCGAGAGAGCCATGTTTCTGTGAAACAGAGTATGGAGATATGGCCGTGTGGGAACACTAACCCTATAAAAAGAGGTGTGTATAAATGTATCCTTTTGTTTTTTGAAAAATAATTCTCGCTGATATGAAAGAAGAGGTCCTTATGCTTCCAAAACCATACCGCAAGCACTGCATGTTAATGTTCAGACCAAGTTTCAGGGCTCTTAACAAAACTAACCCACACAGAAGAGACCTTCGTCCAATGACTTATGTGTAATGTAATGGGACTGAGAGTCATGATCAAGGGCTACGATTACTGTTAATACTGTATACATGGACATATCTGAAATCGTGCTACTTGATGATGGGACTTAAATAAATGCAGAAAATCACTCATCAAAATAAAATGTTCTACCACAGCGACCATGTTCCGGGGCGGCAGGTAGCCTAGTGGTTAGAGCGTTGGACTAGTAACCGAAAGGTTGCAAGATCGAATCCCCGAGCTGACAAGGTAAAAATCTGTCATTCTGCCCCTTAACAAGGCAGTTAACCCACTGTTCCTAGGCCGTCATTGAAAATAAGAATTTGTTCTTAACTGACTTGACTAGTTAAATAAAGGTAAAATTAATAAATAAAAATGTTATTTTTGCAAAGCCTATTTTTTCTAAGTTTGTATGTGAAAACTATTTCTAAGATACATACTTTCAGTTTTTCCGAACTTACTTAACACATGCAAAAGAGCTGAGGTTTGCGCTACCAGTGCTGGCACATGCGTAGATCATACACTGGAAAGCGAGAAGGATGCAATTGCAGCCCGCAATTCAGGGCATTCCTGCATCTGCAGGAACCCCTCTTTATACTTCTATTGGTCAATTTTTCAGTTTGGACAGGTGGGAGGCGGGGGAGCTCCAGGACAGTAGGTGGCATTAATGAACAATAATGTTGGATGCCAGCCACCGATAAACCCCGCAGAAGGAAGGGCGGTAGCTAGCAAGCTGTCGCCCCAGCCTCCCGCCTGCTGTGCGAGCGGGAGGCAGGGGTGACCAGTAGACAGTGTCCTTCACCCCTGGCTTTTGGGGACTGTTTTACTGCAGTTCTGTTAATGACGGTGAGGGCAGGTGTTCGGCAGGCGGGAGCCAAGTACACCGTCTAACGGTGACGCTCCTGCTAGCTAGCAAGGAGGACTCCGGTAGGCAGGGGCGGGGACCCCGGTAGGCAGGGGCGGGGACTCCGGTAGGCAGGGGCGGGGACTCCGGTAGGCAGGGGCGGGGACTCCGGTAGGCAGGGGCGGGGACTCCGGTAGGCAGGGGCGGGGACTCCGGTAGGCAGGGACTCCGGTAGGCAGGGGCGGGGACTCCGGTAGGCAAGGGGCGGGGACGCCGGTAGGCAAGGGGCGGGGACGCCGGTAGGCAGGGGCGGGGACGCCGGTAGGCAGGGGCGGGCACTCCGGTAGCAGGGGCGGGGACTCCGGTAGGTAAGGGGGGACGTTCCTGCCAATAGAAGAATGCCGCCAACATGCCGTAACGCCCCAAATTGTGGGCTCAGTTGCACACTATTGCGCTGTAGCGCACTATTGAAAGACGATTAAGCTATTCACATGTACTAATAAATTTGAAGATTGAATCAAAACTGAAAATGTTGTGACGCTACGCCCATTTTCTGAAGAATTGCATTGTGTGCTCTAAAAGCAAGGAAATAGTGTCCACTGCTTGTATACTTCGAAATTTTGACGAATATAGTACGACATCCGAGCACTTTTGGCATACTAAATATATCCATACTATGACCAATAAGCATACTACATACTCAACTTACGTCACAATAGTACAGTTAGTATGAGTATTTGAACATAGCTCAGGTGTTTTAATCAGCATATGCTTACTAAGATTTTGACCTTAAGGCGATTAAGACAAGCAGAGTAAGGTGTTCACATGACTATTGCCATATACTTGGCCTACTGCCATAATACGTTTAATATCAAATGATTAGTGTGCATGTAAACATACTCACGACTTACTATGACAGATCAGAGACAAGACTGATGTGTGTGACTTGGTTGTAATGACAGATTTGCAATCAGCTGGACAAGAACACAGACCCAAAGTATCCAAAGTTAAATGAGGCTACACCCTTGGCAATAAGACTCATAATTTGATTCTCACATAGCCTAGTCATGGAAGGCACACTAGAAAACGAGCTCTAATTCCAGAGATTGTGCACAGTACAACCATATTGCAACTCAATAAACATTTCTTACCGATGTTTTTGTGTCCTTGGATGTCTTCCAGCACGGACCTCTCCTTTTGGTACCCGTAATCTCCGCTCTGAGTGTCAGCCTGGAACTCCTTAACCGCGGCCGTACTCGCCCTCCCCGAGCTCACACGGTATACTGAGGCCGAGACGCCTTGCCCGAGCCGGGCCTGGACGTTCCAAAACTCTCCAAATATTTCAAACGACACCGGCTTCATTGCCTGATCAACGCTTCCAGGAGATCCTGCCATCAACGCTGAGCTATCTGGACGGGGTACCTTCCCACTTGGATTTGAACTGCAGTGAGCCATTGAAATTAGTGTCAATCAAGCTAGCTAGACAGCTGAACGCAGCTGCGAGAACATAGCAAGCAACCAGCGAGACACCCCGATAAAAATAACAAACGCATCTACGTTACACAAGCCAGCACTGCAACGTGTCTACTCTCCATTTCTCGATCGTGGAACTTAGTAAATCAGTTGCGGGCTTCAAGTGTAGCAGCCAATAGCAATACTTATGTTCCTAGCTATGTTGACATGTTAGCCACTTCGCATTTGCTAGCTAACGTTAGGGTAATTCTGCTGAATGTGAAAAGTTGGCTACCTTCGCTGGCTAGATAGCCAAGTTAGTTAACTCCGACTCAAACATCACCTTCAACAACATGCATGCAGAAGTAAACCAAATAAACGACCTAATTGCACGCACTGAATCCAAACACTTTTGTTAAGCCAAGTAGTTTGCATTTCGAAAAGTTTCCTCTTGATTTTGAGGAGAGAGACTTTTGTCATTGTTTAGCCGGCCATGTTCCCGGAAGCAGCAGTCGTAAATTCAAACGTCACGTTTCTCAATGGCTACATCCTCTCGTACCTGATTGGATAGGTTGTTGTCATTTCCCCTTACAGATCTAGGAACAGTCTACAGTTCAACAACGACATAGAAATATAAGAAGGGTAAACAAATACACTGACGGTAAATCAGTTCTTATTGGATGGTCTCATAAGTATTTTACTATCATAGTTGTCTGAGATGGTTAATCGCGACTTTATGATTAACTTGATCTTACAGATAATTTATTCAATACTGTAAGGGTAAATGTAAAATGCACAAAAATATGTAATACGGCAAAAATGTGTCTCTAAACTGCAGGGGCGTTCCCATTCGATAGTGCCACGTCAAAGTGACGGATGTTGCTAGGTGTCCTCGAGGGGGCGGGGTTACGGTGGTCAATACAAGAATCACCGGATAGACGCTGTCCGACCAAATTGATTCAGAGACATTGCGTTGAAGGTAAGCTTTTATTAACTTAATCTGCTACTCGCTTAGTTACATTTTCATCCAATAGTCTAGTTAGCGCATTTTGTTTTTCAACCAGGGTTGTAAAATAGCTGTGAGGTTTCAATTATTGTCGCGCCCCCCATTGGTACCGTGCTGTTGTGTAGGACCACAAATTGAATGATGACGATAGTCAATATGTGTAGGTAGTTAACATCTGATTTGGTTAGTTAACATAACCGCAGCTTTATGGATCGACATGATGGTGTAAAATGTGTAGTATTACGTTAGCTAGCTAACGTAGTAATAGCCTGTTTGTAAACAGTTTTGATGCATCAATGGGGGACTTATTTAGCCATTGTATGTTAGAACACTTCCCTTGTCGTGGATTGTCTAAAAGCCGTAGAAATGTTCTGTGAAGTTTAGTGTCAATGATGTAACTTAATATTGGTGTCCCGAGGATCTGGTTTTGCCCTGCTTATTGCAGTAGACTTGGCTTCAAGCTAAAGAAAAGTTACGGCACTATTGGGGTGCCAAGTTGACAGCTCCGCTCATCTGCTGATGTAAATCAAAGGGGATATTGTCAAATGGGCGTGTAGTCTGGTACAACAAGTCCCCTACTGGAATGTCGTCATAGAAGTCTACTGAAGTCACCAAGCTTTGCTTGAAGAAACATGGCAGGCACACCCATGTAATTATGGTCCCACAAAGATCATGGATGTACATGTTGCTGTTCACCATATTTATGACACAAATCCAGATTGTGAAACGTCTTCTCTTTTTAGTCATTAAGCTAGTGTTGAACCAGAGAGGACCCAGCATCTGTTTCTATTTAAGGCAAGTGTATTCCAATGATGCTGCGCCAGTGCTTCCTAATACCTATCTGACGTGACTATGACACTCACAATCATTTTCGATTGTATTGGGTGTGGTAGTTTTCAGAGGAAATTTGAGCCCAGTAATGTGATCCTCATGGCTGTGTGGGCTAGTTAAATATTCCTGACACTTACATGTTCCTGTTCGCTTCTTTTCTGGGTGTGGTAGGTAGTTTCCCGAGAGGAGATTCTTCTACAGTAGCTTAACCAAGCAGTGTGATCATCGTCATGGAGAGCACCAGAAGCAGACTCACCCAGAGGTTGGCAGAAGCTGGCCAGTCTCACCTCCTGCAGTTCTGGGATGAGCTGACCCCTGAGCAGCAGGCTGAGATGACCTCTGACCTGGAAGCTATGGACTTCCAGGAGATCAACAGGTTCTTCCGCAGTGCCATGGCGGTGTCGGGCAGCAGCAAGCAGGAGAAAATGGACGCCCGCATGGAGCCAGTGCCCAGGGAGGTGTTGGGTAGCGTGACCAGGGACAGAGACTGCCTCAAGGACTGGGAGGAGGAGGGTGAGTCGTCTGGTACAGGGGTTCCCAAATGGTGGGTTGCTTGGGACCAGACCAGAGTCAAATCCATATGTCAAATACTTGAAAAGTATTTTAGTTGTGGTTGGTTTAGCTTGGAATTGACGGTTTTGGTAAAGTCGGTCACAATGATGCATGCATTTCAGTCAAAATAATGCATCTCTGCCACAATCTTCATTCAAGGGATTGAATTCCACTGGTTTTCAACATCCTAGATTATTTTGCATGCTACCAGAAAGTGAAACAGGCAGGTAGGGAAATCAGGTATGCAGTATAATGTTATATAGTAGGTGTCTTCTGCCTAGTGTTACATTCTAGACTAGTCGTGAAGTGCGTGCAGCGCGTGTGTTTGTGTGTGTCGGTTGTCTCAGTTGCGCGAGGGCATAAACTAAGGTCAAACATTATGGCCTCTCTCAGCTGGATTTGCTCAACTCCTGCGTCCTTGCTCCTTCATCTTCTCTCGCCTCCTTTTGAAAAAGGTCATGGGTAGTCGAGGAGAGGCTGTGGATGACAATGCTCTTGTATGAAATGAGACTCGTTCTGCAATGGCGCATCAATCAGGCAAATTATGTTTACAGGGGTGCATCCCAAAATAAATGTAATTTATAAATAACAAAATAGGTTAATTGTGCAAGACATTTTGTAGGTAAAACGATAAGTAACATTTTTAAATGTTTGCATGCTTTTCTCCTCCAACAAAACAAAAGAGGATTCAAAGGGCATTCAATTCAAAACTCTTCTGCGAAGGTGTCTGGTAGGATACACATGACTATCCTTGATGAAACATGGATATTGAAGAGGGGAGGACACTCTTCAGTTAGCCTTCTAATGAAGTGACATCTCGTTGACCACTTATCGGTTTCTGGGTCACGGAGGAGAGAGGGTGGAGGACAGACTTTTGCCCAAATGAGTAAAGGCCTATGGAGTACAATTTCCTCCAACTAAGCAGGGCTACTGAAACTAACCTTTCCAACATGTCCCTGGTAACCCCCTTCAAACAGCACAGTGACAGGCAGCAGAAGGGATCATTTGCTGTGATCAGGTAATGGCAACTCTGAGGGGGTTAAATAAGACCTGGTAAACCTTACATGACTTGGCAACCTTAAGAGTTAGGGGGTAAATCATGATGTCTTGTGATGTTGAAATGGGGGTCCAGCTCAATGTTTAGCAGGCCTTAGCTGCAGCTGAGGAGGTCCAGCCTGAGGGATGGAGGGGAGAAGCAAGGGAGCATCTGGTTCTGGTTTGGGCCTGACGTAAATGGGGTACTGCGCCCTCATTCATGAGGTCATCCAGCGCTGCGTCAGTTCTTAATCATGGTGGTGTGTCAAGGCAGCCAACATCTACAGCAGCAAGCTAAGGATACATACACCCCAGGGTGTGTATGTGTGTCAGAAAAGCCAAAGCCTACAATGGTACCTCCCAGTCCAGAAATGTGAGTGCACTTGTGGGTTAATCACCAACTCTTGTAGCAACAGGTTAGGTAAGGTAAAGTAGAGCTGTATAATAAGGGTGTTGTTGACATAGTACACCATATATACAAAAGTATGTGGACACCCCATCAAATTAGTGGATTCTGGTATTTCAGCCACACCCGTTGCAATCTCCATAAACAAGCATTGGCAGTAGAATGGCCTTACTGAAGAGCTCAGTGAATTTAACCGTCGCACTGTTAAGGATGCCACCTTTCCAACAAGTCAGCCCTGCTAGAGCTGGCCGGTCAACTGAAAGTGCTGTTATTGTGAAGTGGATACGTCTAGGAGCAACAACGGCTTAGCCGCGAAGTGGTAGGCCAGAAAAGCTCACAGACCGGGACCGCTGAGTGCTGTAGCGTGTAAAAATAGTCTGTCCTATGTTGCAACACTGACTACCGAGTTCCAAACTGCCCCTAAAAGCAACGTCGGCACATGAACTCTTCGTCAGAAGCTTCATGAAATGGGTTTCCATGGCCAAGCAGCCTCACACAAGCCTAAGATCACCATGCGCAATGCCAAGCGTCGGCTGGAGAGGTATAAAGCTCGCCGCCATTGGACTCTGGAGCAGAGGAAACGCGTTCCGACGGGCAAATCTCAATTTGGCTGTTGCCAGGAGAACGATATCTGCCACAATGCATAGTGCCAACTGTAAAGTTTGGTGGAGGCAGTCTGGGGCTGTTTTTCATGGTTTGGGCTAGGCCCCTTAGTTTCAGTGAAGGGAATGACATTCTAGAATATTCTGCGCTTCCAACTTTGTGGCAACAGTTTGGGGAAGGCCCTTTCCTGTTTCAGCATGACAATGCCCCCGTACACAAAGTGAGGTCCATATAGAAATGCTTTGTTGAGATCGGTGTGGAAGAACTGGACTGGCATGCACAGAGTCCTGACCTCAACTCCATCGAGCACCTTTGTGATGAGCTGCGAGCCAGGCCTAATCGCCCAACATCAGTGCCTGACCTCAGTAATGCTCTTGTGGCTGAATGGAAGCAAGTCCCTGCAGCAGTGTTGAAAAGCCTTCCCAGAAGTGGTGGCTGCTATAGCAGCAAAGGGGAGGACCAACTCCATATTAATACCCATGATTTTGGAATGCGATGTTTGACGAGCAGGTGTCCACATTTTTATTTCATGTAACCTTTATTTAACTAGGAAGTTGGTTAAGAACAGTCTTATTTACAATGACGGCCTAGGAACAGTAGGTTAACTGCCTTGTTCAGGGGCAGAACGACAATTTTTACCTTGTCAGCTCAGGGATTCGATCTAGCAACCTTTCGGTTACTGGCCCAACGCTCTAACCACTAGGCTACCTGCCGCCCCATGACTCTTGGTCATGTAGTGTATGTTTAGATTGTGAAGTTGAATGCAATTGAACTATGGTTATTGGGTTATCCTGCTGTTTCAACCTGCAATGATTATATCAGGTCACCTTGCCAAGGTAGATTATACTTCAGTCGTTATAGCCATAAAAAGTCAATAGAATTCTTGAGTTTTGTCAACCATCACGAGTATGTTTTGGTTTCAGTTATATTGCTTGAATAAGCTCTGTTTGTACCATATTTACATTTTGTTAAATTATGGTCTCGTACATTTCCTTTCCTAGGTCTGCGGTGTATCTCCCAGAGCAGGGTGGCTGTTCTTCTGCTAGCGGGGGGCCAAGGGACCCGGCTTGGGGTGTCCTACCCAAAAGGCATGTACGATGTGGGCCTGCCTTCCCACAAGACCCTGTTCCAGATCCAGGCAGAGAGGATACTGAGGCTTCAACAGCTGGCAGAACAGAGACATGGAGCCAAGTGCTTCATCCCCTGGTGAGACTAGGACTGGCAGCATAATAATAGCGATTTTGAATTTTAGGACCCCTTTAAGTATAAAATTAAATATTGAATTTGGCCTTTACTACTATAGCCCACAATCGCATTGAATAACACATTCATACATGGCAAAAAGACAGTAAAAAAAATGTATCATAAGGAATAAGATTTTGAAGTGTCTGTGGTATAACTAGGAGACATAAGAAAGCTCAGTGTATGTATGTATGTATGTGTGTGTGTATATATGCATGTGTGTGTGTGTATATATACATATATATATATATATACATATACATATACATATACATATACATATATATATATATACACACACACATATATATATATATATATACACACACACATATATATATATATATATATATATATACACACACACATATATATATATATATATATATATATATATATATATATATATATATATATATGTGTGTATATATGTGTGTATATATGTATATATATATGTGTATGTATGTATGTATGTATGTATGTGTATATATATATATATATGTATATGTATATGTATGTGTGTATATATACACACTGAGCTTTCTTATATATATATATATAATGCCAAGAGTGTGCAAAGCTGTCATCAAGGCAAAGGGTGGCTATTTGAAGAATCTCAAATATAAAATATATTTGGATTTGTTAAACACTTTTGGTTATTACATGATTCCATATGTGTTATTTCATATTATTCTAAAATGTAGAAAATAGTAAACAAAAAAAAAGAAACCTTGAATGAGTAGGTGTTCTAAAACTTTTGGCCGGTAGTGTATACATACAGTGGCAAGAAAGTATGTGAACCCTTTTGAATTACCTTAATTTCTGCATAAATTGGTCATAAAATTTGATCTTCATCTAAGTCACAGCAATAGACAAACACAGTCTGCTTAAACTAACACACTAACAATTATACGTTTTCATGTCTTTACTGAACACACCGTGTAAACATTCACAGTGCAGGGTGGAAAAAGTGAACCCTTGGATTTAATAATTGGTTGACCCTCTTTTGGCAGCAATAACCTCAACCAAACATTTTCTGTAGTTGCGGATCAGACCTGCACAACGGTCAGGAGGAATTTTGGACCATTCCTCTTTACAAAACTGTTTCAGTTCAGCAATATTCTTGGGATGTCTGGTGTGAACCGCTCTCGAGGTCATGCTACAGCATCTCAATCGGGTTGAGGTCAGGACTCTGACTGGGCCACTCCAGAAGGTGTATTTTCTTCTGTTGAAGCCATTCTGTGGTTGATTTACTCCTGTGTTTTGGGTCGTTGTCCTGTTGCATCACCCAACTTCTGTTGAGCTTCAATTGGCGGTCAGATAGTCTTGATAAACTTGGGAATTCATTTTTCCTTTCGATGATGTCCAGGCCCTGAGCCAGCAAAGCAGCCCCAATCCATGATGCTCCCTCCACCATGTCTTACAATTGGGATGAGGTTTTGATGTTGGTGTGCTGGGCCTTTTTTTTTTCTCCAGACATATTGTTATGTGTTCCTTCCAAACAACTCCACTGTAGTTTCATTTGGTTTTAAGAATCAATAGATTCTCTTGATGATTAAAAAACGAAAAATAACCTACGTTTCAGTTAATCGCTCAGCACTACATGCAGCATTACATCAAGCTGACCACCGACCACTGTTTCTCAATCCATTCTTGAGGGAGCTGTTTTTGTTTTAGCCAAGTTTGTGAAATCACAAACAAACCATAAAATAACAGGGTTGTATCAAAGATATGTTTTTGTGTTCCCCCTCTGTTCTTCAGTTTCAACTGTCTGATTATTAACTACACCTAGATATTGCTAACACTCCCCTGCATCATTCAAGGAAGCGGTTTGATCCCAGAAAGGAGCAGTATTATACAGTGCCTATAGAAAGCTAGTGGATTAAAACCAGCTGTTTGAAGCTGGTGAACCAAAACCGAAAGTAACTTTTTAGTTTTGGTCCACCAGCTTCAAACAATATTTTTTTTGTAATTGAAAATATATTTCACAGCGACGGTACAATGATTCCCTACACTAGCCAGTGCTTGCTTTCTCACATAAATGGATATTAAGTGAAAGGTGTAGAATTATAGCAACCAGGATGAGACTGAGATTTCCACTAGATAATACAGCCACAAAGTCATAACGGCTTTCCCAGTTTGGGAACAGATACATCTCCGGCTGGAGAAATCAATAGGCGAATATAAAAGCAAATCACAACACTGCCAGTTAAGTAAAATGGTGAAACACTATCATTCTAATATTCACGCCAGATACATTTTCTGAAATTACAATGCTTTTTTAAAATTTGTTTTTAAATCCTTTAAATCAGCTGTAATTTGGCCACTCAGGAGCATTGACTGTATTCTTGGTAAGCAACTCCAGTGTAGATTTGGCTTTCTGTTTTATGTTGTCCTACTGAAAGGTGATTTCCTCTCCCAGTGTCTGGTGTAAAGCAGACTGAAGCAACTTGATCATGCTTAAATATATTTTCAATGTCTGATTTGTTATTGTTACCCATTTACCAATCCCTGCCCTTCTTTTATGAGGCTTTCAAAAGCTCCCTAGTCTTTGTAGTTGAATCTGTGATTGAAATGCAATACTTGACTGAGGGACCTTACAGATTTACTGTATGGGGGACAGAGGAAGGGGTAGTCATTATAAAATGTCATCCACTATTATTTCACATGTTGAGTCCATATGATTTTGTGAAGAGATATATATATATATATAATTTTTTTTTTTTTTTTTTTTGACTAAACAAAGGGGTGAGTACTTATGCAAAAGACTATCTTAGTTATTTCATTTGAATTTAATTTGTAAAAATGTGTAGAATTTTATTTTTCACTTTGAGATTATGGATTATTTTGTCTAGCTCAATGAACTATATTTCAATCCCAATTTGTAATGTGACAAACTGTCAAAGTTCTAGGGGGTTCTTCTATAGGCAATGTAAATCCCTGTGGAGTAGATGAAGGGAATCATTAAGACTATTTAGGAGTGGGTTGACAGGAAGGAGACGTGTCTAGCTGGCGTCCCGTCTTTGGCGCTGGGCCTAAGCGCTCACCATGAGATGCCATCCAGTCATAAGGAAGTACTTCTGGTTTTGTGTCTTGTGATGGCTTGTTGCCACAATGTAGTTTTAACCTTAGTTAGATCTGAGCATTCAGTTTTTAAAATTCATCTGGATTCAATTGTTTGCCAGATAATGTGCATTATGAATAACCTTTCTGGAATCTTTGCAACATGAGCGGCAAGGTTTCCAATCTTATGAAACGTGTAAGTAATTATGCAGTGATTCACAGTGAAAAGTCAAACATTGATACATTTTTTTTTTAAATTAATCATTGTCTTGAGAGTTCGAGAACATGGGACTATACAGTTCTATCTGCAGTTTTGTCAAAATTGAGTTATTGACATAGCCTTGTTCTGTAAATTATTATCTACCTACAGTATATAGTACTCTAATTACCCCAATTCATGTTAAGTTCAAAAGAATACTAGATTTTAAAAAATTGCTGACACCATTCAAACCAATGAGGGTTTGTAACTTTAAAGCCAATTATCTCAGAATCATCTTTTTGCAGATATAACCTTAAAGAACCAAGCGCTCTCTTTGTATTATCCTTGAATCAAACCAGATGTATCATCACATTCCCCCTGCACATAATGACCGGTGAATGAATGAATCACAAAATAAATCTTAAGTGAATTTCTACCTAGGTACATCATGACAAGCGGCCGGACCATGGAGTTGACTAAAGAGTTCTTTTCGCGCCACAGCTACTTTGGGCTGTGCAAAGACAACGTGATCTTCTTCCAGCAGGGCATGTTGCCTGCCATGGACTACAACGGCAAGATCATCCTGGAGAGCAAAGCCAAGCTGGCAATGGCCCCAGGTACACAACTTAATCTGTGTGTGTGTGTGTATATCTGTGTATTTTAGATGTTAATGGGTCAGTACTGATATGTGTGTGTCTGTATTTCAGATGGTAATGGGGGTCTGTACAGAGCTCTGGGTGCCCAGCGGATTGTGGAGGACATGGAGCAGAGGAAGATCGGGTTCATCCATGTGTACTGTGTGGACAACATCCTGGTTAAAGTAGCAGACCCTGCCTTTGTCGGCTTCTGTGTCCAGAAAGGAGGAGACTGTGGGGCGAAGGTTAGTAGCGCTCTGTCTCTTTCTCACTGGAAGTTTCTCTCTATTGCTGTCTCTTTGTCCTCTTCTGTCTCTCACAACGGGGCCAAATGTGACTCATGAGGTCACCCAATATGTTCCAATACTCTTAAATGACTTCCTTCCTTCTCTAGTCAGATCCTATCTCAGTAGCTTAAAGTGGTTTCCTCTCCTGGTCCTCTCTCCCTCTAAGCCAATGTTCACAAAGGCTTTGAGCTGAAAGCAGTATGGTTGGTCACTCTGTGATGAGAAGGAAGATATTGAAATGAATTTAGACTCAGACCATGTGCATCATCCAATCCTTGATCTGCTTGTGGTTCAGGTCCTGTTGTACAATACCAGACCAGGAAGTTAGTATTGAAACTGTGTTCAGTAAAGGTGTGTTTTTATAAGAGGGTGTGACTGAGGGGATTCAATTAAACTGGCCCGGGTGGCAGTTTGCACCTGGTGAAAAGTGATTGCGTTCGTTTTGGAATGCAACAGATACATATGTGTTCCCAGTCATGTGAAATCCTAATTTATTTATTTAAATTGACTGGTTTCCTTATACTGTATGACCTGTAACTCAGTAAAGTCTTTGAAATTGTTGCATTTATATTTTTGTTCAGTGCTGAAGGGAATGTATTTCATACCGAACACCTGGCTGCCTCCCTGACACGAAGTTATGTAGGTTAATTTAAGCATGTGGAGTAATGAGTAGGATTCTGTTTTCACATGCAATGTGTTTGCTTTTGATTAAAACGCTTTGCCTGCCTTCCCACTGAAAACTAGTTTGAAAATGTATGATGTATGTTTTCTGAACAATGCCTCATGCTGGCTTGCCGACAACATGGCAGAGCAGCGCATATTCTGTTACTGGACACGTGAAGGTCCATAGCTCCAGTTTGAAAAGCAGTTTTAGCCCATCTTCATACTGTACTGTCTTTGAGACATTGACAACTGCATTGCCACAACTTCTCCTCTTTAAAGAACTGCACTTCTAATTGACCACAAGGTGGGGGTGTTGACTATCACCCAGAAGGAGGGAAGTAGCAGGCGTTTCTTCACACATACATGGTTCAAACCAAGATGTTTTTCGGCCAACTTTAACATCCCGCCAATTTTTTTTATTTTTATATATATTTGAAAGGCATGGCCGGCGCCAAAGCCTCAACTTTTACGTCCGCCAACCGATCTAGTCATGATTGCGTTAAAGTTCTGTCTACAGCTTAAAGCCAGTTCGTGCTTGCTCTGGAAATGTGATTCGGAGGCTCCATATGGAGTGTGACTCAATTGTGTAGCCTCCAGAGGCTTGCAGAAGCCAAATCGAGCAACATACCAAATCGCTGTGCGTCTCCCAAATTTTGTAATCGCACTGTATAGCTCCGCATTGACATGATTGGTTGGCGGTAGGGGCGCGAGGTCCAATATAAACAAACTCCCTTCCTTGACTACTTCCTTCATCTCTGCTCTGCTAAACGCAAGAAGTATACATGCCTTACTATGTCCTACTATCCTCCTGCCTGACTTTGCGAGGCATGTCACTTCAACCATCTCTTCCCATAGCCCAGGACATGCACGGTTTTCTTAACCACAAATGGATGGAACCATAAATAATTACTGTGGGAAGAAATGTCACTGAAAAATGACAATATTGGAATAAAGAAGGGCTAATGCAATTGAGGGCATCAAATTGTTGCTTACTGAAACTCCCAAAGTCATTTTATAATACAAAGCAATACCAACTATTTCAGCACCGTTTAGATCTGCTTTGAGACAAGCGTTGGGAATCAACGTCAGATTTTCTTTTCACTAAATCTCTGTTCAGATATTGGTTAGCCAGGCTACAATAAGGCTCATTATTAACTTGGGTCATTTATAAGTGCTGATCAGACATTGTTTTTTCAAGCCTGGTTATGTCGCGTAACATTCATGAAAACTTTGTTTCGAAAAACTAGATGTTTTGGACTTAGTTATAGTGAAACAAGTCTAACAAGTACATTTATTTTTGCCCCTATCAGTTCAACTCTACCATTGAAATCATGCCTCTGTCATCTCAAGGGAGGTGTTCGATATGAGATACATTCCCTTCTACACTGAACAAAAATCTAAATGCAACAATTTCAAAGATTTTACTGAGTTACAGTTCACACAGTATAAGGAAATCAATCAATTTAAATAAATGTATTAGGATTTCACATGACTAGGAATACAGATATGTATCTGTTGGCCACAGATGCCTTACAAAAAGGTAGGGGGTGGATCAGAAAACCAGTCAGTATCTGGTGAGACCATCATACTGCAGTGCACGAGAGACAGTTCCTGCAAGGTATATATTACCGTCATAAATCTGACCAACTCGCCCAGGAGAGGAGGGTCTTGAAGCCTTCGGTTAGCCGGCACCTTTGATCTCCATCCAGGAGGGCAAGTCCTGACCACACCAACCAACAAAATGGGGAAAAAAAAGAAAGGAAAACAACAATGCAACAAAAAAAAACTAGGCCATCAAGGACAACAAAAATCATAAAAGCAAGGCCTACTGAATATGTTTGAGTGCATGTATGGCACTATTTACGTGTGTGTGTGTATATGCATGTGTACAGACACCTGCATGGCATGCATGATGCCTCCTTGATTAGACTACTGTTGCAATCTTGCATGAGTGGCAGTGTCGGTATCCTCGCTTATAAACCCTGGATTACTGACATGGGGCGCTGTATTGAAGCCACTGTGCTGCCATCTTGGTGGTAAGCCTTAATTGCCAAAAATATTTTAAAGCTATAGAAATAAATGTATTCATATCTACATTTTTGTTTTTTGACATGTATTCTATTAGACACTTTAATGCATACTTTTAAGTATGTGAGCTAAACATTACTTTTTTTTAAAGACAAATATAAAGACTTAAAAAATTAATAGTACTAATGTTACTGGCCCCATTACAACAAATATTTAAATAAATGTAATTTTGGCCTTAACAGTTCATTTAAATACTGTAGAATTCCATTCATTCCTATGGACTGCATCTACTAGGGAGTGGCAACGGTTGCTTCAAAGCCTCTGAATGCCTAATACATAGCGTCAGCATTCCAGGGTTTATATATGTAACACAAAATTCAGAAGGCAGTAAGGCACATTTCCACATATGACCAAATTCAATTAGTCTTGGGTACTGTATAAAAAGGTTGACGCCTCTCTTAGGTAAAAAAAAACGTAATAAAAAAAAATACAATACATTTTTTTTTTTTTTATTACGTTTTTTTTTTACCTGTGAGAGGCGTCAACCTTTTTATACAGTACCCAAGACTAATCTGAGAGTTAATTTGACCATTGGGAAAAATAGTTACTGTGTAAATACAGCAATGCGGGTTGGATTGAATTGAGCCCCTAATATAAAACATTTTAGGGGATGATTGCACTTTTCTTCCAAACACAATACTGCAATAAATGGGAGTAATTTCAAATATGTTTTTGCCCCCATGGGAATTAAAATGTACACGTAAGTGGCAATAGCTCTCATTAACACAGCGCCTAACTACTGTGAGCTAACTGTCCAGAGCCGTATTTGCTCGCGATGCGCAACATTTTATCAGAGCGTGCTAGTGGACTTCGGGTAAGTATTGGGAAGTGTTGGAATCAGGTACAACTACATTTACCCACGCCCACAAGGAATATTTATGAGCAATTCCCCACCACCCACAACTTCTCACCTGAATGCATGTTTTAAAAAGTTAAGGGGTTAGGCAAAGGCTGAAATTGGGTTTGAGAGTTAACCTTTAACAATTGGATTATTTTATTATTAGTAGCCTAGGTCTACTCTTAATCAGAAGCCCGTGACTTGTCTTAATCAATGTGATTTTGTTTCACTGAGTCTCCATCTGTATATTTAGTTAATTCTCTGTCTGGGCAAATAAGTGGTGGTGTAGTTCATCTATTCATTTCCTCATCTACAGTGTATTCAGACCCCTTTACTTTTTCCAAATTGTTATGTTACAGCCTTATTCTAAAATGTATTGGTTTTTTTCCCCTCATCAATCTACACACAATAACCCCGTAATGACAAAGCAGAAACAGGTTTTTAGAAATTTTATTTTTAATAAATTTGCTATCACATTTACAGTTAGTCGGAAGTTTAGATGCACCTTAACCAAATACATTTAAACTGAGTTTTTCACAATTCCTGACATTTAATCCTAGTAAAAATTATCTTTCTTAGGTTAGTTAGGATCACCACTTTATTTTTTAGAATGTGAAATGTCAGAATAATAGTAGTGATTTATTTCTTTCATCACATTCCCAGTGGGTCAGAAGTTCACATACACTCAATTAATTAGTATTTGTTGCATTGCCTTTTAAATTGTTTAACTTGGGTCAAATGTTTCGGGTAGCCTTCCATAAGCTTCCCACAATAAGTTGGGTGAATTTTGTCCCATTCCTCCTGACAGAGCTGGTGTAACTGAGTTAGGTTTGTAGGCCTCCTGGGCGCTATGGAGTAGGTTTTTAACAAGGCTCTCTGTACTTTTCTCTGTTCATCTTTCCCTCGATCCTGACTTTTGTCTCTGCTTCTGAAAAACATGCTTCACCTTCAGGCCAAAGAGTTCCATCTTGGTTTTATCAGACTGGAGAATCTTGTTTCTCATGGTCAGAGTCATTTAGGTTCCTTTTGGCAATCTCCAAGTGGGCTGTCATGTGCCTTTTACTGAGGAGTGGCTTCCGCCTGGCGACTTTAACCTGAAGGCCTGATTGGTGGAGTGCTGCAGAGCATGGTTGTCCTTCTGAAAGGTTCTCCGATCTCCACAGAGGAACTCTGGGGCTCTGTCATAGTGACCATTTGGATTCTTGGTCACCTTCCTGACCAAGGCCCTTCTCCCGAGATTGCTCGGTTTGGCTGGGCAGCCAGCTCTAGGAAGAGTCTTGGTGGTTCCAAACTTCCTCCATTTAAGAATGATGGAGGCCAGTGTGTTCTTTGGGACCTTCAATGCTGCAAAAATGTTGTGGTACCCTTCCGCAGATCTGTGCCTCACACAATCCTGTCTCGGAGCTCTACGGACAATTCCTTCGTCCTCATGGCATGGTTCTGGCTCTGACATGCACTGTCAACTGTGGGACCTAAT
Organism: Salmo salar; assembly: GCF_965601325.2. Lineage (NCBI taxonomy): Eukaryota > Metazoa > Chordata > Actinopteri > Salmoniformes > Salmonidae > Salmo > Salmo salar. Next base: position 20,751,052 of record NC_138313.1, read on the forward strand.
ATCGACAGACCGGTGTGTGCCTGTTCACAGGTGGACTCCAAGTTCCAGAATTGGCTCTATGGAAACCGGATGCACCTGAGCTCAATTTCTCATAGCAAAGCGTCTGAATACTTAAGTAAATAAGGTATTTCAGTTTTTTTCTTAATAAATTTGCAAACATTTCTAAACCTGCTTTCGCTTGGGGTATTGTGTGTAGATCGAGGACTTAAAAAAAAAATGTATTCAATCCATTTTAGAATAAGGCTGTAATGTAACAAAATGTGGAAAAAGTCAGGTGGGCTGAATACTTTCCGAATGCAATGTAAAGGCCGCGGAGGTTGTGAAATATGAACACGAAACTCGCATCCCTATGAAAATATTGATTGATATTATTTTCGATCATAATGAAGATACATTGAGAGTAAAACGCTATGCTTGCTCCCTAACAAAGCGGAATGAGGGTAGAAACGAGATGAAACATGGATAATAATTTTAAAAAGCATGGGTTTGCCTTGGGCTCTTTCAAAATAGCAATTTCTATGTGACCGCGGTTCCACACGTTGCCGTGGCGCAAGTTGTGTGAAAAGTATTTCCATTTTATTCTGTTATTTTATTATATTCTTAGTCTACTATAAAATGTGTTAATTGTGATCAGGGTAGCCTAATTGTGTCTTTGTCTGTTTTTAATGAACAAAATAACTACTGATTTCATGTGCATGACACGGCCGTTTAGCATATACTGTGCCAATAACATAATGACACTCAAAATATACAACTATTCTTTTGAAAATACATTTGAATAGTCTTATGTTTCTTAGGACCAGCCTAAATCAAATGAATAGGTTTCTTTGTGATGGTGTATATTCAATGGATTTGTAATAAATGGATATGCGCCCACATGTACTCCCACTCCTAAATTGCCAGTATGCGCACGAGAGATATAAAAGGCTTATGGCAAGAATGTGGTTAAAAATAGGAATGTATGTATTGGGCTCTAAAATATTATTATTATTATTATGAGATACAAAATATCTATTTATTATACCGTAAAGGGTACCTAGAGCGGAGGTGTTTTAAGCTAGACAATGTCATGAACTGGCTTTAAATGATGGGCTATTCCTCTGAAAAACACATCCAGGGAGTCTCATTCATTGCTCCTTCATGCCATCTCACTGTACATTGATGGGTTTGATGAGAGATTTATAAAGACACTTTGACTAAAACAAACACTAAAGAATAAAAATAACTGCTGCAACTATGTGACGTGATACTGGCCTTGTTTTACTGCCTCGTTATGAACAATGAGGGAACCACACAGCCCTCCAACACCGACGGCTTAGACCACTCAGCCTATAGCATCACAAGCCTGATGTATGAATCTTTTTTTTTCTACACGTTGAGTTTGGACACCGTGTACTATTTTTGAGAGGGAAGAAAACTACCGGGAGCAGTGGTTAAATAGGAAACTTAACTGGTTTCTTCTCAGGAAAGCAAACATTTTTTTACGACGCAAGGTACTTATTTAACTATTAAAAATATCACTGAGTATAGAAAATATTAACACCAGCTCTTTCCATGACATAGATTGACCAGGGGAAGGCAGTGATCCCTTCCTGATGTTACCTGTTAAATCCACTTTAATCAGAAGATGGAGAGGAGCCCGGTTAAAGGTTTTTAAGCCTTTTTTAGGTTGTATTTGTGCCTTTTCAGAGGGTGAATGGGCAAGATAAAAAAATGTAAGTGTCTATGAACAGGTTATGGTAGTAGGTGCCAGGCGCACTGGTTTATGTTAAGAACCTGCAACGCTACTGGGTTTTTCACGCCCAACAGTTTCCTGTGTGCATCAAGAATGGTTTATTACCCAAAGGACATCCAGCCAACTTGACACAACTGTGGGAAGCATTGGAGTCAACATGGGCAAGCATCCCTGTGGAATGCTTTCAACACCTTGAGTCCATGCCTTAATTGAGGCTGCTCTGAGGGCAAAGGAGGGGGGGTTGCAACTCAATACTAGGAAGGTTTTCTTAATGTTTGGTGTACTCAGTGTGAGGCTGTCTTCTCTAAATTCCTCTTTTTTTTTTTCTTTATCTCAGAGACTAGAGATGCACCAGTAAGGGGAGTTTTTGAAACCTCCACTTCAAAATGTTGTGGAAAGTACTCAAGACTCCTGAAATTAGCCTCCAAAGCATTTATCATTTTCTGTGACGTCCAACCAAAGACTAATATTCCACCAACAGTCGTGCTTGGTACATTAGTCTAACCAGACACCTAGGTAAACTCTCCTTCCAGACTCGCATTAAACATTTCCCATCCAAAATGAAATCTAGAATCAGCTTCCTGTTCCACAACAAAGCATCCTTCACTCATGCTGCCAAACATACCCTCGTAAAATTGACCATCCTACCGATCCTCGACTTTGGCGACGTCATTTACAAAATAGCCTCCAATACCCTACTCAGACTGCATCCAATCTGCTATCACAGTGCCATCTGTTTTGTCACCAAAGCGCCATATACTATCCACCACTGCGACCTTTACGCTCTCGTTGGCTGGCCCTCGCTTCATACACGTCGCCAAACCCACTGGCTCCAGGTCATCTACAAGTCTCTGCTAGCAAAAGCCCCACCTTATCTCAGCTCACTGGTCCCCATAGCAGCACCCACCCGTAGCACGTGCTCAAGCAGGTATATCTCACTGGTCCACCCCCAAAGCCAATTGTTCCTTTGGTCGTCTTTCCTTCCTGTTCTCTGCTGCCAATGACTGGAATGAACTGCAAAAATCACTGAAGCTGGAGACTCATATCTCGCTCACTAGCTTTAAGCACCAGCTGTCAGAGCAGCTCACAGATCACTGCACCTGTACATAGCCCATCTGTAAATAGCCCATCCAACTACCTCATCCCCATACTGTATTTATTCATTTATCTTGCTCCTTTGCACCCCAGTATCTCTCTACTTGCACATTCATCTTCTGCACATTTACCATTCCAGTGTTTTAATTGCTATATTGTAATTACTTCACCACCATGGCTTATTTATCGCCTTATCCTACCTCATTTGCACCTTTTGTACTGTATTATTGATTGTGTATTTGTTTATTCCATGTGTAACTCTGTATGTGTCGAACTTCTTTGCTTTATCTTGGCCAGGTTGCAGTTGCAAATGAGAACTTGTTCTCAACTAGCCTACCTGGTTAAATAAAGGTGAAATAAAATGGGGGAAAAAATTTACCTGACTGCAGCCTAGCCTGCACATTTACCAGGTCTGTCCAACTTGTCAGACCATCACCACAAAACTCTGCAGAATGGAGAAAAGGCTTTTTACACTTGAAATATGCCTCTGAAGTACAACTCTACAATGAAGTACAGATGTAATTAAGTCAAACATTTAACTCCAAGTTGAGTGCTGTATTAAACCCATTCCTGCTGCGTGTCAGTCTGAGCTGTGTTGTGGAGGCTCTGCTAGGATCAGAGGAATGTAGGGACCCACCCTCCTGTCGTTAACTGACAGAGACTGCAGTTGTGGCTTCTTCCACCAAGCCTCTCCCCCAGAGCTAAACCCTTCATCAGCCTGCTGAGCCTAGTCTTCTCTCCCCACCACTAAACCCCTCATCAAGCCCAGCTCTTTCATTTGGACTGCCAACCAGATGGGCAGAGGGCTGGATCTCTGATTTGGACCAGACTCCAGTCACTAAAATGTACAGTCAAATCCTCTTTAACAATCCCATCCATGTCTTCCTTTCTATCTGCAATCTTCCATCTAAACCTCTCTGTAAACGGAAATCCAAATGCTTTTAGGGGGAATGAACTAGTGCATGCTTTGGAGAGGAGGGCAGAATCAGGGGGGCAGTCCCAGGTGAGGTAAAATCCTTTCCTGTGACGTCACTTCCAGGTGGTGGAGAAGACCAATCCAACAGAGGCGGTGGGCGTGGTCTGTAAGGTGAACGGCTGTTACCAGGTGGTGGAATACAGCGAGATCTCCTTGGCTACGGCTGAGGAGCGTAGCACGGACGGGCGGCTCATGTTCAACTCTGGAAACGTAGCCAATCACTTCTTCACACTACCCTTCCTCAGGGACATCGTCCAGTGAGTCTCGCTCTCGCTCTCGCTCTCTCTCTCAACATAGCTAAACACAGTTAAAAATGCGCACACAGCCCCACATACCTCCCATACAGTAAGTGAGTAATTACATGGTGAAACGTTAACCCCCATTAAGCAGGTATTTGAGGTCATTACCTGCCTAGTGAGCGCCTCATAACCTGAGGGAGAAGTAGTGGCCTTGGACCGAGCTGGTTTCTAATGAGCAATGTGTCAGCTGATAAATGGCTGGAAACATCGCATTGACTTTTAATGAGTACCCAGAATCTAAGGTGAAGGAAATGAAAGGAGGAAAAAGCTGAAGTTTAGTTTTCTATGTCTGGACTTTGGTATTTTAAATACATGATGTCTTTGCCAGTGTTTTTCTTTCTCTTCATTGTTTAACAGTTATAACCAAGAGCATGTTTCAGATTTCCTGATCTCCCTTGTCTGTGTCTGTCTAACTCTCTCTCACCCCCTTTCTCTCTCCCTTTCCACCTCTCTCTCCCCCTTCCTCTCTCAGGACATTCGAGCCTCAGCTGCAGCATCACGTGGCCCAGAAGAAAATCCCGTACGTGGACATGCAGGGAAGGCTAATCAAACCTGACAAACCCAACGGGATTAAAATGGAAAAATTTGTCTTTGACATCTTCCAGTTTTCCAAGTGAGTGCTGTGATTTTCCAACCGGCTTTAGCATATGTAGAGCTGGCAGGCTGTTTCCCCTTTTAAAGGTTTTACAGGAAGTAAACTAAAATTACAATTCAGTAGTCGAAAAATTGGCATTTATTTTCATTGACTTCTCAATCAACTAAAAAGTAGAAGCTATTTTAATTCAAAAGTTTATACATTTCTGAATTTGAAATACAAATCACTTCCTGAATTGACTGCCTTCAATTCGACTGCTCGACCCTGGAGGTGAGGGAGAGAAGAGAAAGGGCAGCAGGATGCAGGAATCAGGGTTCTCCCTCCCCACAGCCAGGCTTCTGTTTGTAAGACCCAGGTCCTGACACCCAGAGTTCTAGAGCCCAAACCTTAACATCCTTCACCCCTTGGCAAGTTCTAACACCCCAGACCCCTCGCTGGAACCCCAGCTCCATAGCCACTGTCCCAGAGCCAGGAAGCACGGCCCGGCCCTCCTCATCCTCTTCCTCCTGCTGCTGGGGCTTGAAGAGGCAGGTTTTACGAGCTGCTCCAGCCTCCTCTCTCTCCATGTGTCTCTCCCTCCGGCGGTTTAATCATCATGACATCATCTCTGAGTCATGCTGCTGCTTTTAGAACTTTACATGGAGTCAAAGGATTCTTCTCATTGCAATGAGGACGCTATTCTATGTGGCACTATTTGAACAACCCTTCACTTTCAGGCTGTTTAAAACTGGAATGGGACGATGATAAATGTGTTTTTGTTGTGGGTTACCTTAAACGTTATCACTAAAGATGTATTTTCCCATTGTGTGTGTGTGTGTGTGTGTGTGTGTGTGTGTGTGTGTGTGTGTGTGTGTGTGTGTGTGTCTCAGGACCTTTGTGGTGTACGAGGTTCTTCGTGAAGACGAGTTCTCTCCTCTGAAGAACGCCGACAGCCAGGATGGTAAAGACACACCCACCACGACGAAACACGCCCTTATGTCCCTTCATCACCGCTGGGTCCTCAACGCTGGAGGACACTTCATAGATGAGAACGGCACGCGTGTGCCCGCTATACCCAGGTGAGAGAGAGAGAGACACACACACACACACACAGTGAGTATACGTTCTATTTGACACGTTCATCACCATCTAGTCTCCCTGTCACAGCTTTTTCACAGTCACACGTTTTCTCACAGCACTCCCTCACGGTTCCCCTTAACCCTGTGTGTCCTGTGTAATGTTTTAATGTTTCCAGAGACGGATCTGCAGGAAGTGGCACAGCTGATGTCAACCAGAAGTAACTATTCTCTGTGCTACTGACTTGAGTTACTGCATGGTGACGGGGCTTTGGCTTTCTCACACATTCGCACAGTCGCTCACAGTAACCAACTGTCACTCTCACACCACACACACACACACACACACACACCCAGGCTGTCTCAATTCTCTACAGTTGCTTCCTCTCCTTGTCACCTGTCCTTTGCTTTCACCTGGTCAGTTTATTCCTATCAGTGTGGTTGAAGTGAAGGAGACGAGGAGAGAAAAGGACTCGAGTGTTGAAATGCAGCCTGGGGTTTACCTGTGCTAGGGCCCAGGTCATTGGGCAATGTCACAGGGTCACCTGTCCTGTGCAGGTGGGGGCAGAAGTACCTGGCCTGCCCACTGACTTGGTCCCTGTTCCAATAGTCTTCATATGCATCCTTCTTCCCCTCTTTCTTTATTCAATCACTGGTCTGCACGTGATTAGATAATTGTAAGCCAGTTTACCACCCTGTTGCTTTCACCTATCAAACCTTGCTAGATCAGTGATCACCTGAAGGAAGGAAGGATGCATAAGATATTGGAGCAGGGCCTAGTGCTAACTGGGACAGTAGCTACTAACCCACGGAATGTGGAGCATGCTGGGTAATGGGCACTGGGCACGCTTTGCGATCGATGTTACTGATGATGTCACTGTGTTAATATGTCTGTCTGATGGTGAAGGGGAGATGGGTAGACGATGAGTGGCTATTTCAGATCTGATGTTGGTCAGTTACCTGCTATTGTGACGGCAACACGAAATGCATTTAAATCCTCTTTATTGTTCAAGGATGATTCAACACCATTTTTTATATTTATAACATTCATAAATGCGACTTAGTGGTGTCATTTTAGATTGTAATAAGGTGTAGTGGCTCTTTTTGTGGGATGTATGCGCTCTCCCAATCAATAGACTTCATTCACTTCCACTTCTGACATTTCAGTGCTGACTTAGTCTTCCTGGACCTAGATTAAGCCTACTCCTGGACTAAATGGAATCTCAGTTGAAAGTGCTTTTTAGTCCAGGAATAGGCTTAATTTTTGTCCCGGAAACAGGTCTGTGAGTCTAACTGCTGCTGTTGACGCTTTAATGCTTTGCTCCAAACGGTTAATCTAAGAACACCTGGAGCAGAGGATCACACATCCAGCTGCTTTTTCTCTTTTTTTCCCCTCCTCACACAAGAGAGAACCAACTAAGCTTCTCCTCCCTTCTTATGCCTCCTCTTTTCCGCACAGCCTGAAGGATGGAACAGACCTGCCAATCAAATGTGAGATCTCCCCACTGGTGTCCTATGGCGGGGAGGTAAGGGGGAGGGACCTGTTCAAATAGAAAGAAATATAAAAACAAGTGTTTCCCATTGTAGTTATTCAATTCAGCTTTACTAGCATTGATATCATATCCTGATGTCACTTCCTGTTGTTGCAGGGTCTGGAGGGACTGGTGAGGGGGCAAGAGTTCCGCCCCACCCTGGTCATTGACGAGAGTGGAGCCCACGAACTGGTGACGAATGGAGTGTGAGGGACAGCAGGATGGCGGGAGAGAAGGGAAGGGTGCGAGTGAGGGGGAAAAAGAGACGAGCCAAAGACCTATTCCATTCCTCCCCCCGTTTCAGTGCAATAATGCTGTGTTCATGCGCTCTTGGAAATAATCTGTAACACAGGTTTCCGACATCCAAATGCTGTTAATGTGAGCTTCCAAATTGGAATTATAAGTGGGGAAACCTGTGCTATAATTCAGTACCATGAGCTCCAACCCCCAGTTGGAATTTTTATTTTTTGTTCAGATCTTTCCAAGGAGCACATGACCGCAGCTTAAAATGAAGGACAGAAGCCTTGCGAGGCTGCATGGCTGGATGAAGCAGTCTGAAGATCAAGTTATTTATTTTGCTTATGAGATGTATTTTTATATGGATGATGTCTTGTAGAGGGAAATTACCCCCTACGCATTTTACCAAGTGATTTGTACATACAGATACAAAGAGAGGAGTACAACGATTGTAATCAGATGATCCTATTATGATTGATTATTACATGTAATGTAGGTACATGGGGAGGGTTTTATTTGTAATAACTGGGTAGTATAGCACACTACTGCTAGTCTTTTGCCTGATTGGATCCAAGCCTAGTAGTAGTGTTACATTTACAAGTAGTAGTTGTGTCATTTATTGACGTAGTTGGATTTTAATTGGTAGTATCGATAGTAACAGATTTAGTTTAGTAGTATAGAGTTGAGATGGAAGGAGAAAGACGATGAACCTGTTAAGCTATATGACCTGTTCAATTTTCTTTATTAAAGAAATGTCCAATTTGCAAGAGGTGTAAGGCTTCTTTGATTTAAATGCAAGGTTAGCGTGGTGTGTGTGGATTTGTCTGCGAGCGCGCTCTGTGGTCATGACTGTGTTGATTTGTGTGTGTGTTTTTTGCATTAGAAGTCCTGGTGTGTTGAATCAGAGTTTCCAGCAGCAGCAGCATATGGTTTGTGTTTAAGATGGGCCAGAGCGCATGATGCACACTGCTGCAGCCACTCAGGAAATATAGTCTGTGGCTCCTAAGTGTCTCTGTCTCGCACATACCTACTCTCACTGTCTCCTTTCTCTCTCTCTCATGTCCTCTTTTCTCTCTTACTAGCTCTCACTCCCGCTACAGTATATCCGACAGCAGGTATTGATTGCAGTGATAGAGGGAAATGTGTAGGTAACTTTTTTTATAAAGGGTTCCTTTAATGTAAATGTTGAATTTGACTGCGGTAAATGTCTATTCTAGATGGTTATATTCCTCCAGGCAGATATGAAACATGACCATGTGCACAGATAGAGGTTTAGCAGGCTGGACTGGACTACTGTAGTGTGCGCTTCATTAAAGCCACCATGCTTTTCCACCATGACGGAAATTAAACATTTAAAGGGGAATTCCACCCCGTGATAATTATGATCCTCGCTATGCCTTTTATTTCCTGAGTCTAGACAAAAGATTTGGTCTACATCAGAAACGGAACACTGTCTGTCTCCCAACTCATCACTAAGGTGAGCCCATTCTATGGACTGAGTATAATGGATCTATAGGCTAAAAAGGACTTCATGAATTGTTATACATTATTATCATAGTAATAGTACTGTTGTCTAGTTTGCAATTCTAAATAATGTAAATTAAACTAATTCCAATACAGTTGTAAGTGTACTAACAGTGTAAAAACACTACTTAAGTGTATTGTCAATGTCATTACTATGGTGAATATAAACGTTTTTCTGTATTGTATAATGGAACCCAATCAAATTTCATTTTAAAAATGTTTTTTCCAGTGTTGAATTGAAGTTATTCAATGTTTTTTATTTTGTTGACATTATTTATCAACAGAATCAAATGTAATTTCTTCCACACAACAACAATAGGCAACATTGAATTAAAATGTCCCGTGCTTCAAGAATTTAGCTGCCTTGAATTAGTGGTTCGATTGCTCCATCAGGCTGTCAAAAGAAGGCATTCTCAAGGAGAAAAAAGCCTTCTGATTGGGTACTGGGGTTTGACTTAATTGAAACCATATGTATAGCATGAGGAATTCTGGGATTTTGGCATGCCCCCAAGAATCCTCAGAATGTGACGTTTTTTTTTCTCTCTTTCTCTCCCTCCTCTCCGAGCTCCCTTTTTTTCCAGGGGTGTCTTGCATCAGTTCAGTGTATGTGAGAGGGACCTGAGCTGAGTGAGAGTGAACAGAGCGAGAATAGGCAGGCTTGGATTCTAACAGACTGAACTGGGGACACGGACACTCACAGGAATACTCCACCGCCACCTCGGGAACAAATGTTTTGAAAGGATAAACTCTTTAAAAGTACGTTTCAATTGTCCTTTTTCTCAAAAAAAAACTTTTTTTTAAATATGACTTTCTTTGCAGTGTGTTTCGATGGTAAATGGATTGGGTTTCACTTGAAGCTTGATATATGCTTCTATTTTCTGTAGAATTGTGTCAGTACCTCACATTAGTCTAGGTGTCTGTGTTTTTAAGTGTAGTTTTGAACCCATGTCCCATTTGCAAGAGAGAAAGAGCGAGCGCTGCTGTTTGCTTGGCAGACTAGAATAGATGATAGCAGAGAGACGATGCAGCCTTTCGCATATCCACGCTTCACTGTGAAAAGCACTGCTGCAATCCAGCTGCTACACAAAGGCCATTACACACATACTGCATAATACTGTTTCTCTGGTTTGAATTTCAAAATTATTGTGCATTTGCTTTGGTTTTAATGTAGACTATTTGCACTTTTATCCCAGAATATGGCATTAAAAAAATTACTCAATGTTGACTTAAATACAAAACCTAGGAGGCTCATGGTTCGCACCCCCTTTCATGTAATTATGACAACTTCCGGAGGACATCCTCCAACCTATCAGAGCTATTGCAGCATGAACTGATATGTTGTCCACTCAAAGGATCAGAGAATGAATAATGTACTGGAAGCATAAGCTACAGCTAGCTAGCACTGCAGTGCATAAAATGTGGAGAGTAGTTGACTCAGAGAGAGACAATAGTTGAACCGTTTTGAACAAATAAATGTTTCCAAAATATAGATTTTTTTTCTTTCTTCACTTAGCTAGAAAATGCAGCTAGCTAGCTTGGCCTACTCTATTAGCTATGTTGACTATGACCTTACTTTAGCTAATATGGTGACAATGATGTACGCTGTGTGTAGGTTATGATATGAAGGTTTGTCATGGAAAGGTTTTTTCGCCTGGTCACAGACAGCTGATGTATTGTGCATTGAAGTCCACAAGCGAAGAGAAAAGGTGAGAGGAGGAGAGCGCGTAGATGCAAGAAGGAATACAACCAGCAGTTTTTTGGGATTATTATTATTTTTTTTTACAATGAGCTGTTTGTAATTGGCTACGAAAGTGAACTGTTTGCGTGGGATCAGGAGTGTATTCATTCACGTAATTCTGTTGAAAAACGTTTCTAAAACAGATTAAAAAAACACCTGAATTTGTCCAATAGAAACTCTCGTTTGACTAATGATTACACCCTAGATCAGCTAGATGCAGGCAAGAGTGTGCAAGGCGGTATTGAACGTGTCACTGTCTGTCAAATTTTTCTCTCAACCTGTGCACCTACGTTGTAGTCTTTCATTCATCGGCTAGGTTGTAGCAACCTCATGATGGGTACAGGGAAAATGTCAGTATCATATTGTAGCCTAAACCTATCAATGTTACATTGAACTGGGTGAATGGAATATGAATGACAGTCATCCAGTACGCTGTAGTACAAATAAGACCATGCTCATAAAACAACATTTTCCTCCCTCATCTTAATCGGCACCGACTGCCATTTATCAGTTATGCCATACATTACAGGAAGTTAAACATTTGCTTGCTAGTTACGTCATAGTTCTTTTACTGCGTATTAGTAAATGGAGAATATAGCCTCACATATCCTAGATATATCTGTGACATTGACAATTCTTAGAAAATGTGTACTGCAAAAATAATGTTGTGCTTCCCAGCTGATAGGATATTGAAGGTCTTGTTTTTGTCTGGTGGCGCAGCAGTGAAACTAATGCAGAAATTGCTTGAGGCTTTTTCACTTTCATGCTGCCACTTCAAAGCCCAGAGATGCTTTGTTTTGGTGGGTGGTCATTCACTGTGTTTAGGAAAAGTTGAGCAACTTTTCACCACTTGAGTCCTGTCCCTGACATGTTATTGTGGCTTGGTATTATCATACAATTCACATATGACCATATGTTATGTATTGTCATTTAGACTAAGGCATGTACAGTATAATGCTTTGGTCTCAAAGATTTCCTCATGGACAAACTTTTAGACCTCATAGCCTGTAAAGAGCACACCATCCATATTTGTGTGTCTGTCTTTGTCCTCTTGTGTCATGCAGGCGGTATGTAGGTGTTACGTGGGTGTTATGGAGGTAGTATGTAGACTGTATGTATGAGGTATGCAGGTGCCCTGTGTTATGTGGGTGGAAGATCAACACAGATGCTAAATTCTGCCATTTTTATATGGGGTTTGTAATAATAGTCACTTAGCAGCAGACACTTTTATCCCAAGCAGTTATATACACACAGACTCATACAGGCTCTAACTGGCTGAGCCATCTGAGCCACAGGTTGGTGGAAACGCCCCCAGAGTCATAAAGGACAGTTGTTCTAGAGAGGTCAAGGTGGGGGAGCATGTGGTGTGACCCACTTAGCCATTCCTGGCAGTGTGTGTGTGTGTGGGTATGTAAGAGTGTGTGTTGAGCCGGGTTCATGACCTCACTGCTGGTAATAGCCAGCCTGACCTCGCTCTTCCAGCTCTCAACATGTGCTTTAACTTATCAGAGGAATGCACCGCAGGTACTTAAACGGCCCAGTGAACACACACTGCAGGTACTTCTGTGGCCCCTTGAACCACCTCAGTAAGGCTTACATGGCAATTTCTGTGTTAATATTGAGAATGAATATCAAGAACGAAGGTCCAACAGTCAGACATATAGTAAACCGACAATTCAGGGAATCTTTAATGGAAAAGTGATCATGCTATAGGAAAATAGGAAAACCATGGGGTGAAATCTAGACAGACAGAGACAGAGAGACACACACACACACAGAGACACACACACACACACAGAGACAGAGAGACACACACACAGAGACAGAGAGACACACACAGAGACACAGAGACAGAGAGACAGACACACACACACAGAGACAGACACACACACACACACAGAGACAGAGACACACACAGAGACAGAGAGACACACACAGAGACAGAGAGACACACACAGAGACAGAGCGACACACAAAGAGACAGAGAGACAGACACACACACAGACAGAGAGACAGAGAGACAGACACACACACAGACAGAGGGACAGAGAGACCGACACACACACAGACAGAGAGACAGACACACACACAGACAGAGAGACAGACACACACACAGACAGAGAGACAGACACACACACAGACAGAGAGACTGACACACACACAGACAGAGAGACAGAGAGACACACAGACAAAGAGACAGAGAGACACACAGACACACACAGAGACACAGACACACACAGAGACACAGACACACACACAGAGACACAGACACACACACAGAGACAGAGACACACACGCAGACAGAGACACACACAGAGACACACACACAGACACACTCACACACACAGACAGACAGAGACACACAGACAGAGACACAGACAGAGACACACACACACAGACAGAGACACACACAGAGACACACACAGAGACACACACAGAGACACACACAGAGACACACACACACAGACACACACACACAGACACACACAGACACACACAGAGACACACACAGACACACACACACAGACACACACACAGAGACACACAGACACACACACAGAGACACAGACACACACACAGAGACACAGACACACACACAGAGACACAGACACACACACAGAGAGACAGACACACACACAGAGAGACAGACACACACACAGAGAGACACAGACACACACACAGAGACACAGACACACACACAGACACACAGAGACACACACAGAGACACACACAGACAGAGACACACAGAGACACACAGAGACACACACACAGAGAGACACAGACACACACAGAGCGACACAGACACACAGAGAGAGACACAGACACACACAGAGCGACACAGACACACAGAGAGAGACACAGACACACACACAGAGAGACACAGACACACACACACAGAGAGACACACACACACACAGAGAGACACACACACACACAGAGAGACACAGAGACACACACACACAGAGACACACACAGAGAGACACACACAGAGACACACACAGAGAGACACAGACACACAGACACACACAGACAGAGACACAGACGCACACACACAGACGCACACACACAGACGCACACACAGAGAGACACAGACGCACACACAGAGACACAGACGCACACACAGAGACACAGACAAACACACAGAGACACAGACGCACACACA